>NC_091979.1:72472962-73109561 GCF_044704955.1 Pristiophorus japonicus
GCGCACAGCTGTTTCCGGCGCAGGGCTGTAGCTCCGCCCCCCACTGTGATTGCCACGCC
Organism: Pristiophorus japonicus; assembly: GCF_044704955.1. Classification (NCBI taxonomy): domain Eukaryota; kingdom Metazoa; phylum Chordata; class Chondrichthyes; family Pristiophoridae; genus Pristiophorus; species Pristiophorus japonicus. The sequence goes on from NC_091979.1 coordinate 72,473,022, forward strand.
TCACCAGACCCGAAGACGGTCCACAGAGCAGGGAGAATCAGCAGCTACATTTTCGGCACCGTTTTTGGAGTAGAAAGTCGGCGCACCACGAGTAAGTGCGCTGGGAAAAGGGGTTAGGGAAGCTTGCGGCCATAATTACTAATGAAAGTGCTCACTCTTTTGTTGAATCAAGGTCAGGATGTTAATGGGCAGTGTTACACTTTCAGGGAGTACTGTGACAGTCTTAATGTCACAAGCAACCTGACCTAAAAAAGATTTTAGCCGAGAAATTAGTTGCATCTGAGGACCAATTTCCATCAATCCATGGACCTCTCGGTTCAGACAAGCACTGGTTACACAGTCTTGGCCCAAAAACTCCACGCCATCTACCATCCGATTCACTTGCCTTGTTTCAGCAAAGTCAATACTTCGGATACAATGCCTAATTTGTTTTTCATAACAGTGATCCACAGTGTTAGACATGATATTCAGGTTTGTATAATGGTAAGCATACCGTATATACTCGCGTATCATGCGACTTTTGAAGACCTAAATTGTAACCTAAATTTGGGGGGGTCGCATGATACGCGAGATACAAAATTTGCGGGTGTGAAGTGCTGGCCAAGATTAGGCTGTTAGGCTGTTAAGCAGACCGTATCCACGCTGAATCTCGGCATGCTCCAACAATCCTCTATGTAAAGACATTTCTCTTGGTTTCTCCTCTCACTCTCCATGATGGTTGTAAATCGAATATCCCTGGTTGATATTAGTCCCTCGATACTCATGACCAAATCATTAGTTTATGTGGAAAACAAGCCAAGTTCCTGCAGCACACCACTAACTACATCCTCCCAATGCAAAAAAAAATCCATTTGACTCCTGCTGAAATTCTTCTCTTCAGGGGGAGAGAGAGTCACGGAGGTCGGGGGGGGAGAGAGAGTCGCGGAGGTCGGGGGGGGGAGAGAGTCGCGGAGGTCGAGGGGGGAGTGAGAGCCGCGGAGGTCGGGGGGGGAGAGAGAGTCGCGGAGGTCGGGGGGGGGGAGAGAGTCGCGGAAGTCGGGGGGGGAGAGAGAGTCGCGGAGGTCGGGGGGGGGAGAGAGTCGCGGAAGTCAGGGGGGAGAGAGAGTCGCGGAGGTCGGGGGGGAAGAGAGAGTCGCGGAGGTCGGGGGGGGAGAGAGAGTCGCGGAGGTCGGGGGGGAGAGAGTCGCGGAGGTCGGGGGGGAGAGAGTCGCGGAGGTCAGGGGGGGAGAGAGAGTCGCGGAGGTCGGGGGGGAGAGAGTCGCGGAGGTCGGGGGGGGAGAGAGAGTCGCGGAGGTCGGGGGGGAAGAGAGAGTCGCGGAGGTCGGGGGGGGAGAGAGAGTCGCGGAGGTTGGGGGGGAGAGAGAGTCGCGGAGGTCGGGGGGGGGAGAGAGAGTCGCGGAGGTCGGGGGGGAGAGAGAGTCGCGGAGGTCGGGGGGGGGAGAGAGAGTCGCGGAGGTCGGGGGGGGGAGAGAGAGTCGCGGAGGTCGGGGGGGGGAGAGTCGCGGAGGTCGGGGGGGGGAGAGAGAGTCGCGGAGGTCGGGGGGAGAGAGAGTCGCGGAGGTCGGGGGGGGGGAGAGAGTCGCGGAGGTCGGGGGGGGAGAGAGAGTCGCGGAGGTCGGGGGGAGAGAGAGTCGCGGAGGTCGGGGGGGAAGAGAGAGTCGCGGAGGTCGGGGGGGGGAGAGAGAGTCGCGGAGGTCGGGGGGGAGAGAGAGTCGCGGAGGTCGGGGGGGGGAGAGAGTCGCGGAGGTCGGGGGGGAGAGAGAGTCGCGGAGGTCGGGGGGGAGAGAGAGTCGCGGAGGTCGGGGGGGGGGAGAGAGTCGCGGAGGTCGGGGGGGGGAGAGAGAGTCGCGGAGGTCGGGGGGAGAGAGAGTCGCGGAGGTCGGGGGGGGGAGAGAGAGTCACGGAGGTCGGGGGGGGAGAGAGAGTCGCGGAGGTCGGGGGGGAGAGAGAGTCGCGGAGGTCGGGGGGGGAGAGAGAGTCGCGGAGGTCGGGGGGGGAGAGAGAGTCGCGGAGGTCGGGGGGGAGAGAGAGTCGCGGAGGTCGGGGGGGGGAGAGAGAGTCGCGGAGGTCGGGGGGGAAGAGAGAGTCGCGGAGGTCGGGGGGGGAGAGTACGGAGAGAGAGCACGGAGAGAGAGCACGGGGAGAGAGCACGGGGAGAGAGCACTGAGAGAGAGCACGGGGAGAGAGTACGGAGAGAGAGCACGGGGAGAGAGCACGGAGAGAGAGCACGGGGAGAGAGCACGGGGAGAGAGTACGGAGAGAGAGTACGGAGAGAGAGCACGGAGAGAGAGCACTGAGAGAGAGCAGAATCCACTCGATGTTTCATGTTAAGGTCTGTATTCGATCTCAAAAAAGTGACTCGCATGATACATGAGACATATGGTAAAATCATGTTTTGGGGACGAAAATTTAGGGGTCGCATGATACGCGAGATCGCAGGATACGCGAGTATATACGGTAATTGTTTTGGGGCTTGAAATTATACTGTGCAGTGTTAATCTATTTTAAAGAAATTCCTTTGTTTGCTACACAAACATATTCACTCATTTAAAATAAATGGGCCATTTAAAAAGCATACAAAGGAATTTTATACAAATACATTAAACATTAATAGGCTAATGTTACAATGCTAGTGGTAGACTTCCAATATTAGCAGTTCAACCACCAACTATGGGAGTGTGGCATTAGTGACTTAATTGTGACACAAGCATGGGTTGAGCAGTATCGAAGTGTGTCTCCCTTCCTTTATGTCGACAGGCAAGAGTCCTTTCTGCCATCTTATTCTCCAGTTCTCTTTCTCAAATCTCAATATCTCTATTTGAGTGCAAACAAGTTAGACTCTCAGTTTCAATTTTATGATTTTGTTACTTTAAGACTCTCCAATTATATTTTTTTAAGTCAAAAATGTCACTCTGCCCTTCTAATCTCTCTTTATTTTGAGGATATAAATTGTTCAATTTTCACCCAATCCCACTGAGCTTCCTCAGACCATACACCACCTGTGATGGAATGAGTAAGGCAACTGGAGGTTTTCCATCTCTACACATAAGAACATAAGAATTAGGAACAGGAGGAGGCCATCTAGCCCCTCGAGCCTGCTCCGCCATTCAACAAGATCATGGCTGATCTGGCCGTGGACTCAGCTCCACTTACCCGCCCGCTCCCAGTAACCCTTAATTCCCTTATTGGTTAAAAATCTATCTATCTGTGACTTGAATACATTCAATGAGCTAGCCTCAACTGCTTCCTTGGGCAGAGAATTCCACAGATTCACAATCCTCTGGGAGAAGAAATTCCTTCTCAACCCGGTTTTAAATTGGCTCCCCCGTATTTTGAGGCTGTGCCTCCTAGTTCTAGTCTCCCCTACCAGTGGAAACAACCTCTCTGCCTCTATCTTGTCTATCCCTTTCATTATTTTAAATGTTTCTATAAGATCACCCCTCATCCTTCTGAACTCCAACGAGTAAAGATCCAGTCTACTCAATCTATCATCATAAGGTAACCTCCTCATCTCCGGAATCAGCCTAGTGAATCGTCTCTGTACCCCATCCAAGTCTAGTATACCCTTCCTTAAGTAAGGTGACCAAAACTGCACGCAGTACTCCAGGTGCGGCCTTACCAATACCCTATAGAGTTGCAGCAGGACCTCCCTGCTTTTGTACTCCATCCCTCTTGCAATGAAGGCCAACATTCCATTCGCCTTCCTGATTACCTGCTGCACCTGCAAACTAACTTTTTGGGATTCATGCACAAGGAGCCGGCGCCTCACAACTTGAGCCGCCTCGGGGAAATCCCCTCCGTGCCTTTCAGTTCCGCGCGGAGGGGTTTCCTGTACGGGCTGCTCCTGCACACCCTCAACTTTGCCATCCTCGCCGGCCGTCCGGACACGCCATGGCGCACCATCTTGCCGTCCGGAGGAGGCGGGGGTCCCCGATGGAGGGCACTCTACGCAGGGGTCCTCCCACTATTCATCGGGGACTTGGCCTGGAGGGTGGTGCACGGAGCAGTGCCGTGCAATAAATTTTTAAGCCGGTTCACGGACTCCCAGGCCGCCTGCAATTTCTGCGGTCTGGAGGAGTCCGTGTTCCATGTTTTTATTGAATGCACGAGGTTGCAGCCCCTGTTCCACTATTTGAAGGGGCTGCTCCTGAAATTCTGGCTGCACTTCAGTCCCACTCTCCTGATCTTTGGGCACCCTGTGCGGAGGGGAGCGGGTAGGTCCGAAGGCCTCCTCGTAGGACTGCTCCTGGGCACGGCCAAGGGTGCCATCAGCCGGTCCAGGCAGCGGGCGGTCGAGGGGGTCGTTCAACCTGACTGCCTGCCTCTCTTCCGCTCTTACATCCGGTCCAGGGTGTCCTTGGAGATGGAGCACGCGGTGTCCACCGGTACGCTCGCGGCCTTCCGCGAGAGGTGGGCACCGGAGGGACTGGAGTGCATCATCACGCCCGGCAACCAAATTTTAATTTGATTTTACGTTTTAAAGTTTAATTTGTTTTAATTGCCGGTGCTTTTAGTGTCCCCCTTCCCTTTTATAGGGGGCACTGGGGAAAATTGTGATTTTAGTGCCCAAAAAAAAAAACCAAAAAAAAAAAGAAAAACACAAAAAAAAACCAAAAAAAAAGGGGGGAAAAAAAGGGCCTTGAAAATGTCTGGAGTGTCACCCAGGTCGGGTGGCACCGTTTATTGTTTTTATGTTTTCACAGGTGAACTCAAAAGAGTTTCATGCACAAGGACCCCCAGGTCCCTCTGCACCTCAGCATGTTGTAATTTCTCCCCATTCAAATAATATTCCCTTTTACTGTTTTTTTTTCCCAAGGTGGATGACCTCACACTTTCCGACATTGTATTCCATCTGCCAAATCTTAGCCCATTAGCTTAACCTATCCAAATCTCTTTGCAGCCTCTCTGTGTCCTCTACACAACCTGCTTTCCCACTAATCTTTGTTTCATCTGCAAATTTTATTACACTACACTCTGTCCCCTCTTCCAGGTCATCCATGTATATTGTAAACAGTTGTGGTCCCAGCACCGATCCTTGTGGCACTCCACTAACCACCGATTTCCAACCCGAAAAGGACCCATTTATCCAGACTCTCTGCTTTCTGTTCGCCAGCCAATTCTCTATCCATGCTAATACATTTCCTCTGACTCCGCGTACCTCTATTTTCTGCAGTAACCTTTTGTGTGGCACCTTATCGAATGCCTTTTGGAAATCTAAATATACCACATCCATCGATACACCTCTATCCACCATGCTCGTTATATCCTCAAAGAATTCCAGTAAATTAGTTAAACATGATTTCCCCTTCATGAATCCATGTTGCGTCTGCTTGATTGCACTATTCCTATCTAGATGTCCCGCTATTTCTTCCTTAATGATAGCTTCAAGCATTTTCCCCATTACAGATGTTAAACTAACCGGCCTATAGTTACCTGCCTTTTGTCTGCCCCCTTTTTTAAACAGAGGCGTTACATTAGCTGCTTTCCAATCCGCTGGTACCTCTCCAGAGTCCAGAGAATTTTGGTAGATTATAACGAATGCATCTGCTATAACTTCCGCCATCTCTTTTAATACACTGGGATGCATTTCATCAGAACCAGGGGACTTGTCTACCTTGAGTCCCATTAGCCTGTCTAGCACTACCCCCCTAGTAATAGTGATTGTCTCAAGGTCCTCCGTTCCCACATTCCTGTGACCAGCAATTTTTGGCATTGTTTTTGTGTCTTCCACTGTGAAGACCGAAGCAAAATAATTGTTTAAGGTCTCAGCCATTTCCACATTTCCCATTATTAAATCCCCTTCTCATCTTCGAAGGGACCAACATTTACTTTAGTCACACTTTTCCATTTTATATATCTGTAAAAGCTTTTTACTATCTGTTTTTATGTTTTGCGCAAGTTTACCTTCGTAATCTATCTTTCCTTTCTTTATTGCTTTTTTAGTCATTCTTTGCTGTTTAAAATTTTCCCAATCTTCTAGTTTCCCACTAACCTTGGCCACCTTATACGCATTGGTCTTTAATTTGATACTCTCCTTTATTTCCTTGGTTATCCACGGCTGGTTATCCCTTCTCTTACCGCCCTTCTTTTTCACTGCAATATATTTTTGTTGCGCACAATGAAAGAGCTCCTTAAAAGTCCTCCACTGTTCCTCAATTGTGCCACCGTTTAGTCTGTGTTTCCAGTCTACTTTAGCCAACTCTGCCCTCATCCCACTGTAGTCCCCATCTATACTCTTGAGATCAACAACTCAACAGTGGGGCAATGACAGCTGCTTGACCACTACCATGACTGCATGTTTCTCCACTAACTGATTCACACTCTTGCGCGGTATTGTTTTACTTGAAAATTGAAGATTCCACTGCTTCATCCTTTCTTTAGCTTGTTGTTAACATTTAGTGGTCAGAAGAAAATATAGTCCAATTAGCATTGCCAAAATTCCTGTAGCGCTGTTGTTGTTGCAAATAGGAATCTGTCACCCGAAACTTTTGCGGGGGTTCCCGAGGGGGAGATTGGCTGCATTCCCTGAGAAATTACATAAACGGGTAAAATTTGATGCTTTTTCTCCAGGCGTCTGCCAATCTCCCACCAAAGTTATGGTAGGAAATCAGGAGAAACCCATGGAAAGTCAGGATATCTATATTTAGCAATTATAGGAAATTATAGGAAAATCCAGTGTAATTTAATTTTTTAATAATTAGGGACAGGAGTAGGCCATATGGCCCCTCGAGCCTGCTCCGCCATTCAATAAGATCATGGACGATCTGATCATGGATTCAGCTCCACTTCCCCACCTGTTCCCCATAACCCTTTATTCCCTTATCATTTAAGAAACTGTCTATTTCTGCCTTAAATTTATTCAATGTCCCAGGTTCCACAGTTCTCTGAGGCAGCAAATTTCATAGATTTACAACGCTCTGAGAGAAGAAATTTCTCCTCATCTCTGTTTTAAATGGGCGGCCCCTTATTCTAAGTTCATGCCATCTAGTTCTAGTCTCCCCCATCACTGGAAACATCCTCTCTGCATCCACCTTGTCAAGCCCCTTCATAATCTTATACGTTTCGATAAGATCACCTCTCATTCTTCCGAATTCCAATGAGTAGAGGCCCAACCTACTCAACCTTTCTTCATAAGTCAATCCCCTCATCCCCGGAATCAACCAAGTGAACCTTTTCTGAACTGCCTCGAAAGCAAGTATATCCTTTCGTAAATATAGAAACCAAAACTGTATGCAGTATTCCAAATGTGGCCTCATCTTAATGCAAGGAGTATCCGTAATAAGGTGGATGAATTAACTGTGCAAATACATGTTAACAAATATGATGTGATTGGGATTACAGAGATGTGGCTCCAGGATGATCAGGGCTGGGAACTCAACATCCAGGGGTATTCAACATTCAGGAAGGATAGAACAAAAGGAAAAGGAGGTGGGGTAGCATTGTTGGTTAAAGAGGAGATTAATGCAATAGTTAGGAAGGATATTAGCTTGGATGATGTGGAATCTATATGGGTAGAGCCGCAGAACACCAAAGGGCAAAAAACGTTAGTGGGAGTCGTGTACAGACCTCCAATGTTGGGGAGGGCATCAAACAGGAAATTAGGGGTGCATGCAATAAAGGTGCAGCAGTTATAATGGGTGACTTTAATATGCACATAGATTGGGCTAACCAAACTGGAAGCAATACGGTGGAGGAGGATTTCCTGGAGTGCATAAGGGATGGTTTTCTAGACCAATATGTCGAGGAACCAGCTAGGGGGGAGGCTATCTTAGACTGGGTGTTGTGTAATGAGAGAGGATTAATTAGCGAGGCCCCTTGGGGAAGAGTGACCATAATATGGTAGAATTCTGCATTAGGATGGAGAATGAAACAGTTAATTCAGAGACCATGGTCCAGAACTTAAAGAAGGGTAACTTTGAAGGTATGAGGTGTGAATTGGCTAGGATAGATTGGCGAATGATACTTAAGGGATGGGCAAAGGCAGACATTTAGAGACTGCATGGATGAACGACAACAATTGTACATTCCTGTCTGGCGTAAAAATAAAAAAGGGAAGGTGGCTCAACCGTGGCTATCAAGGGAAATCAGGGATAGTATTAAAGCCAAGGAAGTGGCATACAAATTGGCCAGAAATAGCAGCGAACCCAGAGACTGGGAGAAATTTAGAACTCAGCAGAGGAGGACAAAGGGTTTGATTAGGGCAGGGAAAATGGAGTACGAGAAGAAGCTTGCAGGGAACATTAAGACGGATTGCAAAAGTTTCTATAGATATGTAAAGAGAAAAAGGTTAGTAAAGACAAACGTAGGTCCCCTGCAGTCAGAATCAGGGGAAGTCATAACGGGGAACAAAGAAATGGCAGACCAATTGAACAAGTACTTTGGTTCGGTATTCACTGAGGAGGACACAAACAACCTTCCAGTTATAAAAGGGGTCGGAGGGTCTAGTAAGGAGGAGTAACTGAGGGAAATCCTTTTTAGTCGGGAAATTGTGTTGGGGAAATTGATGGGATTGAAGGCCGATAAATCCCCAGGGCCTGATGGACTGCATCCCAGAGTACTTAAGGAGGTGGCCTTGAAAATAGTGGATGCATTAACAGTCATTTTCCAACATTCATTCCATTGATTCTGGATCAGTTCCTATCAAGTGGAGGGTAGCCAATGTAACCCCACTTTTTAAAAAAGGAGGGAGAGAGAAAACAGGGAATTATAGACCGGTCAGCCTGACCTCAGTAGTGGGTAAAATGATGGAATCAATTATTAAGGATGTCATAGCAGCGCATTTGGAAAGAGGTGACATGATAGGTCCAAGTCAGCATGGATTTGTGAAAGGGAAATCATGCTTGACAAATCTTCTGGAATTTTTTGAGGATGTTTCCAATAGAGTGGACAAGGGAGCACCAGTTGATGTGGTATATTTGGACTTTCAGAAGGTTTTCGACAAGGTCCCACACAAGAGATTAATGTGCAAAGTTAAAGCACATGGGATTGGGAGTAGTGTGCTGACATGGATTGAGAACTGGTTGTCAGACAGGAAGCAAAGAGTAGGAGTAAATGGGTACTTTTCAGAATGGCAGGCACTGACTAGTGGGGTACCGCAAGGTTCTATGCTGGGGCCCCAGCTGTTTACACTGTACATTATTGATTTAGACGAGGGGATTAAATGTAGTATCTCTTAAATTTGCGGATGACACTAAGTTGGGTGGCAGTGTGAGCTGCGAGGAGGATGCTATGAGGCTGCAGAGTGACTTGGATAGGTTAGGTGAGTGGGCAAAGGCATGGCAGATGAAGTATAATGTGGATAAATGTGAGGTTATCCACTTTGGTGGTAAAAACAGAGAGACAGACTATTATCTGAATGGTGACAGATTAGGAAAAGGGGAGGTGCAATGAGACCTGGGTGTCATGGTACATCAGTCATTGAAGGTTGGCATGCAGGTACAGCAGGCGGTTAGGAGAGCAAATGGCATGTTGGCCTTCATAGCGAGGGGATTTGAGTACAGGGGCAGGGAGGTGTTGCTACAGTTATACAGGGCCTTGGTGAGGCCACACCTGGAGTATTGTGTACAGTTTTGGTCTCCTAACTTGAGGAAGTACATTCTTGCTATTGAGGGAATGCAGCGAAGGTTCACCAGAGTGATTCCCGGGATGGCGGGACTGACCTATCAAGAAAGACTGGATCAACTGGGCTTGTATTCACTGGAGTTCAGAAGAATGTGAGGGGTCCTCATAGAAACGTTTAAAATTCTGATGGGTTCAGACAGGTTAGATGCAGGAAGAATGTTCCCAATGTTGGGGAAGTCCAGAACCAGGGGTCACAGTCTAAGGATAAGGGGTAAGCCATTTAGGACCGAGATGAGGAGAAACTTCTTCACCCAGAGAGTGGTGAACCTGTGGAATTCTCTACCACAGAAAATTGTTGAGGCCAATTCACTAAATATATTCAAAAAGGAGTTGGATGAAGTCCTTACTACTCAGGGGATCAAGGGGTATGGCGAGAAAGCAGGAATGGGGTACTGAAGTTGCATGTTCAGCCATGAACACATTGAATGGTGGTGCAGGTTAGAAGGGCCGAATGGCCTGCTCCTGCACCTATTTTCTATCTTTCTATGTTTCTATGTTTCTCACCAATACCTTATATAGCTGTAGCAAGACTTCCCTGCTTTTATACTCCATCCCCTTTGCAATAAATGCCAAGATACCATTGGCCTTCCTGATCACTTGCTGTACCTACATACTTGTGTTTCATGCACAAGTACCCCCAGGTCCTGCTGTACTGCGGCACATTGCAATCTTTCTCTATTTAAATAATAACTTGCTCTTTGATTTTTTTCTGCCAAAGTGCATGACCTCACACTTTCCAACCTTATACTCCATCTGCCATATTTTTGCCCACTCACTTAGTCTGTCTATGTCCTTTTGCATATTTTTTTTTGTCCTCCTCATACATTGCTTTTCCTCCCATCTTTGTATCATCTGCAAACTTAGCTATGTTACACTCAGTCCCTTCTTCCAAGTCGTTAATTATAGATCATAAATAGTTGGGTTCCCAGCACTGATCCCTGCGGCACCCCACCAGTTACTGGTTGCCAACCAGAAAATGAATCATTTATCCTGACTCTCTGTTCTCTGTTAGTTAGCTAATCCTCTATCCAAGCTAATATATTACCCCCAACCCCGTGAACTTTTATCTTGTGCAGTAACATTTTATGTGGCATCTTGTCAAATGCCTTCTGGAAGTCCAAATACACCACATACACTAGTTCCCTTTTATCCAACCCTGTTCCTTACATCCTCAAAGAACTCCAGCAAATTTGTCAAACATGACTTCCCCTTCATAAATCCCTGCTGACTCTGCCTGACTGAATTTTGCTTTTCCAAATGTCCTGCAACTGCTTTTTTAATAATGGACTCCAACATTTTCCCAGCCACAGATGTTAGACTAACTGGCCTATAGTTTCCTGCTTTTTGTCTGCCTCCTTTTTTAAATAATGGTGTTATATTTGCAGTTTTCCAATCTGCTGGGACCACCCCAGAATCATTGGGATGGATCTTGCTGGAGCAGAGCGGGGCATCTCGCGGAACGCGACATTAGATGTTTTTCTGCACCCTATAGCTGTCAGTGCAAGCTGACATCAACGAGGGCAATGGGGCAACTGGGACCTATGTAAACAACAGGACCAACAATCTTTCTCCTTAACCAATGAAATTAAAAGCTTGTGAAAGAAACAAAGGAATAGAAGCGAAGGGAGGAAAATTAGAGTCAAATCAGGTACACAAAGAGAAATAAAGAGAGAGAAAAATGAATTGGATTAAGAGAAAGAGAAAAGGAGAGACAGGAAGGAAAAGGAAGACAAAATGTAAAAATCTTTTTTTGACATTTTTAATATCTCTCACAACAATTGATTACATGAAGAAACATAGAAACATCGAAAATAGGTGTAGGAGTAGGCCATTCGGTTCTTCGAGCCTGCACCACCATTCAACAAGATCATGGCTGATCATTCCCTCAGTACCCCTTTCCTGCTTTCTCTCCATACCCCTTGATCCCTTTAGCTGTAAGGGCCATATCCAACTCCCTTTTGAATATATCTGACGAACTGGCATCAACAACTCTCCGCGGAAGAGAATTCCACATGTTAACAACTCTCTGAGTGAAGAAGTTTCTCCTCATCTCGTTCCTAAATGACTTACCCCTTATTCTTCGACTGTGACCTCTGGTTCTGGACTCCCCCAACATTGGGAACATTCTTCCCACATCTAACCTGTCCAGTCCCGTCAAAATGTTATATGTTTCTATGAGATCCCCTCTCACTCTTCTATACTCCAGTGAATAAAGGCCCAGTCGATCCAGTCTCTCCTCACATGTCAGTCCTGCCATCCCGGGAATCAGTCTGGTGAACCTTCGCTGCACTCTCTCAATAGCAAGAATGTCCTTCCTCAGATTAGCAGACCAAAACTGAACATAATACTCTAGGTGAGGCCTCACCAAGGCCCTGTACAGCTGCAGCAAGACGTCCCTGCTCCTATACTCAAATCCGCTAGCTATGAAGGCCAGCATGCCATTTGCCTTCTTTACCGTCTGCTGCACCTGCATGCCAACCTTCAATGACTGATGTATCATGACACCCAGGACTCGTTGCACCTCCCTTTTCCTAATCTGCCGCCATTCAGATAATATTCTGCCTTCAAGTTTTTGCCACCAAAGTGGATAACCTCACATTTATCCACATTATACTGCATCTGCCATGCGTTTGCCCACTCACCTGACCTGTCCAAGTCACCCTGCAGCCTCTTAGCATCTTCCTCACAGCTCACACCACCACCCAGCTTGGTGTCATCTGCAAACTTGGAGATATTACATTCAATTCCTTCGTCCAAATCATTAATGTATATTGTAAATAACTGGGATCCCAGCACTGAACCTTGCGGTACCCCACTAGTCACTGCCTGCCATTCTGAAAAGGACCCGTTTATCCCGACTCTCTGCTTCCTGTCTGCCAACCAGTTCTCTATCCACGTCAATACATTACCCCCAATACCATGTGCTTTAATTTTGCACACCAATCTCTTTTGTGTGGGACCTTGTCAAAAGCCTTTTGGAAGTCCAAATATACCACATCCACTGGTTCTTCCTTGTCCACTCTACTAGTTACATCCTCAAAAAATTCAAGAAGATTTGTCAAGCATGATTTCCCTTTCATAAATCCATGCTGACTTGGACCGATCCTGTCACTGCTTTCCAAATGCGTTGCTATTTCATCTTTAATAATTGATGCCAACATTTTCCCCACTACTTATGTCAGGCTAACCGGTCTATAATTACCCATTTTCTCTCTCCCTCCTTTTTTTAAAAAGTGGTGTTATATTAGCTACCCTCCAGTCCATAGGAACTGATCCAGACTCAATAGATTGTTGGAAAATGATCACCAATGCATCCACTATTTCTTGGTCCACTTCCTTAAGTACTCTGGGATGCAGACTATCAGACCCTGGGGATTTATTGGCCTTCAATCCCATCATTTTCCCTAACACAATTTCCTGACTAATAAGGATTTCCTTCATTTCCTCCTTTTCGCTAGACCCTCGTTCCCCTATATTTCCGGAACGTTATTTGTGTCTTCCTTCGTTCAATTGGTCAATTGGTCTGCCATTTCTTTGTTCCCCATTATAAATTCACCTGCTTCTGACTGCAAGGGACCTATGTTTGTCTTCAGTAATCTTTTTCTCTTCACATATCTATAGAAGCTTCTGCAGTCAGTTTTTATGTTCCCAGCAAGCTTCCTCTCATTCTCGATTTCCCCACCTCCTAATTAAACCCTTTGTCCTCCTCTGCTGAATTCTAAATTCCTCCTCAGGTTTGCTGCTTTTTCTGGCCAATTTATATGCCTCTTCCTTGGATTTAACACTATCCCTAATTTCCCTTGTTAGCCACGGTTGAGCCACCTTCCCCGTTTTATTTTTACTCTCGACAGGGATGTACAATTGTTGAAGTTCATCCATGTGATCTTTAAATGTTTGCCATTGCCTATCCACCATCAACCGTTTAAGTATCATTCGCCAGTCTATTCTAGCCAATTCACATCTCATAAGGAAGTTACCTTTCCTTAAGTTCAGGACCATAGTCTCTGAATTAACTGTATCACTCTCCATCTTAATAAAGAATTCTATCATATTATGGTCACTCTTCCCCAAAGGGCCTCGCACAACAAGATTGCTAATTAGTCCTTTCTCATTACACATCACCCAGTCTAGGATGGCCAGCCCTCTAGTTCGTTCCTCGACATATTGGTCTCGAAAACCATCCCTAATACACTCCAGGAAATCCTCCTCCACAGTACTGCTACCAGTTTGGTTATCCCAATCTGTATGTAGATTAAAGTCACCCATGATAACTGCTGTATCTTTATTGCACGCATCCCTAATTTCTTGCTTGATGCTGTCCCCAACCTCACTACTACTGTTTGGTGGTCTGTACACAACTCCCACGAGCGTTTTCTGCCCTTTGGTATTCCGCAGCTCTACCCATACAGATTCCACATCATCCATGCAGGAATGAGATTGAATTGTTTAATTAAAACAGAAAATGTTCAATGATCGGTCAGGTAGCATCTGTGGAGAGAGAAGCATTGTTAACATTTCAGGTTGATGACCTTCTGTCAAAACTAGAAAAAGTTAGAGATGCAACAGATTTTTAGCCGGTGCAGGGCAGGGAAAGGGAGGGTGGGGAGGAAAGAACAAAAGGGATGGTCAGTGATAGCATGGAAGGCAGGAGTGAGTAAATGACAAAAGTTATGATCGTACAAAGCAAAAGGAGATGGCAATGGGGCAAGTAAAGAAATCAAAAATGAGTCTCGAAGAGATGTAAATGGGAAAGGCAGAATCATCAACAGCTGCCATCCGAAAAAAGTTTAAATTGTTCTCTTTTTGGGCCACTGCGGTTTATGAGCATTACATTAATAATTATCGCATCGTTAACAAGGTACTTACACTGTTATGTACCAGCCCTAACCTTCTGCGATGAATTTAATAGGAAACTAATTTTCAAATCCAGCAAGTTCTTAAAAATAATAATGAGGCTAAAGGTGTGATGCTGTTCCATAGAATCATAGAAGCATAGAAATTTACAGCACAGAAGGAGGCCATTCGGCCCATCGTTTACATAGAAACATAGAAACATAGAAAATAGGTGCAGGAGTAGGCCATTCGGCCCTTCGAGCCTGCACCACCATTCAATAAGATCATGGCTGATCATTCACCTCAGTACCCCTTTCCTGCTTTCTCTCCATACTCCTTGATCCTTTTAGCCATAAGGGCCATATCTAACTCCCTCTTGAATATATCCAATGAATTGGCATCAACAACTCTCTGCGGTAGGGAATTCCACAGGTTAACAATTCTCTGAGTGAAGAAGTTTCTCCTCATCTCAGTCTTAAATGGCTTATCCCTTATCCTTAGACTGTGTCCCCTGGTTCTGGACTTCCCCAACATCAGGAGCATTCTTCCTGCATCTTACTTGTCCAGTTCCATCAGAAGTTTATATGTTTCTATGAGATCCCCTCTCATTCTTCTAAAATCCAGTGAATACAGTCCCAGTCGATCCAGGCTCTCCTCAAATGTCAGTCCAGTCATCCCGGGAATCAATCTGCTGAACCTTCGCTGCACTCCCTCAATAGCAAGAACATCCTTCCTCAAAACTGAACACAATATTCCAGGTGAGGCCTCACCAAGGCCCTGTACAAATGCAGTAAGACCTCCCTGCTCCTATACTCAAATCGCCTCGCTATGAAGGCCAACATACCATTTGCCTTCTTCACCGCCTGCTGTACCTGCATGCCAACTTCCAATGACTGATGTACCATGACACCCAGGTCTCATTGCACCTCCCCTTTTCCTAATCTGTTTCAGATAATATTTTGCCTTTGTGTTTTTGCCACCAAAGTGGATAATCTCACATTTATCCACATTGTACTGCCATGCATCGTGCCAGATGAGAAAGAGCTATCCAGCCTAATCCAACTTTTCAGCTCTTGGTTACGGCACTTTAAGTGCATATCCAAATACTTTTTAAATGTGGTGAGGTTTTCGGCCTCTACCACCCTTTCAGGGAGTAAGTTCCAGATCCTCACCACCCTTTCAGGCAGTGAGTTCCAGACCCCCACTATCCTTTGGGTGAAAATATTTCTCCTGAAATCCCCTCTAAACCTCCTACCAATCTATGCCCTGGTTATTGCCTTCTCTGCTAAGGAAAACAGGTCCTTCCTATCCACTCTATCTAGGCCCGTCATAATTTTATACACCTCAATTAGGTCTCCCCTCAGCCTCCACTGTTCCAAAGAAAACCCCAGCATCTCCAATCTTTCCTTAAAGCTAAAATTCTCCGGTCCAGGCAACATCCATGCGAAGCAAATGGCAGAGCGGCGTAAATTGACCAACAAGTTCTGGAGATTCGCGACTCATGCTGTATCTTTTCATTCTCTGAACTTCCTGATCAATATGCGTGTTAATAATGGCATGTGCTGTTAACACCCCATTATTTTTCCAGCAGGATCCAACCCAATATTTTCAAATCAATGTAGGGTCAAACTTCCCATTCGCAAAGCTCATGTGCATACATGCATTTGTATTACATTGCAGTGTGCAATATTTTTATGCAATGGTTAACCCATTTAAATAGAAAACTTTCTTACATACATTTTGCCAATTGGAAGTTTTAATGATTCACTAATAATATATAGAACAAATCCTAATGATTTGAAACAACATAAATATTCATGTTGCTTGAGGAAATAAGATGAATTATTTATGTTATTGGTAAATTTGGGGAATGGAAAATGCATTTTAATTACATAATAGTACATAATATTTATAGCACAGAAACTTTGCATTTGGGTCACAGGTCCATCCCAATGTTCATGCTTCAGATGAGCTTCCTCCCACTTTACTTCATGTAACCCTATCCACATATCTTTCTATTCCTTTCTCCCTCATACTTACCTAGATTTACCTTAAAAGCATCTATGCTAGTCGCCTCAACTACTCCTTGTGGTAACGAGGTCCACATTCTTACCATTCTTGTGGGTAAAAATGTTTCTCCTGAATTCCCTGAACTCCTGAATCAGTGAATATATTATATTTATAGCCCTTAGTTCTGTATCTGTACCCTGATTTCTCTGTCCATTTAGAAACATAGGGCTCAATTTTCCACATGGGTGATTTTTGGCGCAGTAGAAGAGGTACGTATGATTTTTTAGTGGCCCAAAAGCGGCAAAAAAAATCCAAGTTTCGCCGGAATTAACTTTGAATTTGGAGCAGCACAGATTGATCTTAAGCTTTGTGGGTGGAGCTTAAGGCCTGCGCCAAAAACCGATATTGCTAGGGTAACGAGAGACGCTCAGAAGGGCTGAGGTTAGAAACTGAAAAAGGGCTGAGGCTGGGCTGGAAACTGAAGCCGCTGCCTTCCCAGGCTGAAAGGACCCCGCACCATGAAGGCAGCAGGCCGGTGTACACGGGGTCTTTTCAGCCTGGGATGGCAGGCTGGCCCACACCTATCCCCGGCCAAAATAACCCACCCCCTCCCCACCTACCTGCCTTGTCTTCAGCCTCCTGGTCTACTCCCCCACCCCTAGCCCTTGCCGAAGGGCTTGCCGGTGTGTTCTCCCGCCCCTAGCCCAGGCCGAGTGGTCTCCTCCCCCCCGGTCAAAGGCTTCCCCCCACCCCCTCTCCCTACGCCCACCACTCTCTCTTCCTCCCCCACCTCTCCCTCCCCCTCTCTCTTACCTTTCCTGCTGCTGGTGTCCGGGCATCTGCTGCACTTACCTGCGCCGATTTCCTTACCTGCGCCGATTTCTTTAACTATCCGCAAGGGTTTTCTTGAGTGGCCACATATGTTGGCCTAAGTAGAACTGGAGTAACTATTAGCTGGCCAAAGTTGCCTAAATGTCCAGAATTGGCGTAGGTGGTTGGTAACGCCCCATTTTCAGAAAAACAACTTACCTGAACAAAATGTAACTAAGTCAGTTATGCTGGTGCAAACTAACTGGGGATTTTTAAGTTAGGCCAGAAAAAGCAGCCTAGTCCAAAAAAAACGGAGCAAATACTGGGGAAAATTGGTCCCTTAAGGAGGTGTACGTGGCCTCCTTATTCTTCCTATCAAAATGTACAACCTCACACTTAACTATATTGAAGTTAATTTGCTAATTATCCGTCCATTCTGCAAGTTTATAGATGTTTTCCTATATTTTGTCGCAGTCCTCCTCTGTATCAATTACACCCCACAAGTTGCACAAATTTCAAAATTGTACTTCTGATTCCTGAGTACAAATTGATTTTGTAAATGATGAACAACAGTGGTCTTAGCATCGATTCTTGCAGAATACCACTTGCCACCTTTTGCTAGCCTGAGCAACTAACTTCAACCGCTATTCTTTCTTTTTTGTTTTGTAGCTAGCTTGCTATCCATTCTGCTACTTGTCCCCTGACCCCACATGTTCTGACCTTAGTCATGAGTTTGCTATGATTTATCAAAGGCCTTTTGGAAATACAAATATATTGCATCTACAGGTTGAGCGTCCAAAATCCGGAGTTCCGGAATCTGGACCCGCCGACCCTGCCGAGCTCGGGGCCCCGCCACTGCCCGACCTCGGGCCTCGCCTCCACTTGCCTCGCCCCGCTCACTGCCGCTGCCCCAACACCTCCTCTGCAACGGGGTCTGCCGGCCTGAGCACTTCCTTGGCGGTGGGGCTCACCCGAACAGCTCCACGGCAGCGGGGCCTGCCCGAGCACCTTCTCCTCGGCGGGGCCCGTCCAAATAGCACCATGGCAGCGGGGCCCATCCGAACACCTTCTCCGCGGCGGGGCTCCGCCCGGATAACTCCTCGGCGACTGGGCCCCGCCCGACAACCTTCTGGACGGGGCCGGTGACCCGGACAGTTCCTCGGAGAATAACCCCCCTTACTGACGTTCAGAAATCCGGAAATACCCGAACCTGGGTTCGGGCGTTTCTGGATTTCGGACATCAGAAACACATTGCGAAGTCCAGAAAAACACGAAAACCGGCTCGGCCTCGGTCCTGAGGTTGCTGGATTCGGGACGCTCAACCTGTACTACATTATCCTTATCTGCCCTTTCTGTTACTTTTTCAAATAATTCATTACAGTGGTCATGCAAGGCGCTATATCAATGCAAGTCTTTCTTTTTCTTTCTGTCCTGGTTCATTTCCCATTATTAGTTGCAGCCGTGCTTCCTCTCTTGTTGGGATTTCTACATACTGGGTAGCAAAGGAGTCCTGCACACACTGTAGAAACTCCATTCCCTGTATCCCTTTTGCTACCAGTAATCACCCATGAGGATTACAACCCATGAGGTCCTTTTGTTAATGGACTGACATTCCCTTAGCAGGACCTCCTCCCTTTTACTCCGCTAGTCATTGGTCCCAACATGGACCATGACAACTGAAACTTCCTCAAGTTCCTCTCCGATTGCTCCAATTAATGGGCTCAATTTTGCCCAAGCCCGTTTTCTGGCATATTGCCAGAGTTAAGCTAGTTATTTAGGTCCAGAAATGCAGCAGAAAAACATGTCCAAACTATCCCCGATATTTATACGGTAAACCAGAGCTGTGCAGTGTGGCCAGTTGCCTTGGTGGGTGGAGCCTGCTGTCTGCGCCGAAAAACTCAGCCGGGCCTTCTGCACATGTACGGGAAGAAAAACTTACATTCCGACATCGCTGAAATGGCCGTGCATGCACAGTACAGATCCGAGTTGGCAATCGGCCATTTTTAAATGCCTTCCCAGTCCACTGTGGCCCCGAGTGAGTGCCTTCCCAGTCCACTGTGGCCCCGAGTGAGTGTCTTCCCAGTCCGCTGTGGCCCCGAGTGAGTGCTGGTCCTGATCCGCTGTGGCCCCGAGTGAGTGCCGGTCCCGGTCCACTGTGGCCCCGAGTGAGTGCCTTCCTGGTCCGCTGTGGCCCCGAGTGAGTGCAGGTCCCGGTCCACTGTGGCCCCGAGTGAGTGCAGGTCCCGGTCCACTGTGGCCCCGAGTGAGTGCTGGTCCTGGTCCACTGTGGCCCCGAGTGAGTGCAGGTCCCGGTCCACTGTGGCCCCGAGTGAGTGCCGGTCCTGATCCACTGTGGCCCCGAGTGAGTGCTGGTCCTGGTCCACTGTGGCCCCGAGTGAGTGCAGGTCCTGGTCCACTGTGGCCCCGAGTGAGTGCCGGTCCTGATCCACTGTGGCCCCGAGTGAGTGCTGGTCCTGGTCCACTGTGGCCCCGAGTGAGTGCTGGTCCTGGTCCACTGTGGCCCCGAGTGAGTGCAGGTCCTGGTCCACTGTGGCCCCGAGTGAGTGCCGGTCCTGATCCACTGTGGCCCCGAGTGAGTGCTGGTCCTGGTCCACTGTGGCCCCGAGTGAGTGCTGGTCCTGGTCCACTGTGGCCCCGAGTGAGTGCCGGTCCTGGTCCACTGTGGCCCCGAGTGAGTGCAGGTCCCGGTCCACTGTGGCCCCGAGTGAGTGCAGGTCCCGGTCCACTGTGGCCCCGAGTGAGTGCTGGTCCTGGTCCACTGTGGCCCCGAGTGAGTGCAGGTCCCGGTCCACTGTGGCCCCGAGTGAGTGCCGGTCCTGATCCACTGTGGCCCCGAGTGAGTGCTGGTCCTGGTCCACTGTGGCCCCGAGTGAGTGCTGGTCCTGGTCCACTGTGGCCCCGAGTGAGTGCAGGTCCCGGTCCACTGTGGCCCCGAGTAAGTGCCGGTCCTGATCCACTGTGGCCCCGAGTGAGTGCTGGTCCTGGTCCACTGTGGCCCCGAGTGAGTGCAGGTCCTGGTCCACTGTGGCCCCGAGTGAGTGCCGGTCCTGATCCACTGTGGCCCCGAGTGAGTGCTGGTCCTGGTCCACTGTGGCCCCGAGTGAGTGCTGGTCCTGGTCCACTGTGGCCCCGAGTGAGTGCAGGTCCTGGTCCACTGTGGCCCCGAGTGAGTGCCGGTCCTGATCCACTGTGGCCCCGAGTGAGTGCTGGTCCTGGTCCACTGTGGCCCCGAGTGAGTGCTGGTCCTGGTCCACTGTGGCCCCGAGTGAGTGCCGGTCCTGGTCCACTGTGGCCCCGAGTGAGTGCAGGTCCCGGTCCACTGTGGCCCCGAGTGAGTGCTGGTCCTGGTCCGCTGTGGCCCCGAGTGAGTGCAGGTCCTGATCCGCTGTGGCCCCGAGTGAGTGCTGGTCCTGGTCCGCTGTGGCCCCGAGTGAGTGCAGGTCCTGGTCCGCTGTGGCCCCGAGTGAGTGCCTTCCTGGTCCGCTGTGACCCCGAGTGAGTGCCTTCCTGGTCCGCTGTGACCCCGAGTGAGTGCCTTCCTGGTCCGCTGTGACCCCGAGTGAGTGCCGGTCCCGGTCCACTGTGGCCCCGAGTGAGTGCCGGTCCTGATCCACTGTGGCCCCGAGTGAGTGCCGGTCCTGATCCACTGTGGCCCCGAGTGAGTGCCGGTCCTGGTCCGCTGTGACCCCGAGTGAGTGCAGGTCCTGATCCACTGTGGCCCCGAGTGAGTGCCGGTCCTGATCCACTGTGGCCCCGAGTGAGTGCCGGTCCTGATCCACGGTGGCCCCGAGTGAGTGCCGGTCCCGGTCCGCTCTGACCCCGAGTGAGTGCCGGTCCCGGTCCGCTGTGACCCCGAGTGAGTGCCTTCCTGGTCCGCTGTGGCCCTGAATAAGTGCCTTCCAGGTTCAATGTGGCCTCCGAATGAGTGCTGGTCAGAGCGCTCCCTCCCCCGCCGACCCTCTCCGGTCCCCGAGTGAGTGCCTTCCCAGTCCGCTTTGCTTCCTTCCCCTATCCCAGGCTGAATAGCCTCCGATTTACTTACCTGCACCGATTTCTTTAACTCTCTGCAAGGGTTTTCTCAAGAGGCCACATACGCTGGCCTAAGCAGAAATGGAATAACTATCAGCTGGCCAAAGTTCACTAAATGGCCAGAAGTGGCGTAGGTGGTTGGTTATGCCTCCTTTGGATAAAAAAAAACTTACCTAAAAAAAAACATAACTAAATGAGTTACACTGGTGCAAATTGGTTGGGGAAGCTGTGGATTTTTAAGTTAGGCCAGAAAAAGCAGTCTGCTCTAAAAAAACGGCGCAAATCACTGGGGAAAATTGAGCCCAATGTTTCAAGTTGATAGCCACGTATTACCTAAGAATCATTAATTCAATATCATCCCTATGGGGTTTTACTACTTTTAAAAATAATTATATGCTATGATGAAAATCATTAAAACTTTAGTGATCTGATGTCCTGACCTTCAATGAACAATCTTTAGCTCAATCAATAGAGTATTCCTTAGAAAAAAGTCAATTTTAGTGACCTGTTTTTTCTTTAATATTGGCAAGGCTGCCATTGCAATCAAAACTTCAAGCAGATATCCCATTATTGATATAGACCACAAAAACTTTTATTTTTAGAAATCATTAATATTTTAAAAAATTAATTAAAAAATAAATAGTGGTTTGGGAAAATATTGAATCATCTCAGCACTTTAAAAAAATGTTCTCCAGGATATGTGTGACCCTGGTAATGCCACATTTATTGCCCATCCTTAATTCATCTGAAAAGCTGATGATGGACCCTCTCCTTGAACCACAATAATCCTTGTGGTGATGGTACTCCTACAATGATGATAGGTAGGTAATTCCAGGATATTGATCCAGCGACAATGAGGGAGCAATGATATATGTCCAAGTCATGACCGGGAGGTGATGCTGTTCCCCTGATATTGTTGTTCTTGCTCTGCCTGGTGGTAAAGATTGCAGAGGAGCCTGTGTTTAGAGGAATCCTTGCTTTTCCCACCAGGAGTACGAGGCTGCTCCATATGCTGTGGGCTGTAGAGGTCTGGCATTGGGCAGGTCATACATAATCACTTCCAAATCCTTCTCTTTCTTCTTCTCTGCTTTGGCTTTTTTCTCCGGCTGCCTCTGCTGATGCTCCTTCAGCTTGTTGTGTTGCTGCAGGAACTTCTCCATTTTCTGTTTCTTCATCGCCTCCTTCTTCAGCTTTACTTCGAAAAGTCCCACGTCTTTTTTTAAATTTTTCGCTGTGTAAAGCCATTTCTGCTCCAAGACTGCTCCTCCTCCCTCCCCCACCCCAGTTTCCCAACACAATTTGGCCAATTGTGCAATCTGGCTGACGGATTCCGAATTAGCTCATTATAATATATAGCAATGAAGGTCAGTGACATTACAGTTCTGAATTTCGGATGATACCCCCTACCCGAAGAACACAAGCAACACGGATCCTCTGAGGACCTTAATGAAAGAGATGTGTATTAGAAGTATGGTTCTCACCAAAGAAGTAATAGGGGACTGTGCCAACTGCTGCACAAGGACTTGCAGCCATGCTTATCTGCCCGCACTGCTCTGTATGTGGCTACGAAGGTGACAAGCACACTTGAATGGGATTGTTTCAGACAGCCATGGGCAATCTCTGGGCATGTATTCGCCAGGTGACTACTGCACTTTTCAAGATAGCTAGGGAATTGCATATGGCAAGGCAGAAGTGATATATGGTCATCCAGTTTTATAGGGCCCAAGTTTCCACATGATTTGCGCCTGATTTTTAGGAGCAACTGGTGGAGAACGGACTATCTTAGAAATCGCAATTCTCCACATTTTTTTTTCTGCAGTTCTAGTCAGGTAGAACAGTTCTACTTTGGAACAGAATTTTTTCTTCAAAAGGGGGCGTGTCCGGCCACTGACGCCTGATTTGAAAGTTTCCACAGTGAAAACGTACTCCAAACTAAAGTAGAATGGAGCAAGCGAAGATTTTTGTAGAACTGAAAAAACCTGTTCTACATATTAAAAAAATCAGGCGCAGGTTACAAATTAGGCGTCCAGAACGAGGTGGGGGGGGGGGAAGGGAAGTCATTAAATTCTATAATAAATCCTTATTTATACTTATACAAATAAATCCAACCTGAATAAACATTTATAAGCAAAGAAAAGATTAAATAAACCATCTTCCTACCTGTGTGAAAGTGCTTCAGACAGGCCTTTCGGGACCGAAGGCTGAACGGGCCGGCCTGAGACTTCTGGCAGGGCCCGTCCCCAGCAACAGATTTACAGGTAGGTGGCGTTGGGTCGGGTCAGGGAGGTTCGGTTCGGTTCGGTTCGGTTCGGGGGGGGGCGGGGGGGAGAGAGAGGGAGGGAGGTCAGGTCGGATCCAGTCCGGGAGCGGGAGTCGGGTCGGGTCGGGGGGGAGAGAGGGAGGGAGAGAGAGGGAGGGAGAGAGAGGGGGGGAGGTCAGGTCGGATCCAGTCCGGGAGGGGGGGGCGGGGGAGCGCGGGTCTGGTCCAGGCGGGGAGCGGGAACAGGAGCTCGGGTCAGGTCGGGTCCGGAGGGGGGGGGGGGGTGTAGCGGGAACAGGAGCGCGGGTCGGGTCAGGTCCAGTCGGGGGGGTCGGGTCGGGGGGCGGGAGCAGGGGGGGGGGGGGGGCGCGGGAACAGGAGCGTGGGTCGGGTCGGGTCCAGTCGGGCGGGGGGGGGGTGCGGAGCGGGAACAGGAGCGCGGGTCGGGTCGGGTCGAGTCGGGGGGGGAGGGCGGAGCAGGAACAGGAGCGCGGGGGGTGGGGGGGAGCGGGTGTCGGGTCTGGTCCGGAGGCAGGGGGGGGAGCGGGTGTCGGGTCTGGTCCGGAGGCAGGGGGGGGAGTGGGTGTCGGGTCTGGTCCGGAGGCAGGGAGGGTGGGGAGCGGGTGTCGGGTCTGGTCGGGGGGGGGGGGGGTGGAGAAGCAGGAGCTGGCCGTGGGAGGAGCCTTATTCACGCAGCCCCAGTGAGGCCATTCGGCCAGGGCTAGGGGCTGCGTGCTTCGGGCCCCTCCCACACAGTTCGGCGCCTGGAGCTACTGCACTTGCGTGCCCACTGTAGCGCGCATGTGCAGAGGTCCCGGCACTGTTTTAAGCGCAGGGACCTGGCTCCGCCCCCCCGCAGCTCGTGCTGGCTGCGCCTAGGGCCAGAGGACCTGCAGGGAGGTGGAGAATACCGAGGTTTTTTTTAGGCGCACTTTGTGGCGCGAAAAACGGGCGTCCAGGTCGGGACTGCGCCGTTCTAGGCGCGTGTGGAAACTTGGGCCCATTGAGTTACCGGCTTTCCTAAGGTCCAAAGTTTAGCAGATGTAACTCGTATTACTTTGCAAGCTTTCACAGTTAATCACCTCAACTTCCTCAGCAGTAGAGGGCTTCTGCTTCCCGTACATATAGATTGTCTGTGACAACATGCAAAGGATCCTGGATATCAACACACAATTGGCTGGAAGTTGCCACAATGCATTCATCCTTTAAAATTCAACCTTCTCTGGCCTTTCCAAGGTCATGTCAATGGACGGCTTATGTTGACATGGCCTACCTCCATCTCCCTTGGGTAATGATCCCACTCAGAGTTGCCCAAACAGCATCGGAGGAGTACCACAATGAGGCACATGTCTCTACAAGAATGGTGACTGAAATAAATGATCAGGTCTCAAACGAGTGCTATTGCTGCCAGGTCAGGAGTGGCTCTGCAGAAGGCACTCTCCTATACTTTGCACAGCTTTGCGGACATCATCATTGTGTGTGCATTTGTGTCACCCATGGACATCTAAAGGATCCATAACCCATGAGTGTGTTCAGATGGTGTGCAAATGCATCACTACAGTGGAAATAATCTATTTCTAGTACATGCACTATTATTTAAATTTCCAATTTAAATTTAGGTTTTGCAATGCAAAATGTCACAACCCGTTTGCAATTTTAAACTAATGCTCACATTGATGGTTATTAAGGTCCATTTCTACTTAGAGTGTCAGTGTAGAACATAATAGAATATGCGAGTCACTATTTTAATGAATGTGTGTGAAATTAAAACCAAGTAGTTGTCTAAGCTGTCAATAACAACTGAAATCTCTTAAAGTGTGAATTTCTGGAGAATATGCCTTTTAGCATGAAAACAAATTTATATTTATTTTCTTAAACATTGATATATGTATATAAGTTGTATTATATACACATATATATGAAATGTTGAAGTGCAATTACCTGTGGTAAAGTGGTCTAAGCTTTTTTCTTTTTAATTATGCATGTTATAAAGTATTCACCTAGAAAATTATTATGCCCTTGCAGTTGCTTTGTGATGAGCTAGATTAAATCCTTTCTGTGTTTCAGTAATGTTAGCATAATGGCAAGCCAATTCATTTAATTGTGACAGCAGTGCAAGTTACGTGATTGAATTTAATTGTCAGGGTTCAGTTGGTGAGCCATAAATACCTCTGACACCAAGCGTCCCATCTCATTAACAGCACTGTCTGGGCTGTCAGTGGAGTACCTAACCGCCTGCAAGTAATTCCATTCTTAATGACACAACCTGGTTTAGGCTTATAAGCAAGAAGTAATGGATCAGATTGTCTGGGATTTATGACCCCCTTGAAGTTCTCTCTTAATTTATTTATTTTATCTGAACTTAAATTGCCATTTCTTGGATAGAAAAAGACTTAGATTTATTTGCACTTAAACTATAGAAGACATATTTTGCCGATGGAGCTTCTTTGTCTGTTCCCAATATTTGTCTGTATTCCTTTAAAACAGGGTTCCCCAAACCCGAGAAGACAGAAACCTTTTTAGGGTACAGTTCCATGGATGCCAGGAGAGTTCAAGTATCTCACCCAGATAGCCCAGACAGTGAGCCCCCGATATTAAATGCTGAAAATGTGAAAACAAAAACATAAAGAAAAGCTGGAAATACTCAGCAGGTCAGGTAGCATGTGAAGAGGAACAGGATTCAGTCAATCAAGGTTTCAGGTCTCAAATATCTAACAAAACATCGACTGACTGACTGATTGACCTTTCCTCATAGATGCTGCCTAACCTTCTGAGTATTTCTAGCTTATTCTGTTTCTGTTTCCTTGCCCAGTGTGGGGGAAAGGTTGCTAACACTTCAGGTTTGTCCTGGAGTCTCTGGGAATAAAAAAATAAGCTGCAGGATACTGCTGTGAACAACCTGGGAAAATAAATCATAGGGGCATTAAAATAAATTGCGTTTTTTTTTTCATTTTCTTTGAACACATTTGTTTATTAGTTATAAAAATATTGGAGGTGGGGAAAAGGCTGTTTGACTGACAGTCAAGATTCATCCAATTGGGTAATAAAGAGTTTGTTCGCTTTCCAATTGGCGCGGGAAGACTGTCCGCCATGAGGATGGACATGTCGGGCGACCAATGGCAGGAGTGTGAGGGGGTGAGGTGGTTGGAGGAGGGAGATTATGTGATGAAACTTCCTAGAATACATACATTCCAGACTAGGCAACCCTAGTTGGGTGGGTGGAGTACACCAGAAGTACATCTGTCCAACAGCAACACCAACACCAACACCAATAACTTGCAATTATTTAGCGCCTTTAAAATAGTAAAAAAAATCCCAAGGCACTTCACAGGAGTTTTATCAAAGTCCGAGCCACAAAAGGAGATATTAGAACAGGTGACCAAAAATTTGGTCAGTAGGTTTTAAGGAGTGTCTTAAAGGAGGAGAGAGACGTAGAGAGGTGGTGAGGTTTAAGGAGGGAATTCCAGAGCTTAGGAGCCAGGCAGCTGAAGGCATGTCTGTCAATGGTGGAGCGATTAAAATTGGGGATGTACAATAGGCCAGAATAGAAGATGTGCAGAGATCTTTGAGGGTTGTAGGGCTGGAGGAGGTTACGGAGGTAGGGAGGTAAGGAGGGATTTGAAAAAAGGATGAGTTTTAAAATCTAGGCCAAGTTATGATGACATTTGATGAACTGGGTCACTAACATGACCTGAAAATATCACTCGTGCAAACATTCCCCCAGCAGGGTCCTGCACTAGGAATCGAGAATAGAATCGGGTCTGCCAGCCTCTGTCAGTTGTTGAAAAAGGTCTCTAGGCACAAAAAACTATTGTGTCATGTTATAATAGAAAGGGTAGTTCCTTGTTTGGTCCTCTTTGCCTTGCTACTGGGTCCCCTTAGACCTTTCAATCGGAGGAGTCCCCCAGCGTAAGATCCACTGACAGCCTCTTGGGTTGCTACTGTAAAATGGACACCCTTGGGAGACAAGGGCAGGAAATTGAGGTTGGAGGGTGAGAAACATTGGCTCATGCCTAATTACAATGCCAACAACAATAAAACCTAAATCAAGAGCTCACCGTTTGAGAAAGCAAGGGCAGAGTCTCCTGCCCTATTGCTCCGTGAGGAACCAACATGGAGTACCATCGTGCTGGCAATATATTCGGTTGTTCGCACGAGAAGGCAACAATAAATCTTGCAAAATGCACTATAATGTAATGTTTTCTATAATTGCCTACCAAGTATCACAGAATAAATTGACCATTAGAGTATCACAACCAGTAATGCTTTAGTATAGATGTCCTTATGAATCAAATTCATGGCAACAATTTGGTTGACAAAGTCTGCCATGATAGCTCCTACCAGCAAGAAAGAAAGGACAAGAAACAAAATGAATAAACTAAATTCAACTTATCCACAACATCACATATTATAAAGGCTGCTTGAAAGCGGTTAAAATGTAATAATCTCGAGTTGAGATTTTGTTGACCATTATAAACGTGTTAAGAAAAGCTATCACCTACAAACCTTGATGGGAATGCTGTCTTGCAGTCGCTCTGGATATCCATTTTCTCTACACATCGATATGCTTTACAAATTGATTAATTTGTCTAGACTTGTGGGTTTCAAGAGTGTACAATATATTTGAATCATCTAAACATTTTACACGAGAACCTGTAATAGATAAAAGCAGTGTATAGAACAGCTTTAGTTTCATGAAGCAGATGAGTTTCCATCTTCAAGTCAGAGTAGTAACCTTAGGTAATACAACACACTAACATTGCCAATATATTTAATTAGAATTTAGCGATACTTCCCTTTTCTGCAGCCACTAAAACCCAATACAATATAATCATTTCTTCTAAATGGAATCCACATGATTATGTAGCAAGTTTACACTCAATTTAGTGGAAAGCCAATTAGCATTTCTCAAGTTATCAAGATGATTCAGAAAATAAAGCGGCCTCTCAATTTCAGCCGTATAAAGGGCTTGTAGAGATCCCAGGGCCGAAATTCAGTGCAGCCAGAAAGCTGGTGGTGTAAAGGCCCTCTTTCCCCGATCAGCGCCGCAAAGTTTGAGACAGCCATTGGATCCAAATTCAGCTTTTTGACCACTAAAAAGTGTTCCAGTCTTATTAGCCTTTCGAACCTGAAAGTTTGCAGTCTTAATTGGGGCGTTATTCCCATGGGAAATCACCCTTCGGGTGACGTGGCAGCTGCCATTGCAGCTCTCGGTGACGAGACTCGGGGTGCTAAGCGCCCTCCCGGATGTTCTTCCTCTACTTTGGCCAATCTTGGGCCAGGGATTCCCAGGTGCCGGTGGAGATGTTGCACTTTATCAAGGAGGCTTTGAGGGTGTCCTTGAATAATTTCCTCTGCCCACCTGGGCTTGCTTGCCGTGTTGAGGCTGCGAGAAGAGCGCTTGCTTTGGGAGCCTCATGTCAGGCATGTGGACGATGTGGCCCGCCCAGTGGAGCGGGTATCACTACTGCCCTGTAGACCATAGCTTGGTGGCAGATTTGAGATCCTGGTCTTCAAAAACACTCTACCTCAGGCGACCGAAGGTTGTACTGGCACACTAAAGGCGGTATTGGATGTCGTCATCGATGTCTGCCCTTGCTGACAGTAGGCTACTGAGGTATGGAAAATGGTCCACGCTGTCCAAGGCCTCACTGTGGATTTTGATAACCGGGGGCAGTGCTGTGTGGCGGGGTCAGGTTGGTGGAGGACCTTTGTCTTATGGATGTTTAGTGTAAAGCCCATGCTTTCGTACGCCTTGGTGAAGGTGTTGACAATGACTTGGAGTTTGGCTTCCGAGTGTGTGCAGACACAAGTGTCGTCCGTGTACTGTAGTTCGATGACAGAGGATGGGACGACCTTGGATCTAGCCTGGAGGCGGCAGAGGTTGAACAGATTCCCATTTGTTACCATGCCAAATGCTGAGCTGGGGCGAATTTCCAGTCTGAGCCCCTGGATTGAGATTTCAGTTTTCTCTCTGTGAATCTCGGGATCTCTATTTCT
The DNA here is from genome assembly GCF_044704955.1 of Pristiophorus japonicus. Lineage (NCBI taxonomy): Eukaryota > Metazoa > Chordata > Chondrichthyes > Pristiophoridae > Pristiophorus > Pristiophorus japonicus. The sequence continues at coordinate 72,502,606 of NC_091979.1, forward strand.
CTCTCTCTAGTTTTTTTCCCCCTTTTCTCTTTCTCTATTCTTATTTCTCTATTTCTCTCTCTCTCTCCCAATCAAATTTTCTCATTCCGTTTCTCATTCCCTTTCCTCACTTCTACCTTTCTCCTTTCTCTTTTAACATAAAAACATAGAAAATAGGTGCAGGAGTAGGCCATTTGGCCCTTCTAGCCTGCACCGCCATTCAATGAGTTCATGGGCTGAACATGCAACTTCAGTACCCCATTCCTGCTTTCTCGCCATACCCCTTGATCCCCCTAGTAGTAAGGACTACATCTAACTCCTTTTTGAATATATTTAGTGAATTTTGCTCCCTTCCCTCCCTCTCTCTCTCACCCTCTCCCTCGCTCCCCCTCTCCTGCTAGCTTTCTCTCTCTCTCTCTCTCTCTCTCTCCTACCCTCTCTCTTTCCCTTTCCCTCTCTGCCTCTCTCTCTCTCCCTCCCCCTTGAGTGCGGATTCTGTGCTGAACTGTTCCGGTCCATTGAAGAGGCTCCTGGACTTGTTGCTGAGCAATACGGAGCTGGTTCCGGGATCTCTTCCCATCCGGAGCTCGCTGATGTCCCCCAGATGATCTCTTACTGGACTTTTCTATGAGACCGACTCAGCTGCTATTACTTCGAGGACTTTGGGGAGCTTCTGACCCATCCTCAGGTTTGGATCTTGCCTTCTGTTCTCTCTCTGTTCGCATGGCTCCAAGATCTCTGCCACTCTGCACCGGTCCTAAAAGCTGGTGGGGGCACCATCAGTTGAACAGCCGGTTGTTTCATGCTGAAAATGAGTCTGGGAGCGGAACGGCAGCGGTGCGCACTTTTAGTGCATTAGTACTGCCGCAAGCCCCACACCGGCTCGAGAGTCAGCAGTGGCCCACACCGCTGCAAGACCTCACGGGCCGAATCTATGTCGGGGCAGCCAGTTGAGCCCAAAGCGGCGGCCAGTTGAGCCCAAAGCGGCGGCCATTTGATTTTGACGAATGGCCACCGCAAACGAGCAGTAATGGTCCTTCACGGGACCATGAATTTCGGGGACCCGTCTCTCGGATGAGGTCATGTCTGCCCTCTCAGGTGGACGTAAAAGATCCCATGGCACTATTCGAAGAAGAACATGGGAGTTTCCCTGGTAACCTGGCCAATATTTACCCCTGAACCAAACTCATTAAAAATCAGATTATCTGGCCATTATCACATTTCTGTTTGTGGGACCTTGTTGTGTGCAAATTGGATGTCATGTTTCCTAAATTACAACAGTGACTACATTTTAAAAATTACTTCATAGGCTGTAAAGCACTTTGGGATATCCTGAAGTCATGAAAATTGCTATATAAATGCAATCCTTTTCTTCTTTCATTAAAAAAAACAAGTTTAGAGCTGCTTCCGATTAAGCTACTTTCCTACAAATCTCTTGGGAGGACAGACGCACCAACATTAGCATCCTCGACCAGGCCAACATCCCCAGCATTGAAGCACTGACCACACTTGGTCAGCTCCGCTGGGCAGGCCACATTATCCGCATGCCAGACACGAGTCTCCCAAAGCAAGCTCTCTTCTCGGAACTCCTTCACGGCAAATGAGCCAAAGGTGGGCAGAGGAAACGTTACAAGGCCTCCCTGATAAAATGCAATATCCCCATTGACACCTGGGAGTCCCTGGCGAAAGACCACCCTAAGTGGAGGAAGTGCATCCGGGAGGGCGCTGAGCACCTTGAGTCTCACCGCCGAGAGCATGCAGAAATCAAACGCAGGCAGCGGAAAGAGCGTGTGGCAAACCTGTCCCACCCACGCTTTCCCTCAACAACTATCTGTCGCACCTGTGACAGGGACTGTGGTTCTCGTATTGGGCTGTTTAGCCACCTAAGGACTCATTTTAAGAGTGGAAGCAAGTCTTCCTCAATTCCGAGGGACTGCCTATGATGATGATGATTTAATATTTGGTTTAATGTAGTACTAGACCCACTGGGGGTGATTTTTGAGTGGAGTGGGCAGGCAGGCAGTGGTCAGGGCTTGTGCTGTGCCAACCTAAAGAGTCGTTCGTATTTTCATGATGTAATTTAAATTAACTCAGTGAGCTGCCAGTTCAAAGCATGTTCCCTATAGGCAGCTTGCCGATTGCGAGGGTGGGAAATCTGATTCGACAGCCTCTACTTAAAGGATTGTAACAGCACCTTAAATGGGAGATACTCTTTTTCATGGGGCACAGCCACCAACAATCAGCAAAGTGACTTCCAAAAAGAGCCCAAAGTTTTCTGAAGAAGCAGTTAATTGAACAAGTTAATCTTTCTCTTCCCAACGATGGTTAATGGGTGTCAAATCAAATCAACCATGAGAGATGTGGCAGAAAATGCCAAAGCCGCCAGTAGTGCCCCAGGATTTAGCTGCAGCGCAGAAAAAATGCAATAACCTGACTAGGTTGGCAAAGTAAGATTCCTCTTCACACCCCATATTCTCTGCACAGCCTTGCAGGATCTTACTTTAGTGACAGCACTGTCAATCCTTCCCTTTCCTGCTTCCCATTGCTCTCCTAAGTCAGTAAAGAACATTTCATTGCACTTCCTTTCTGCTTACACACACCCTCTAAACTTGTTACGGCCCTCACAACTACTTTCCCTCTTGACCTCACTTGTTGGTTCTACTTGTCATCATGTGTAGTGAAAACCATTAGACAGAAAAAAATTAATCCACGTCCACTCATGGAGCAGAAACTGGCACACAACAGGAGAGAGAACATTAGAAGAGGAGGAGGTCTTGTCACACTAGAGACACTGACACCAATGGGAGAGGCTGTCCTTGACATTATTGGCAGACAAAGGGCACGTAACATTGGAAATGGCCCGTCTCGAGTCCAGGCACAGAAGGGTGTTTGGCATCTTCTCTACGGCAATCAGTAACGAGCCACAGGGATCAGTGCTGGAACCCCAACTATTTACAATCTATATTAATGACTTGGAAGGAGGGACCGAGTGTAACGTAGCCAAGTTTGCTGACGATACAAAAGTGGGAGGAAAATCAATGTGTGAGGAGGACACAACAAATCTGCAAAAGGACATAGACAGGCTAGGTGAGTGGGCAAAAATTTAGCAAATGGAGTATAATGTTGGAAAGTGTGAGGTCATGCACATTGGCAGAAAAAAAATCAAAGAGCAAGTTATTATTTAAATGGAGAAAGATTGTATAGTGCTGCAGTACAGCGGGATCTGCGCATGAAACACAAAAGGTTAGTATGCAGGTACAGCAAGTGATCAGGAAGGCCAATGGAATCTTGGCCTTTATTGCAAAGGGGATGGAGTATAAAAACACGGGAAGTCTTGCTACAGTTATACAGGGTATTGGTGAGGCCACATCTGGAATACTGCGTACAGTTTTGGTTTCCATATTTATGAAAGGATATACTTGCTTTGGAGGCAGTTCAGAGAAGGTTCACTAGGTTGATTCTGGAGATGAGGGGGTTGACTTATGAGGAAAGGTTGAGTAGGTTGGGCCTCTACTCATTGGAATTCAGAAGAATGAGAGGTGATCTTATCAAAACGTATAAGATTATGAGGGGGCTTGACAGGGTGGATGCAGAGAGGATGTTTCCACTGATGGGGGAGACTAGAACTAGGGGGCATAATCTTAGAATAAGGGGCTGCCCATTTAAAACAGAGATGAGGAGGAATTTCTTCTCTCAGAGGGTTGTAAATCTGTAGAATTCGCTGCCTCACTAAGCTGTGGAAGCTGGGACATTGAATAAATTTAAGACAGAGTTAGACAGTTTCTTAAATGATAAGGGATGAAGAGCCGACAGCGGAGTGGACCTGAGTCCATGATCAGATCAGTCATGATCGCATTAAATGGTGGAGCAGGCTCGAGGGGTCGTATGGCCTATTCCTGCTATTATTTCTTATGTTATTTTCTCTTTCTACTTAATTTTATTGGTCACACACTCAGCATGACAATCTAGTGGTGCATTGCATTGTCACACAACTATTACTGCTTATCTCTTTCTACTTTTTATTGGCCAATCAGATGACTTGCGAGTTGCAGTCACACTGACTGAGGAGCTGAACCCTCTAGAAGGTGCACAATCACTCGATCTCAGCCTTCTCAGCAACAGCACAGAAATTGAAACCCCACCGAGTGTAGATATTTAGCCAAAAATTGTGTTTTAATAGTGTTAAAAATTAAATTACCTTAATATTTAATATAAAAAGTGTTCTTAATATAAAAATGAATATTTAAATGTAATTTTTATATATTTTAAAACTCTTACGCTGGTAAAAAATAAGCTATGCATCTGAGGCAAACCAGTCCCACCCACCCCTTCCTCCAACAACTATCTGTCCCACCTGTGACAGAGACTGTGGTTCTCGTATTGGACTGTTCAGCCAACAGCACCTAAGAACTCATTTTAAGAGTGGAAGCAAGTCTTCCTCGATTCCGAGGGACTGCCTATGAATGAATGAGGCTAAATGGGATAGATTCAGAACAGATCTAGCAGCTCAAAACTGGGCATCCATGAGAAGCTGTGGGCCATCAGCAGCAGAATTGTATTCCACCGTAATCTGTAACCTCATGGCCCAGCATATCCCTCACTCTACCATTACCATCAAGCCAGGGGACCAAAACTGGTTTAACGAGGAGTGTAGAAGAGCATGCTAGGAGCAGCACCAGGCATATCTAAAAATGAAGTGTCAACCTGGGAAAGCTGTAACACAGGACTCCAAACAATAGAAACAGCATGCTATAGACAGAGCTAAGTGATTCCACAACCAACAGATCAGATCAAAGCTCTGCACATCCAGTCATGAATGGTGGTGGACAATTAAACTACTAACGGGAGGAAGAGACTCCATGAAGAATGATGGCAGAGTCCAGCACGCAAGTGCAAAAGGCAAAGTTGAAACGTTTGCAACCATCTTCAGCCAAAATCGCCGATTGGATGATCCATCTCGGTCTTCTCCTGAGATCCCCACCATCACATAAGCCAGTCTTCAGCCAATTCAATTCACTCCACTTAATATCAAAAATGGCTGAGTGCAGTAGATACAGCAAATGCTATGGGCCCCAACAATATCCCGGTTATTGTGCTGAAGAATTGTGCACTGGAACTAGTTGCGTCTCCAACCAAGCTGTTCCAGTACAGCTACAACATTGGCATCTACCTGACAATGTAGACAACTGCCCAGGTATGCCCTGTCCACAAAAAGCAGGACAAATCCAATCCAGCCAATTACCGCCCCATTAGTCTACTCTCAATCATCAGCAATGTGATGGAAGGTGTTCTCGACAGTGCTATCAAGCGGCACTTACTCACCAATAACATACTCACCGATGCTCAGTTTGGGTTCTGCCAGGGCCACTCCGCTTCAGACCTCATTACAGCCTTGGTCCAAATATGGGCAAAAGAATTCCAGAGGTGACATTTAACGGCATTACCATCACCAAATCCTCCACCATCAACAACCTTGGTGGTTACCATTTTGACCAGAAACTAAACTGCACCAGCCACATAAATACTGTGGCTACAAGAGCAGGTCAGAGGCTGGGTATTCTGTGTCGAGTGTCTCACCTCCTGACGCCCCAAAGCTTTTCCACCATCTACAAGGCACAAGTCAGGAGCTTGATTGAATACTCTCCATTTGTCTAGATGAGTGCAGATCCAACAACACTCAAGAAGCTGGACACCACCCAGGACAAAGCAGCCCACTTGATTGGCACCCCATCTACCATCTTAAACATTCACTCCCTCTACCACTGGTGCACCATGGCTGCAGAGTGTACCATCTACAAGATTCATTGTAGCAACTCGCCAAGGCTTCTTCGACTGCACCTCCCTAACCCACGATGTCTACCACCTAGAAAGACAAGGGCAGCAGGGGAACACCATCACATCCAGACTCTCCTTCAAGTCATACACCATCCTGACTTGGAAACATATCGCTGTTCCTTCGTGGTCGCTGGGTCAAAATCCTGGAACTACCTCCCGAACAGCACTTTGGAAATACCTTCACCATGCGGACTGCAGTGATTTAAGGCGGTAGCTCACCACCACCTTCTCGAGGACAATTAGGGATTTTTGTGGAGAGTATTCCATCACACTCCTGACTTGTGCTTTGTAGATGGTGAAAAGGCTTTGGGGAGTGAGGAGGTGAGACATTCACCACAGAATACCCATCCTCTGACATGCTTTTGTTGTCAAAGTATTTATGTGGCTGGTCCAGTTAAGCTACTGGTCAATGGTAACCCCCAGTTAACAAGGCCATAAAAAAGCAAACCAAGCAGTAGGGTTTATTTCTAGAGGGATAGAATTGAAAAGTAGTGAAGTTATGCTAAACTTGTATCAAACCTTGGTTAAACCACACTTGGAGTACTGTGTACAATTCTGGTTGCTATATTTATAAAAAAAAAGGTTATAGAGGCACTGGAGAGGGTGCAGAAAAGATTTACCAGGATGATACCAGAAATGTGAAGTTATACCTACCAGGAAAGGATGAACAGGTCTCTGCTCTTTTCGCTTGAAAAAGAAGGCTGAAGGCTGAGCTAATAGAGGTCTTTATAATTATAAAAGGTTTTGATAGAGTAGATACAGAGCCAGTGTTTCTACTTGTGGGGAAAAGCATAGCTAGAGGCCATCAATATGAGATAGTCAGCAAGACATCAAATAGGGAATTCAGAAGAAACTCTTTTACCCAGAGATTGGTGTGAATGTGGAACTCGCTACCACAGGGAGTAGTTGAGGCAAATATTATAGATACATTCAATGGGAGGCTAGATAAGCATATGAGGGAGAAGGGAATAGAGGGTTATTCTGATAGAATTAGATGAGGAAAGACGGAAGGAGGCTCAAGTAGAGCACAGCCATGGACTGGTTGGGCCGAGTGACCTGTTTCTGTACTGTATATCCTATGTAATCCTATGTTCCTATTTCAAAGAAAAAGAGTTGCATTTATAGAGCGCCCTTTATGACCTCAGCACATCCCAAAGTGGTTTATAGCCAATGAAATGCTTTTGAAATGGAGTCAAAGTTCTGCAGCATACAGCAAACTGCTATCATACAGGCACTCACTGTGGGCTGTGATACAGGAGATTACCAGACCTGTCCAGGCATCTGAATAATTGTACGAGATTTCCATTGGTCTCCTCGATGATGGCTCTGGTTGATCCTGGATCTGAATCCCAAGTGGGGGTTCCTGAGAGGAGTCACGTGCCAAGTGTACAGGAATTAGCCCTTATCCCCAAACAGCTGTGCAAGGTCAAAGAGTGGTGGATGGAAGCTTGATGCAATATGTGTGCCATGGCAACTATCAGTAAAGTGAGCACAGACTACATGATGTGTTGTGCTGCTGGTATCATAGATCAATTGCACATTAATGGAATGGAAGCTTTTAAAATTCATGATTGCAGTGCGTTCATATGAAGAAGTCCACAAATCAACATGGGTTCAGTCAATGATGGTCTGTACTTGGGGGAAGCCTGCATCTTTGCAATCACCAGAGCCCTATCCTGTAGCTTCCAGTTGTCCATGGGGAAAGTGATGTAATTGTTTGATCCAGCAAACCTGGCATCAGTTACCTGCTTAATGTAAGCATGAACTGCAGACTGACTCATGTCACTGATATCTGCTACCATAGCAGCCTGGAGGCAGCCAGAGGCAAAGAAGTTCAAGGCTGCAGTGATCTTGACTGCATCAGGCAATTGGTTGCAGGAGATGACACTACTTTTTCACAGCCTCCCTTGAGAAGCGCAGCCTCCTTACAGATTGCTCCTCAAAGAACTGCAGCAATATTGTCCAGGGTCTGCTGACGGAAGGGTTAAGGATATTTCTGAGCATGCCTCCTCCTATCTGTTCTCCTTCCAACTACAGCTCTGTTTTCTCTTTCTTCCTTCTCCTCCTCTTACCATTGTGATATTCCCAGAATGGGCACCGTGTAGAAATGTGGGATGCTAGAAGTCGCTTGTGACTTCAGAAGGTCCAGCAGGAGTAACAAGCACTTTGAAATCATCTAAGTAGCAAAAATCCACTATCTGAGGCAAGCAAAATGTCTCCCAAAACGTTCTGCAGTTTTACCAAAGAGCAGCTGAGGGGCTCCTTAAATATATTTGGAAGTGGCCACCTCCCAACTTGTACCACCCATGAATTGTGAACATGTGCAGAAACTGGCCGAGGCAACACAGGCAAGGACAACAATATTATTGTTGGCCATAACTACATAATTTGACCCAGATCAGCATATATTAATGAGGATCCTTCCTATATCCAGCAGATCTGTGGCCACCTGGATTGAGGTCCACCCAAAAATCTGCATGGAGGGAATACAGCTGTAAGTCAGTGATTTGCTTTCCCATGCGCGATTGTGGTCCTACTACATCCCCATTTTTTAAGCACAAACAGAATAGTTAGGACATGAATATTACCACCACTAGTTCCTTTAAAAAAATTAATTATTGGGATATAGGGCTCAGTAGCAAGGTCAACATTGAACCGTGTGTTGAAGGTACTCCAACAATTCTGTTAGGTAGGGAATACTAGGATTTTTGATCAAGCGACAATGAAGGAATGGGATTATATGTCCAAGTCAGGGTGATGTGTAGCTTGGAGGGGAACTTGGACATAATGGCGTTCCCATTCATCTGCTACCATTGTCTTTCTAGATGGTGGAGGTCTTTGGGTTTAGGAGGTGCTGTCTACACATGGGTTTCACAGACCCAGCAACAACGCCAAATTAAACTTTAAAAGTTTTCCAATGAATGCTTCCAGAAAGATGTACTCTTTACACAGTCCTCCCGGCCATATCTTTTAGCGAATCCAAGTTTACTTTGACATAACACCCAGAGCCCAACACCACATGTCAGGAATCAGCAGCCCGAGCAGTGCACTAACGCTAATATAAAAACAACTTGGATGAATGAGAAAAACATTGAAGGAATGTGTTCCAATAACTTATTGCACCTCTACCAGTCTGTTTACACCACCAGTGTACTAAGAAATTCATCACTACTGACAATTAGATCTATTAGCCACACAGAATTAATTAGTTGTTTGATGTATGACAAGAGATATTGTCCTTCAGGCTTAAAATCAAATGGCAGCACTGCAATTACCTAGAGTTTGAATTTATCTCACATTATTTACAGTAAAATGATTGAACAAAGATTAACGGATTATCCAGCATAAACAAATCCCACCACAGAACATGAAAACCTCACACAGAGAGTGTGATAGAAGATAAAACCCTGTTCAGATGGCAGCCACTAATTCACTTTTAGAATGAATTAGCACTGTTATTCACTGTGGCCTGATGTGATTTTGTTGCAGGCCAGAATCTCTGAGCTTCAGGGTACACATTAAACTTTGCTCTGCAGCAAAGTAATTTGAAATTTGTTATGTAAACTGCCTGGCTTCAAGCATCTTGCCTCACATTTTATTGCAGTAGATCAGGCTGCCCATTGTATTCTTGTCAGGAGGCACAAACCATTAGTGCATCCAGCCATGCATCCTCACTCCCACAGTCTGCCTTTGTACATTCATTTGTCACCTAATAATTTAAAAACATTCACTCAATTGTTCCTAAACTTGTTAAATGCCTTCACCTCCCGAGACTCTTTGTTCCATTCAACAATGGGTGCTCTGGAAATTGTTTGCAGAAATTACATATCTGAATATTTAAGAACAAAAAGGGGCCTTTCATCCAACCAAGCATTTTCCTTCAACAGACCTTCACAATCTAATCTATCAGCGATTCTGCCCTATACCTTTAATTCCCTGCGAGAATGTTTCATATAAATAATTCCTGATCCGCAAAAAATGATTTTAAAAATCTATAATATTTGTCTATCCTCACATCTCCAGTGTTGAAGCTTGGTCTGCTCTTGTCCCAAAAACATTTCAGCCCCACGATAGCACAGGAACTAATTAATCATTTATGTCCTATACCCATCAATCCTTAGCTCCATGCTCACAATCAAAGTCAAAAAACGTATTTGCATTTGTATTATTTATATCTTTGAACATTTTAAATAACTGCACCATATACCCCGTAGCCCCAGTCTGACCATTGGTCCAGGCCAGTTTTTCTCTTAGCACTGCTTTGAGGATTCTTCAAGCTGCCTTCCAGTGACCTCAAACTCCCTCTGAATGTTTGATGTTTATAGGGTAATTTTAGCCTAAGCTTTCTGATGTTCTACTTCCTTATTTCATCTCATAAATGCTTCCTCTATTTTTTAACAATTCTTTTAACTAAAATATGAAGCTCACAATCCCTGCAATGTAATGTACATATCAGTGAGCTGCAGTTGATCTTTTTCCTTCATTTACTGTGAGCATAAACAAATCATTAACGAAGGCGCTTGTTTCTAGTTGTTAAGCTATATTTCTCTACATTATCACAGTGACTACACTTCAAAAATACTTCATTGGCTGTAAAGTGCTTTGGGACAAGCTGAAACATAGAAACATATAAAATAGGTGCAGGAGTAGGCCATTCGGACCTTCGAGCCTGCACCACCATTCAATAAGATCGTGGCTGATCATTCACCTCAGTACCCCTTTCCTGCTTTCTCTCCATATCCCTTGATCCCTTTAGCCGTAAGGGCCATATCTAACTCCCTCTTGAATATATCCAATGAACTGGCACCAACAACTCTCTGCGGTAGGGAATTCCACAGGTTAACAACTCTCTGAGTGAAGAAGTTTCTCCTCATCTCAGTCCTAAATGGCTTACCCCTTATCCTTAGACTGTGTCCTCTGGTTCTGGACTTCCCCAACATCGGGAATATTCTTCCTGCATCTAACCTGTCCAGTCCCGTCAGAATTTTATATGTTTCGATGTGATCCCCTCTCATCATTTCTATGAGGTCATCATAGGCACGAGATATATCCTTTCCTTTTCTTATTTAACTTACCTGATTCCACTTGCCATAGGTGGTCATTTATGTTGGAAATGCTAAACCATCCAAAATTGTACTGCTATCATGTACAAAGGTCATGTATTGGTGCCAGGGTCAAGGATGTCACCGTGTGGCTGCAGGGCATTCTGGGGGGAGAGGGTGAACGACCAGAGGTCATGGTCCATATCGGGACCAATAACATAGGTAGAAAGAGGGATAAGGTCCTGCAGGCAGAGTTTAGGGAGCTAGGAGAGAGATTAAAAAGCAGGACCTCAAAGGTGGTAATCTCCGGATTACTCCCGGTGCTATGAGCTAGTGAGTACAAAAATAGGAGGATAGAGCAGATGAATACCATCAACGATGTCTCCGCAAGATCCTGCAAATCCCCTGGAAGGAGGACAAACACATCAACATCAGTGTTCTCAATCAGGTCAACATCCCCAGCATCGAAGCACTGACCACATTTGACCAGCTCCATTGGGCGGGCCACATTGTTCGCATGCCCGACACAAGACTACCAAAGCAAGCACTCTATTCGGAACTCCTACACGGCAAGCGAGCCCCTAGTGGGCAGAGGAAATGTTTCAAGGCCACCCTCAAAGCCTCCTTGATCGTGCGGCAAACCAGACTCCCCACCCACCCTTTCCTCCAACGACTGTCTGTCCCACCTGTGACAGAGACTGTAGTTCCCATATAGGACTGTTCAGTCACCTGAGAACTCACTTTTAGAGTGGAAGCAAGTCTTCCTCGATTTCAAGGGACTGTCTGTGATGATGAAAGAGCAAAAATGTAGAAAGTGAGTTTGAAGGACAGAGGAAACAAACACGAAAAAAGGGTAAAAAAACAAATTTAAATGCTCTTTGTCTAAATGCACGCAGCATTCATAACAAAATAGATGAGTTGATGGCACAAATAGATACAAATGGGTATGATCTGATAGCCATTACAGAGACGTGGTTGCAATGTGACCAGGACTGGGAACTAAATATTCAGGGGAATTTGACAATTCGGAAGGACAGACAGAAAGGAAAAGGAGGTGGGGTAGCACTGTTAATAAACGATGGCATCAGTGCGTTAATGAGAAACGATATTGGCTCGGAGGATCAAGATGCTGAATCAATTTGGATGGAGATAAGGAATAATAAGGGGAAAAAGTCACTGGTGGGTGTAGTCTATAGGCCCCTTAACAGTAGCTACCCAGTTGGACGGAGTATAAATCAAGAAATAATGGAGGCTTGTAATAAAGGAACGGCAATAATCATGGGTGATTTTAACCTTCATATTGAATGGACAAAGCAAATTGGCAAGGGCAGCCTTGAGGAGGAGTTCATAGAGTGTATCCGGGATAGTTTCCTTGAACACTACATGGTGGAATCAACCAGGGAGCAAGCTATCTTAGATCTGGTACTGTGTAATGAAACAGGATTAATAAGTGATCTCGTAGTAAAAGATCCTCTCGAAATGAGTGACCATAATATGGTTGAATTTCAAATTCAGTTGGAGGGTGAGAAAGTTTGTTCTCAAACCAGGGACCTAAGCTTTTAAATAAAGGAGACTACAAAGGTATGAGGGCAGAATTGGCTAAAGTGTACTGGGAAAATCGATTAAAGAATGGGACGGTTGATGAGCAGCGGCAGGCATTTAAGGAGATATTTCATAACTCGTAACAAAAATATATCCCAATGAGAAGGAAAGACTGTAAGAGAAGGGATAACCATCCGTGGTGAACTAAGGAAATAAGGGATGGTATCAAATTGAAAACAAAGGAATACAATGTGGCCAAGACTAGTGGGAGGCCAGAAATTTTTAAAAGCCAGCAGCAAACGACTAAAAGATTGATAAAGAGAGGGAAGATAGATTATGAAAGTAAATTAGCACAAAATATAAAAACAGATAGTAAGAGTTTCTACAGGTACATAAAAAGGAAAAGAGTGGCTAAATTAAATGTTGGATCCTGGAAGGATGAGATTGGGGAATTAATAATATAGAACAGGGAAATGACAGACATTGAACAAATATTTTGTCTCAGCCTTCACGATAGAAGACACTAAAAACATCCCAATAGTGGATAATCAAGGGGCTAGAGGTAGGGAGGAACTTAATACAATCACTATCACTAATGAAGTAGTACTAGGTAAAATAATGGGACTAAAGGTGGACAAGTCCCCTGGACCTGATGGCTTACATCCTAAGGTCTTAAGAGAAGTGGCTGCAGAGATAGTGGATGCATTGGTTGTAATCTACCAAAAATCCCTGGATACTGGGGCGGTCCCAGCAGATTGAAAAACCGCAAATGTAACACCCCTATTTAAAAAAGGAGGCAGAAAAAAGCAGGAAACTATAGACGAGTTAGCCTAACATCTGTCGTTGGGAAAATACGAGAGTCCATTATTAAGAAAGCAGTAGTGGCATATTTGGAAAAGCATAATTCAGTCAAGCAGAGCCAGCATGGTTTTATGAAAGGAAAATCATGTTTGACAAATTTGCTAGAGTTCTTTGAGGATGTAACGAGCAGGGTGGATAAGGGGGAACCAGTGGATGTGGTGTATTTGGATTTCCAGAAGGCATTCGATAAGGTGCCACATAAGAGGTTACTGCACAACATAAATGCACACACGGTTGGGGGTAATATATTAGCATGGATAGAGGATTGGCTAACTAACAGAAAACCAAGAGTCGGGATAAATGGGTCATTTTCTGGTTGGCAAACAGTGACTAGTGGAGTGCCATAGGGATTGGTGCTGGGTTCTCAACTATTTACAATATATATTAATGATTTGGATGAAGGGACCGAGTGTAATGCAACTAAGTTTGCTGATGATACAAAGATGGGTGGGAAAGCAAATTGTGAGGAGGACACAAAAAATCTGCAAAGGGATATAGACAGGCTAACTGAGTGGGCTAGAATTTGGCAGATCGAGTATAATGTGAGAAAATGTGAGGTTATTCACTTTGGCAGAAATAATTAAAAAGAAAATTATAATTTAAATGGAGAAAAATTGCAAAATGCTGCAGTACAGAGAGACCTGGGGGTCCTTGTGCATGAATCACAAAAATTAGTATGCAGGTACAGCAAGTAATCAGGAAGGCCAATGGAATGTTGGCCTTTATTGCAAGGGGGATAGAATATAAAAGCAGAGAAGTCCTGTTACAACTGTACAGGGTATTGGTGAGGCCACACCTGGAGTACAGCGTAGTTTTGGTCCCCATATTTAAGGACGGATATACTTGTATTGGAGGCTGTTCAGAGAGGTTCACTAGGTTGATTCCTTGGAGATGAGGGGGTTGACTTATGAGGATAGGAATTCAGAAGAATGAGAGATGATCTTATTGAAACTTATAAGATAATGAGGGGGCTCGACAAGGTGGATGCAGAGAGGATATTTCCACTCATAGGGGAAACTAAAACTAGGGGACATAGTCTTAGAATAAGGGGCCACCCATTTAAAACAGAGATGAGGAGAAATTTCTTCTCTCAGAGGGTTGTAAATCTGTAGCATTCTCTGCCCCAGAGAGCTGTGGAGGCTGGGTCATTGAATATATTTAAAGCGGAGATAGACAGATTTTAGAGTGATAAGGGAGTAAAGGGTTATGGGGAGTGGGCAGGGAAGTGGAGCTGAGTCCATGATCAGACCAGCCATGATCTTATTGAATGGTGGAGCAGGCTCGAGGGGCCAAATGGCCTACTCCTGCTCCTATTTCTTATGTTCTTATGAAATCTGAAATAAAAACAGAAAATGATCTAAATATGCCGCAGGTCAGGCAGCATCTGTGGAGAGAGAAACAGAGATAACATGAGAGAAATTCAGTAGCTTAGCACCTCCTGTTAGCACCGGGGCGGGGGGGCGACCCCCACGAACTTCAGTGCCGGTTTAGCACTGGTGCTTACTCGTAGCACCTGGGCCTCTAGTGCTTTGCAAATCATGATGTCATAAAGTGTGCAGTGTCCCATTATCACCCCAGATATAAAATTGACCTACTCCCCTGCTGTATCATCTCGCACAACAACACCAGCAAGAGGAGGCACTGTGAACTCGGCTGGCTGCTTGGGGAGCGGTAATTAAAGAGAATGTTTTAAAGCTAGCGAAACCTTTAATATTTATACCAGTCTGGTACCTGCACGATGTTTTTCATGTTTCATTGGTGCAAGATGTCCAAGCAATCCATTTTGTGATAGTGTTTGGGGCTGTAATGGCAGTCGCGCAGGTTGCCTTGCAAAACAGAACTACCAACAACTAGCTTGTGCAGCATCATTGGCCCTTCCCTTTAAGTGAGGGAAGCTGCCTCTCATACCGTTGCCATTGCACTCAAAATTGTTTAGCGCTCTGCTGCTACTGCCCCGCTCGCGGACTTTTGCGCCCTAAGAGAAGTGGTTAGTACTTGATATAGCACTCCACTTCCTGTTTGGAGCGCTAAAACTGAATATTGCTGGAGGAGGGAATGATTAGCGCCTGTACAAAGTTCAACGCCCCAACTGGGGCGCGACTGAATTTCTAGCCCAACATTTCAGGTTGATGACCTTCTGTCAGAACTGGTCATTGACCTGAAACATTAACTATGTTTCTCTCTCCACAGCTGCTGCCTGACCTGCTGAAGTTTTCAACAACAACAATAACTCGTACTTATTTAGCACCTTTAACATAGTATAATTTCCCAAGGTGCTTCACTGGAGTAATATAAAACAAAAATTATTTCCAGCATTTTCTGTTTTTATTCATGCTATCATTGTCCAAATATATAGGATGAGCCTAACCTTTGACTCACAGTTAGGTCTTCATTACTGGTGTTGTGATTCGGGTTAACAACTTTAACATTGGTAAAAATATTTTTAGATTTTTCATGCAACACACTGCTCTGCTCATGATCAGACAATGTATCTAATTAAAGAAGTTGGAGGAATGCACAATGAAATGTTTTAAAATGAGTACATATCTCTATTATGCCAAACATTTATGAAGATGGATGAGGTGTTATACAGTATTGCTTAAAAGGTGAAAACATTTACTATTATTTATCATGTGGATATTACAAAGGTATCAGACTTCAACAAGATGTATGAGTTGTATGATCCTGGCATAGTTATATTTTTGTTCTGGACCAAGCACATCGTGGTTGATCTGGGCCCTGGTAATAAAAATATTCAATTGGCATTGCATCACTTCTAATTTAGCATGTGGGGCGTGTATTATTAGGACGAGGCATGACTCTTCTTAAACTAATGTCTTCCTTTTAAAAGGAAACAACATTGGCTGTGAATGTGTGTATGGAGAAGGGGTGGTGATTCATTTCAAACTCAAATAACTGCAAAATGACATAATAAGGAAATTATAGGTAAGTTGTTGTGGTACTTTACTAGGTGGGCCAATCACAGGGTCCACTAGTCACAGAAGACTGCTGCACTGCCCACTGGTACCTCAAGGTCCCTTGGCACATGCCCAAGCCTTGAGCACTGGGCTGTAGGCAAAAATCCTCACTTATGATCTGATGCCCATCAAATTTACAGTATAATATTTAAACGTACTCTTCAATCATTGCACATTCCAAAAAAATGGTAAAAAACTTAACAATCATCTCTGTTTCTTTTGAGGGAGCAAAGGATTTTAACAAGCATTCTTCGAATTACTTCATTGACTATCTTCCCCATCAATGTGAATAGGAAACTTTAGGCAGAGAAAGAAAAAAATCAATCTGTAAGACTGGAGTAATTCCTTTTGAAAATGCTTTACTGAGGGTTGTTCTAGCATAGTTCTGCATTAAACAAAGAAGAACTGTACAGTAAATATAGGTAATGTTGGCATTTCTACTGTCCTTGTAAGTGATGTATAATAGATGGCAAAATAACATACCATATGGCTGCATTCACTGGATAAGACTGGAGACCCAGTTTTGAGCTGATGTATTTATGATGCAGTGTGTAAGGCAAGTGATTTGGAATATTGTAATAAATCCCACAAATTTCAGCACAATTTACAGCAATTTTGCAGTGAAAATGTTAGTTTCTGAGTGAATCTGCTTAAGAAATTACTTGCCCGACTAGTATCCTGTCTCCAGTCACTTCAACATCAGATGAAGCAATCTCCCTACTTATGTAGGATTGTTGCAACTTTCAATTCGAAGGTTTCTTTATGAATTGCTCTGAACCTTCCATCTCCTAGGAATGAGGAATTTGCTTAGGTTGTTCCTGAGTTTCCAGACTTCCTGCCAGTGTTAGAAGCAGCAGTTAAGAGAGGAACTTTTATTTGAGTTTACTTCATTTTTCACTCATTAAAAACTGTTGCTTGAACCTACGTCAGTGCAAATTAATTCTAAAAGGATTAGGTATAGATAACAAACATGAGAGTGCTTGAGAGGAATTGAAAGATGTAGCAAGTCAGAGCTGTGCAAATGCATAAAGAAAGTAATAGAGCATCAGGGGTGAAGCAGAAATGACTAATGGTACTTATAAATGTGATTCATTATAAAACCTTACGCTTTTTTAAATGAGGACTGACCCAGCTGTGGAAAGTGCAAGTCTGACATACATCAAAGTGGTGTAGAAGCATCGTCACAATTAAATTTTAAATCCTACTATAGGAAAATTACAATCTAGTCAGCAATTTGTAGCTCAGTTTACACATTATACGCTCATAGTTTTGATATGGCACTGCTGGATGTAAATATATTGAATTCTGCAACAGTATCTTTTCATTATCTTCATATCCTCTAGACTTGACTACTCCAACGCACTCCTGGCTGGCCTCCCACACTCTACCCTACATAAACATGAGGTCATCCAAAACTCAGAAGCCCGTGTCCCAACTCACACCAAGCCCTGTTCACCCATCACCCCTGTGCTCACTGACCTACATTGGTTCCCGGTTAAGCAACGCCTCGACTTCAATATTCTCATCCTTGTTTACAAATCCCTCCATGGCCTCGCCCTTCCCTATCTGTGTAATCTCCTTCAGCCTCACAAACCCCTGAGATATCTGCCCTCCTCAAATGCTGCCCCCTTGAGCATCCCTAATTATAACTGCTCAACCATCGGTGGCCGTGCCTTCAGCTGCCTGGGCCCTAAGCTCTGGAACTCCTTCCCTAAACCTCTCTGCTTCTCTGCCTCTCTTTCCTCCTTTAAGACGCTCCTTAAAACCTACCTCTTCTGCCAAGCTTTTGGTAATTTCTTCTTATGTGGCTTGGTGTCAATTATTTTTGTCTTATAACACTCCTGTGAAGTGCATTGGGACATTTTATTATGTTAAAGGTGCTATATAAATACAAGTTGTTGTTGTTCATATATCATTGTATTTTCAATTTTTTTCTGACTTGTTGAGATAGGATGCTAATATCTAAATGCTGAAATGCAATTATGGTGCTAATACGTTCTGTTTAACATTATGTTTTGAATTCACTGTTCATTCTTGACAGAACTAAGAGTGGCTTTACCTGCAGGAGACAATATTTGAAGTGATTATTTGCAAGGTCTTCTACATCATTCTGCGCATGTGCACTGTATGGCGGTGGCGCCTAAGCACTGTCTCGCCACCACTGGAACCGCACATGCTCACTCGAAGTTCCAAATGTGCATGCACTTAGCCACATGGCTGCAGCCACAACCATGCTTTCCTCCCTGTGGGAAATGTCAGGGAATTGGAGGTAAGGAGAGGAGAAGGGATCAGAGCGGGCAAAGGTGAGGTGCTTGGAGGGGAAAGGGAAGGTGTCCCGTCCCTTACCCTCAACGACTATCTGTCCCACCTGTGACAGGGACTGTGGTTCTCTTATTGGACTGTTCAGCCACCTAAGGACTCATTTTAAGACAGGAAGTAAGTCTTCCTCGATTCCGAGGACTGCCTATGATGATGGAGGGGGAGAAGAGTGGTACTTGGAGAGAGGGAGGGGAGGTGCTTGGAGGGGTTAGGAGAGGTGCTCAGAGAAGGGGGAGGGGAAATGCTCGGAGGGGGGAGGGGAGTTACTCGGAAGGGGGAGGGGAGGTGCTTGGAGGGGTCAGGAGAGGTGCTTGGAGAGGGAGGAGGGGAGAGGTGCTTGGAGGGGAGGAGGGCTTGGAGCGGGAGAGGTGCTTGGAGGGGGAGAGGAGTAGTACTCGGAGGGGGAGGGGAGGTGCTTGGAGGGGGAGATACTTGGAGGGGGGAGGGGAAGTGAGAGAGAATCCAAGGGAGAGGGGAGTGGGATACCGAGGGCAGGGTCGAGGAGACATGCTCGGAGGGGGGAGAGGAGAGGAGCTCGAGGGAGGGTAGGTCAGGAACTCGGGAGAATAAGGTTAGGTACTTGGGAGGCGGGGGGATGAGGAGGTCAGGAACCCGGAGTGAGGAGAAGGTCAGGAACTATAGTTTCCTGATATAGTAGCATCACCTGAGATCCGGAGTCCATTGAGTAATTGCACTTCATGAGGGCGAAATTGCCCATGCCTCATTTGGAGGTGGTAACCTTCTGGGATCAGGACATATATCGACCGGCCACAACACCCCTCCACTTCAATTAAAGGAGAGGGCCACTGCACAATCTGCAGACCCTTTGGCAGCTGCCACTGGGCCACCAGGGACGCCCTTGACTTGGCCAACAGTCTGGCACCAATAACGGAGTGCCGGGTTGCGGGATGGCAGCTCGGTCGAGGCACTGGCGGTGACATCAGCCAGCGCCACCCTCACCGCCCGCGGAGCAATTTCCCCCGTGGGCACAAAGGGGTCGCGCGGGGCAGTGAGGGGACGGCGCGCACGGCGATGACATCATCGCCTTGTGTGCACCAGCCCGGGCCGCAAGTCGTTGGGCGTGGCACCAAGGACACAACGTCCCCACCAAAGCTTTGGGGCAATTTCCCCGGAGATGCTATCGACTTCTTCCCCTTGGCAATAACCCCATTGTACCCTATTAGCGCTCCCCGGATGCGCTAATGGGTCTGTAAAACAGGGCAATTTCACCCTCTTGTTTTCCATTTCCTATTTTAATGCGCGTTTCTTAAAGCTGTAGCCTTCACCTTGTTTCATTCTGAATTATATCATTTTTATCACTTCCAGACGGACAGAAACATAAAGATGTAACTATCCCACTAATTAGAGTATAAAGTATTTTATTTTACCAGCCAAGGACAATTGCAGAACACTAGAGGCTAGAATTTTCACTATGGTCGCTATCACCCAAAAGTGGGCAATATTTTTGGCCTTAGTCCTTTTTTTCAGGATCGCCGGAATATTGCCCATTTTAAAAACCGCTAGTTTTGCCTTTTTAATTTGGGCAATAGCCTCAGTGATGTGAAATGGGCCTGAGCGATGTATTCAGTCATGCAAAGCTGGCGTCCATAGCAATGGCTATTCTGCGCATGTGCGTTTTCTTATCAGGGAAAGAACTTTTCCCACGGGGGTTGATGGAGAGAACAGAGGACCTGGTCCCCATCAATAACGTTTATAGAAGTTTTCTTTTATTCTAGCCTCTGTTGCTTTATAAAATAAGATCTATCAGCCAACTGTGGTGAACTCCATTTCCTTCCTCATGGGATGACATACCCTAGTTCTGCTTCTACTTGTACTGTGGACCAGAGGGGAAAAATCCATGATTTATTAACCTTGACATTACAGCAATGTACTTGCATGTAACTTTTCTCATTTTATTCTCCCATCTCTATTCTGCAGCATGTGATTAATGATCAATACTGGTTGAGAAATTACAGGCCACATCACTATAAATTGTGATAAATGTCCTTAATTTGTCCTCAACAAATACAAATGTGATTAGATGATTGGCAAGAGTCAAAAAGGTCCTTAAAATCACTCACAAATTGATTCTCCTGATAGCCTTTTACTACTGATCCTCTCCATAGTGCCGAGTAGTGCCGAATTATTGCAGCTTCTCTTGAGCGACCATTTGGGCGAATTGTTGGCGAAATGCCGAAAGTAGCGCTCGGCGATAATCTGGGCCATAATCGGGCGCAAGTTTCCATTATAAGCACTATTCTTGGCCTTGCACGAGGATGACGTCATATTTTTTTTAAAGTAGGCCGGGCGATGCAGCTCATTCAGCAGTGCCGAAAGTTGGGCCGGTGATAAATGGGCTATAATTGGGCTCTAGTTTCCACTTTTTAGCAAATATGGGTGATAGCCTGCATCTCAGCTCTTATATAGACGCTAAATGGGCGATGACATGCTGAATGTCTAGCCCCATAACAAAATCTTCACAAAGCTAACTGCAGTTCCACTTTCTGTACACTGCCTGATAAGACTTGCATCAAATTATACATTGCAGTGTTGCATACAGCAGGCAGGATCAAATTATGCATTCCAGACAAACTATTGGGTGTGTCTTGTCCTCCAAGGGGATCAATCAGAAATCCGGTACAACCCACTGGTGTTGCAAATAAATGCAGCCACCAATGTTAGCTTGGCTTAGAGCTGGCACTCTCATATATGAGTCAGAAAGTTGTAGGTTACAGCACCAATCAAACGCAGACCTTCAATACATGCTGCACTGTCAGAAGTGTCATCCTTTCAAATGAGATGGTAAACTAATGTAATTCTCCCAGTATTCTGTGCTCTTAGCCAATATTCTCTCTCAACCAAGACCACTATTGCTGTATGTGAGACATTGCTATCTGCAAGTTGACTACCATATACATATAAAACAATAGTAACTGCATTTCAAAATAATGAATTGGCTATGAGGCACTTTGAAATGTCCTGAGAGCTTGAAAGATGTTACATTAATGCAAATACTTTCTTTGTGAAAATGTTAATGGATGTATCATTTTATACTAGCTATTAGCAAATAATCCATTATGTGCTTTTGATGTTTTTTTAATTGTTTATCATAATACACCAATACTTCATCAACCCTGTTGAATGCCGAAACATTTCTGATAGGGACCTTCAGGTCCTCCGAACAATGAGTTAAAAATTCAAATCTGGATCATTTGAAAAATTTCAGATTCTTTTTGTCTATCGTGATTAATTGTCTCATTCAAAGTCATGAAGGTGTAGCACTGGGGTGGTAATTTCCATGAAGTGCATAATTAACTAAGGACGCATTCATTTGCAACGCTTAAAGCTCTGATTGGGCCCCCTTGATGAGAAGTCCTGATTGCTGATTGGTCCCTTTGGAGGATGGGACACACCCAGCAGTTTCTTTTTGCAAAGTTTAATTCAAGCTGTTCAGATTGCCGACTCCAAACAGAACAGAGCTCACTTGGTACAGACAGGGCTCACTCTCACGGGTTAAGAACATAAGAACATAAGAAATAGGAGCAGGAGTAGCCCATTTTGGGGGAGGGACTTTCTCCCTCCACCCCCGCCCCCCCCCAAAGTAGTCCTGCACCCACTCCCCATCGCCCAAGTTCCTGACCTCCTCAGCCCTAGCCCAAGTGCCTGAAATTCTCCCCCCGCCCAAGTGCCTGAAATTCTCCCCCCACCCAAGATCCTGATCTCCTCCTCTCCCTCATCCCGAGTTCCTGACCTCTACTCCCCCTGCCCAAGTTCATGCCCCACGGATTTATGACCTTCTCCCCCTACAAGTTCCTGACCTTCCCCTCCACCACCCTACCATAGATGGGGTATTGTGTGTGGGTCACGGATTGTTGACAGGTTCATTGGGTATTGTGTTGTGACTTCCGAATTTCATCCAGCCTTATCATCTGGATCACGTTCTCGCACTCAACCTCCCCTTTAGACCTGGATCACATTCTTCCGCCATCCCCACTGTGTTCTCTGTACTCTTTATCTCCTCACCGAGTTTCTGATCTGATCCCACCCCTCCAATTCCCACTCTCTCTCCCTTTGAGCTCCTCTCACTCTCCCCGTCTCTCCCTCTGGTGTCCCCCCTCTCTCCCCTGTCTCTCTCTCACTCCAATTCCTCTGATCTCCCCATCTCTCTCCCTTTGATCTCCCCCTCTCTCTATCTCTGACTTCCCCCTCTCTCACTCTCTCCCCCCGTCTCTCTTCCCCTCTCTCACCCAGTCGCTCTCATCCCCCTCTCTCTCCCCCAGTCTCTCTCTCCCCCTCTGTCTCTCTCTCCCCCTCTGTCTCTCTCTCCACTCTCTCTCTCTCTCTCTGATTCCCATCTCTCTCCCCCTCACTCTCTCTACCCCTCACTCTCTCTCCCCATCTCTTGCTCTGATCCCCCTCTTTCTCCCCCTCTCTTCCCTAGTTTCTCTCTCTTCCCTCACTCTTTCTTTCCGATCCCCCTTTTCTCTCCCCCAATCTCTCCTGTCTCTCTCTCTCTCCCCCTCTCTCTCGCTCCAATCCCCCCTCTCTCTTCCCTCTCTCTCCCCTTTCGATCCAAACTTCTCACGGGCCTTGTTGCATGGAGCTGAACACAGCATGGCTCACGCTGCACTGCAGCAGCAACTGTGGGGTACTGCGATTGAGTGGCTGGACCTTGGTGCCAGAGTGCATGCACAGGAGGGAATCAGGTGACCCTGCACAAAAAGGGGTGGGGCCAACAGCGCGCATGTGCAGAGGACACAAAAATGTTCATGCAGATAATCACTTCGATTAACTAAACGGTGCCAAGATTTCAAAAGTTTCATTATTTAGAAAGTATCACTGCAGTGTCGAGCTTTTACAGTGGATGAGATTCAGAGAAGCAGCCAGAAGTAGTCTGGTTTGAAAACTTATCTGAAAGTGCAAGTTGAACTGGTGCCGCAGTTACTGATAGAGGCAAATACTTGTGCAGTGGTGCCTATTCTGATGCTATGTTCACAACTTACTCGATGATACTGTCAAAATGATATTTTGTTGGGTGGTGTCAGGTATCATTTCATACAACCACATCAACATTAATGTCTTTCACTCGAAGCACCAGAGTTTCATTCAGGAATCACTGAAAATAACGTAATGCAGTCCCAGGAATGTTGCAGAGATTGTTTATTCCACACCCAGAATATTTTTATTGTTCTTAAAAATTATGGTATGTCCACTGACAATGCCTTATCAATGATACAAAAGTAATATATTGTGGATATTGGAAAGCTGAAATATAAAACAAATGCTGGAAACACTCAAGAGTTCAGGCAGCATCTGTGGAGAAAGAAACAGTTAAGGGGGGGGAATTTTCACTTCTCGATGCAGGGAGGTCCGGCAGCCAGCGGGAAACCTGGAAGGCTGGTTTGCCCCGCATGCTGTGGAAATTTAACTCCACATCATGCGACTCTTGGCCCTGGCAAGTTACCAACCCAGAAGTCAGCCAGATTGACAGGCTTGATTTCCAGTTGCGGGAGGGGAGGGGTGGTAGCACTCCAGAAGAGGCCTCAGGACCAGGTAGGTCTGAACCCTGACCTCAGTGGGGGTGGGGGTCCAATCTGCGACCCCAGGGGATATGATCCCAAGGGAGGTCCAATCCTCGACCACAGGGGAAGGGGGGGCGATCCCAAGGGCGGGAGGGTCTGATCCCCAACCCCAAAAGAGGGTCCAATCCCAAGGAGATCCGATCCCCAACCCTGGGGGCTTTTCAATCCCAAGGGGGCTCCGATCCTCGACCCAGAGGTCGTCCGATCCCAAGGGGGCTCCAGTGTACAATCTCTAGCGGTTGGGGTCCAATTCCGGATCATAGGGGGTTCAATCATGGGGGAGGGGGGGTTTGTATGTGTGTCTAATACCGGGAGAGCTTGCGGGGGGGGGGGGGGGGGAGGAGGCTGGAAGGAAGCACTCCTGCTCTTCTTGGCTCACAAGGAGTAAAATTCCTCCCAATGTTTCAGGTTGATGACCTTCCATCAGAACTGGAAGATGTTTGAGATTTAACAGTTTATAAATCAGTATAGAGTCTGGGAAAGAGCCAAGGGAGGATGGTGGGGAAAGGAAAGAACAAAAGGGAAGTTCTGTGATAGGGCGGAGGGCAAGAGTGATTAAATGACAAAGTGGATGATGGCGCAAGGCAAAAAGTTTGTTTATTATTGTCCCATTACCACCCTCCTTTTGCCTTGCACCATCATCTCTTTTGTCATAATTGTTTTAAATTTAATTATGATGATATTTCTGCACCACTCGGATGTATGTCCGAGGCGCATACTGTCCAAAGCTGGATCAGGCTGAATTTTAACAAAATCAGAATTTAAAAAAATAATTTCCCTCCAACTGCTTAAATTAGAATAACATAAGCCTCATATGCTACAGCAATTGGTAAGGGAGACAGTGAATATGACACATGATTGGCATTCCACTCAGGTCCACTGGTAACAAGAAATGTATTTATACTGCAGCCTAAAATTGAATTGTAGTGCATTGTGGTAGAGTACTGGAAGAATGCAGGAGTTATACTCCATGTGAAACTCAAATGATGTGAAACAACCTCCCTGGGGAGTCTCACATCACTCAGTCAAGACACAACCCTGGAGTTTTTTAAAATCATGTTGGTGTTGCTGAGAAGTGCAAACTGGATAATGTTGCAGTGTAAATGTACTTAAAAATATACTTGGAAAATTACGTAAGCCTGGCCTCATCAACCTTTGTCCAGTTAACACCCCATTAACAACTTTTATCATTGTGACTATTTATACTAAGTCTCCCTTCTGCGCATGCATCTCCTGATGCATGTGCAGAAACGAGAGTTAGAACAAATATCACTGACTCCCACCCCCCGCCACCCCCCCAGTGCAATTCCCATTAACCCTTTTCTGCGCATGCGTCCTCCTCCCCCATCCTCCCCAACGCCTGAGCCGAAACTGGAACTGGCCCCGATCCAACACTACATTGCCTCCGATCCATCCAGCAGCAGTCCCGAGCAGCCAAACGCATCCTCCACCTATCCACTGAGCCTCCGAGCCACCCGCAACACCGAGCCCCGAGTGGGGGGAGGAGGGGGGGGTGGTGCGGAGAGAGAGAACCTGAGGGGAGAAAAAGAGCCTGGGGGATGGAGAGAGAGAGCCTTGGGGGGGTGGGGGGGGAGATAGAGAGAGCCTGGGGGGGAGAGAGAGATAAACATGGGGGGGTGGGGGGGAGAAGGTAGAAAGAGAGTCTGGGGGGAGAGATAAACATGGGGGGGGTGGGGGGAGAGAGAGCCTGGTGGGGGGGAGGGGAGAAAGAGAGAGCCTGGGGGACAGAGAGAGCCTGGATGGGGGAGAGGAAGAGAGAGTCTGGGGGGAGGCGAGAGAGAGCCTGGGGGTGGGGGGGGAGCGTGGAGAGAGAGAGAGCCTGGGGAGGAGAGAGAGAGAGCCTGGGGAGGAGAGAGAGAGAGCCTGGGGGGGAAAGAGAGATAAACATGGGGGGGAGGGGTGGGGAGAGAGAGAGAGCCTGGGGGAGGGGGGAGAGGGAGAGAGTCTGGGGGGGGAGAGAGAGATAAATATGGGGGGGGTAGGGGTGGGAGAGAGAGCTGGGGGGTGGAGAGACAGATATACTGGGGGGTGGGAGAGAGAGCTGGGGGGGAGAGAGATACGGGGGGTGGGAGAGAGAGCTGGGGGCGGAGAGAGAGAGTCACGGGGGGTTGGGAAGGTGGGAGAGAGAGCTGGGGGGGGGGGGTGGGAGAGAGAGGGAGGAGGGGAGAGAGGAAACTCCCGGAAGATAGATCACATTCTTCCAACCCCCTGGTGCGTGCAAGCTCGGTGCATGTGTTACAAGGGACATCGTTGGGATGGATGAAATCCAGACGTCATGACATTGTCGCTATTCACTTCATACCCAATAAACCTGTTAACAATCTGCACATAATGCCCCATCTATGGCGGGGGGGAGGGGGTAGGGGGTAAGGGTTTTCAGTTGGCGGAGGCAGCACTTGTGCTGGGGTAAAGGACTTTGGCTGGAACTTGGTGGCTTTTGGGGAGAACTATCCTCTGTGACTTTTGAAGTCAAAATGGATCGAATTACAAATTGGAAAGTCTATCAGAACTTGGGCTGGGCGGTTCCAGTTACACATTCCAGAGGAACTCCAGGGTGTGGCTTATCCTCCAAGCGGACTAATCAGCAATAGATCATGTGATAATGGCGAACCAATCAGAGAAACGACTGCTTTTCAGTTAGTACAAACAAACGCATCCAACTTTTATTATATAGCTCCACACAGCACAGAAATCCATACTGAAGCAAAGTGAACTAAACTCTGATGCATCTCACCTGTCAAATGTTGAGATGCTAGAATTCTTTATTTTGGAGTGACCTTTTGCTGAATGTTAGTCAATATGCATTAATTTCATATAGAAATTGCAAAGTAATTGGACTGAACTTTCAGGTGCACAAACACTTTTTTAAAATAAATTCAGGAAAAAACTCAGATTGTGAGAAAAGCTCCAACAACGTGGAACTCAAAAGAATCAATGACTTACCCATCATGTCAGCACTCCTGAAAAATAATGTTGCTGTGCCAATACATGTTTATGATACCTTGCAGGTACAGCAGGAGCGGTGAAGTCGGGGCGCAGGAGCGACGTGATCGGGACCTAGGAGAAGTGTGAGTTCGGAGCACAGAAGAGGCGAGGGCCCAGGGGCAGCACGGGCCAGCCCACACTGCAACATGTGTGCGCAATAGGTCCGTGCAGTAGAGCTGGTCTCCAGTCGTCTTGGTTAATCCTTGCCACTGGACCAAGACCTAGCTCTGTCAAGCCCGTGTGGTGGCTGGTGTGCAATGGCCACCACACGTTAAAAAAATCCACGGACAGGCATCTTCTATCCTTCAACATGTAGTTGGGGACCTGGAATATTAGGTCCTTCATTGAAACACCTGTGAACTCATCCCTTTTTGGTGTGGAAGCAAGTCATCCTCGATACGAGGGAACTTGCACTTATCATCTTTTCATAAGTTTATTTCATAGCCATAGGAGAAGGGATGCTATTTGTTTTACATGCAATAGTTTTTCAGCTAGGAATAACAAAAGTCTCTGAAATCTTTCAATGAAAATGACTTTAAAGGTAATTATGTAAAGCACTTCCAAATACCTTTGAAACTGCCTTATGCAGGCTGTGCAAAACAGTGGGAGTAGTCCAACAGATTGAAGATTCATCCTGTCAGATATTGTAAGTGCATATCGGCCTACCTAGAAGGTTAATTGAGCTAAGTGTTGTGAGGATGAATAATGTTTTATCTTAGTAAACCTTGAACCAAAGCTACAAGTTGGAAACCACGCTATGCACACAATGTCTAAGCTTTGATTGATGCTGCTGCATGCGAGTTGGAAATTACAGAAGCTTTAGCAAAGCTCTGAAGGATTATGTTTGCATTTATTAAAGAACTGCTCAAGCATTTCTCACAGTAACAGTAGTGCATTTACTTGACAACACAATCCTTTGACAGGTATTTTAAACTGTGTAACTTGAGTCAGTATAGTTGTATTCGTTTGATCAGCAATCAACTCCTTTGCCGGCAGTGCATTGTGTATCTGATGGGACAGTTTTTGATTTGTAGTCTTGTCTTGATATATTGTTGTGTGACAGCTGTTTATATTATTTTATCTCCTAAGAGGAGCTGACATATATAAGAATATAGATATGTTTTACATTATTTCCAATACAGAACAAAGACAGAACAGTAACGTAGACAGAATTGGTTCAAACCGTGTTCTTGAAAACCCTGTTTTCTCCTCTCAATGACACTGATAACATTGGAGAAGGATGAATTTCAGGACCAAAGAAATTGTACTGTAAAGCTAGGCACAGAAAGATTATTAAATAATTAACCGGAGTTTAGAAGAATGAGAGGGGATCTCATAGAAACATATAAAATTCTGACGGGACTGGACAGGTTAGATGCAGGAAAAATGTTCTCAATGTTGGGGGAGTCCAGAACCAGGGGTCACAGTCTAAGGATAAGGGGTAAGCCATTTACGACTGAGATGAGGAGAAACTTCTTCACTCAGAGAGTTGTTAACCTGTGGAATTCTCTTCCGCAGAGAGTTGTTGATGCTAGTTCGTTAGATATATTCAACAGGGAGTTGGATATGGCCCTTATGGCTAAAGGGATCAAGGGGTATGGAGAGAAAGCAGGAAAGGGATACTGAGGTGAATGATCAGCCATGATCTTATTGAATGGCGGTGCAGGCTCGAAGGGCCGAATGGCCTACTCCTGCCCCTAATTTCTATGTTTCTATGTTTCTAGATGGATAATTGAGCTAAACGTGTTGTTAGGATTAAAAAAACAGCGGGTTTTAATCATAGGCTTTTGATCACAGCAGTAGGGAGTGTAAGAGATTGCTGCAACATGCATCAAAAGTGTTGTACGACAAAGCCCCACATTCCTATCTAACAATTTGTTCAAACTAGTGGGAGTTCTTAAAACATCTGATAGTATTGCATCCAGCAGGAAGCAGACCATAAAGAAACTAGGATAATAAGAGGTGCAATGTTTTACTCCATAAGAAGACTTTGCTACCTTTAAGACCAGGTAGCATGAACAGGCTTGGAGAAGTCATTTTCACGGTTCCTCACTAAACTTACGCACGTGAGTGTAAGTCATAAGGCTTATCTGTATTGTTCTATATGGGGTTTTAAGATTAATGTTTTGTAACAATAAATGATTTTAATTATCAGACACATTACTGTTTCTAGCTTTATCAATCTGGTCAAAGGATACGGAAGGAATTATCAAACAACATATTAGTTGCCCTAACTCTAAGATCTGACACCTCCTTGAGTTGAAGTGGTAGTTTGTTAAACTTATGTTTGTCAATATACAGTGAATAAGAGGATGAAAAATGATGGTTAAAAAAGTGAGAAACATAAAACTATATTCCTTTTAACACAAAAGCAAAATAATGTGAATGCTGGAAATCTGAAATAAAAAAAGAAAATGCTGGAAATACTCAGTAAGTCAGGCAGCATCTGTGGGGAGAGAAACAGAGGCCGGAAGTTTGCCTGTTGTCAACCCGCCTCCGTGTCAGTTTCCGAAGTGCAGGGTCTGCGCTTTACAGACTGGACAACAAGCGGTGGGAGAGCCAATTGACATTGTTAAGAGCTTGTTAAACGGCACTTAAACAACATTTTACCATGTACTATAATTTTTCCAATTTTTTCACGAGGTTCCCGGCACTCGACGATCACGTCAGGTAAGTAGGTCGGGTTTTAAAAGACTCTCCATTCCTCTGAATAGTTGACAGCTGCAAAAGTGGTATAAAAGCTAGCATTTCACAGCTGTTCACTTTCCAATCTTAGAAGCTGGAGACTTCAATATTTGGAAGACTTTTCAGCTTTATGCAGGTTGGAAGTGGATGGAGTAAACTCTCTATCTACTTTCAACTCCTTGGAGCAATCTCTCACCATTGACAGATCACTTCTGTCATCTCAACTTCAGCTGCCATTTATGACAGCAGCATCGGTGCCCTTGAAAAAAATCTCACCTTGATCCTCAGAATCCTACCACAACCAGCATCACCCTGGCACACCAGCACCACCAACAATAACAACAACGTTATCTGCAATCACCTGATGCTACACAGGACACAGGGCATCAGCACCCAACCGCATTGCTGCCCGGGAGGCCAGGGATGACCTCACCATGGCCAAATTTACTTAAGTTGACGCTGTACACCCTGGCTGCCACTTGATGTACCAGGTTAGCATCACTCCACACTAGCATAAAGCATCCCTGCAATGCCCAAGCCATTCCTTTCACACTCATCACCAATGCTTATGTCTGACCATTCACTACAACTCACTAAGCCACTTCCAAAGGTGCCCACAAATCTGTCCAAGACATAAAGTGTTGAAAATAAAGATTTCAATGTTTGGTAACACATTAACAGAAACTTTACATGAACATTGGCAAAAACACCCAAGTACCTACCTCTGTGTGTTGTTAGTTCAGATGATTAGACAAGGATAAGGGCGAGCGTGAGGGGTGGCTAGTGAGATGGGGATGTGATATGTAGATTTAGAGAGAGGGCTAGGTGAAGGTGCAAGGTAAGTTGACGTGAGTAAGGATGTGCAGGAGTAGGAAAGGCAGAGTGATGGGGATGTGATGAGTGGTACAGCAGGAAGAGTTTGAGTGCAGCTCTGCAGTAACGTTTCGCGATTTACGGAGATCATTGAAAGGTTTGCGCCATTGCAGCCAGGTCCTCTTGACGACATCCCTGCTTGTACACTCTTGTGCAATTTGCAACCAGGCTGCATTGGTGTCCTGGGGAAGAGAACCTCCCTGTGTTTTGTGACTGGGAGTCATGGGAAACCCTGGGTGCAGCCGTGCAAATTTGTGCTGTGTTTGCAGCACCTCAATGCTGCAGAATACTGGCAGCACAACTCTCAAAATGAATGTGGACATAGTACCTTTATGGAAACTGGATGGTGACGCATCATCAAATGACGTCAACTTCCCTTTAATTGGCCAGGAATCTTGCAGGGCGAGCTTAACAAACCCCATCAATGGAAAATTCTTTTCACAGAGTGGGATGGAGCCGGAAGCAGGGTTGTAACCTGTCACCTACCTCGGCCGCCTCGGTTGGCAAAATCACGGCCACAGTTAACGTTTCAGGTCGATGACCATTCGTCAAAACTGGAAAAAGTTAGAGACATAACAGGTTTTAAGCAAATGCAGAGGCAGAGAAAGGGGAGAGGGGAGGAAAGAACAAAAGGGAAGGTCTAAGATTGGTGGAAGGCAAGAGAGATTAAATGACAAAAGGGATAGTGGTGCGAGGCAAACAGAGATATATTGGCACAAGAAACAAAAGATGGATCTAGAAATGGTGTAAATGGAATTAGCAGAATTATCACCAGCTGCCATCCACAAAAATGGGGACAGAGGTTATGGTCTGAAATTGTTGCTCTCAGTGTTGAGTCTGGAAGGCTGTAAAATGCCTAATCAAAAGATGAGGTGATGTTCTTCGATCTTGCTTTGAGCTTCATTGGAACAGTGTAGGAGGCTGAGGACAGAGAGATCAGAGTGGAGCAGAGAATTAAAGTGACAGGCGACCGGAAGCTTGCAGATTGGACAGAGGTGTTCCACAAAGTGGTCACCCAATCTGCATTTGGTCTCCCCAATATAAAGGAAACCACATCATGAGCTGCAAATACAGTATACTAAATTGAAAGAAGTACAAGTAAATTATTGTTTCACCTGGAAGGAGTGTTCAGGGCCCTGAATGGTGGGAAGGAATGAAGTAAGGGGGCAGGTGTTGCATCTCCTGCGCTTGCTTGGGAAGGTGCCATGGGAAGGGGAGGGAGTGTTGAGGATGATTGAGGAGTGGACCAGGGCATTGCGGAGGGAAAGCTCCCTTCGGAATGCTGAAAGGGGAGGGGAAGAAGTGTTTGATGGTGGGATCGTGCTGGAAGTAGCAAAAGTGACGGAGGATGATCCGTTGAATGTGGGATGGAAGGTGAGGACAAAGGGAACCATATTGTGGTTCTGGGAGGCATCCCACCAGCCTCCACATTCAAAAATGCGATTGCATCTGGGTCCAAACTGATGTGCATGAAGCAGAACAGCATTCAGCTGTGCAATTACCCACAAAAACATCACGCCCCCACCATTAGATGAAATGTTGAGCACATCTCTGAATTGAAATGCCTACATTGAGGTAAAAATAAGTAGTTTCCTTGGTAATGTTCAGTGTTAGGGTCAGATGTCCTGAGTGTTTTTAAATCTCAACATGTTTTCATTTCCCATGCCTCGTCCCTAGATTACCATGAACGATGACAATGTTTTAACTTTGGGTGCTTGTCTGTAAACTGCTCATTATTAGAAATTTACAAGAAATCATTTGATTTGATTAAAATCAGTGCACATTGTGACAGATGAAATCTTTTCATGTGTAAAGAGTTAATTGGACTTGTAGATGTAGCAGTTGGTATAGATATGACTTAACAAGAAATATGCTAATGCTATTCCATGCTGTACAACATGGTTATTAAAATAGGATGATTATAGAAGGAAAACTAAATTAGACTTTGTTATTGAAATTATAAATCAAATATGAAATAATAGTTTCCGTTATTTCAAACTGTTTTTTTAAACAATGACTCGCAAATTAATTGCAAACTGTGGAGATAAAAAAATCCCAGATTTCCAAGCATCTGTGTAAATGAGACTTTACAATATTGTCCATATGTTAAAGAAAACTGGAACATATTTCCCATAATCTGCACAAAACAAAACATTGAACTAACATGTTCAATGTTATTAATTCAACTAAATTGATAAATAAATAGCAATGTGTTTGAAAAGTATATTGCAGCATTCAAAAACTGTTCAATGTATGATAAATATGAAAACATAAAATTCTTAAGGGACTTGACAGGGAAGATGCTCAGAGGATGTTCAGATAAGGAGGAATTACTTCACTGAAAGGGTTGTAAATCTTTGGAATTCACTACCCAAGAGGGCTGTGGATGCTCAGTCATTGAGTATATTCAAGACAGAGATCAATAGATCTTTGGATATTAAGGGAACCAAGGGATTTGGGGATAGTGCAGGAAGATGGAGTTGAGGTTGATCAGCTATGATATTGAATGGCAGAGAAGGCTTGAAGGGCTGAATGGCCTACCCTGCTCCTATTTCTTATGTTATTATGCTTTTAAATAAAGCATAGAATCATCGAATGATACAGCACAGAAGGAGGCCATTCGGCTCATTGTGCCTGTGCCGGTATTCTTAGGCTTTTTTCTGCAATTTATAATGGAACAGTGGGCAAATTTTTACAAGGGAACAATCCTTGTTGTGATTTAAATAACGCTCAGGGTCAACATGACAACAACACAACTGGTATCATATGGGTACCAAGATAAAACAAAACAAAAATTCAATTGTAATGTGATGTTTTTACTCATAAACAATAAATGTGACCACATTAGTGAAGAGCATCTTAGAAATTATTTATGTGAGTTATCCATCCAAAGCAGTAGAAAGTAAAGAATATATTTTAATCTCTTGTGGTAAAAAGTTACCACAAAGTCATCATCATAGTCGGAATCGAGGAAGACTTACTTCCATTCTTAGCATGAGTTCTTAGGTGGCTGTACAGTCCAATATGAGATCCACTGTCACAGATGGGACAGAGAGTCGTTGAGGGAAAGGGTGGGCAGAGAGCCTGGTTTGCCGCATGCTCCTTCCGTTGCCTGCGCTTGATTTCTGCATGCTCTCGGTGACGATACTCGAGGAGCTCAGCGCCCTCCCGGATGCACTTCCTCCACTTAGGGCGATCTATGGCCAGGGACACCCAGATGTCAGTAGGGATGTCGCACTTTATCAGGGAGGCTTTGAGAATGTCCTTGTAACGTTTCCTCTGCCCGCCTTTGGCTTGTTTGCCGTGGGCGAGTTCCGAGTAGAGCGCTTGCTGTGGGAGTCTAGTGTCTG
Source organism: Pristiophorus japonicus (assembly GCF_044704955.1). Taxonomy (NCBI): domain Eukaryota; kingdom Metazoa; phylum Chordata; class Chondrichthyes; family Pristiophoridae; genus Pristiophorus; species Pristiophorus japonicus. The sequence continues at coordinate 72,536,658 of NC_091979.1, forward strand.
GCATGCGAACTATGTGGCCTGCCCAGCGGAGCTGATCAAGTGTGGTCAATGCTTAAATGCTGGTGATGTTGGCCTGGACGAGAATGCTAATGTTTGTGCATCTGTCCTCCCAGGGTCTTTGTAGGATCTTGCGGAGACATCGTTGGTGGTATTTCCCAGCGACTTGCGGTGTCTACTGTACATGGTCCACATCTCTGAGCCATACAGGAGGGCGAGTATTACTACGGCCTTGTAGATCATGAGCTTGGTGACAGTTTTGAGGGCCTGGTCTTCAAACACTCTTTCCCTCAGGCAGCCGAAGGCTGCACTGGCGCACTGGAGGTGGTGTTGGATCTCGTTGTCAATGCCTGCTCTTGTTGATAGGAGGCTCCCGAGATAAGGGAAGTGGTCCACGTTGTCCAGGGCCACACCGTGGATCTTAATGTCTGGGGGGCAGTGCTGTGTGGCGAGGACAGGCTGGTGGAGGACCTTTGCCTTACTGATGTTTAGCATAAGGCCCATGCTTTCATACGCCTCAGTAAATACGTCGACTATGTCCTGGAGATCAGCCTCTGTATGTGCACAGACGCAGGCGTCGTCTGCGTACTGTAACTCGACGACAGAGGTTGGAGTGGTCTTGGACCTGGCCTGGAGATGGCGAAGGTTGAACAGCTTCCCACTGGTTCTGTAGTTTAGTTCTACTCCAACGGGGAGCTTGTCAACTGTGAGGTGGAGCATGGCAGCGAGGAAGATTAAGAGGGTTGGGGCAATGACATAGCCCTGCTTGATCCCAGTATACAGTTGGATACATAATTTATTTTACTCACCAGCAAGGCAGTCTCAGGTTAGCTCCCCTGGTGGTTTAAATGCAGTCTCCCTCTGCGAACCATTAATTAGCACTGTATTAAAACAAAACATTTATTTCAAAAAAACTAGGAAAAATATGCACTTCAGGCAGAAATTTCAATAATATAGACATAAGTGGAGAGGGTGGGATGGGGATCAAGACTTAATGAAACACAATGGGAAAAAGGATGTATTACATCTTTTCATCGGATTACTATCTGGCAGTTCAATTTGTCAAATGGAATTACTGCAGATGGCCACAGGCAGAAAATTTCCAATAATTTGGTCCCTAATCATTGTTCTTTAGCATTGTTGGTGCTTGTTAGAATTGAACTTTCAGCAATATAGGGATAAGCAAATTCACAAATAAAGCTTATTGCACAGCCACTTAGTCACTTAAAGATTGGCACAGCACTGAGTTTCAACACAGATTGGCACAGCTCTAAGTTTCTATAAAGGATAGCACAGCCATGGCTCTCAACTTTGAGCCAGAAAGTTGTGGGTTGAAGCCTTAGTCCAGATCCTTGAGCACAAAAATTCCGGCTGAAGCTCCAGTACAATGCTGAGGGAGTGCTGCACTGTCAGAGGTGCCGTCTTTCAGATGAGGCATTAAATCGAGGCCCAGTCTGCCCTCTCAGGTGGACGTAAAAGATTTCATAACACTCTAAAAGTACTTCATTGGCTGTAAAGTGCTTTGAGACGTCCGGTGGTCGTGAAAGGCTCTGTATAAATGCAAGTTTTTCTTTCTTTATGACACTATTTCAAAGAAGACCAAGGGAGTTATCCCTAGTATTCTGGCCAATATTTATCCCTCAATAAACATCATCAAAACAGGTTATCTGGTTATTATCACATTGCTGTTTGCTGTGTGCAAATTGGCTGCCACGTTTCCTACATTACAACAGTGACTACACTTCAAAAAGCACGTCATTGACGGTAAAGCACTTTGGGACATGCTGAGGTAATGAAAGACGATATATAAATGTAAGTGGTCGAAATGCGGTATCGCCGTTTTTGAGGCGGTATCATCGCCCGAGTGCTGATTTTACCGCCAGGCATTAGGTGCAGGCTCAAACTGTCAAATTCAGTTTTTACGCCTAAAGGTGAGAGAACAGCACTAAAAAGTGGCATTCTCGGGTGGGAACTCAGGAGGCCATGCTAGCTGAATAACGGGAAGTAAAGGGATGAAAGAAAAAAAACCTCAAACTTCTCCGACCGACACACAAACTTCCCCACTGTTACAATTAGAGAAAAGAAATGAAATAAAGAAAGAAAAAAAACTTACCGTGATCTCTGGTCGAATACGCCCGAGCACCGCAACGTTCCCTCCACTTTTCCCAGGCAGTACGGACATCTTGTCGTTAGGCGTCCATACAAACCAACTATCGCAGGAGTGGCGCTAAGGGGGTGTTGCACGCTGGATGACATCACCACGTGGGTAGCGTTAGCTGGCGCAGCATTACCACTTGGTGCCTCTACCAAAGAGCCTACTGAATTTCTTCCGAGCCGTGGATGCCACTTAACACCAACGGTAGGCCTTTGCTGCCCATTAGCCACCTTGCACCACTGCTAACGGTTGGCGTTATAATGGGAATTTCAACCCTTAAGTCTTTCTTAGTAAAATAAATTGAAACTTGCAACTTTCTGTAAATTTATTCTTTATATAACATTCATAGAAATGGAAATTTTGCTTCATACTCAAATTCACTGTGATTTTTGCTCTGCGGTGTGTATGTGTATCTGTGGTGGTTTCAAATTGAGGTGGTTATAATAGGTTACTGAGGTGAGTGGTGCTCTTTGGGTGTGCCTTGTAGACTATTAAGTAATTCTTACGCTGTGAAAAGAGTGGTCGGAACATTGTGAATAGACAAGTGCACTTTTCAATTTGGGTTCATAAGAACATAAAAACATAAGAAATTGGAGCAGGAGTAGGCCATACTGCCCCTTGAGCCTGCTCCGCCATTCAATAAGATCATGGCTGATCTGATCATGGACTCAGCTCCACTTCCCCGCCCGCTCCTCATAACCCCTTATCCCCTTATCGTTTAAGAAACTGTCTATTTCTATCTTAAATTTATTCAATGTCCCAGCTTCCACAGCTCTCTGTGGCAGCGAATTCCACAGATTTACAACCCTCTGAGAGAAAAAATTTCTCCTCATCTCTGTTTTAAATGGGCAGCATCTTAATCTAAGATCATGCCCTCTAGTTCTCGTCTCCCCCATCAGTAGAAACATCCTCTCTGCATCCACCTTGTCAAGCCCCCTCATAATCTTATACGTTTCGATAAGATCACCTCTCACTCTTTTGAATTTCAATGAGTAGAGGCCCAACCTACTCAACCTTTCCTCATAAGTCAACCCCCTCATCCCCGGAATCAACCTAGTGAACCTTCTCTGAACCGCATCCAAATCAAGTATATCCTTTTGTAAATATGGAAAAACTGCACGCAGTATTGCAGGTGTGACCTCACCAATACCTTATATAGCTGTAGTAAGACTCCCCTGCTTTTATACTCCATCCCCTTTGCAATAAATGCCAAGATACCATTGGCCTTTCTGATCACTTGCTGTACCTGCATACTATCCTTTTGTGTTTCATGCACAAGTACTCCCAGGTCTCGCTATACTGCAGCACTTTGCAATCTTTCTCCATTTAAATAATAACTTGCTCTTTGATTTTTTTCTGCCAATGTGCGTGACCTCACACTTTCCAACATTCTACTCCATCTGCCAAATTTTTGCCCACTCGCTTAGCCTGTCTATGTCCTTTTGCAGATTTTTTGTGTCCTCCTCACATTGTTTTTCCTCCCATCTTTGTATTATCAGCAAACTTGGCTACGTTACACTCAGTCCCTTCTTCCAAGTCATTAATATAGATTGTAAATAGTTGGGGCCCAGCACTGATTCCTGTGGCACCCCACTAGTTACTGGTTGCCAACCAGAGAATGAACCATTTATCCCGACTCTCTGTTCTCTGTTAGTTAGCCAATCCTCTATCCATGCTAATATATTACCCCCAACCCCGTGAACTTTTATCTTGTGCAGTAACCTTTTATGTAGCACCTTGTCAAATGCCTTCTGGAAGTCCAAATACACCACATCCACTGGTTCCCCTTTATCCACCCTGTTCGTTACATCCTGAAAGAACTCCAGTAAATTTGTCAAACATGACTTCCCCTTCATAAATCCATGCTGACTCTGCCTGACCAAGTTTTGCTTTTCCAAATGTCCTGCTACTGCTTCTTTAATTATGGACTCCAACATTTTCCCAACCACAGATGTTAGGCTAACTAGCCTATAGTTTCCTGCTTTTTGTCTGCCTCCTTTTTTAAATAGGAGAGTTACATTTTCAGTTTTCCAATCTGCTGGGACCATCCCGGAATCCAGGGAATTTTGGTAAATTATAACCAATGCATCCACAATCCCTGCTGCTACTTCTCTTACGCCCCTAGGATGCAAGCCATCAGGTCCAGAGGATTTATCTGCCTTGGGTTACTACAGTGTCATTGCGTACTTCACTGCGTGCATTGTGTATGGATATGTTTATGATTCATTATGCAAATCATAAAATATGCAATCAACTTGGCAAATACCAATACTGCATCCCTCCAATCTCCACATTCCTATTCCTTCCAGAGTCTCCCTCCTGATTAAATCTATTGCATGCTTATATTTGAGGAGTTCTTTCGTATTCTATCGTTCACTCCCTGTTCAATGCAGTGCCGTCCCGTTGCTTTTAAACATAAGAACGGCTTGTTTTGAGACAGGATGATTTGATCCATAGAAAATCTTTCCATTGGCCCTTTTCCTTGTATAGCACAAACCTGCTATTTTAATTTCTACCTCATTATTCCAACTTAACTAACATAATTTCATGTCTATGCAGTGTTTTTCCTTCATATTCACATATGACTTGTGATGCCAGTGTGCACTAAGATTTATGCCTTGCTTTTCTGCTTTTGACAGTCAATTCTGGATGTCTGGCCAGGTCCACTGAGTTTTTTGGTGGTAAATTGTCATGCTTGTTCGCTCCTTTACATAAGCAGGCACTGTGCTCCCCACCATAAATCTGCTTCTGATGCTCCATGTCCAAAAAATATCAGACTTTTCTCACATTTTGTTCTCATTTTCCACAACTTCTGCATGCTCCACAACTGGATTAACAAACTCTACAGCATTTATACTGGCTTACAATTCAGAAAAGATCGTTCTTGCAGATGTATTGTGATTGGCTGGCATTTGTCATTCCTGCTAACAAGATCAAATATTTAAAATCGCTTTAGGCCCAAAATTCCACTTTGCCTCTTTTTGGCGCTACTTAACATTAACAGACGATTTTTGAAGCCGAAGTAGCACCAAAAAAAAATCTGAAGTTTCGTCATTTTTCTCTTTGAATTTGGCGCAGTGCAGAAAGACCTTAGCTTCTGTGGGTGGAGCTTAACTGCTGCACTGAAAAAGTGAGGCCCCGTTCTGTGCATGCCCAAGCATTTAGATTTCCAGGGTAAGGTGTAATTGTAGAGTTTTACTCTGCAGCTAACCCGTGCTGATTTTTCCCGTGCCGACCCGCTGAGATTTCCAGCATTTTCTGTTTTTATTCCAGATTCCAGCATCCAGCATTTTGCTTTTATATCCATGCTGTACCTGCCTTGGGAGTGTTTTGATGCTGAAACTCCCCATCCCAGCCGACGGCTGACAATTGGCCCGCCACGGCCGCCCCTATCCCTGCCCAAATGGACGCCCGTTGCCGCCCCTATCCCTGGCCAAATGGCCCCACTGCTGTTGCCCCCATCCCTGGCCAAAAGCCACCCCCCCGCGCGCTGCTGCGCCCCTATCCCTGGCTGAAAGACCCCCCCCCCTGCTGTCACCCCTATCCCTGACTAAAAGACCCCCCCCCCCCGACCCTTGCTGTCACCCCTATCCCTGGTCGAAAGGCCCTCTCCCCCCCCCCCCCCGCTCCACGGCCATCCCTATCCCTGGCCAAAAGGCTTGCAACTGCCCCGCTACCCCCTCCCACCCCCCCCCCACCCCACCCCGCCCTGGGCTTCTTTGGAAGCTGAGCGGTGAACATCTGTGTCCGGCCGAAGGAGTGATCCTGCCGTCTGGCACTCTGACCCTGAGTGCCTCGAGCCCAGTGAGCAGCGGTTCGGTGGTGGAACTTCAACTCGCAATGTACTGCAATAAATAAAATTTCTCTCTTGGCTCCTCACAAACAAACATTTTTAATTAATTTGGATACAATATAAGTCTTGTTTCCTCCCTCCAAAACCTATAACTCAGCTCCGATAAACAAGATGGTGTCTGTAATGCCAATTTCTATCTGACTCCGACTTGATATGGTATGGTTTTACAAAGCAGTCCCTAGCACCGGTTTTTTAAAAAAATCCTTATTGGCGAAACTCGCAAAAATGGCCAAAAATGGCATTATGGGTAGGTTTGACCTTGAATGACGTCATAAATACGTTAACTAAAAAAATCGGCCATTATCTGTTAAGGACGGCGTTATAACATTGCCAAACTTAGTTCCAAAAAACTCTCTTAACTCCAAAAAAATGGAGCTAAATGGTGGCGAATTTTGGGTCCACAGTGTATTTCTGCCATTTCATTACTGGGTCTTAAATTATGATGGAAACCAAGCATTTATCCTGTTTATTTAAATAGAGGAAAATCTAGCCTGGTAGCTCTCCTTGCTGTTCTTTCCAGATATCCTGATGTCAAAAACTAAATCTGTACAATTGCTGATACAGAGATGGAAATTTAAAACTAATTCCCATGTTCTAGAGAGATGTTGCTTTTCAAATACTCATCTAAACTAAGATTCTGAAGGACAATCTATTCTAGTAGAGATATCGTTAACTATAACATAATATGGCTGCTGGTTGACCTGAGGCTGTTCTATCTGTCTGACATAAATCAGTTTAATCTGGCCCAGGTAAAATATAATTAAGATAAGTAATTACCCTTGAGGCATATTTGCTCTTTCAGCTTATTTATCCTGTGTTAATACATAGACAAAGAGCTATAGAGTATTATAATATACAATTATATCCTGGGCGACTATATGCACATTCTATTGTATGTTTTTATGATAATAATGCTGCAAGGATAAGTTTTCGAACATATATGGTATAGGATCCTTAACAGTTTAGTAAAACAAGGTCAATCAAATGAATGTATGGTGCCAATTGTCACCATGGGCAGGCTGTGTAGTCAGGACGGAGCCATTTTAATGACAAGACCTCGTCCACATAATGTCATTCAGTTGTGAGTGCTGAACCAGTGCTCAAAGGCAATTCTCTGATTGAGGAGGGCAAGAAATCTGACAGATCCACCACAGAGGTGAGCTGGAAGTTTAGTGTTAAAAGGGGGAGACAGTTGTGGGTGGGTGGGGCACGGATAGGCTGGCATTAGGCCAGAAGATTTAAATCTGTGGAAAACCAGAAACTTATCTGGTTTCGAAGCCTGCAGCGGTCCCTTTAAGTATTGTTGTTAAGGCTGCTCACCGCCTACTACCAATGGACAAAGTGTGCTTATAGGACATTGACTTGAATATTGTTAGCCCCTGCCTGAAACAGGAAAGCCCTTGGGCATCCCCTGTGAATGCCCCAACAAAAATGCAGGCGGGCAGATCAGGAGTGGCAATGGGGTGCTGAGTTTATCCACCCACCCCCCTACTCCAATTTCTAGAGCTTGACCATCGATTCTTGCATAAAAATGGAGACACATTCACCCCTATATGGTTCAAAGCCTGAATTTGTAACCATCACTCTTCACTTACAATAAGACTGGGACATTGGGGTCAATCTTTGACCTGCCCGACATGGGTAAAAAGTGGGTGACAGGAGGCCCAAACCTTTTCTGTTTCGGCCTCATTTGACTGCTGCCAGCAAGCTGGCGGACGCCAAACAGGCATCCCGCTGTAGCTTACCAGTTATGGGAGGGTGGGATGTTAGCTGGCTCCCATGCTGAGCCAGCCAGCAGGTTGGTTTGGGGGGAGGAGATGATCCTGAGGGGAGGGGGTACCTTGAATCAGCCTGCAGAGAGCCAGAATCTTTACCTGTCCTGGCCCCACAAATGTTGTTTTAACAACTAACTGAGCCATTTTCTGAGTAGCCTCCAGCAGTTCCTATAAGGGTTGTTGATTAGGGCCCTCATTGCCTGGCACAAATGGGCAGAGCATGCATGACCCACACTTCACCCATTTGCCTAAAAATTGCAATCAGAGTCCTGCAACTGGCATAGGACCCCAATTTGCATATTTAAGCGGCCACCCACCTGTTTCAGGAAGACCATTTACAGACCCACCTGATAACTCCATCAGGTGGGCCGTGGGCGTCAATGGGGCAGTCGAGGGGCCAAAGCCACCACCGAACCCCACCCCCTGACTTTCAACCATCGGACGCTTATTTTACAGGTATAAAGTGGACGCTTAGCAGTTGAATATTTTCTCCATTATGTTCTGTGCAGCACAAGTTCTCATGCAACAAGAAATGGTCCATCAACCCAATTTCTATATATTCTTTGCCTCATACATGATAGGAATAAAATTCAACTTCATTTGAAATTTTTTTTTTAGTTCCAGTATGTAAACCGTGGTATTTAATAATGTTGCCTTACCATGGTCTCTGGAACAATATAAAGTGCCTTGGATTGCCAATTTGGACATATTCATGGAGGTTTCATCACATGATCTCCCACCTCAAAATGTCCTACTCAGTCAAACAGACTTTTGTCCCTCATGTCTAATATTTTTCTAACTATATAATTATAGGGGGAAATCGGAGGGCTCGGAGGAGGAGGGGATGGGAGGGTTTGGTCGCAGGGGAGTGATCAGAACATTGATAGAGAGGCATAGAGGTTTAAGAAGGGTATTCCAGAGCTTCGGGCCTTAGCAGTTGAAGGCACAGCTACCAATGGTGGAGCAATGTGAAATTGGGGATGCTGAAGAGGCCAGAATTGGAGGAGTGCAGATATTTCAGAGGGTTTTAGGGCTGGTGGAGATTACAGAGATAGAGAAGTGTGAAGTGGTGAAGGGATTTGAAAACAAGGAGAATTTTAAGAGGGAATGCAGCTGGATGTAGTTGAGTATCTGGTTCTGTTGTTTTCTGCAGACAGAAGATAACAGATTTTTATTAATGACAATAGAGGGCAGTAGAATAAAAAGACTTTTGATTACTTACTGGATCTCAAACCAGCATACTAAGCTTAAATAAAGGAGACTATGAAGGTATGAGGGCAGATTTGGCTAAGGTGGACTGGGAAAATAGATTAAAGTGTAGGACGGTTGATGAATCGTGGCGTATATTTAAGGAGATATTTCACAACTCTCAAGAAAAATATACTCCAGTGAGGAGGAAAGGATGTAAAAGAAAAGATAGCCATCCATGGCTAAGTAAAGAAATAAAGGATGGTATCCAATTAAAAACAAGGGCATACAAAGTGACCAAAACTAGTGGGAGGATAGAAGATTGGGAAGCTATTAAAAGCTAGCAAAGATTGACAAAAAAAATGATTAAGAAAGGGAAGATAGACTATGAAAGTAAACTAGCAGGAAATATAAAAACAGATTGCAAGAGTTTCTATAGGTATATAAAAAGGAAAAGAGTGGCTAAAGTAAATGTTGGTCCCTTAGAGGATGAGACCGGGGAATTAGTAATGGGGAACATGGAGATGGCAGAAACTCTGAACAAATATTTTGTATCAGACATTACGGTAGAGGACATTAAAAATGGATAGTCAAGGGGCTATAGCGGGGGAGGAACTTAACACAATCGCAATCACTAAGGAGACGGTGCTCAGTAAGATAATGGGACTAAAGGCAGATAAATCCCCTGGACCTGATGGCTTGCATCCTAGGGTCTTAAGCGAAGTAGCGGCAGGGATTGTGGATTCATTGGTTGTAATTTACCAAAATTCCCTGGATTCTGGGGAGGTCCCAGCAGATTGGAAAACAGTAAATGTAATGACGCTGTTTAAAAAAGGAGGCAGTCAAAAAGCAGGAAGCTGTAGACTAGTTAGCCTAACATCTGTGGTTGGGAAAATGTTGGAGTCCATTATTAAAGAAACAGTAGCAGGGCATTTGGAAAAGTAAAATTTGGTCAGGGTCAGGCAGAGTCAGCATGGATTTATGAAGGGGAAGTTGTCATGTATGTAACCAGCATACTACTGTAACCCTTATACAATTGTAACCCTCATGTAACCACTACATACTGTACAAACTTACTAGAAATGCACACCTTGACCACAGGGGGTGAACTTGTGGGAGACACTCCTTACCTGCAGATTCAGGTATATAAGGGGAGGTCCCTCGCAGGGCCAACACTCCTTGGTCCCGGTAATAAAGGTGAAGGTCACAGAGTGATTGTGTCTGCAGTACGTGCCTCGTGTGATTATGTTTAAGAGTTAAGGACTCAACACCTGGTGACGGGAAACGGGAATCACTGAACCCAGAGGATGGCCCACCGGTAGCTCAGAGGAACGTTACTGTGTGGGTGAAGACTGGGACAATTTTGTGGAGAGACTCCAGCAGACCTTTGTCACGAAGGACTGGCTGGGAGAGGATGCGGCTGACAAGCGGAGGGCGCATCTACTAACAAGCTGCGGGACAAAAACGTACGCGCTGATGAAGGACCTGCTCACACCCCATAAACCGGCCGACAAGTCTTTTGAAGGGCTCAGCCAGCTGATCAGCGAACACTTAAAATCGATGAGCAGCATACACATGGCCCGGCACCGGTTCTACACACACCGACGTTGGGAAGGGCAAAACATCTTGGACTTCGTGGCAGACTTGTGGAGCTTGGCCAGCCTCTGTAAGTTCTCAGACGCCTGCAGGGGGGAGATGTGAAGGGATTTTTTCATTGAGGGCATTAGCCATGCCAGGATCGTCAGGAAGCTCATAGAGACCAAGGACTTAACACGAGAAGGGGCAGCACTGATAGCTAAAACTTTCATAGCGGGGGAAGAAGAGACCAAGCTAATTTACGCGAGTAGTCCTGGGTCCAAGTGGCGACGGACCAAGGAATTAACGTGATAAATGCGGCTCAAGATCTCGCAGTCAGGCAAAAGCATTTTGAAATTGCAGCAGTCAAAGGCATTTTGTAACTGCCCAAGCTGAAGCCGACTCGAAGGTGGGCCCCCGATAGGGACAATGGAGAGGGGAGCGGCAATTCACGCCATCAAGGGGACCATTAACACCCATCATCAGAGTGTTTAGAAACAATCAAGGGAACAATCAGAGATGAATGCCTGCTAACAGTCCTTTTGTAAACAACGATCTCAGCCAATGCTGGAGATGTGGGGGCAGACATTATGCAAAAAGCTGCAAATTCCAGCAGTTCGTCTGTAGGAATTGTAATGCCAGAGGACATTTGGCTAGGGTTTGCAAACAGCCAGTAGCGAGGCTAATCTATGAAACAGAGGAATCAGGCGAGGGGCTTGCAGTGCAGGACAATGCCTGGGGTAAAGCCATGGATGCTGAAGTTCAGCGGGTTCATGTGGCTGATGTCCACAGCTCATACACCAAAATGCCACCCATGATGATGAAAGTTTTATTGAATGGCATCCCGGTGTGCATGGAGCTAGACATGGGAGCTAGATAGTCCCTCATGAGTGCACAACAATTTGAGAAACTATGGCCACACAGAGCTAGCAGGCCCAAACTGGAACGAATTAATACGCAGCTACGGATGTACACCCAAGAGATCATTCCAGTGCTAGGCAATACAAACGTGGTGGGAACACACAATGGGTCACAGAACCGGCTGCCACTCTGGATTGTTCCAGGAAATGGCCCCGCGCTTTTGGGAAGGAGCTGGCTAGCTGAGATGAACTGGAAATGGGGGGATGTGCACGCCATTTCATCTGTGGAGCGAAGCTCATGCTCACAGGTATCACAAAAATTCGGGTCACTGTTTCAACCCAGTGTCATAGAAACATAGAAACATAGAAAATAGGTGCAGGAGCAGGCCATTCAGCCCCTCTAGCCTGCACCGCCATTCAATGAGTTCATGGCTGAACATGAAACTTCAGTACCCCCTTCCTGCTTTCTCGCCATAACCCTTGATCCCCCGAGTAGTAAGGACTTCATCTAACTCCCTTTTGAATATATTTAGTGAATTGGCCCCAACCACTTTCTGTGGCAGAGAATTCCACAGGTTCACCACTCTCTGGGTGAAGAAGTCTCTCCTCATCTCGGTCCTAAATGGCTTACCCCTTATCCTTAGACTGTGACCCCTGTTTCTGGACTTCCCCAACATTGGGAACATTCTTCCTGCATCTAACCTGTCTAACCCCGTCAGAATTTTAAACGTTTCTATGAGGTCCCCTCTCATTCTTCTGAACTCCAGTGAATAAAAGCCCAGTTGATCCAGTCTTTCTTGATAGGTCAGTCCCACCATCCCGGGAATCAGTCTGGTGAATCTTCGCTGCACTCCCTCAATAGCAAGAATGTCCTTCCTCAAGTTAGGAGACCAAAATTGTACACAATACTCCAGGTGTGGGCTCACCAAGGCCCTGTACAACTGTAGCAACACCTCCCTGCCCCTGTATTCAAATCCCCTCGCTATGAAGGCCAACATGCCATTTGCTTTCTTAACCGCCTGCTGTACCTGCATGCCAACCTTCAATGACTGATGTACCATGACACCCAGGTCTCGTTGCACCTTCCCTTTTCCTAATCTGTCACCATTCAGATAATAGTCTGTCTCTCTGTTTTTACCACCAAAGTGGATAACCTCACATTTATCCACATTATACTTCATCTGCCATTCAATTGCCCACTCACCTAACCTATCCAAGTCACTCTGCAGCCTCATAGCATCCTCCTCGCAGCTCACACTGCCATCCAATTTAGTGTCATCCGCAAATTTGGAGATACTACATTTAATCCCCTCGTCTAAATCATTAATGTACAATGTAAACACCTGGGGCCCCAGCACAGAACCTTGCGGTACCCCACTAGTCACTGCCTGCCATTCTGAAAAGTACCCATTTACTCCTACTCTTTGCTTCCTGTCTGATAACCAGTTCTCAATCCACGTCAGCACACTACCCCCAATCCCATGTGCTTTAACTTTGCACATTAATCTCTTGTGTGGGACCTTGTCGAAAGCCTTCTGAAAGTCCAAATATACCACATCAACTGGTTCTCCTTTGTCCACTTTACTGGAAACATCCTCAAAAAATTCCAGAAGATTTGTCAAACATGATTTCCCCTTCACAAATCCATGCTGACTTGGACCTATCATGTCACCATTTTCCAAATGCGCTGCTATGACATCTTTAATAATTGATTCCATCATTTTACCCACTACTGAGGTCAGGCTGACCGGTCTATAATTCCCTGTTTTCTCTCTCCCTCCTTTTTTAAAAAGTGGGGTTACATTGGCTACCCTCCACTCCATAGGAACTGATCCAGAGTCAATGGAATGTTGGAAAATGACTGTCAATGCATCCGCTATTTCCAAGGCCACCTCCTTAAGTACTCTGGGATGCAGTCCATCAGGCCCTGGGGATTTATCGGCCTTCAATCCCATCAATTTCCCCAACACAATTTCCTGACTCATAAAGATTTCCCTCAGTTCCTCCTCCCTACTAGACCCTCTGACCCCTTTGAGATCCGGAAGGTTGTTTGTGTCCTCCTTAGTGAATACTGAACCAAAGTACTTGTTCAATTGGTCTGCCATTTCTTTGTTCCCCGTTATGACTTCCCCTGATTCTGACTGCAGGGGACCTACGTTTGTCTTTACTAACCTTTTTCTCTTTACATACCTATAGAAACTTTTGCAATCCGCCTTAATGTTCCCTGCAAGCTTCTTCTCGTACTCCATTTTCCCTGACCTAATCAAACCCTTTGTCCTCCTCTGCTGAGTTCTAAATTTCTCCCAGTCCCCAGGTTCGCTGCTATTTCTGGCCAATTTGTATGCCACTTCCTTGGCTTTAATACTATCCCTGATTTCCCTTGATAGCCACGGTTGAGCCACCTTCCCTTTTTTATTTTTACACCAGACAGGAATGTACAATTGTTGTAATTCATCCATGCGGTCTCTAAATGTCTGCCATTGCCCATCCACAGTCAACCCCTTTAGTATCATTCGCCAATCTATCCTAGCCAATTCACGCCTCATACCTTCAAAGTTACCCTTCTTTAAGTTCTGGACCATGGTCTCTGAATTAACTGAATCATTCTCCATCCTAATGCAGAATTCCACCATATTATGGTCACTCTTCCCCAAGGGGCCTCGCACAATGAGATTGCTAATTAGTCTTCTCTCATTACACAACACCCAGTCTAAGATGGCCTCCCCCCTAGTTGGTTCCTCGACATATTGGTCTAGAAAACCATCCCTTATGCACTCCAGGAAATCCTCCTCCACCGTATTATTTCCAGTTTGGCTAGCCCAATCTATGTGCATATTAAAGTCACCCATTATAACTGCTGCACCTTTATTGTATGCACCCTTAATTTCCTGTTTGATGCCCTCCCCAACATCACTACTACTGTTTGGAGGTCTGTACACAACTCCCACTAATGTTTTTTGCCCTTTGGTGTTCTGCAGCTCTACCCATATAGATTCCACATCATCCAAGCTAATGTCTTTCCTAACTATTGCATTAGTCTCCTCTTTAACCAGCAATGCTACCCCACCTCCTTTTCCTTTTATTCTATCCTTCCTGAATGTTGAATACCCCTGGATGTTGAGTTCCCAGCCCTGATCATCCTGGAGCCACGTCTCCGTAATCCCAATCACATCATATTTGTTAACATCTATTTGCACAGTTAATTCATCCACCTTATTGCGGATACTCCTTGCATTAAGACACAAAGCCTTCAGGCTTGTTTTTTTAACACCCTTTGTCCTTTTGGAATTCTGCCGCACAGTGGCCCATCCTGTTCCCCGCCCCGGGCCTCTCCGTCCCCCACCCCCCCCATCTCCCCTCCGTCTCCTGCCTCTGCCTCCCTTTTGTCTCCCTCTGTCTCCCTGCATTGGTTCCCATCCCCCTGCCATATTAGTTTAACTCCTCCCCAACAGCACTAGCAAACACTCCCCCTAGGACATTGGTTCCGGTCCTGCCCAGGTGCAGACCGTCCGGTTTGTATTGGTCCCACCTCCCCCAGAACCAGTTCCAATGCCCCAGGAATTTGAATCCCTCCCTGCTGCACCACTGCTCAAGCCATGTATTCATCTGCGCTATCCTGCGATTCCTACTCTGACTAGCACGTGGCACTGGTAGCAATCCCGAGATTACTACTTTTGAGGTCCTACTTTTTAATTTAGCTCCTAGCTCCTTAAATTCGTTTCGTAGGACCTCATCCCTTTTTTTACCTATGTCGTTGGTACCAATGTGCACCACGACAACTGGCTGTTCTCCCTCGCATTTCAGAATGTCCTGCACCCGCTCCGGGACATCCTTGACCCTTGCACCAGGGAGGCAACATACCATCCTGGAGTCTCGGTTGCGGCCGCAGAAACGCCTATCTATTCCCATCACAATTGAATCCCCTATCACTATCGCGCTCCCACTCTTTTTCTTGGCCTCCTGTGCAGCAGCGCCAGCCACGATGCCATGAACTTGTCTGCTGCTGCCCTCCCCCGATGAGTCATCCCCCCCAACAGTACTCAAAACAGTGTATCTGTTTTGCAGGGGGATGACCACAGGGGTCCCCTACACTACCTTCCTTGCACTGCTCTTCCTGCTGGTCTTCCATTCCCTATCTGGCTGTGGACCCTTCTCCTGTGGTAAGACCAACTCACTACACGTGATACTCACGTCATTCTCAGCATCGTGGATGCTCCAGAGTGAATCCATCCTCAGCTCCAATTCCGTAATGCGGACCGTCAGGAGCTCAACGTGTCGGAACGTTCAAAGGCACAAAAATAGTTATACGCATCACCCCGAACGCCAGACCAGTGCACCACAAAGCCAGAGCGGTGCCGTACGTGATGCGTGAGAAAATAGAGAGTGAACTGGACAGGCTGCTCAGAGAGAACATAATTTCGCCTGTTGATTTCAGTGACTGGGCAAGTCCCATTGTTCCTGTCCTTAAAGCAGACGGCTCGGTTAGGATCTGCAGTGACTACAAAGCCACCATGTCCCTGCAGGACCAATACCCGCTCCCGAGGACGGAGGACATTTTTGCCATGTTGGCAGGTGGCAAGCTGTTCACTAAATTGGACCTCACTTCGGCCGACATGACTCAGGAACTGGCTGAAGAATCCAAGCTTCTGACCACCATCACGACGCACAAGGGTTTATTCATCTACAACAGGTGTCCTTTTGGCATCCGTTCGGCGGCCGCTATCTTTCAGAGAAACATGGAAAGCTTGCTGAACTGCATTCCCGGCACAATCGTATTCCAGGACGACATCCTAATAATGGGTCGAAACACCGAGGAACACCTCCACAACCTGGAGAAGGTGCTACGCCGACTGGACCGGGTAGGCCTGCGGCTGAAGAAGGCCAAGTTTGTGTTTTTGGCCACAGAGGTCGAGTTTTTGGGCAGAAGGGTTGCCGCAGACGGGATCCGGCCTACCAAATCCAAAAGCGATCCGTCGTGTGCCCTGGCCCAGCAATACATCGGAGTTGCGATCATTCCTGGGACTTTTGAACTATTTCGGGAACTTCCTGCCGAACTTAAGAACATTGTTGGAGCCGTTACATATGCTCCTGCGTAAGGGTTGCAAATGGTTTTGGGGGGACTATCAAGAATGGGCTTTCAACAGGGCATGGAACCTGCCTTGTTCTAACAAACTGTTAACGTTGTATGACCCCTGTAAAAAACTAGTTTTAACATGCGATGTATCATCATACGGGGTTGGGTGTGTGTTGCAGCAGGGTAATGGAGACGGACAACTCCAACCAGTGGCTTATGCCTCCAGGTCGCTCTCCCAGGCAGAGCGTGGGTACGGCATGGTCGAAAAGGAAGCACTCGCTTGTGTTTATGGTGTGAAAAAAATGCACTAATACCTTTTCGGCAGACCGTTTGAGTTAGAAACGGACGACAAGCTGTTAACTTCTCTTTTGTCCGACAGCAAGGCGGTCAATGCAAATGCGTCAGCCCGCATACAACAATGGGCTCTCACACTGGCTGCGTATGACTACACCATACGGCACCAGCCAGGCACCGAAAACTGCGCTGACGCACTCAGCAGGCTTCCCCTGGCCACCACCGAGGGGGAGGTGGACCAAAGCGCTGAGATGGTCATGGCCATTGAGGTTTTTGACACCGCAGGCTCCCCCATCACAGCCCACCAGATCAAACTCTGGACCAACAGGGACCCCCTCCTCTCCATGATCAAGAAATGTGTCCTGACGGGGGATTGGGCGCCCACGCACGGGGCATGCCCCGAGGAGGTCAAACCGTTTCAGAGACGGGTGGATGAGCTCTCCATCCAAGTCAACTGCCTGCTATGGGGCAGCCAAGTGGTCATGCCCCAGAAGGGGAGGGAAGCATTCATCAGGGAACTCCACAGCGAGCACCCTGGCATCGTGTTAATGAAGGCCATTGTCCGATCACATGTATGGTGGCCGGGGATTGACTCAGACCTGGAACACTGGGTTCGCAGGTGCACGACGTGTGCCCAGCTGGGCAACGCCCCCAGGGAGGCCCCGCTCAGCCCGTGGCTCTGGCCCACCAAGCCTTGGTCACGCATTCACATGGACTATGCGGGCCCGTTCATGGGAAAAATGTTCTTGATAATTGTCGATACATATTCTAAATGGATCGAGTGCATCATATTAAACTCGTGCATGACATCCATCACCGTGGAGAGCCTGCGCACGGTTTTCACGACCCACGGCTTACCGGACATTCTGGTCAGCGACAATGGCCCGTGTTTCACCAGCCATGAATTCCAGGAGTTTATGTCGGATAATGGCATCAAACATGTCCGGACGGCGCCGTTCAAGCTTCACCTTTATTACCGGGACCAAGGAGTGCTGGCCCTGCAAGGGACCTCCCCTTATATACCTGAATCTCCAGGTAAGGAGTGTCTCCCACAAGTACACCCCTTGTGGTCAAGGTGTGCATTTCAATGGCCTGGCGGAACGTACAGTCCAAGTCATAAAGCAAGGCATGCTTCGCATCCAAGGACTCTCTGCAGTACCCCCTATCGCGCCTCCTGCTGGCCTATAGGTCCCGGCCGCACTCGCTCACGGGAGTTCCGTCATGGAACTCCTCATGAAACATACGCTCAAAACGCGGCTGTCCCTCATCCACCCAACCCTGGCAGACATTGTTGAGGGCAAGCGCCAGTCCAAAACCGAGTGCCACGATCGTAACTCAAGGGAGAGGTGTATAGAAATGGACGATCCGGTATTTGTACTTAACCATGCATTGGGACCCAAGTGGCTGGAGGGCACCGTAATTGGTAAAGAGGGAAACAGGGTCATAGTGGTCAGACTCAATAATGGGTAGATATGCCGCAAACACTTGGACCAAGTAAAGAAAAGGTTCATCATAGACACCGATGAACATGAATAAGAGCATGAGATATCAACCACATCACTGCCAGTAGACGAGCAACAAGGACAATCACCAGCATGCACAGTTCCTGCGGCCAGCCCGGACAGGCCGGAATCACCTCAGGTGACAGAAATGCATGCCAAGGCTCAGCCACCAGAGTTTCAACTGCGGCGCTCCACGAAAGAGTGTCGACCACCTGATAGATTTCACCTTTGAGTCAAAAAGACGTGAGGGGGTGGTGATGTCATGTATGTAACCAGCATACGACTGTAACACTTATACAATTGTAACCCTCATGTAACCACTACATACTGTACATACTTACTAGAAATGCACACCTTGACTACAGGGGGTGTACTTGTGGGAGACACTCCTTACCTGGAGATTCAGGTATATAAGGGGAGGTCCCTTGCAGGGCCAGCACTCCTTGGTCCCGGTAATAAAGGTGAAGGTCACAGAGTGACTGTGTCTGCAGTACATGCCTCGTGTGATTATGTTTAAGAGTTAAGGACTCAACAGAAGTCATGTTTGACAAATTTGATGGAGTTCTTTGAGGTTATAATGAACAGGGTGGATAAAGGGGAACGAGTGGATGTGGTGTATTTAGATTTCCAGAGGCATTTGACAAGGTGCCACATAAAAGGTTACTGCACAAGATAAAAGTTCACGGGGTTGGGGGTAATATATTAGCATGGATAGAGGATTGGCTAACTAACAGAAAAGAGAGAGTTGGGATAAATGGTTCATTCTCAGGTTGGCAATCAGTAACTAGTGGGGTGCCACAGGGATCAGTGCTGGGACCCCAACTATTTACAATCTATATTAACGATTTGGAAGAAAGGACCGAGTGTAACGTAGCCAAGTTTGCTGATGATACAAAGCTGGGAGAAAAAGTAATGTGTAAGGAGGACACAAAAAATCTGCAAAAGGAAATAAACAGGCTAAGTGAGTGGGCAAAAATTTGGCAGATGTAGTATAATGTTAGAAAGTGTGAGATCATGCACTTTGGCAGAAAAAAATCAAAGAGCAAGTTATTATTTAAATGGAGAAAAATTGCAAAGTGCTGCAGTACAGCAGGACCTGGGTGTACTTGTGTATGAAACACAAAAGGTTAGTATGCAGGTACAGCAAGTGATCAGGAAGGCCAATGGAATCTTGGCCTTTATTGCAAAGGGAATGGAGTATAAAAGCAGGGAAGTTTTGCTACAGTTATACAGGGTATTGGTGAGGCCACACCTGGAATACTGCGTGCAGTTTTGGTTTCCATAATTACAAAAGAATATACTTGCTTTGGAGGCAGTTCAGAGAAGGTTCACTTGGTTGATTCCGGAGATGAGGGGGTTGACTTATGAGGAAAGGTTGAGAAGGTTGGGCCTCTACTCACTGGAATGCAGAAGAATGAGAGGTGATCTTATCGAAACGTATAAGATTATGAGGGGGCTTGACAAGGTGGATGCAGAGAGTATGTTTCCACTGATACGGGAGACTAGAACTAGGGGGCATAATCTTAGAATAAGGGCCGCTCATTTAAAACTGAAATGAGAAGGAATTTCTTCTCTTAGAGGGTTGTAAATCTGTGGAATTTGCTGCCTCAGAGAGCTGTGGAAGCTGGGACATTGAATACATTTAAGACAAAGATAGACAGTTTCTTAATCGATAAGGAAATAAGAGGTTATGGGGAGCAGGCAGCGAAGTGGACCTGAGTCCATGATCGGATCAGTCATAATTGTATTAAATGGCAGAGCAGGCTCGAGGGGCCATTTGGCCTAGTCCTGCTTCTATTTCCTATGTTCTTATGTTTTTACTGATACCTTAAAGCAAAATGATTGTGCAGGTGATGCTGGTTGATCGTAACTACCTTATTGTTTAGAGGAAAAAAACTGTTGCATAAAGATAGGAAATCAACATGAATTGGCTTCTGGTGCAATATGTTGAGGCAACACGATCAATTAAAGGTATCAACACAACTTAATGATATGTTTGTCATCTTAAATTAAGATACATATTTTTGGTCATAAATAGCTCCTTGTAATTTCTGAAACTGTTTTTAAAATCTATTATAGGTATTTCTTCATAGGATTTCCTTATTAATTAATAATAGCACTCCATTTAATTGTATATTTATATTATTTATTTCTTGGAGCACAATTTGTTTGTCGTGAATTATGCACGTCAGTTCACAGCAAAAGTGACATTGAGAGCTTCTCTAATCTTGTTTCCAATGAGATCATTATCCATTTGCTCATTACCTTAATTGAAGTGTGCTACTAGTATGATTGCTATCGGCATGTGTCATTTTCTTGACAAATTTCTGACAACCAGAGCCAATAAATCAGATCTCCGATGAACTTTAAAGTAATGGATATGGATCTTAAGTGGTTTAGGAAATATAATAGT
This sequence comes from Pristiophorus japonicus, assembly GCF_044704955.1. Taxonomy (NCBI): domain Eukaryota; kingdom Metazoa; phylum Chordata; class Chondrichthyes; family Pristiophoridae; genus Pristiophorus; species Pristiophorus japonicus. Next base: position 72,557,344 of record NC_091979.1, read on the forward strand.
CTTATTGCTGTCCAAATAATACTCTACTAACTGATTATGATGATGGCATTTTAATTTATTTAATCTATGATTGTAGAGACAGTAATGGAACACAACCAACTTTATTCTCCCATTACAAAATATAACGGGAACATGAAAGGTCAGGAAAACTACCTGTTGCCTTAATCAAGATGAGGTTTGATGTGTACTAGTATTGACATTTCAAGGGTAACAGAAATGCTAAGCCAATCTAATCTCTTTGTGAACATGTCTGGTTAAAAATGATACACATTCTAACAAGTAAAAAAAATTCAAGACGCAGTCAGCTGACTTTGCACAGTAAAACAAAACATGTTACAAAACCCTGAAACCCTGAACAAATCTTGGAAAACGTAGCATGAACTAATTACAGTTAAGAAATTCCACTTGTATCACTATTTCATCACTTATGATTGTTTGCAGGATGGTGACTTAAACAATTCCACCCACATATGTATCTTTAAGATATGTCAATTCTAATGACTGAAAAACATTTCCTATCTATTGTATGTCGCTTGTTCATTGAACACATAGGTATACTATAGGACATACTAAGGGGTTAAATTAATTGTAGGTTGAGATATTGGCCCAGATTTTACGGGGCCTATGACAGCGTACAGCGAATGTCATTATAATTGCCCCGTGCGGAAACTTAGAACTTGCAATCTGTTAAGTTTCTGCTTGACAGATACACAGCATCCGCTGGAAATAGACATTTGCTGGTGCAGAGTTGGGCTATTTGCTCAACTACTGCTCAGTGAATACCCACCAAACCCTTACGCCTGGTAATAGCAGGCGTAAGGTCTTTTACCAATGTAAGGGTTTAAATAAACATTAAAATCATTTTTTCTAATCATTTAAACATTCCCTTTAAAATTAGTTTGGGTTATTTTTGTCTCCTTTAAAAATGTTTGCATTTATTTTTCAAAAAATCAAATTTTTATTTTAAATGTTTAATGAAATGGTATTTTAATTAATTTTGAACCTGTGATACTTTATTTTTATTTCACTGTTGTGAAATTGTATTTTATACGGGATTCCATATGGAATCCCTATAAGCATAATGGGAATCCCCCTTTGTCATTGGTTGGGCTGGCCCATGTGATCCCAGGGACGCTTGTGAACCTCATGCAGCCCTGGGATACGTAGGCCTGCAGGCCCTGGAGTGCTGGTGTTCGATGGTACAGAGCAATCAGGTAGGTACGGAGTTTTCTTGCAGTTCGGAGGCGCTTGCCCACGGCATGCCTCCGATGGCAATTTATACCCATTGAATTAGACAACTGCATTCTCTTGATTGAAAATTATAAGTTGTTTTGTTAGATGAAGTAACTTAAAAATTCTCTAACTGCTACTTATGAAATATTTTTTCTTTGAAATGTAAACTTTCTAAATGTTAGAAATGATTACAATCCCTCAATAAATATATTATAAATACCAGAGATGCTGTCATGACAGACGATAACTTTATTTTACACAAGGGGGTATAATTTTCACTGCCCAAATGGTTAAATATGACAGCTCTCCATGGTGGATATATTAAACACACAACTTTACTGTAGGCTATCGAGTATTGCAAATATTAGGTTTTACAGGTTTATGCTGTTGAATAAACTGATAATATGTAAACTTATAATGGTGGAAGAAACATAGAAACATAGAAACATAGCAAATAGGTGCAGGAGTAGGCCATTCGGCCCTTCGAGCCTGCACCGCCATTCAATGAGTTCATGGCTGAACATGCAACTTCAGTACCCCATAGAAACATAGAAGAAGGGTGGCTATACATTACTTCAGTGGGGATGTCTAGTTTGACTATCCATTCAATGGCCTCCTGAGATGCAGAGTGGAGAAATGAGGTGCCTCCCGCAACAGATCTTACTGGGCAGATTGATGTGATGTGTTCCATGGTCTGAGACTCATGGCCACAGTTGCATTTCGGGTCGTCCCTCATCTTCCATTTGTGGAACAGGTGGCCGCATCGTCCATGCCCTGTGCAGATTCAGTTGAACGCTGTCCACTGTCTTCGAGGGAGGATGGAGCCAGGGACCTCTGCTGTTGGGTCAGTGATGGGGTGTTGGTTCTTTATGTTGTAAGAATCCCACGATTCCGTCCATCTGGATAGTGTGTCGATACCAACTGCGTGAATATTGGTTGCTGTTTCCCATAAAAGCAGGCACGATTTTAAGCACTTTTGTGGTGTGTTTTTCAAGTCTTCCTGAATGGGAAGATGGGTGTTGCTCATGATCTTTTCCATCTCATGGAGCACAGTGGTTTTGCGGCAGATAGCAGGCAGGGAAATATGGGACAGCACTGGGAGCCATTCAGTTAGAGTGGACTTGAGCATCTCTGATACTATCCTCATGGCGGCATTTAGCTGGTTGCTCACCATCTTTGCGGCTGTAGGACCATGAGGCAGAGCAGTATTCTGCAGTGGATAGACTAGGGCCACTGTTGCAGAGCGAAATGTTCTGGCTGTGTTCCCCCATGACGTCCAGTGAGTTTCCAGACCAGGTTCACCCTGGTTTTTACTTTTTGGCTGGTGTTGATGAGAAGAGGCCAATAGGTGAGAGTCCAGTCCAGGGTGATGCCCAGGTATTTTGAATGGGGTTCATGGGTAAGTCTCCTTCCCCAGAATGAAACGTTGAATTCTTTCCCGGCGGCATTTTTATTCGGATGGAATGCTGACACAACTGTCTTCCCTGGATTGGGCCAGAGGTGTCAGGTCCAAAAGTAGAGTTCCAGTAGGTCCAGGTTGCTTGCAAATGTCCTATTTGTGTTCTCTAGCAATGATGCCTGCGTCAGCAGTGCTATGTCATCGGCATATATGAAGTTCCGGTATTTGATGCAGGGCATACCCGCCATATAGATGTTGAAAAAGGCCGGTGCGAGCACTGGGCCCTGTGGCAGACCGTTGTTCAGTGTTCGTGTTCAGCTGATCTTGTCACAAAGACAGGTGCAGAACTTACGGTTGCTTGTTAGGGTGTTGATATGTTTCAGATCAGCCATGATCTTATTAAATGGCGGAGCAGGCTCGAGGGGCCAAATGGCCTACTCCTGCTACTACTTCTATTTCTTATGTTCTTATGTAACCTACACATGGTCTCTGTGTGTGTTAGTTCATCAAGAACTTGCCAGCCAATGTTGTTAAGAAGACAATCGAATGCCCGAAAGCGGCCTCCCGGTCTGAAAAGCATGAAGCATCAAACATTACTTCAGTATGTCATATAAAGCTCTTGGGGGTAGCAATTCAGGGCCGCCTGAAACGAGTCGCACATGATGTGTTTTCACCGCCGCCGATGAAATTCAGCTCTTAGTCATTTTTGGAGAGAGGAGCGGAGCGGAAGTTGGTCTTAATGGGGGCAAGAGTGCGGTGGTGAGCACTCTGGAGGGGTGGAAGTGGAGGCAGGAGGGAGTTTCCACCGCTGTCCGTTATCAGCCTGATACTGATGACGTCATGACGCGTGTGCGGCACCACATCTCTCCCCTTCACTTAAAGCGGAGAGTCGCTGCGAGATCTGCGATTATTTTACTTAGGTCCACTGGGCCACCAGGGAGGTTTCGGCTGGGCCAGTGGCCTGGCATCCATGACGGGGTGCCAGGGTGCCTGTTGGCAGCCTGCCCGAATCCGGGGGCATTATTGTCGGGCCGATCTGGCGGTCGGTCGACAAAAAAAATAAAATGGTGGCCGCCGCAGTGCGCCCTCCCCTTGAATGGCCACTGAACAGCCATGCCGCACACACTGAAAACATAGTGCACCAACAGAAAAAGCTGTCCGGGACAATGCTCGGCGGTCCGAAGATTTCGGTGGCTGAATTTAGATGGAGGTGCAGGAGATCGGCGGTGCGCTCTTTGATGACGCACTTAGGAGGGGTTGGCAGCAGCAGGGTGGAAGTGGGGACCGCTGGAAAAATCAACTTGGTGAATTTCGCTGGCGGCGGCCATTTGACCGTAAATTGGCGGCCACTTGACTTTACCGCTTGGCCGCCGCTTTCTGACAGCAAGAGGCCTTTTCGGGAGGCTGAATTTTGATCCCCTTGTTTTTTGCTTGTCTCGTCAAAAGGTTATGACACTTTGCAGTGAGTTTTCCTTGCAAGTGCTGAACAACATAGATCACAGAGTGGCAATCATATGTTATGAAGACTTAAATTACTTTGAATAATGTAGAATTTTAAGATGTAAGCTCTAGCTTGCAAGCCACTAATTTATACATTCTACGTTATAAACTTGCTATTTCAAAGATAGCAGCAAATGTGCATTTCTTGCTCAGGCAACAGTTTTAATGCTGGTGCAGATAGGATAAACTTTCACGATGGAGATTGTAATGTAAATCTATGGAATAGATTTTCAACCTGCCACCCAGGCATAAGCTGTCATTGCGGAATGACTACCCATTATCGAAACCATCCAATTGTCAGCAACAGAAATGAAAAATCGGGTAGTTTCTATAAAAAGAAGCTGATCGCCCAATGTTAGTCTTACACCGCGGCAGTAAGTTGAAAATCTACGCTTATATTTTCTTTTTATCAAACCTGCAGAGCAATTTCAGTCTGTCACCTGGATTCTATAAACTGCTATGGCTCTGTTGATCTGCAGAATATTCCTGCCTTGTCTAGTAAATGGGAAATTTCATTGGATTCATACACCCTGCTCACTAGAGTTGAGCTGAATAATTATTTCCGAATTCTAATTGATTCAAATTGGATTGATTTTCAGATTCATTTAGTGTTTCTGAATTTGTGCAGCTCATAACAGTTTCGATTTTAAACACCACTTCTGCCTGTTCTCGATAAACAAGTACAGCCATAAATATGGGGGATTCGGGATCTGAGCAGTCTGATGACACAGTATCTTAGCGTGCCAAAAATCTTGTGCTGCGGAATGGCTTTACAGCTGTGATGTCTCACGCAGCGAGCTTCCAGACTCAACTGAGCCATTAGGGTAGGCCTAAGTAATTGAGTTTAGCAGCATGAAGAAGGGCAGCGCAGAGAGTAATTCACCTCATGTAATTAGCAGAGCACTGGCCTTTCCTCTTAACTAGGAAATGGTAAATGGAAAACTCCTGATACTTGTATATATGAAAAGGCGAGGAAATCATTCAAAAGTAATATATTAAAAATTAAAACCAAAATAATAAATCTCGAAGCTAATGATGAGATCCCAATTCCCACTGCATGTGCTTGACTGCCACTTAGCAGGATCCAACATGGCAGTGGATAATGAGTCTGCTGTGAACCTCTTTTGTCAAAAGCTGGGACAGCAGGCCAATTTTTGGTGGGTTAGTTATGATGTTGGATGAAGACTCACCAGCTGCAGCAAAAACTGAGGCCCAGGGTGTTTTTATTCCAGGCCTTTAATTAAATGCAGCTGGCCAACTTCCCATCTGCTCAACTTCACACAGCTCAGAGGCCGTCCACCAAAGGCAGCTAAGCCTGTGGGATCAGCAGCCTGGTTCTCCCGCAGGAGTCCCTGTGATGGGCCGGGTGGGATGAACAACCGTGGCAAGGAGGTCGGAGATTTCCTTGTGGGGCTTGGAGGAGCTCTACTGCTCTTCCTGGCCCCACAAGAAAATTAAAAAAAAAATGAAACTTACCTTTTGGGACCTTGCTAGGTCTGAAGGGAAACTCACTGCTTTTTCTGCTCAGGCCTGTGAGTAAAAATTGCAGTTGGGTCCCGATGAGGTTACCGAGACCCGACATACTCGTGCTAAGGAAGATCCCACTGGTGACCTTGCTGCCTGTGATGAAAATTCTGGAGAATCAACTTCGGGGGGTAACTGACCTGAGGGATTCTAACTGCCCACCTCCGCTGGGTGGGTTGCGTTAAAATCACCCCAAATATTCAAGGAAAGATTATGGTAGATTTTTAACCCAGTGTTGGGTATTGTCACTTCCTGTGCTAAATGCGTACGCTGTTCTACTATTTCTTTTCCAATAATAATGCTGTCCTTTATGTCCTCCCTAGGAGGAGGATAATAACTCTTTCTTTGAAAGGGGCCTGTCAAATTGCAACAACATTCAATAGGACTCCCTTAGATATCTTTTTCAGAAGAAGATATTAATTTTAAACTGTAAGAAAGCTTATGCTATTAATATTTACTGCTTTGAAAAAGAGATACAGGGGATGAAATTCAACTTCAATGGGGCGCAAAATGTGCGGGAGTGGATTGGCCACCCAGTACACAGCCCGCCTGATATTCCTTTCCATTGAAATCAAGTAGGACTGTAAATAGCTGCCCATGGGCGGGGTGTATAAAGGGCAAATAATCCATTCCTGCCTGTTTTGCACCCTTACCGAGATTGAATTCCACTCCCACAGATACCACTTCTGACTATTTGTTTGAACGTGAATATTGAACTGCTGTCAACTATGGCTGAATGCCCAAACTGCTGTTGAAATGATTTAGTGGAGTGCGCAGAAAAATTAATAGCAGATGCCATTTATGAGACGTATTCATATGCTATTTTTAATGGATTTCAGAATAATTAGATTTACCCGTAGGCACCTCCTAGATGTATGGTATAATACTGAGTAGCAACTTAACCCTGTACTACAACCAAAGAGACCAACACAGAACAATAGGTTTGAGAATATCTTAAAATATAAATTTTCAAACACTTGACTTATGGGAGACTGTACACACTGTGCAGTATGCCTTTTGAAGGGTTCAAAACATAGCTTTTGTACAAGAATGTGGTTTGAAAAAATGAAAAATCATTCAGAATTTTAAGGCAAATCATCTGTCATTAAATTTATCAATGTTTAATTGCATTACCCAAAAATATATTTGTTATGTCTGCAAAAAATCATCAGTACCGAATAGAAAGACAGTGGGCTAGACTTTCGGCATAGATCGCTACCACCCATATATGGGCGATATTTCCGGCGATAGTGGTTGTCCCACCTTTAAGAACTGCCGGAATATCGCCCATTTTAAAAATGGCTAGTTTTGCCCTTTTTTGGGGGGCGGTTGCAGTAGTGATAGCAATTGGGCAGTAGTGGTCTATTCCATCGTGCAAGGTCAGCGTCCCTAGGAATGGTCGTTCTGCGCATGCGCGATTTAAACATTTTTTTTTCTCAGCATTCACTTTTCCTGTGATTCGGGCGGTCAGGGGTCACCTGCGCATGCGTAGAAGAGGAAGGGAGGGGGTGAGAGAGAAAGAGACACATAGGCTGGGAGCAGAGAAAGTGGAGAGAGAAGTATCAAATATTCGAGGTATTATGAGTTAGAAAAAACTTATAACACATTTCAAATACAAATATGGACATTGAAGAAGTAGTCATGAGTGATGTGGGTAAGGTGGTTGAGGTGGGAGGGAGAAAAAGGGCCAAGAGTTTTTCAGATGAGGCCAACATAGCCTTGGTCCACGAAGTCGAAAGTAGGTAGACCCAATTAACCCGGGTTGGGCATGGGAAACCCCCCCCAAATGTTTACCAATGGATATAGGTGGAGATCGTGGAGGTGGTGTCATCGGTCGCCCATGATTATCGGGAGCCGAGTCAATGCCGCAAGCGCTGGAACGACCTGGTTGCATCTGTGAGAGTAAGTATTAACTTTAATAACTTTAATAACTTTAATCGTGCACTGACTCATTACTTAAAATGTAAATCTGCCAGATTGTAAACAGCTTGGTGTCATGTATTACTTCCGATCCATGATCTTATTACATTGCTTCTCTGAACATACATGTGTTAATCATGCATCAAGTGCATGATTGTATTAGCATATAACATATAATATTAATGGGACATTGATGAAAAGCATTGGCGATGACTAATTGTGGATGTTTATCTGTGTGTTCCGTAATAGTACCTGGGCAATTAGCTTATACCATGCTCTTGTCATCTTTGTAGAAGAAGATATCTGCCAATCGTGCGGAGCGTCGGCGCACGGTAGGAGGGCCCGCAGAGTTGTCAGAACTGACCGACCTTGAGGAGTGGGCCGCAAGCTTCGTTAGGGTCCATAATCGCTCGGCCACCCGTGGTGGTGCAGATCTGGTTGTAGCGCCAGGTAAGTAATGTATAACCCCCAGATAATTTAACGTAATTTAATGCTATTTGTGTATAATATATTAGTTCTGTAATGTAATGTAATTAATGCTGAGATCATGGAATCTTATTATAATGCCATGCAGTTTCTGTACTTTCTGTTCATGTTAATTAAATGTAACGTCTGTCGGTGATATCTAATGCAGTAGTGTTGCTCCTCCTACATATGTCTGCACAGCGTAAGCATTCTCATCTCACCCTGGCCCTCCCTTCTTCTTCGACTAACCTCTCATATTATGTTTTCTAGTTGCCCAAAAGCATTGGAGAAATTTGGAGACCCCTGGAGCGTCGCCCGTACTACTTCAAGTGGTGCTCACAGTGGCGACGTGACCACAGAGGAGGAGGATCATATGGATAACCCTCAACCCAACTGCTTAACCCAACATGTGGAGGAGGGGGATTCGGGGACTCAAGGGTCCAATCTACCTGCGGCCACCTCTTCCTCAACCGAGGAAGTTGCAGGACCAAGCGGCTTACAGCAGGGGACACCGAGTGCTCCAGCACCTACGTTGAATCAGCGGAGGCTAAGTCGGCGAAGTAGGCATGCTCAAAGACAGGCAGATGTCAACCTGGACATGGTAGCACTGTCGAGGGCAAACTTCGACACCGGTCGAGAGCTCCTCCAGGCGCTGGTGGGTTAACCGGCAACATTGCCACACTTTCAGCTCGTCATTCGGAGGACATGGCGCAGCTGATTGCGGTGATATGGTAAACCGCTAATTCCGTCGATGCCATGCGGCAGACGATTGACTTGGTATGTGGCACTGCACCCCAAGGTGCCGTACTATCTATGCTGACAGCTGAGAGTCAGGAGGAAGCAGTTGCTTCTGACTCAGGAGATGGTTCTTCGGATACCGATTCTTCTCCAGGATCCCAAGAAGTGACTCTGCTACTGCCCCCCCCCCCCCCACCCACTTCCCCCCGCTCACCACAGCAGCAGCGCTTGAGGGGCCCTGCTGCAAGACAGCTTGGAGTTAATGCAGGTAGACTAGGACCAGGGGCAGCATTAGGGGGAAAAGGGTGTGTTAAGGTCAGGGGGGGTAGAGGCAATGGGAACGGTGAGCACAGGTAGAAATTTTACCTGGTTTGGTGGGGGTGGGGGGTGTTGTTGGTATCGTTATTTCAATTGATATTAAAACATTGTTGACTGTTGGTGGGGGGGTGGTATGGGTGTTTCTATTCTGTTTAAATGTTTTAAATGTTTGCATCTGTTAATTTTTTTTTCCGTTTAAAATTTATATGTAAGTGTAAGTTTCCAAAAATGTTTTTTTCAATTGTGTTAAATTATAAAAGATTTTTATTACACTTACAATTCTTGTGCACTGTCTTTTACAAACAGAAAGTTAACCATCAATACAAAGATTGCAAACAATGGCCAGGCAAGGATGAAACATAACGAAACATAACTGTCACCAACTAAACTTCAAGCAAAGCATTCATTTATGAGCTGCTGACGCAACAGTCTTTCAGTTGCATAACTACCACGGGGCTCTCTTGAGGTGTAGGGGGGGAGGTGGGGTGGTGGCATGGGTTCATCGCCAGGCTGATTGTCCTCCCGAAGTCCTCGTCCTCCTCTTCCTTCTCCTCCTCCTCCTCTTCCCAGAGAGCTGTGGAGGCTGGGTCATTGAATATATTTAAGGCGGAGATAGACAAATTTTTGAGCGATAAGGGAATAAACGGTAATGGGGAGCAAGCAGGGAAGTGAAGTTGAGTCCATGATCAGATCAGCCATGATCTTATTGAATGGCGGAGCAGGCTTGAGGGCCAAATGGCCAACTCCTGCTTCTATTTCTTATGTTCTTATGTCCTCCTCTTCTGCCTCCCCTCTCACCTGAGGTGGACTGGCAGTCCCATCTGGCAATTCCTGTCCCCTCCTGATAGCTAAGTTATGCAACATGCATAAACATGCACCACAATAAACTCAGCAACCTGCTCAGGGTGGTATTTCAGGCTGCCTTCAGAGTGGTCCAGGCATCTGAAGCGCTGCTGCAGCACTCCAATTGTTGTTTTGATGATATTGCGTGTGGCTATATGACTCTGATTGGAGCGATGCTCGGCATCTGTCTGGGGCTTACGGTGGGTGGTCAAGAGCCAGGTAGCGAGGCCGTATCCTTTGTCACCTAGCATCCAGCATTGACCATGTGGTTGGCTCTTAAAAAGGTTGGGGAAGTACTCTCATGCAAGATGTGCACATCATGAATGCTCCCTGGAAAATTGGCATTTACTGCCATGATTATTTGCTTGTGATCGACAATAAGCTGCACGTTCAGGGAGTGGAATCCCCTTTGGTTACTGTAAACCTCCAACTCCGCTAAAGGTGCTTGCATGGCGATGTGCATACAGTCTCTTGCGCCCTGGACCTTGGGGAAGTTTGCTATTCTCGAGAACCCCAAAGCCCTATCATACTATACCTGCCTGGTCATCCTGCATGCATGTCACCTTCAGTCACCTGGCAAATGCAGCAATGTGTGGTGTGCTGAGAGATGCAGCAAATGTCGCCAGCTGAGACCTGAAAGGAGCCTGATGCATAGAAGGAAAGTGCGTCAGTAACCTTAACCTCAATGGGCAGTGCGGTCCTGATGGTGCTGGTGGGCTGCAGGTTTCCTTTAATGAGCTGGCATATCTCACTGATGACCTCTTTTCCGAAGCGCAGCCTTCTAATGCACATTGTATCAGACAGGTGCAGGTATGAACACTGCTCTCTGTAAATACATTGGTTGTAAGGTCTCCTCCTCAGCAGTCTGCCACCTCTTTGATTGGACACATAATGCTCTTCAATGAACCTTCTCCCATCTCTATTCTGCAGCATGTGAGTAGTCAGCAATACCGGCTGAGAAATTATAGGCCCCATTACTATAAATGCCCTAATTGGTCTTCAAAATTCTTGCATTGTCCTTAAACAACCACAAATTATCTCAAAATTGACCACAATGTGTTCAGATCATTTTCAAGATTTTAAAATCATTCACGAATTACTTCAATGCTCCCAACAACTTTAAGCAGACTTTTATTCAACTTCATCCGATTTACAACATGGCATCCATATCGTCGGGTTGTCAGGCGAGTGCAACATTTTCTGAGCATTTTTTTGGGTAGGTGGTAATTTGGGCGGTATCTGGGCGAATTTCCGAAATTAGCGCTCGGTGATAATTTGGGTGGTAGATTTAGTAGATATTTCACATGATGAAGATGCTTTTACGATCAATATGAAGGAGCTGGTATGGGCTGTCGTGAATCTAAGAATCGTAGCCTGGCCAAGCTATATATTGGATCAGCGAGGGAAAAAAGATAAAAAGAATTACATTTACATGGCAACTTTTAAAACCTCTGGACATTCCAAAGTGCTCCACAGCCAATGAAGTGCATCAGCCAGGTCCAAAAATATCAGAGACATCCTGGCCTAGAAATTGGATTGTGTTGTGCCTGTTTTAAGGGTCCAATATGGAGGGCGGCCACTGGATGCGAGACAGACTGAAGCTTGTGGCGGCATGCTTTGGGGGCTTGTCAAGGATACCAATAATTCAATAGGAATTGGTCCTCGGGCCTCAGATACATGTTTGAGGTGAATGCCAGCACTGGTCGCTCCTCCACAGAGAGCTCACCTGAGGGAAGACATTAATGTCAGGCTGCCTATTTTGCTGACAGCGGCCCTCAGGTAAGTCCTGGGAGCAGTGTTGGAGTGGGCTACGGGGAAGAGAGGGGCCGAGCGATCACGATGCCTGTGGAGTCGGGGAGCTCTCCTGCTTCTTCTGGCTTTACAGGAAGGTGGTTTTTAAAAAGTTAAGTATTTGCCTTTTATTTGGCGAACACCAATCTGCTGAGGAATCCTGAGCGGGGAGGAAGGCCCGAGGTCTACCGTGCTCATCGCTGAGGGACCCGCCAACTCTCACTAGGCATGAATTGACACATTCAAGGGGTCTAAAGCCTGTTTTAGGCATCTGCCCCGCATGGGCCCCAAGAATTTAGCAGTGGGACCAACACCTGTGCATATTGGGCACAGGCTACCCCACTGCTAAAGCAATATGCTTTGTGGCCATTTAAGACCAATATCTAGAATTCTTTAAAGGCAGCAAAATGGGAAAATTAAGCATTTTCCAAGGCTTGAGTAATCACGTTGCCATAGAATGAATTGCTTAGCCACAGGACAATGCTTTTCCATATTGTGGTGAACAGCTTGTAATTGAGGCAATCCAGGGAATTTATTTGTATGTGGTTCAGTTACTGACAGTTCAGGTGTGACAGTCCTGCTGATGCAGTTTTCTGGTGCCTTTCGACGGCATAGCCATTTGTGAGTTGTGTGCATGACTGAGCAATCAGTGCAAATATAACAAAAGAAAAGAGCCTGCAGCAAAACAAAAAACACTGTGTCCAGTGTGAACATCAGACACGGCTGCAAGTTAAGTTCGAAATCCTTTTATCTATAACATTGTAAAGCTAGCACCTCAGCTATTTGTTAGGCAGCATCACAAAGGTCACCACATCAAAGGTCCTAAAAGGCTATTTGTTTCCACAATTTGCAAACACACAGTAATCACCCTACCTCCCCCGCCCTCACCCACTCTACCCAACGATATGCCTGAACATCAGCCTCAGAAATGCACTTTCTACTACAATAGCAACAATTTTATAATTTCACACCCTTCTGTCAATTTGCAGGAATGTTTGTGCTGTGGTATCATGCCCACTAGAAGCTGCTTCAAGATTTAACTCATTTAACTAAGATGGCAATAGCCAACAAAGAATGAAGATTTTTATCCCACCAGTCTGGACTGGGTTTGAACCAGATGCCAGAAGTAAAAGAATACAATAACATGGATTTTGCAGCGCTCACCCTTGTTAAAGAATAAATCAAACTGCAACTTTTGGCAACTGCACATGCACAGTTAAACGCAGAAATAAGAACATAAAAATTAGAAGCAGGAGTAATAAGCGTCTTTATTTAAGTTTAAGACGTTTGCTTCCAACTGAAATATTTCACTCTCAAACTCAACGTGAAATTCATCATATTATGATCACTCTTCCCCAGAGGATCCCTTATTAAAAGATTACTAATTAACCCTATCTCATTACAGAATGCAAGATCTAAAATAGCCTGTTCCCTGGTTGGTTCCACAAGGTATTGTTTTAGGAAACTTTCTCGAATGCATTCCATGAATGCGACCTCCAGACTACCCTTGCCAATTTGATTTGCGCTATCTGTATAAAAATGAGAGTCCCCCACGATTATTGCAGTACTTTTGTTACAAGTTCCTATTATTTATTGGTTAAAACTCTATCCAACAGCATAGCTACTGTTGGGGATCTATAAACTACTCCCATCAGTGTTTTCTGCCCCTTGTTACTTCTTATCTCACCCATATGGATTCTACTTCCTGATCTTCCGAGCCAAGATCCTTTCTCACTACTTTTCTTATGCCATCCTTTATTATCAGGGCTACCCTCCCCCTCCTTTTCTATCCTGCCTGGCTTTTCAAAATGTCCAGTACCCTGGAATATTTAGTTCCTAAACTTGGCCACCTTGCAACCACATTTCTGTAATGGTTATTAAATCAAACGCATTTATTTCTATTTGTGCCACTAATTCATCTATCTGGTTACAAATGCTTCGTGCATTCAGATAAAAAGCCTTTAATTTTAACTTTTTATCATTATTCCCTGCTTTCACCTTATTTGCTGATGCACTATTACCATTAAACTCTCTATCCCTTCCTGTCACACTCTGCTTATCTTTACTCAAATCGCTACACTGCTGCATTGCCTTGACTTTTCTCTTTACACTTACCTGTTGGATCCAGCGTCTCTGCCTCACCCAACTCCCACAATTGGACACCGCCCCCCCCTCCCTACCACCACCACGAGGCCTCTGATTTTCCCCCTTTCGCCTCCTCCACCACGAAAATCCTCCAACCCCGATTCAACCCCCCCAATCATCGTCTGGCCCCAATTCCCCCCCCTCCCCCAAATCCCTCCCTGCCTCCTTTCTGCGGCCTAGTGCAGCAGGCCTACCCGCCCGACAGCCAGCCAGCCTCTCCATCTGGTTGGTTGCAGGCGGTAAACAGAGCTTTCAAATGTTAATCAGGCACTGTCATTAAATTCAGCAGGGCTTGCGGGAAACCCACTCTCCCGTGTTTCCCGACCGCTTTCTAGCCTCCCACTCCCTACCCACCTCCACATTAAAATTCCAGCCTGCATGTCTCAGTAAGGATTACTCAATTTGATTGGTTAAGAAGATGTACAGTGCTTGCCATTTTCTCACATGTCCCAGAGGATGCTGCACTGAAATGGATTTCGAACCACTGCAAGTTCCAATGCAAAAGCCAACAGAAAGTCTGTGAGAAGTGTAATGAATGGCTGGCACCGTTTGTTTGCTGCTGACTGCAAAATCCGAGCCAATGTGTATAACGCACTGTCTCAGCCAATCTTCAAGGATGTTTTAACCCCAAACTGAATTCTGATGGCATACATTTTTCTTTCATGAAAGGAATAAGTATTAAAGTATAATTTTTTCCTCACCTTTTTAAAAATAAATAAAAATTGGACAACAAGATGCTGGAGCACATTGGCATTCTGATGCATTTCTGCAGCAAGTGGGAAGATAAAGTTTCAGGCCCATAGTTCCTCACATGTACACAGAAAAATATTGGAAAATAATAGTTTGCCTCAGTTTTGTCAGATCCGTCTTCCAAAGTAAAACCAAAATAGTGCAGATGCTGGAAATATGCAAATAAAAACCCAAGAAGCCGGAATTACTCAGTGGGTCAGCCAGCGTACGTTGGGCCAGTGGCTTGAAACGTTTACTGCTGTTTTTCCACAGATGTTACCTGATCTGCTGAGCGTTTCGAGCTTTTTCTGTTATTTTTCCATCGCTCAATGTAATTGTTTGGATTGTGCACAAATCCTTTACAACTGCACATTCATTGCGTACAGTACAGATTTGCAGCACTTGCTACAGCTAGTGGGAATATACCATTATATTCTGATTGCATTTACTAGGGTAAATTATTTTTCATTGTTCAGATCCATACAGAAACATGAATTTTACTGCGTCTGGGATTTTTGTTTAAATGCAACATTGTAGTATTTGAGCAGCAAGTTGGACTACCCGTGATAAGTGTGCAAATGGGATGTTGCACTTCTCCAAATCATTTGCCCTAACGCTGAGACAGTATGATTCTGGCAAAATATGTTTACTATTGGCCTGCAAGGGTGAGTGGAATGTGAGCTGCATACTTAAACTTAACTCACAATGCACAGATTATTCAAGCACGACTATGTCATCCAAGCCTTAATGTCGTCAGTTTCATGTCTTCTTTATTGATGCGTATGTTTGGCTCTTTACTTTGTACATATTATAATGCCTATAAATAAACAGAGCACAATGGAATCGATCTCAGGACTGCATTTTGAAGCCTTCCTCATTTAGTCATTATTTAGAAGTTGTGACATATGGATCTCTAAATCCTTAGATTATTTCTGGCTATAAATAAGCCAAGGCTTCGCGAACAATTTCCGACAAAAATTGGATTTACCAAGAGACGAAATGGAACAGATAAATCTGATTCTCTGAGGGCGAACATCATTCCACATGCTGCCTACTTACACTTCAGGAGCAGGTGATGCTGCCTTCCAGTAGGTGCAAACTGTAGAAGGAGTGAGATTTTTCACAGATGGAACTGGCTGATTGTGTGCTTTGTGGAGCATGATGATGGAACAAGAGCTGCAGAAATAATGATTTAAATGGTGAGAGATTTGATCCTGAAGAAAATCATTAGCTTTAATGGAAAAGAACTGTCTCTAGCTTCAATTTTCCTGCCTTCTCATCACATCACTGACTGTGATCTAGTGCTGTTATCGACTTTTGCCGTCTTTTCCTATTGTTTTCAACTAGCGTGATTTAAGGATCAGCAGCAATCAAATATTGAATTAGTGGTGAGCTAAATGATGCCATTACATTTTTTCATTTTACAAAGACAAGAAACACAGCCCAATTTTAATGCCTTTATTTTTGCCTGTCCTTTAAATATAACATGCCACAATGATCACTAAAATGTTCCTTATACAGAACAGAAATTTAATTTCCAAGTGTAAGTTGTCCACCATTTGTGATGGCTTTCTTTGCAATTTGTTTTTCTTTAAATAACTTGGAAATTCCTGGCTGCTTACTACTGTCTAGATATTTGCTGACATAGTATTTTTTGAGGAGAGGATGTAATTTATTTGAGGGTAGGATGCCATTCAAGGTGAGGTTAAGCTATGCATCTGACCTCTGGGAATGTAGTGGTAGTAAGTAGATACATTTACGTTCCTGGCAGTGTAGTGCTTGTACAGTATTAACTTTTGAACTCACAGGTCTAGAAATTGATTCACTCAGTGACGTTTTTTCTGGTGCCGCTAGGACTACTAAGGCCTCAATATGGCGGGCAGGAAGCATACACACATTTCCATCTGGAAACGTGCACCCACAATGTTGGGTAAGGACAAAAAAAAGGTTCCTTTTTCCCATGCCTGAAGCCCTTTGCCTATGAAAATAAGGGGCCTAATGTCTCCTTGAGGCCCCCTCTCCAAGATTGATTTGCACTCAGGGAAACTAGGGATTACTTGCCAACCAAGAAGATAAGTAACTTACCTGAATGTTCCTCCGACCCCACAGTAAAGGACCCGATCGCTACCACTCCACACACGGCCGCCCCCACATTGCTGCTGCTCCTAACCTGACACCCATCCCCAGCCTCATGACCAATGTTCCTGTTGAGCTGCGTGGATGTGCAGTGGTCTGGAGATTCTGTGCAGGCTGTTCACCCACTTTTCAATGGAAATAACTGCACACGCGACATTTTGAATAGACAGTTAAAGGGATTGCGCACAAAAAATTTCAGGGAACATTGCCCATGAACCCGTGTTCCCTCGTTCCCCGATGTCCTGTCTCCCGATCCCTGACCCAGTAACTGACCCACTTACCTGTGGCAAAGGCCCAGTTTTTCACTGCTGTTCGCCGGTGGCTGTTGTATTGTGCTGGCTCCATTATAATGAGCCCAAGCCTCGAACCTCACCATTTTGGCCCAGGGAATGCATTTTGTGCTCACCCCCCATGCCGAAAAATGGGAGCACCTGAATATCTGCCTTCCAAAGTAGAGTCTTTCAAAAATCTGACTGCTCAACCCCACTGAGAGCCCGTCCCAAATCTTCCACTTTCGTGTTTTGTTTCATTATTTCCAACTTACCACCCTTTACATTTTCAGTTTCCACTTGAGCAATTTCTTTGTTAAACACATATCTTTAATGTAGCCAACTCTACCACATCACATTTGTCTCTAATATGCACATATAAAAACAGACAGTGAAAATTAATTAAAAATAAGCAGTTTAGGAGTATAGCAGTAAAATGACTATCATTACAATTCCCAGCCCTCGGATTCAACCCCAGAGCTGAGGGCCATTCTTGATAAATGAGTTTTACTACAAAGCCAAGCCACTAGGTGAGTGCGAAGTAATGAGCATTCCATCCCAGAACTACAAAAAGGTACATCATGTACCTTCATAACATATCCCTGTTAGCTGATCAAAGAAATGAGTCAAAGAAAGCATCCTGGTATATATGTTGATTTTTTAAAAATCATCCCTTTGTAGCTTAGATGGAAAAATATTTTAAGAATGCAAAGGGCTTTATTTACTGGTTTGTCAGTATATACCAATTTCCTCCCTAATTCCTCTATTAGGAGAGAAAGACCACAAGGGCAAAACACAAAAGAATTAACAAGATGAACCTAAAATAGGGAAGGAAAAACACAGAAGAAATGGACAAGGAAAATGGCCATTAACTGTCGGGGAGATTTCTCCAAAAGAAACATTTGGTCAATGCAACATCATTTTAAAATGCATAACTTGTGGACTTTTTTTTTAGCTGGCTCTAAACTAAGTGTTGTGTTAGTTTCTATATTGAAGAAGTTGGATTTGAAACAAGTGCTTGCAATGGCTGCAGAGCATTCTGAACTCTTAAGGGACTTCTGGCAAACCACTTTTTTTCATTATGGAGGTCCTTCAGGTGATTCTACTCTGGGAAGAGGAGGTGGAGGAGAAGGATCAGCAGGATGGAGCTGCGGCCGCAGGGAGAGCAAATAGAAAGAGGCAGCCTGACTACTGGCAGCATGCAAGAGGATCCTGTGTTCCATTAGCACTGAGGATAGGGTGCTGAAGTCTGATAACACTGGGTGGGTAATAGACCACCCTTTTTGACCATGCTCCCCTCCCATCCCCTTCAATTAATATTGGCCCGTAATCAGCTCACAGAATGTATAAGGAGTCAAATTTTGTTTTCCCTCTACTTGAGGTGGACCGTGCTACTTTGTCATCTAATCACATCGCTGAGAACTGAAAAAACATTTTAAATGTTTTCAGTGAGCTTGAGTAATAACATATACTATAGTTGATTTTAACTTGTATTGCCTGGTGATAACAGGGTGGTACAGCCTCAAAATGGAGTTGGTAGTCTTACCACCTCATTAACCCCGAATGTGCACCATTTTGAATGGGGCCTATCGCTGGGGCATCTGCCTGTTTCAGGTATAGGCCTGTTTTAATGCAAATTGGGATTTCGGATGCTAACTCTGATCATCTCCATGGGTGATAGAGGAGAGGAGGCCTATCCGAGGTAAGTTTAATATTACTTTTGTGGGGCCAGGAGGAGCAGGAGTGCTCCTCTGAGCTCCACAAAAATATTCTGGCTGCTGCCCCATTGGGAGCCGTCCCACCCGCCCCACCCCAATGCTTACCTTTTGCAGGATGTGGTGGCTGCATATCGTTAGGCCTCACTCCAGTGAGTTGCATCAGGACACTCATTCGGTGTCCCGCAGCTCACCAGCCTAATGTTAATGAAGCCATGGCTGAAAATCGCTACCGATTCTTTGCTTCGATTGTGGACGAGTGGCCGATATCTTCACTGGCCGGTCACCCAAAACTCAAAATTGTGGACCCTAACATTTAGTTAAAATTCACAATTATTAGAGATCCCAGATTGCATTTATCTTATAAGGCCCAATTCGGATATGGCCTGCTTGCAAGGAAGAAATTCAGTTTCCCACAAATACCACAATCTACATTCTCACACTAATATAAAAACAAAATACTACGGATGCTGGAATCTGAAATAAAAACAGAGAATGCTGGAACTCTCAACGGGTCAGGCAGCATCCGTGGAGAGAAAAACAGAGTTAACGTTTCAGGTCGACGACCCTTCATCAGAACTGTTGAATGTTCGAAAAGAACACATTCTTAAGCACTGAAAGGGGAAGGGGAAGAAAGAACAAAAGGGAAGGTCTGTGATAGGGTGGAAGGCAGGAGAGATTAGAGAGACAAAAGAGATAATGGGCCGAATTGAAATGGTAATGACAGAAGTTAGAAAAAGGTTAAGCTGGATAGAGTGTGAATGGCGGAGTGATGACCAGCTGCCATTAGAGACGAGGAGAGAAAAAAGAGAAGAAAAAAACATAAGATGAAGATGGGGGTGGGGAATGGGAGCCAAAAATGGCCAGAGGTTATGCTCTGAAATTATTGAACTCGATGTTGAGTCCAGAAGGCTGTAAAGTGCCGATACGAAAGATGAGGGGCTGTTCCTCGAGCTTGCTTTGAGCTTCATTGGAACAGTGGAGGAGTCTAAGGACGGAGATATCAGAATGGGAATGGAGTGGAGAATTAAAGTGACCGGCGACCGGAAGCTCGGGGTCACACCTACGGGCTGAATGGAGGTGTTCAGCAAAGCGGTCACCCAATCTACACTTGGTCTCCCCAATGTAGAGGAGACCACATTGTGAGCAGCGAATACAGTGTACTAAATTGAAAGAAGGACAAGTAAATCTCTATTTCACCTGGATGAGTATTTGAGGCCCTGGATATGAAGGAGGTAAAAGGGCAGAGTTGCATCTCCTGCACTTGCACGAGAAGCTGCCATGGGAAGGGGAGGGGCTGCTTGGGGTGACTGCGGAATGGACAGGGTGTCGCAGAAGGAGCGGTCCCTTTGGAACGCTGAGAGGGGATTCTCACTCTATATTGCTTAGAACCATAGATTATAAATCTATAAGTGTTGTAGACCTTTACAATAGTGAAGTCATACCGAAAACAGCACATACAAGGACATTGATATATTAGAAAATGGCAGAGGACCACAGCAAATGTAATAACCAGACTGAAATCAGTGTGTTAGAACTACATCTGAGAGGAGCCATAATTGTTCTTGGGGATGGGAGAAAGTGGACATAACTCTATTTTAATAATTAAATGGGTGAGGCAAAGTGGAGTTTAATAAATTTGTTCAATAAAATCTGGAGAATATAACAATGTGCTATGGATTTCAAAATGAAGAGTCAGAAGAAGGGACTTCTTTCTTGGGGTTGTTGATGAGCAGAATAAGGTGCCGCTGACTGCAATGTGTGAATTGATGCATGTTGTAGGAGGGTAGAGATAAATGTAAGGCTACTTTTTTTCCAAACTCTTGATGATAGATGGGGTTTGCAGTTATGAGGGATAATGACTTGATGGATAACACTGGCTGGGGAGTGCCTGCAGTATGAATCCATTAACCGAACAGATGGGTAACTGGGCTTTTCTCATTTTTCAGATTCTTCTCTTCTGATAGTTTAGTTATATTCAAAGATTTAGAAATTAATATTTGAAAAATGATTTCAATTATTAAATGTGCCTTAGCATGCCAAGGATGTGAATATGCAAACATTAATTAATGCAGCCATGCTCCATTTGATGATGTGTAATGAATTAACAGTCAATCTTTCTGGCCAAATAACTTTATGAAAATTAAATACAAGAGTGGGAACTTTCTCGGACAGTTGTTATTTGTAATTAAGACAAGTTGGTCTTCCATGGAAATACTCACAAACAGGATTGAAGGGCTAGGCTGAGGTGGGGTGGGTGCAGGGTAACTGGGCCTGGAGTTCTGTGGACATGAACAAATTGTAGAAGTAGCTTACCAACTACAACATCTCACTATGTTGTTTGTTAGAAGTTGCAACAAAAATCTACAGCGAGCTTTGTTAAGTGTGGGTTTAGCACAGTTTGGTTGAATTACTCAACATTAATTACCCTCTTATTGAAATGCTAGATTTCCACATTTAAAATAAACACTCAGAAACCCTCTGATTGAGGTGAAAGAATTCAAAAGGATTTGGTTATACAACTGATGGTGCAGCTTCCTGGTGAAACCAGCCCAAAGCTGAGGCATGGCTTCAGTGCTCTTTATTATTGTCTCTCTATCAGGAGCCAAGACTGGAGTAGCATGCACTGTGGCTGGGTCTCAAATTCTGCAGAGGTCTTCATCTTCTGTCCGTGCAAAAATGGAAGGGTGCAGTGTAGCTGAATTTGGGACCAGGAGAGAATTGAGAAGCTAGGAAGGGGAGAGGGTAAAGAGGCTAAGGCAGACAATGAAAGGGTCAGGAGAGGCCAAGCCCAAAGCCAAGGTTTTGAAGTCATGGAGAGGCAAAGACCTGGCTCTGCAAAGTGAGATTCGGGCTGGGAGCACAGTGATTGGCCCTAGTAACCATGTGACCGATACTACATTAATGGTCACATGGTTACCTCAGACGAACTAACTCACCACAAAAGATAGGTCAGAGGCTGGGTATTCTCCCTTCAGTGGCTCACTTCCTGACTCCGCAAAGCCTCTGCACCACCTACAATGCACAAATTGGGAATGTGATGGAATACTCTCCACTTGTTTGGATGGGTGCAGCTGCAACATCAAGAAGCTCAACCGCATTCAGAATAAAGCAGTCCGCTTGATCGGCACCTCGTTCGCTAGCTTAATCATCCACCCCTTCAACCACCAGCACACCTTGACTATAATGTATATTATCTACATGATGCACTGCAGCAATTCAATAAGATTTCTTCAACAGCACTTCCCATACCCCAGACCTCCACCACCTGGAAGGAGAAGGGCAGCAGATGCACGGAAAGACCACCTTCAAGTTACCCTCAAAGTCACATATCATCCTGACATGGGTAGATATCATCGTTCCGTCATCATCACAGGGTCAAAACATTGGAACTCCATAGAATATAAAAGCAGAGAGGTTATGCTTGAACTGTTTCAAGCACTAGTTAGGTTATAACTAGACTACCGTACAGTTCTGGTCACCACATTACAGGAAAGATGTGATTGCACTAGAGAGAGTACAGAGGGAATTCATGAGGATATTGCCTGGACTGGAGAATTTTGGCTATGAGGAAAGATTGGATAGGCTGGGAATGTTTTCTTTGGCACAAAGGTGGCTGAGGGGAGACCTAATTGATGTGTATAAAATTATGAGGGGCCTAGATAGACTGGATAGGAAGGACCTATTTCCCTTAGCAGAGGTGTCAATAATCAGGATACATAGATTTAAAGTAATTTGTAGAAGGTTTAGAGAGGATTTGAGGATAAATGTTTTCACCCAGAGGGTGGTGGGGATCTGGAACTCATGGCCTGAAAGGGTGTTAGTGGCAGCAACACTCATAGCATTTACTCATAAAATTTGCTCAGCGGTAAGAAGCAAATCATCATCATCATCATCATAGGCATTCCCTCGGAATCGAGGAAGACTTGCTTCCACTCTTAGCATGACTTCTTAGGTGGCTGTACAGTCCAATACGAGAACCACAGTCTCTGTCACAAGTGGGATAGACAGTGCTTGAAGGAAAGGGTGGGCGGGGAGTCTGGTTTGCCGCATGCTTCTTCCACTGCCTGCGTTTGATTTCTGCATGCTATTGGCGACGATACTCGAGGAGCTCAGTACCCTCCCGGATGTACTTCCTCCACTTAGGGCGGTCTTTGGCCAGGGATTCCCAGGTGTCAGTGGGGATGTTGCACTTTTTCAGGGAGGCTTTGAGGGTGTTCTTGTAACGTTTCTGCTGCCACCTTTGGCTCGTTTGCCGTGGACAAGTTCCGAGTAGAACACTTGCTTTGTGAGTTTCGTGTCTATGTGGCCTGCACAGCAGAGCTGATCAAGTGTGGTCAGTGCTTCAATGCTAGCGATGTTAACATTAATGCGTCTGTCCTCCCAGGGGATTGGTAGGATCTTGCGGAGACATCGTTGGTGGTATTTCTCCAGCGACTTGAGGTGTATACTGTATATGGTCCACATCTCTGAGCCATACAGGAGAGCGGTTATTACTACGGCCCTGTAGACCATGAGCTTGGTGACAGTTTTGAGGGCCTGGTCTTCAAACAATCTTTTCCTCAGGTGGCCGAAGGCTGCACTGGCGCACTGGAGGCAGTGTTGGATCTCATCATTAATGCCTGCTCTTGTTGATAGGAGGCTCCTGAGATAAGGGAAGTGGTCCACATTGTCCAGTGCCATGCTGTGGATCTTGATGACTGGGGGGCAGTGCTGCACGGCGAGGACAGGTTGGTGGAGAATCTTTGTCTTACTGATGCTGAGCGTAAGGCCCATGCTTTCGTACACCTCAGTAACTATCGACTATGTCCTGGAGTTCTGCCTCTGTGTGTGCACAGACACAGGCACCATCCGCATATTGTAGCTCGATGACAGAGGTTGGGGTGGTCTTGGACCTGGTCTGGAGATGGCGAAGATTGAACAGGTTCCCACTGGTTCTGTAGTTTAGTTCCACTCCAGCGGAGAGAATGTCGACTGTGAGGTGGAGCATGGCAGTGAGGAAGATTGAGAAGAGGGTTGGGGTGATGACGCAGCCCTGCTTGACCCCGGGCCGGATGTGGATTGGGTTTGTGATGGATTCATTGGTAAGGATCATGGCCTGCATGTCATCGTGGAGCAGGCGGAGGATGGTGACGTACTTTTGGGGGCATCCGAAACGGAGGAGGACGTTCCATAGACCCTCATGGTTGACAGTGTCAAAGGCCTTTGTAAGGTCGAAGAAGGCCATGTAGAAGGGCTGGCGCTGTTCCCTGTATTTTTCCTGCAGCTGTCGCACTGTAAAAATCATGTCTGTTGTGCCCCAGAGGGGACGAAATCCGCACTGCAACTCTGGAAGGAGCTCCTCGGCCATAGGGAGAAGACGATTGAAGAGGACTCTAGCGACGACTTTCCCAGTGGCTGATAGCAGGGAGATTCCTCTGTAGTTGCCGCAGTGCCGGACTTGTTCTTTTTTTTAAAGATGGTCACGAACATTTAAAAAGTACTTGGATACGCACGAAGTGCCGTATGGTGCTGAGAATTGGACAGTGGAGAAGCTGCAGAGGTAGAGGTAGACACTTGGATCACATTGTACAAGGAAGATATTGGGTATCATTTGGGAGGATGGAGTGACCAATAGGGGAAGAATAAAATGCCAAAGCCCGTTAAAGCAAGAGTATTGTGAGAGGCAGAGTATGTATGATGGGTGGACCTATATTGGTTAAGAAGGGTGATTGAGATTTATAGCACTGCTTGATTTTTCAGAGGAGGTAGAGGAAGGAATGTAGGCTCCAAGTTCAACTACAGAACCAGTAGGAAGCTGTTTAACCTACACCGCCTCCAGGCCAGGTCCAAGATCACCCCGACCTCTGTTGTTGAACTGCAGTATGCGGATGAAGCCTGCGTCTGTGCACGTTCAGAGGCTGAACTCCAGGATATAGTCAATGTATTCACTGAGGCATATGAAAGCATGGGCCTTACGCTTAACATCGGTAAGACAAAGGTACTCCACCAGCCTGTCCCCGCCGCACAGCACTGCCCTCCAATCATCAAGATCCACGGCGCGGCCTTGGACAATGTAGATCATTTCCCATATCTCGGGAGCCTCTTATCAACAAAGGCAGACATTGATGCGGAGATTCAGCATCGCCTCCAGTGCGCCAGTGCAGCCTTCAGCTGTGTGAGGAAAAGAGTGTTTGAAGACCAGGCCCTCAAATCTACCACCAAGCTCATGGTCTACAGGGCTGTAGTAATACCCACCCTACTGTATGGATCTGAGGCATGGATGATGTATAGAAGACACCTCAAGTCGCTGGAGATATATCACCAACGATTTCTCTGCAAGATCCTGCAAATCCCCTGGGTGGACAGGCGCACCAACATCAGTGTCCTCGACCAGGCTAATATCCCCAGTATTGAAGCACTGACCACACTCGATCAGCTTCGCTGGGCAGGCCACATAGTTTGCATGCCAAATACGAGACTCCCTAAGCAAATGCTTTATGCGGAGCTCCTTCATGGTAAACGAGCCAAAGGAGGACAACAAAAACATTATAAGGACACCCTCAAAGCCGCCCCAGTAAAGTGCGACATTACCACTGACACTTGGGAGACCCTGGCCGAAGACCGCCCGAGGTGGAGAAAGTACATCCTGGAGGGCGTTGAGCTCTTCGAGTCTCAACGCAAAGAGCATGAAGAGGCCAAGCGCAGGCAGCGTAAGGAGCGCGCGGCAAACCAGCCCCACCCACCCCTTCCCTCGATGAATGTCTGTCCCACCTGTAACAGGGTCTGTGGCTCTCATATCGGACTGTTCAGCCATCAAATAATTCACTTTGGGAGTGGAAACAAGTCCTCCTCGATTCAGGGGGACTGCCTATGATGATGATGAGGCTCCAAAATCCCTGGGGTCAGAATCTGGTTCGTCTCAATGATCTGTACTGACTCTGAAGTTTCATATGTGTTATGCTGACCATCATTGTGGGGAGTCATGGACACTGGGAAGGTACCAATAGTTTGGAAACAGACAAATGAGGTATGAAGAGCAATGGCTGTTGCCAAGGACACTGGTGTTGTTTGGGGTAAGCTGTGAGACCTAGATTAAATTGGATAAAATGAAAAGATTCTTTGTCAACATAAAAGCAGAAGCAAAATTGGGACTTTGTATCAGTATGTAAAAGATCAAGATCATGGAGATAGGAGAGAATGCTGTCAGCTCTGGTAATATGTGATTGATAAAGAAGAATACAAAGAAGACATTCACTTCGCAGACATTTGCTCTGAATTTGCAGTTGGAGGCACACCACCGGAGTACACCTCAGAACCGCAAAATATTTCCGTACTTACCTCCTAGCTCCACAACTACAGAGAGTTCACTTCTTAGGCCTGCAGGCATACGCCTATGTAAAGGCCCACACATCCCAGGGGTACACACAGTTCGCAAGTGTCCCCAGGATCATGTGGGCCCCGTCAACCAATCAAAAAGGGAATTCCTATGAAGATTATGGGGATTCCATTTACGTACGGAATCCCCATAAGCATATTAGAAAACCCCAAATAAATAAGAATTCACACCACTTAAATAAAAATAAATGTTCCCATGTTCCAAATTATTTAAACGACCCTTAAATTAAGCATTTAAAATAAAAATGTATTTCCTTGGAAAATAAATTTGAACATTTTAAAATGGGCAAAAAATGTACCTAAACTAATTTTAAAAGTATGTGCATGTTTTAATAATTTAAAAACATTTATTTTAACATTTATAGCCCTCACGCTGGTAAAAGAAGTTCTTACACCTGCTTTTACTGGGAATAAGGTTGTCGTGGGAATTCGCTGGGCAGTAGCTGGGCAAATAGCCCAACTCTGCTCCAGCTAAAGTGAATGCGAATGATCCGTCAATGTGAACCGTGACAGATCACAAGTTCCAAGTTTTTGCGCATGCGCAGCGCATATGCTGTCAACCACTGTAATTTCAGGCCTGTTATACTTCCAAGATAGACTGACAGCCAGTTCATTAAAGAAGGGAAGGCAAGAATTGTCAAAGCCAAAGGATCATTTTCTCATTTGGCAAACATCTGGAAGTGTAAGAAGATACATCTACACTCTAAAATAAGACGGTGTGTGCTATCGTGTTCCCAACATTACTGTCTGGTCAGCTTAATATGGACTCAATAATCAGACAGAGACCATTATGGTGGTTTGGCTATGTCATTAAGCTAACATGTGGCAAAGCACAAGGTACATCTTAGATTTTATTCCACCAGAAGGGGAAACAAGACATGGAGGACAAAGAATGACTTATCACAGGACCATTAAAAAGGAAACAAGTTACGATGCAGCTAAACAGCTTCCCCTGAACAGATAGCAGTGGAAGAAATGGGTTGCCTTATGTGCCATGAGGCACAGGGTCTCTCTAAACAAAACTAAAAAAAACTAACGTGGTACCCATATTCAAAAAGGGCGACAATGCAAACACAGACAACTTCAAATCAATTAGTCTTATTCCTATTCCATATAATACAATGGAATTGATTATTGGAAGTAAGCTCAAGGATCACCTGTACAACAACAACCTAGTTAAGTGCAGTCAGCACGGATTCAGAAGGGGAATATCCTGCCTGTATAACCTCCTTGACTTCTTTAGAGGAAGTAACAACTAAAGTGGATTGTGGTAAGCTATATAACATTTTGTATCTCTACTTCCAAAAGGCTTTTCATATCGGAACTATATTTTCATATAGTTCCACATGAAAGACTATTAATTACACTCAAAGTTGTGGGGGGTTAGGGCAAATGCTAGGAATGGCTAAGAAACTGGCTGATGTGTAGAAACCAATGAATATCCATTAGACTCCACTGGTCAACTCGTGAGCCTGTTCAGGGTGTGCAGCTTTCCTGGGTCATGCCAATGAGATCCAAATCTCAAAATGGCTCAAGCTTCTCCAGTGTCCCAACAGGTGGCCTGTGCACTCTATCGGTCGACCACCCATAGTTCAAAATCTAACCCAAAGACTCTAAAATGCTCTTTATGCTACAGCAGAAAATCCCTACTTGCAAATAAATGTTTATAACTGATGTACTCCATATCACCCAGTTCAAATAATCAGAATTCAATTACAATTACAGAGAAAAATTTTCCCTACCTTGGCCTCTGTGGAGATCTTCTCGACAATGTTACAGATTCACATCTCACTGCAATAAACAGCTTGATAGACATCTCCAATTGGTCTTAGCCAAAGAAAACTGTCAATGTTAATACAACTTTATTAAAACTTCTCAACAGATGAAGTGATTCAGATAAACGTGGAGGAGTGCATTCATCTCAGGCTATTCTACTCAAACTTTAATGTAATTCTGCAGAGCTGAGGGTATAACAGCACATTAGTTCTCAGTCTTTTAGCATGAAGCTACTTGATATGGGTTAATGATAGAAGTATTACAATATGCTAATTTACAGATGCGTAATTTAAATTGGAAGGATATATGCAGACCATTTCATAATGAGACTGGGACCAGTGCTACAAGCAGTATAGCTTGGAGACATTTTGCAATATCCAGTTTAATAATAATTACATCAATTACTTAAGGTATTTCTAGTTCCATTTCATGAGTGATTTCACAGATGATGTAATAGTTCCTGTACACAGCCAGGAGTCCAGGAAATATGCTGTCATACTGCAGGGCTTGATCACCATACACTGTTACACAATCTCTAAGTGTGCAATTTTAAAGAAATAGAAATAAGAAAGATATAACTGAAAGCTTTCATACAACAATATATGATGAAAATGCTCCCTCCCAACATACACATATACATTCACGTTGAATGTGAGAATCTAAGGATTATGTTGTTTAATGTATGTACATACTAGTGTTTGTGCATGCGTGAGTCTGTGCAAGTAAGATTAGAGATCAGAATCTGGGGAACTAAAATGGCAAATATATCTAAACTGTCACTTGCAACATAAAGAAATGTTGCATTTGATATTTTGTGTGTGTGCATATTAACTGACCATTCTTTTTCCACAGAAGCAATAGGTGGGTTTGATATCGAATACATTTTTTAATCAGTAGATATACATGATCTGTTAGGCTAGCATAGCCTGCGATGGGACAGTGCGGTGGAAGGTATTGCATTGTGGTATAATGAAGCTCAGCTTTTGCTTTCTGCTTTATGAATAACTTCTACACATGCCATTCAAGATTAAATTAATGGCATCTATCAACAATTTGACAACCTACTCTCATGGCATTAAATATCACCCCCGATTGGTCAGGAGTGACACAATGATTTATAAATGTTTAAAAATGCACTATTTTTCTCCTGCTGCTGCTGTCTTTATTCTGGAGGAGAAAACATGTTCAACACCAAACAAGTAATAATCTGCTTCACTGAAAAGGTAAAATGGAAATCTAATTAAAATTCCAGATTAAAGAATTTAATCTAATGTCTTTAAAAGGGCAATCGTTTGAAGGTGCTGGCTTCTGCATATTAAGCAAGACATTTTACCTTGCATATTTTACCTTAAACAGTAGGAAGTTCAGTGACACAATTAACAAGTCAACAAAGACTTTATTCTAATTTACACTATCTTAAAAAAAATCCTTTAAAAAAAGTTTCCACTGCAGTAGTGATGGTGTCTACTACAACAGAGTTGATCTCACTGAAGCGATGATAACCTTTTAAATTGTTCCAGGCCACATAAAGTGTTTCAAAATTGAACGTAAACACCAGCGCCCTGAATATCTTTGGGCAGCGATCCCAGCAATTACATTAAGATCCCAGCTGCCGGGATGCTTCAGCACTGCCCATCCAGTAGTATGCAGGATCAGTGGGATGTTCCATCAAGGGGCACATCTCTGATACTCGCCAGCCAATACAGAGCAGAAAGTCTGCTGCCTTTGTAAGAAGGCCAATAAGGTCAGTATGAAAGAAAAATGGTGTGTTTTTGGAGCGCATGGTGAGCTATGACCATGGCCTAGAGTTTCAAGATGGGCCCTGCTCCTGTCAATCCTGAGGCTAGTATACCTCTTCTTTCCTGCATCAGGCTCTGAGAGATCTAAGTTGTGGGGAATTCCAATGTAGGTCCCGGATCCCAGACCCTCCCCACCTCCACCCTCTCTGCGCCACCTGCCTTGTAAAGAATGGGATGAGGCTCCGCTCCTTACAAAGCTATTTGGGAATTACGAGTGCAGGACAGGACCCAGATATGCCATGCCTTGGTTTAATTTGCAGCTCTTCAACCACATTCCCGTCAGAGTTATGTCAGGAGTAAACAGGAATTGCCATGAAATTTCAGCCTCCTGACCAAGATTCTGCTTTCTACTAAAACAATGAAATCCACCAAATAAATATGCTCTTTTCCAGCATGATATTTCTTACCAGTACGTGCAGTGAAACTAAGTTAATAAAATCTAAAAATGGTTCTGGTTAAAACTATGCAGAATATTGTGTTTGCTGTTTATCAGCCATGTGCTCCCAGCTTACATCCTTGTGTTAATCAACTATCTGAAAACATCTGTCTCAAAATGTGAAACAGAGTATGCTCAACCTAGTGGAATGGATCTATTACCAATGGAATGGAATGTAAAAAGTAAAGGCTGGAAATACATAGTAGATCTGTCGACATTTGTAAAAAGAAAAGTAATGATTTTGTGTTTGACCTTTGTTAAAACATTACCCAAAGCTTCACACCTGAAACATTAACTGCCCATCCGTCGGGTAGATTATTCCAAATATTTATCACACTTTGAAAAATACATTCTTCCCAACATTTGTTTTAAATTTACTTTTCATTATCTTAATTGACATGATCAGCCCATGTACAAGGTGTATATGTGCACAGCATGCCTGTTATTTGATTTCCACTCCTGTAAGAAACAGCAGAAAATGGAAATTAGGGAAAAAGTTCTGCATGCGAGGCCAAGGTGGCAACAAGGAGTTGGGAATAGCCGAGTCACTGGTGGCCACTATTTTGGAGAACAGGATTTGGGAATTAAGTCCATTCTGCCTATTTCCTGTGCGCCTTCGAGTTGGTCTAGGTTTGGGCTGAGGGTAGATACGGATGCTGACCAGTTCAGAATTTTGCAGTATAGTACATGAAATAGATTGAAGAAAAAAATATATATATATATGAAGCTGTTATTTTTGAGATATGAGATATAGTTGAGGTATGAGCTTTTGTATTGGGCATTATTAATAGATCTACACTTCAAATTCACTTGGTTTGGAATCCATAAGAGACTACTCTGGTGTACCCATGTCAATAAAAAGAAGGTAATGTTCTCTGAGATCAATAATAACAATTAGTTTGTTTTATGTAATTTAATGAAGGCTGAAGTAAACAATGTCCCAGATTATGCAATGGTAATGATGGTGAAACTGAGGCCAGAATTTTCACAGGTATGAACGGGCGGGTTGGAGGTGTGGGGGGAAGTGAAAGTTGAAAATATTAAACCCGCCACCATCCTGCCCACTATCACCTTTCACTCAGGCAGGACAGAGGGTGGGCAGCCAACCTGCTGCCAGTAGGCGGGTTGCCAATTTAAATATTAATATGAGGCCTAGAGCCTCTACTTTAACCTGCTTTGGAGGTTTTATTGCAGGAAGCTGGGGATCCCAGGTCGCGGGATTCCCAGTAGCTGCAACATGACAGCCTCAGCCTTGGGGAGCAATCCTTGTGGGCCGGGAGGAGCAAGAGTGCTTCTTCCCGACCCCCTAATCTCCCCCACCATCAACCTGCCCCTTCCCAGGATCAGGAATCGGACCCCCCCATCCCCCAGCCTGAAATTCCCCCGCCACCCCCCACCCCTCCACCGGGATTGCGACGGCCTCGGAGTTAGGGATCGGATCTCCGGGATCGCAACTTGGACCCGGGGTCAGGGATCGGAACCCTCATCCCCGGGGAACGCAAATGCCCCCCCCTACCATGGCTTCGAAACCCCTTCCCCCACCATCCTGGGCCCAGTACCTACCTGGTCCTGTGGCTTCCTCGTCCAGGTTCCCCGCATGACTGGAAGCCAGCCTGTCAATCAGTGAACCCGCACCTGACATCGCATGCATGCAGTGGAGTTAAACATCCAGATTTCCCCCCGTCTCCCAGTTCTCTCACACCGTGCAGGTGAGACCCGGAAAAATCGAGTCCTCAGTGCTCACTACCATTATTCCTCTGAAAGTGACAGCAACTTCTGAAATCAGCACACATGTGCAGATAAACACGAAAATCCAGAAGTAGCTGTCAGTCATTCCTTGTTCCACCACAGGTTGCGTTGTGAAACTCCCCAGAGCTGGCAATCAATTTAAATCACAGCTCCTGATGAAAAGGTCACCTATTATGTTGGAATATTACTGTTAAACTAACCCAAAAAATGTAAGACTTGTTGAAAGAGGTGTAACTGTGTTTTTAACAGCATATTGACTGTTGAACAACCATTCTGGCCCTGAAAAACTCATTTTATATTTCAGGAATGTCAAGTTTTTTCCATTAATACTATAATAATATGTTAAAGTTTGTTTATGATGTTCCAGCTTCTACCATAATTCTATTTGTATGTCCCAATCTTTATTTTGCTTGTCGTAAAATGTATAAAAACTAAATTATAATCTGTGCAACCTACTTCCTGGTTTGCTGTCTGTGAGAATTCTTCAATGTGATTGGCTGCTTAACCTGCTTGATGACATCACTGTTGCTGGACTTCACTTGATTTGGCGGCAGATGCAAACTAATGTTGGGAGAGCTGAAATTTATTCCACAGAGATTGCTAAATCTTTGTGGCAGCTTTCTTCGAGGTCAATGGCGAGCGCCGTCACTTCACCACTGACCACAAATTCCATGCAAACATTAATTCATTGGCAATTTGGGGGAATTAGATTAATGGTATATTAATATGTAGGCCTATAAATTTGGTTCCACGTGCAGGTAGATATATTTTATAAACTTACCTTTTTAGTGGGAGCCTACAGCAGTCCCTTTACAGACCACAGGTTAGGCTGCATTGTTCAATTGGTTTTCTTGAACACAGCTTGCCCGGATCAAAAAGTGACTGTTCACATTTCTTTATTCCCCTTTTCTGTTTTTAGCATGTGGCGTGGAAGTTCATTTGAAATCCTCCTACTTATGTAAAGGCTTAAGTTGGTTTAAAAGTATTGCATCTAATGAACATCTATCATAGTTCAATGTCAATTCTCAAAGTGTTTCAGTTTGATGCAAAATAATCTTCAAAAGACAGACATTGACCTGGATTCTGAAAATTTAGAAGCAGCTATCAATTGCCCTCTGAATGATTTCAATTTTCTGCAAGCTACTAAAATTGCTTGCATTTGCGCATTTAGTCAGGCTTTTTCCACTTAAGTACATGAGCAATAGCCATAAAGGGACAGACCAAAATAGCAGCCAAATAGTACAAGAATGTGGCATACCCCACACTATCCATGAGCAAACATACGAACATAAGAAATAGGAGCAGGAGTAGGCCATTCGTCACTTTGAGCATGCTCCACCATTCAGTTAGGTGATGGCTTATTTTCTACCTCATCTCCACTTTCCCGCACTATCCCCATATCCATTGCATCCCTTAGTTCCCAAAAATCTATCAACCTCTGTCTTGAATATACTCAACGACTGAGCATCCACAGTTCTCTAGGGTAGAGAATTCCAAAAAAATCACAACCCTTTGAGTGAATAAATTTCACCTCATCTCAGTCCTAAATCATAGAATCATAGATTCATAGAAGTTTCCAGCACGGAAGGAGGTCATTCCGGCCCATCGTGTCCATGCCAGCCAACAAGAGTCTATCCAGCCTAATCCCACTTTCCAGCTCTAGGTCCGTAACCCTGCAGGTTACGGCAATTCAAGTGCACATTCAAGTACTTTTTTAATGTGGTGAGGGTTTCTGCCTCGACCACCCTTTCAGGCAGTGAGTTCCAGACCCCCACAACCCTCTGTGTGAAGAAATTTCCCTTCAAATCCCCCCTAAACCTTCTACCAATTACTTTAAATTTATGCCCCCTGGTTGTTGACCCCTCTGCTAGGGGAAATAGGCCCTTTCTATCCACTATATCTAGGCCCCTCATAATTTTATACAACTCAATGAGGTCTCCCCTCGACCTCCTTTGTTCCAAGGAAAACAAATCCAGCCTATCCACTCTGTCCTCTTAGCTAAAATTCTCTGCTCCTAGCAATATCCTTGTAAATCTCGTCTGTACCCTCTCCAGTGCAACCACATCCTTCCTGTAATGCAATGACCAGAACTGCACGCAGTACTCCAGTTGTGGCCTAAACAGTGTTTTTTACAGTTCAAGTATAACCCCCCTGCTCTTGTATTCTATGCCTCGACTAATAAAGGCAAGCATTCCGTATGTCTTCTTAACCACCTTATCCACCTGGCCTGCTACTTTCAGGGATCTGTGGACATCCACTCCAAGGTCCCTTTGTTCCTCTACACTTCTCAGTGCCCTACCATTTAATGTGTATCCCCTTGCTTTGTTAGCCCTCTCCAAATGCATTACCTCACACGTCACTGGATTAAATTCTATTTGTCACTGTTCTGCCCACCTGATCATTTGATTGATATCTTCCGGCAGTCCGCAGCTTTCTTCTTCATTATCAGCCACACAGCCAATTTTAGTATCATCTGCAAACTTCTTAATCAAACCCCCTATATTTAAGTCTAGATCATTGATGTATACCACAAAAAGCAAGGGACCTAGTACCGAGCCCTGCAGAAGCCCACTGGAAACATCCTTCCAGTCACAAAAACACCCATCAACCATTACTCTTTGCTTTCTGCCTCTGAGCCAATTTTGGATCCAACTTGCCACTTTGCCCTGGATCCCATGGACTTTTACTTTCATGACCAGTCTGCCATGTAGGACCTTATCAAAAGCTTTGCTGAAATCCATATACACTACATCATATGCACTGCCCTTATCAACCCTCCTTGTTATCTCCTCAAAACATTCAATCAAGTTAGTCAGACAAGACTTTCCCTTAACAAATCCGTGCTGACTTTCCTTGATTAATCTGTGTCTTTCTAAATGAAGATTTATCCCCTGTCCTTTAGGAATTTTTCCAATAATTTTCCCACCACCGAGGTTAGGCTGACTCGCTTGTAATTACTCGGTCTATCCCTTTCTCCCTTCATAAACAAAGGTACCACATTAGCAGTCCTCCAGTCCTCTGGCACGAAACCTGAAGCCAGAGAAGATTGGAAAATGATGGTCAAAGCCTCTGCTATTTCCTCTTTTGCTTCACGTAGCAGCCTGGGATACATTTCATCCTGGTCTGGGGACTTATACACTTTCAAAGCTGCTAAACTCCTTAATACCTCCTCTCGCACTTTGTTTATTTCATCTAATATTTCACACTCCTCCTCCTCAATAGCAGTGTCTACAGCGCCCTCTCTTTTGTGAAAACAGACGCAAAGTATTCATTAAGAACCATACCTACATCTTCCGCCTCTACACACAGATTACCCTCATGGTCTCTAATTGGTCCTAAATGTCTGATCCTTAGTCTGAGACTGTTGGTAGAAATTATGGATACCTAAAAACATATGGTTATGCGACTGAAAATGTGACGTGAATAATGTTGTGTTTCCATGGTTGTGTTCGAACTGGAGACAAAAGTCTCCTCAGGCTGGTGCTAGGATAGCTAGATAGGTGTTTGGAATGTGCAAATGTTTTGGTTTCCTTTGGATGTTACAGTATTCTGCACTGTTTATATATTTTACTTAAACTGCTAAGGTAGGAATTGAAGTTAGCTTAACAGATCTGCTTGCGAAGATAAGTAAAAGATAATTAGTATAGAAAGACTTAGAATGGAAGGATGTTGGGGAAGTTAAGGTTAACAATATCTCAAAATGGAGCAATTTTCGAGGTTGTAAAACAGGTAATGACAGATTCAAGTGAAACAGCTCTGGTTTTGCGCCTCATGATTGAGAGTGTACAGGGTCAGGACTTGTATTAATTGTACCTGAGAGGATAGAGACCTGGGAGATAAAACACAAATTTCAAAGGAAGGAACCCTGAGAAAGTATAAAAAGTAAAGACATGTGAACAAGATCATGAGAAATCTTTAGGGAGGGCTCTGTTTCAAGAATCGAGACAAAGAACTCGAAGCTCTATTGGGTACTGAATTTTTAGAGGGACCTCCACAGGCCAAAGGGCTTGTCATCATCATATTTCAGGCCCATCCCTAAAAATAGAATAAAAGTAACCTCCTGAGGATTGTCCTCACAGCTGGTGGAGGTGAGAACATGCAGATGTTGGACTGGTCGAACACTCTTTGAGAGTGATCTCATGCTTACCAAAGGAGGCTATAGACAAAAGGAAGAGAGGCCGCTCAGAGAACTGCTCATGTGCGCCAACTATCTGTCCAATCAGATCGGTATCAGTTACTTATCATGGTCATATGTTTTTGCTGTATAACTAATATGTTATATTCCATCTTAAACTCTGATTGAACTCAGTATACCCACCATATTGGTTTGCACTCAAACTTGATTATTTAAAGTGACCAGAGATACCCGTAAACTGGTTATTTCTAACACTGTGACTCCCTCGTTCTAGACTTCCCAGCCAGGGGAATCATCCTCCCAGCATTTACCTTGTCAAGCCCTTTAAGAATTTTATATGTTTCAATGAGATCACATTTCATTGTTCTAAAATCCCCAAATGACAATCCCCTCATCCCAGGAATCTGTCTAGTGAATCTTTGTTGCACTCGCTCCAAGGCAAGTATATCCTTCCTTAGGTAAGGAGACCAGAGTGTACTCAATACTCCAGGTGTGGTCTCACCAAGGCCCTTTATAATTACAGTAAGACATCTTACTCTTATACTCCAATCCCTTTGTAATAAAGGCTAACACAGCATTTGCTTTCCTAATTGCTTGCTGTACCTGCATGCTAATTCTCTGGGATTCATGTACAAGGACATCCACGTCTCTCTGAATACCAACATTTTCCAGTCTCTCACCAGTTAAAAAATATTCTGCTTTTCAATTTTTCCTATCAAAGTGGAGAACTTCACATTTCTTCACATTATATTCCATCTGCCATGTTCTTGCCTACTCACTTAACCTGTCTATATCCCTTTGCAGCCTCTTTGCAGCCTCCTCACAACTTACTTTCCCACTCAGCTTTGTATCATCAGCAAACTTGGATACATTACACGGTCTCCTCATCTATGGCATTGATATACATTGTAAATAGCTGAGGCCGAATCACTGATCCTTGCAGTACCCCACTAGTTACAGCCTACTAACCTACTCTCTGTTTTCTGTCCATTGACCAATCCTCAATCCATGACAATATATTACCCCAATCCAATGAGCTCAAATTTTGTATAATAACCTCTTGTGTGGCACCTTATTGAATGATTTTTGAATATCTAAATAAACTACATCCACTCGTTCACCCTTATCTATCCTGCTTGTTACAATCTCAAAAAGCAAGCACGATTTCCCTTTCATAAATCCGTGTTGGTTCTGCCCAATCATATTGTGATTTTCGAAGTACCCCGTTACCACATTCCTAATGATAGTTTCTAACATTTATCCCGATAGTGCAATGTTATCTAAGATCTGCTAGTATATTCAGGATTGCATCAAAATATAAAATGGTTCTAACAATTGCACCACTGCAAACCTGTGATTGCTGTTCAAATTATTTCTAATGACTTCCACATTGATCCTTTCCTTAAATATTAACATAGATTGTGTATATTTGCCACTTGTTTTTCTTCTAATTTTACTTCATGCTCATAAAAGTTCCTGCTGGGGAATTCAATTCCTCCCACTCTAAGCTCCCCAATATCAGCATCAAGCACTGTTGCATAAGGTACATTACAGCCAGATGCAGAGTAGAGGTTCCTCTGCACTGCCCAACAATATGCTTCGGCTACAATTTCAGAACACTACCCTTATTGCACCAGTATAACTTTTTCTGTTTCCAATACCGCCTTGTAGGATTGCCAATTAGTGCTGAATTAGACTTAGAATTGTGCTGAAAATTGCTGCTCACGAGGAATTGGATTGAATCAGGTCAATCTCACTTAGAATCATAGAATCATAGAAATTTACAACATGGAAGGAAGCCATTTCAGCCCATCCTGTCCGCGCCGGCCGACCAAGAGCTATCCCACTTTCCAGCTCTTGGTCTGTAGCCCTGTAGGTTATGGTACTTTGGGCCCAAGTTTCGGCATAGGTGAAAACAGCGCACCTCCGAGACTTACGTGACCTGCCTGGGCTCGAAGGTGCACCGGAATATTTTGCTGCAATTCTCCGGTCCTCCTGGACCGTGGCGTGCCGTGGCATGGCACAGCGCAGCGCAGTCTTCCTGGGGAAGAGCAAGCTGCAGGTGGGCGGGGCTAAGCCCCTGCGTGTCTGAAGACTGCCGGCTTCGCTGCGCGTGCGCGTTGCAATGTGCGCGCCTGCGCAATGGCTCAACAGGGTGTTTTTCCCCAGTCTGTTTCAAAATGGTGTGGGTACCGGGGAGGGATGGAGGACCGTGGAAACGGAGCACTGGAGAGGTGATCGGTGGGGGAGAAACATGAGGAGGTGATCGGTGGGGGAGAAACATGGGAAGGGATGGAGAAGCATGGGAACAGATGGAGGAGCGAGGCAAGGGATGGAGGAGCGAGGCAAGGGATGGAGGAGCGTGATAAGGGATGGAGGAGCGTGGCAAGGGATGGAGGAATGAGACACGGAATGGAGGAGCGAGGCAAGGGATGGAGGAGTGTGGGTTGGGGGGCACTCGAAATGATCGAAGGGCCGGAGGAGAGAGCAGAGGTGCCTCCGTCCAGTCTCCCCCCCCCCCCCACCGTGTTCAGCCCCCCACCCCCCCCCCCAGCGTTCAGCCCCACCCCCCCTCGCGTTCAGCTCCACCCCCCTCACACACCCCGCCCCCACCCCACACCACCCCCACCACCCCACACCACCCACCCCACACACACCCTACCCCCCACCCAATGCCTCCACACCCCACCCCTCACTGTCAGATACAGAGAGAGAGAGAGAGAGAGACTGACAGAGACACTGACAGAAACACCTTCCCTTCACAAAGACTTCTATTTTTTTATTTTTTATTGATTGGTTGCTTATTACTTTGGTCTTGGTGCTTTAGGTGCAGGGTTCCTTCTATTTTTTTATTATTTAATTGCTTATTACATTTTGTGCTTCGTAAATGTACTGCTTTGTTTTGTGCTTACTGCTTTAAATGTATTTTGCTTCTTTAATGTTGTTGTGAAGGTGTTTTTGGAAAATCCTGTAACTTCCCTCCTCCCCTGTTGTGATGTTGATGTGTCCTTTGTGTTTAATGCTCCCTCCCCACCTCCCGCCCCCGCCACCCCCCACCCCCCCCCGCCGTCTCTGGCTGTGCCTGCACTAAACTTAAATCCAGGTAAGGTTTTTCAGAACTTACAAAAGTGGATACTTACTCCATCCTAAGTAGTTTGTAGTAAGTTTTCACTGCCGAAACGTGCAAAACAGGCCTGAGTGGCTGGACACACCCCCTTTTGAAAAAAAAACCTTACCTAAAGCCAACCTAAACTAACTCACTAGAACGGGAGCAAACTAATATCCGAGAATTGCAATTTCTAACATTCTCCAAACTAAACTAGTTGCTCCAAAAAACTAGGAGCAACTCTACCCGAAACTTGGGCCCATAAAGTGCACATCCAAGTAACTTTTAAATGTGGTGAGGGTTTCTCCCTCTACCACCCTTTCAGGCAGAGAGTTCCAGACCCACACCACCCTCTGGGTGAAGACATTTCCCCTCATATCTCCTCTAAACCTCCCTCCAATTACTTTAAATCCATGCCCCCTGGTTGTTGACCACTCTGCCAAGGGAAACAGGTCCTTCCTATCCACTCTATCCAGGCCCCTCATAATTTTATACACCTCAATCAGATCTCCCCTTAGCCTCCTCTGTTCCAAAGAAATCAGGCCCAGCATCTCCAATCTTTCCTCATAGCCAAAATTCTCCAGTGTAGGCAACATTCTTGTAAATCTCCTCTGCACCCTACCCAGTGTAATCACATTTTTGCTGTAAAGTGGTGGCCAGAACTGCACACAGTACTCCAGCTGCGGCCTAATCAGTGTTTATTATAGTTCAAGCATAACCTCCTTGCTCTTGTATTCCATGCCTTGACTAATAAAGGCAAGTATTCCACTTGCCTTCTTAACCACCTTATCTACCTGGCCTGCTACCTTCAGGGATTTGTGGACCTGCACTCCAAGGTCCCTTTTTTCCTCTACACTTTTCAGTATCGCACCATTTAATGTGTATTCCATTGCCTTGTTAGACTTCCCCAAATGCATTACCTCACACTTCTTACGAGTTCCCATTACTATCAATGAAAATAACACCCTAAAACAAGAGACACAACATAATAAGTAAAAACAACAGCTCATATATTTAAAATTAATTTAAATTAAAGTTAATTAAATGCTTTAGGAAACAAAAATATTTTTTGGAATTTTTTTAAATATGTTTTAATAGGGTTAAAAATAAATTTACCTTAATGGACAGGGTTTTTAACATAAAAATGTATGATTAAATAAAATTTTTATATGCTTTAAAACTCTTACGCTGACAAAAGTACCAGGCGTAAAAGTTTGAAAGACATTCGCTGGGCAAGACGTGGGCAAATAGCCCAGTCTCTCCCGCATGAATATCCTTCTCCCGGGGATGCAGAAGATCTGTCAAGAGAAAATTCTGGCCTTGCAAAGTGTGCACGGACCCGGTGAGGCCTTCCAAAAGCCAGCATGTACATCTCTCCCCGAAAAGTGGCTTTTGCAAGGCCTTGCCGGGTCCGTGCACACTTCGCAAGGCCGGAATTTTCGGCACATAATTCTGAATGTCAATTGTCGTTGCGTCAATAAACTGTGGATTGAAACATGCCGATAATTGGAGTCGCTGCCTAATACTGCAATCATTATTTGTTGCTAGTGAGTTGTCCAGAGTTATTCAGATGAAAAATTTAAAAGAATGTTCTCAAGGATTTTACAGGTTGTGAAGGAGACTCCCGCCCACTAGGCCCAGTCACCCAGGGCACTAGCAGTTAAACAATATGCTAACGAATTGGTTATTTGAGTTAAGCATTATAAAATATTAATATTGTAATATGAGGACATACATGGAATGAAATTGCCCCTTTGCACAGGGCCAGTTAGCACTGTCAGCTGGCACTATTGGAGCACTAATAAGTTAGCGTGAGGGCGCGGCGGCCACATCAACCCACGTGGATTTGCCCCCGGGGCTCCGCCGGCGAAAAGTGGTTTGCACCGCGCCCCACGATTAGCGCGCAAGCGCTGTGCACACGCTGTGCACGCGCGCCGACATCATATCGCCCTTAAGTAAGTGAGTCATTCTGCTTTTACCATTTCAACAAACTTTTGCAATATTACTCGCAAAAATATCTCAAAGCTTGGCTTTGAATGGAACATGTCACTAAGCTAGAAATAAAATAGATTTATTTGAAACTAAGCTACTCTTTTCATCTTGTATCGTACTTTAAAAGCTTCCTCTGATCTTTCTTTCTTCATACCAAAGTGCATCTAATCTCTCTATTGACTTGTGACACATGGGAATAATAGTGCTGCTCGAGTCAACCACACTGAGGAACCATTTTCCGCTGACAGCAGCAATATTAGAAATAAACTTCAAAAGGAGTAAATAACGTTATTTTTTCCCCATTAGCAGGCAGGTCAGTAGTATTTTATAACGTAAAGTACATCATTCTCAGGAGAGTTTTTTCAAAATACTTCACTAAATGCTACCACTATGTGCTTGTGGCTTTATCCTACTCCACTCATGCCGTTATTCAGGGGGAAAAAAGTCTTTGTTGCCAAAAGGATGTTTAAAATTTAGAGAAATAGAAACCAAGTGAAGTAGCACTGAATGCTGCTCCTGTAACTGAAAGTGCTTCGAGATTATGGGCCCAAATTTGGCCAGGAGTTGCTCCATTTGTTTTGGAGCAACTTGATTTTTTTGGAGTATCTTAAAAATCACAATTCTGCACATTTAATTTAATTTGCGAGTTAGTTAGGAATTTTTTTTGTTTCGTTTTTTTTTCAAAGGGGGCGTTACCAGCCACCTACGCCTGTTTTGGCCATTTAAGCTAGTTTGGACAGCTAATAGTTGCTCCAAACTAACTTAGGCCAGCGTATATGGCCACTTGTGGCCGGCACAGAAAACCCTTGTGGAAAGTTAAGAAATCAGCGCAGGTAAGTACATTTAAAGCACCAAGCACTAAACGAAGCACAAAAATAAACATTCAATAACAAATAAAAAATACAAGGAAACTGAGAGGACCTGCACCTAGCACCAAGACTTACAAAGCACAAAAAGTAATAAGCAATTAATTAACAAATAAAAAATAGAAGGAACCCTGCACCTGAAGCACCAAGACCAAAGTAATAAGCAATCATTCAATCAATGACAAATAAAAAATAGAAGTCCTACCTGTCATATATTCAACTATCATTGTAACCCATGTATAAGCTGACCTAAGTTGTTCACCTTGAGAACACTGACCACAGGGGGCGACTTTGTGGGAGACAATCCTAACCTGGACTTTCCGGTATAAAAGGGGAAGTTCCACCCACCGTCTGCCTCTTGAGGTCTTGGTAATAAAGATAACTGGTCACAGAGTGACCGTCTCTCAAGTATGGGCCTCATGTGCATTTATACTGTATAGTAAAGACATATTATTGGCGACGAGAAACTGGGATTTAAACCATGCGAGCATGGCCACTAGCAGCACAGAAGAGAGGTACTATGTTGGTGATGATTGGGACGACTTTATTGAGAGACTGCAGCAAAGTTTTGTCACTAAGGAATGGTTGGGATAGGATTCGGCCAACAAACGCAGGGCTCATCTCCAAACGGTTTGCGGATCCAGAACGTACTCCCTGATGAAGGATCTTCTAGCGCCAGAGAAGCCGGCGGACAAGACGTTCGAAGAGTTCAGTAAGTTGATCGGGGAACACTTTAAACCGGCGAGCAGCATGCACATGGCGAGGCACCGATTTCACACGCACCGGCGGCGAGAAGGGCAAAGCATTCCAGACTTCGTGGCAGATCTCTGGCGAGCCTATGTAAGTTCCCAGATGCATGCAGAGCGGAGATGCTGTGAGACTTTTTTATTGAGGGCATCGGGCACGCTGGGGTTTTCAGGAAACTGATTGAGACCAAAGACTTGACCTTGGAAGCGACGGCTCTGATAGCCCAGACAATTATCTCAGGGGAGGAGGAGACCAGAATGATTTATGGCAAAAATCTTGGCTCAAATGCGGCAAATGACCAGGGAGTCAACATTGTTAATGCAGCACACAGTTCTCTAGGCAGCCAAGGGCAATCAGACATGCCCCAGCATGTAGTTGAACCCAAAGGGGGAATTCAACAGAGACAATGGCTAGCTGAACGGCGATTCATGCCATCGTAATGGACAATGCAGCCAGTAATGGGGCCATCAACACCTGTTAATGGTGCGCTTAAGGACAGTTACAGAAACAGTCAGAGACGATCGACTGGTAATGGACCTTTTGTTTCCAACAATGGGGCCTTCAGCTCATGCTGGAGGTGTGGAGGCAAACACCCAGCCAGAGCTTGCAGGTATCAGCAATATACCTGCAGAAACTGCAACATCAGCGGTCACTTGGCACGTATGTGCAGGAAGCCTGC
Organism: Pristiophorus japonicus; assembly: GCF_044704955.1. NCBI lineage: Eukaryota > Metazoa > Chordata > Chondrichthyes > Pristiophoridae > Pristiophorus > Pristiophorus japonicus. Next base: position 72,600,731 of record NC_091979.1, read on the forward strand.
AGCCAGGTTGATATATGAGGAGGACGGGCCCAATATAAGCCCTACGAGGCCAAATGAATACTGGTGGAAATCGCTGGAAGCTGAAGTTCAGTGAGTTCACGTGGAGCACATATACAGCTCATATACCACCGATAATGATGAAAGTGCTCCTCAACGGCATCCCAGTATTAATGGAGCTAGACATGGGGGCCAGCCAGTTCCTGATGAGTATCAAGCAGTTCGAAAGGTTGTGGGTGTCCAAGGCCAGGAGGCCAAAATTATTGCCGATTGACGCACTGCTACGGACATATACAAAGGAAATCATTCCTGTGCTAGGCAGCGCCATGGTAGTCGTGACCCACAAAGATTCAGAGAATAGGTTGCCACTCTAGATTGTCCCGGGGGACGGTCCCACACTACTGGGGAGGAGTTGACTTGCTTTCATGAACTGGAAATGGGGCAATGTCAATGCAGTTTCTTCTGTGGAGTGAATATCATGCTCACAGGTCCTGGACAAATTTGACTCACTATTTCAACCCGGCATCGGCAATTTCATGGGGGCCAAGGTAGTGATTCCCATAAGCCTGGACGCCAGGCCAGTACATCACAAGGCCAGAGCGGTGCCGTATGTGATGCGGGAAAAGATAGAAAGCGAATTGGACCGCCTGCTGAGGGAAGGCATCATCTCGCCAGTCGAATTCAGTGACTGGGCGAGCCCGATCGTGCCGGTGCTCAAGGCGGATGGGTCGGTCAGGATATGTGGTGATTAAAAGGCCACCATCAATCGGGTGTCGCTCCAAGACCAGCACCCGCTACCGAGAGCGGAGGACCTCTTTGCGACGCTATCCGGTGGAAAACTTTTTTCAAAATTGGACCTGACCTCAGCTTACATGACCCAGGAGCTGGCGAGTGAGTCGAAGAAGCTGACCACCATCAAGACACACAAGGGGTTGTTTGAGTATAAGAGATGTCCGTTCGGGATTCATTCGGCCGCCGCGATCTTTCAGCGAAATATGGAAAGCCTCCTCAAGTCGATTCCAAGGACGGTGGTTTTTCACGACGACATCCTCATCACGGGTCGCGATACTGAAGAACACCTCCACAACCTGGAGGAGGTGCTACGCAGACTGGACCGGGTAGGGCTGCGACTGAAAAGGCGAGGTGCGTCTTCTTAGCTCCAGAGGTGGAATTCCTGGGGAGGAGGGTAGCAGCAGACGGGATCAGACCTACTACGTCCAAAACGGAAGTGATCCAGAGAGCACCCAGACCCCGTAACATGACGGAGCTGCGTTCGTTCCTGGAGCTCCTAAACTATTTTGTGAACTTTCTTCCCAAATTGAGCACGCTGTTAGAACCGCTACACGTGCTCCTACACAAAGATTGCGATTTGGTCTGTGGGGACAGCCAGGAAAGGGCTTTTGATAGAGCACGCAATTTGTTATGCTCTAACAAACTGTTAACATTATATGACCCGTGTAAGAAACTAGTTTTAATGTGTGATGCGTCGTCCTATGGGGTGGGTTTGTGTGTTGCAGCATGTGAATGTCAATGGTTAGTTACAGCCGATAGCTTATGCCTCCAGAAGTCTGTCCCAGGCAGAAAGGGGCTACGGGATGGTAGAAAAGGAAGCGCTAGCATGTGTATATGCAGTAAAAAAAAATGCACCAGTACCTGTTTGGCAGGAAATTTGAGCTGGAGACAGATCACAAACCCCTAATGTCCCTTTTGGCAGACAACAAGGCCATAAATGCGAATGCATCGGCCCGCATACAGAGGTGGGCACTTACGTTAGCCGCCTATGACTACACAATTCGGCACAGACCGGGCACTGAAAACTGTGCCGATGCACTCAGCAGGCTCCCACTAGCCACCACTGAGGGGGCAGCTGAGCTTGATGCTGAGATGGTCATGGCTGTTGAAGCTGTCGAAAGCGAAGGCTCACCTGTGACAGCCCATCAGATTAAAGTCTGGACAAATAAAGACCCGCCACTGTCTTTAGTTAAGAAATGTGTCCTGAATGGGGACTGGGCAGCCACGTACGGGGCATGCCCTGAGGAGTTTAAACTGTTTCATAGGTGCAAGGATGAACTCTCAATTCAGGCCGATTGCCTACTGTGGGGAAACCGAGTAGTCATGCCCCAGAAGGGCAGAGAGATGTTTATCAGAGAACTTCACAATGAGCACTCGGGCGTTGTCATGATGAGGGCAATTGCCAGGTCACACGTTTGGTGGCCAGGGATAGATGCAGACCTGGAACTTTGTGTTTGCAGGTGCAACACGTATGCTCAGCTGGGCAACGCACCCAGGGAAGCCCCCCCTTAGCCCCTGGTCCTGGCCCACCAAGCCATGGTCATGCATCCATGTGGACTACGCAGGTCTTTTCATGGGAAAAATGCTTTTGGTTGTAGTAGACGCCTACTCCAAATGGATTGAGTGTGCCATTTTAAATTCAAGCACATCCTCTGCCACGGTAGAAAGTCTACGGGCAATGTTCGCCGCCCATGGTCTACCGGACGCCTTGGTCAGCGACAATGACCCGTGCTTCACAAGCACTGAATTCCAGGACTTCATGGCAGGCAATGGAATCAACCATGTCAGAACGGCACCGTTCAAGCCGGCCTCAAACGGCCAGGCGGAACGAGCAGTGCAGATAATCAAACAGGGGATGCTCAGAATCCAAGGGGGTTCCCTACAAAGCCGCTTATCACGCCTCCTGTTGGCCAATAGATCCCGACCACACTCGCTCACAGGGGTTCCACCCGCAGAGCTGCTAATGAAAAGGACGCTCAAAACCAGGTTATCCCTTATACACCCTACTATGAAATAAATTGTTGAGAGCAGGCATTAGTCACAATGTGACTACCGTGACAGGAATGCGAGGGCGCGATGTATTGATGTCAATGACCCTGTTTTTGTCTTTAATTACGCTGCAGTGCCCAAATGGTTTGCAGGCACTGTGATTGCCAAAGAGGGGAATAGGGTTTTGGTAGTTAAACTTACCAATGGACAAATCTGCCGCAAACACGTGGATCAAACTAAAAGGAGGTTCAGCAACCCCATAGAAGAAGCAGAGGAAGAACACGATGTAGAGTTCACTCCACCACAGGTGACCGAACACCGGAACCAAGTGGAGGAGAGCCCAGTCACTGTGAGCAGTCCGTACAGGCTTGAGGCACTGCAAACAGCAGACACTCAGGCCAGTGCCCAACAACTGGAGCCCCAATTCAGGCGCTCTACAAGGGAGCGTAAACCACCATAGAGACTTAACCTGTGATCCCAATAAGACTTTGGGGGGTAGGTGATGTCATGTATTCAACTGTCATTGTAACATTGTAAGCTGATTTAAGTTGTACACCTTGAAAACACTGACCACAGGGTGCAAACTTGTGGGAGACACTGGAAGCTCCAGCCACCGTCTGTCTCTTGAGGTCTTGGTAATAAAGGTAACTGGTCACAGAGTGACCTTCTCTCAAGTATGGGCCTCATGTGCATTTATGCTCTATACTAAGGACATATCTCTATCTTTATGTGAAGGGAAGGCAGCGGGCCACGGATGAGGGAGCCCATTCGGCCAGGGATAGGGGCAGCGTGTTTCGGGCCCCTCCCGCACAGCCTGCAGAGCACACTCACAGATTATGGGGGTGAGGAGCTACTGCGCATGCGCGCACACTCTAGAGATCATGTGCAGAGATCCCGGCACTGTTTTCAGCGCCGGGACCTAGCTCCGCCCCCAAATCCAATGGCCATGCTGCGCAACTATCGAGGAGAGGCTGGGGAGTGGCCAAACTCGGCCTGAAGATTTTTGGCATCCTTTTCGTTATACAAAAGCGGCGCCAGAAATCTGTACTGGCCAAAGTTGGGCCCATTATGATAGACATCTTCCACACTATTCAGGCAGAATGACAGACTGTCACAGGCTCACCATACAAGTTTTTTGGTTATACCTTGAGCCTTATAATTTGATTTTTATATGTCTAGATGGGATTAGACATTGGGAATAAGAAAAAACATACTGTTTCACTCTCCTGCATTTGCACTATTTCCAGATACAAAGACAATAGTGCAAAGCGCAAATTATTTGTTTTTTAAACTGAGTTTTAAAAGCCTTATTATTCCACTTATATAATAAATGACAATTTGCATCTTTTTATTCTTTCCTATGTGTTGAGTTTAGTTGCATTGTTCTCTAGAGAGCGTGTGTATTTGCTCATTAAAATGAGGATAAGAATTCTACAGTAGGGAGCATTGATTTTTTTTAACCCAATTGCATGCACTTTTTTTGAAATGCAAGTAAGAGTATTATCCTGACAATATTCCAAATCATGAACTTCAGAACTGTGGCAAAGAAATTGGTCTTGAGCGGCAGTGTAAGGTGGCTAGAAATTTATAATAATAAAAACAAAAAATGCTGGAAATACTCAGCAGGTCAGGCAGCATCTATGGCGAGAGGAACAGAGTTAAAGTTTCAGGTTGATGATCTCTCATCAGAACTTACAACTTCTATCAATAAAACTTAAAACTGAAAACTTTCTGAAAAAGAAAATTGACCAGTTTAATAGTTATAAGCAGTGCAGCAATCTTAGGGTTCACATTGTTTACAACCATTCCATCTTAGGTCAGGCCAGTTAGAAGATAGAAAAAGGAGCAGGCCATTCAGCCTCACCACTGAACATATCTTGACTGTTAAGGTTATGCCCCCTTGTCCTGGACTCTCCTGCCAGAGGAAATAATCTCTCTCTGTCTACCCTATCAGATCTGTAATCATCTTAAAACACTTCAATTAGATCACTTAGTCTTCCATATTCAAGAGAACAGCATCACTTTAAAAGTTTATCAGGCTCACTATATACATTCATTAAACCTATTAGCAACTCTTTAAACATTGATTTTTTTTCAGATTTATGACACTGAGATCTTAAAATAGAATTTCCTGTACCAATCACTTTTGAAAGCCTTACATGAGTCAGATGATGCTGCACTCTGGTTTGACCTTGGCAGCTCTTTTTTGTCCTTTATCATATGAAACTGTATGGAAAGTTATTTTTGTTGGTGTTACAATGGGCAATGAAAAACTGGTTTGCATTTCCCAAATCACTTGGGGAAATTTAGTACTAAAAGACTCAGAAATAATTCACCTCCAAATTGAAAATTTGGATAAGATGCTGAAAAAATCTTTTAAGTAATAGGAGCTATATTACTGCTTATTTTATAATTATTCAAGACAATTTAAACTACTGAAGTCTGAAACTTCATTACAGTAATTATTAAATGTATTTCTTCAGTCATTAAGTGATCATTCTAAAAAATCAATCCAGCGAACTACTGGAGGCAACCAAGGACCAAAGTTTAACTGAACAAGGCCGAAGACAAAATAACCGCTGTTAGCAACTAGAATAAATATTATAGATGACAAGATGATTTCAGATTCATTTTCAAATCAAATTTGAGTTCCTAGTGTTCACCATTATTCTTCGAGCTTAATTTCATGCAAGGTATTCAATTGAAGCAAAGGGGTGAATTTTAACCTGCAGAAGCACATGGGTGTGGGTAGGAGGTTAAATCTGGCAAAAATGCGGGCCTGTCGGGAAGCCGGCTCCAAACCGTCAACTTCCGTGTTTAACCCGTGCATGATCGGCTGGTTATGCACAACCAGCTCATGAGGGGAGGGTTGCCTATTAACATATGGTAAACACTCAATTGGAGCGATATTTCAACAGTTTTAAATTTATCTTTGCATCCACGGGTTTTTGGGGATTCCTGAATCTCGCCAGTGAAAGCAAGGCGAGAACACAACGTCAATTGAGGGAGCTGGCTAAAACTCATGGAAATATTGCAATAAATACCCAGTACTCACAGCTGTTTTCTTACCTACTAATGGGAAAGAGTTTGTTCACAGTATTTTTGCAGAGTGTTTACTTTCTACACTTTGGAGGTTTACTGAATCACATTAGAATGGGTGATGCCTTGGCTGCCTTAGATTGGGCCTCAGACAAGGAGCAATATCACCAGCACCAGCACCAGCAACAGCAGCAGCAGCCTGCTGTTGAGAGAGGTGCAAGGGAGAAATCGGAGAGCAGACCAGCTGCAGCAGCAGCCTGCTACTGAGAGGGGTGCAGCTTACAGGAGAAACTACCCATGATACAGGGTGTACGGGCAGAGGCTGAGTTTCCTTGACATGTAGGAACAGCAGTGCTTCAGGAGGCTCAGGTTGTCACCTCAGGTGGTGGCAGACATCTGCAGTCTTGTAGAAGAAGACCTGCTCCCTGCTGGACTTGGTGGTTGCACGTTAGGATACACAAAGGATGTGATTGCACTAGAGAGGCTACAGAGGATTTTGTACATGGATATTGCCTGGACTGGAGAATTTTAGCTACAAGGAAAGATTGGATAAGCTGGGGTTGTTTTCTTTGGAACAGAGGTGGTTTAGGAGAGACCTAACTGAGGTGTATAAAATTATGAGGGGCCTAAACAGCATGGATAAGAAGGACCTATTCCCCTGAGTAGAGGGGTCAATAACCAGGGGGCATAGATTTAAAGTAAGTGGTAGGAGGTATAGAGGGGATTTGAGGGGAAATCTTTTTCACCCAGAGGGTGGTGGAGTCTGGAACTCACTGCCTGAAAGGGTGGTAAAGGAGACACCCTCACAGCATTTACAAAGTACTTTGATATGCACTTGAAGTACGGTAACCTACAAGACCAAGAGCTGGAAAGTGGGATTAGTCAGGATAGCTCTTTGTTGGCAGGCACAGACACGATGGGCCGAATGGCATATTTCTGTGCAGTAATCAGTGCCAAAGTCACCACCGCTCTCAACTTTTTTGCCTCTGGATTCTGCCAGAGACCTATCCCAGATCTTCCAGTCACCGGCCCACAAATGCAATAGACAGGTGATTGATGGCTTGTTTACCATGGCCAGCAATTATTTGAACTTCGCCTATGATGTTGGCAGTCAGAATGAGCGAGCACTCGGGTTTGCGTCTCTGGCTAGCTTCCCACAGGTGCAGGGCATCATCGACTGCACACACAGGGCAATCCATGCACCCCCAGATCAACCAGGAAAATTCATGAACTGCAAAGGCTACCACTCCATGAATGTGCAGCTGGTGTGCAAGCACAGAAAGATATTTATGTAGGTGTGTGCAAGGTTCCTGGAAATCTGCCATGATGCTTTCATCCTGCAGCTATCCAAGCTCCCCAACCTCTTTGGACCTGTAAGCCACTTATGGAGTGATTACTAGGAGACAAGGTATATTCATTTCAAACTTGTCTGATTACTCGCATCAGATATCTTACCAACAAAGCCAAAAAGCATTACAATGAATGCCATATGATTGCCAGATGTCTGATCGAACAAGCCACCTGCATGCTTAAGATTCACTTCAGGTGCCGAGACAGATCTGGAGGTGCTCTTCAGTACGCACCAGCCAGGGTCTCCAGAGTGGTTGTGGTTTGCTGCCCTCTGCACAATATTGCGCAACAATAAGTTTTGGACTTACATGAGGAATAAGGCACAAAGCACAGATCATCTACAGGCAATGACAAGGAGGAGGAAGGTGATGAGGGCAGTGCATCATTAGCTGCTCACATTGCTGCCAGGGATGTTCTTATTAATACAAGGTTAACTTAGGTTGCACCATTAGACTGACGTCAGAACTACATGCAATGGACACTCTTCCTGTTGCCCCCACCCCAATGCCACTGATACAAAGCAGTCCTGAAAACAACAAACTCTAGCTTGTACATCATCCATTGGTCACCATCAATTCATGTCTTCCCATTCATCATCATGCAAGGTAAATGCCATCTTGCCACCCATCATCCAAGAATGTGCAAGACAGGAAAATTATGTAAACAAATAAAAATGTATGTGATTCTACTAAAGAATGGAAGCCACAACATAACATTTTCTCATACAACCATGTGAATACCTTTATGTAACTACAAAGCCTTATTCTTCCTTTTCCTACCGTTCCTGTGTAGTGCAACTCATGTGGCTTCAGAAGAGGTAAAGGCAGGCTGCTCAGATCCTGGCTCTGACTGCTGAGCTGCTCTTGGCCAATGATGTCTCGATTTTGGAACCCTCAAGAGCCCCGCCAACAAATGCTCCACCTGCACCTGTGCAGGGTCATCAGGATGAGGCAGCATGTTGGGTACTGACTGGAGGGGTGGGGGGGGAAATGGGTGAGAAGTGGAAGTGCTTTGAATGGAAATGCAGCTTCTAAGTCCCCTTTCGCCTTCATCCTTCGCATGGATCAGCCACTCTTCACTGCTACCACTCTGCTGGAGAGCGCTTTGGTGCAGATCAGTGCGGCACTGAAAGGCTAAGGCTATGGCTATGATATCCGTCATCCTATTTAAGGCGGCAGACATGTTGGCAACCAGAGAGTGCATGGCCATGCTAGACTTGTCACAGAGGTTAAAGCCCATGGGATTCAGGGCAAAGTGGCAAGTTAGATCCAAAATTGGCATAGAGGTTGGAAGCAAAGGGTAATGGTTGATGGATGTTTTTGTGACTGGAAGGATGTTTCCAGTAGGGTTCCATAGGGCTCAGTACTGAGTCCCTTGTTTTTTGTGGTATATATCAACGATTTGGATTTGAATATAGGGAGTATGATTAAGAAGTTTGCAGAGAACACTAAAATTGTCTGTGTGGTTGATAATGAAGAGGAAAGTCATAGCTGCAGGAAGATATCAATCTACTGGTCAGATGGGCAGAGCTGTGGCAAATGGAATTTAATTCAGAGAAGTGAGTGGTAATGCACTATGGGAGGGCTAATAAGGAATGCTTGTCTTTATTGGCCGATACATAGAATATAAGAGCAGGGAGGTCATGCTTAAATTGTATAATACTGTGGTTGGGCCACAGCTGGAGTACTGCATGCAGTTCTGGTCGCCGTATTATAGGAAGGACGAGATTGCACTAGAGAAGGTGCAGAGGAGATTTACTAGGATGCTGCCTGGAATGGAGAATCTTAGCTATGAGGACAGATTGTATAGGCTGGGTTTGTTCTCATTGGATCAGAGGAGGTTGAGAGGAGACCTCATTGAGGTGTACAAAATATTAAGGGGCCTGGACATAGTGGATAATAAGGGCCTATTTCCATTGGTGGAGGGGTCTATGACGAGGGGACATAGTTTTAAGATGGGTGGTGGAATGTTTAGAGGGGATTTGAAGGGGGCTTCTTTACACAGAGGGTTGTGGGGATCTGGAACATGTTGCCTGGAAAAGTGGTGGATGCAGAAACCCTCACCACTTTTAAGAGATGGTTGGATGGGCACTTAAAGTGCCGTAACCTGTTACGGACCTAGAGCTGGTAATTGGGATTAGACTGGATAAACTCTTGCTGGCTGGCGTAGATATGATGGTAAGTACTGCAGGGAATAAAATATGGGCAGAGTGAACTCCTGGACTAATTTCGATTGCCTGGATGGGTCAGAGAGGAATTTTCTCAGATTTTTTTTCCCCTAAATTGGCCTGGATTTTTATCTGTTTTTTGCCTCTCCCAGGAGATCACATGACTCCGGTTGGGGTGGAGTGTAGAATGTTTCAGTGTAAGAGGTGTCACAGTTGTATGGGGTGGACTGGTTGAGCTGGGTGCTCTTTACCTTTCCGCCATTCATTGTTCATAGATTTATATGTAACCTTTTGGGCTGCTGACCAAGGGCCTTGTGGCTCTTTGTCGGCCAGCGCGGACATGATGGGCCGAAATGGCCTCCTTCTGCGCTGTAAATTTCTATGTTTCTGTTTATACTTGCCTCTGAGTCAGAAGGTTGTGGCTTCAAGTCCCACTCCAGGGACTTGAGCACAAAAAATCTAGGCTGACACTCCAATGCAGTGCTGAGGGAAACATAGAAACATAGAAATATAGAAGATAGGTGCAGGAGTAGGTCATTCGGCTCTTCGAGCCTGCACCACCATTCAATAAGATCATGGCTGATCATTCTCTCAGTACCCCTTTTCTGCTTTCTCTCCAAACCACTTGATCCCTTTAGCCGTAAGGGCCATATCTAACTCCCTCTTGAATATATCCAATGAACTGGCATCAACAATTCTCTGCGGTAGGGAATTCCACAGGTTAACCACTCTCTGAGTGAAGAAGTTTCACCTCATCTCAGTCCTAAATGGCGCAGCCCTTATCCTAAGACTGTGTCCCCTGGTTCTGGACTTCCCCAACATCGGGAACATTCTTCCCGCATCTAATCTGTCCAGTCCCGTCAGAATCTTATACGTTTCTATGAGATCCCCTCTCATCCTTCTAAACTCCAGTGAATACAGGCCTAGTCGATCCAGTCTCTCCTCATATGTCAGTCCTGCCATTCCGGGAATCAGTCTGGTGAACCTTCGCTGCACTCCCTCAATAGCAAGAATGTCCTTCCTCAGATTCGGAGACCAAAACTGAACACAATATTCCAGGTGAGGCCTCACCAAGACCCTGTACAACTGCAGTAAAACCTCCCTTCTCCGATACTCAAATCCCCTAGCTATGAAGGCCAACATACCATTTGCCATCTTTACCGCCTGCTGTATCTGCATGCCAACTTTCAATGACTGATGAACCATGGCACCCAGGTCTCATTGCACCTCCACCTTTCCTAATCTGCCGCCATTCAGATAATATTCTGCCTTCGTGTTTTTGCCCCCAAAGTGCTCAACCTCACATTTACCCACATTATACTGCATCTGCCATGCATTTGTCCACTCACCTAACCTGTCCAAGTCACCCTGCAGCCTTTTAGTGTCCTCCCCACAGCTCACATCGCCATCCAGTTTAGTGTCATCTGCAATCTTGGAGATATTACACTCAATTCCTTCATCTAAATCATTAATGTATATTGTAAAGAGCTGGGGTCCCAGCACTGAGCCCTGCGGCACTCCACTAGTCACTGCCTGCCATTCTGAAAAGGACCCGAATATCCTGACTCTCTGCCTCCTGTCTGCCAACTAGTTCTCTATCCACGTCAGTACATTACCCCCAATACCATGTGCTTTGATTTTGCACACTAATATCTTGTGTGGGACCTTGTCAAAAGTCTTTTGAAAGTCCAAATACATCACATCCACTGGTTCTCCCTTGTCCACTCTACTAGTTACATTGTCAAATAATTCCAGAAGATTTGTCAAGCCTGATTTCCCTTTCATAAATCCATGCTGACTTGGACCGATCCTGTCACTGCTTTCCAAATGCGCTGCTATTTCATCTTTAATAATTGATTCCAACATTTTCCCCACTACTGATGTCAGGCCAACCGCTCTATAATTACCCGTTTTCTGTCTCCCTCCTTTTTTAAACAGTGGTGTTACATTCGCTACCCTCCAGTCTATAGGAACTGATCCAGAGTCGATAGACTGTTGGAAAATGATCACCAATGCATCCACTATTTCTATGGCCACTTCCTTAAGTACTCTGGGATGCAGAGTTCTACTGAGGAGTCATCGTCTGTGAGGTCCATGAAAGAATTAAGGAGCTATGAGGAAAGATTAGATAGGCTGGGCTTGTTTTCTTTGGAGCAGAGGAGGCTGAGGGGAGACTTAATTGAGTATGAAAGTAAGAGGGGCCTAGATTGAATGAATAGGAAGGACTTATTTCCCTTCGCAGAGAGGCCAATAACCAGGGGCATAGATTTAAAGTCATTGGTAGAAGGATTAGAGGGGAGTTGAGGAGAACAGTTTTCACCCAGAGGGTGGTGGGGGTTCGGAACTCATTGCCTGAAAGGATGGTAGAGGCAGAAACCTTCATCACATTTATAAAGTATTTGTATATGCACTTGAAGTGCCATAACTTACAGGGCTATGGATCAAGAGCTGGAAAGTGGTATTAGGCTAGATAGCTCTTTTTCGGCTGGCATAGACATGATGGGCTGAATGGCCTTCTTCAGTGCCATAAATTTCTATGATTCTATGATTCATGGACTGCTGCTGCAAGCGTGGAGGCCCTGGCCAAGAGAAGAGATATTTATTAGTACTTGCAAGGTAAGTATGTTGCAACTTATCATCATGAAGATGATCATATTTCACTCGCTGTTGAAATTAAGTCTTCATGATTGAGTGGTGTATGATATGCAAGTCGCTGATATTTAATTGTCAGGTAGCTGGGAGGTCCCCATTTTCCTTTCTCCAATGGGTATGGATGCCAAAACACCACCTCATCTCCAGCTCTTTCTTCTTTGTAGTTGTTAGCTGGGAAATCTATGGAGGACCACTACTGGTTCTCTCCCTCACCATAGAGTTCTGTGCTCCCTTCTGAAAAGTGGAACAGAACAGACCTATGAGTGACTGTAATGGCATGTATGCAATGAATGCAATGCCTTTGTTGAGGGTGACTATCAGAGAGAGGCATAAAAGCGCATAAGGATGAGGATGAGTGATAGTGGTGCATGGATTGATGGGGATGTGAGAAAATGTATAGAAAGAGAAGGCTTGGTATGCTTGCAATGTAAGTAGATGTGAGGGGTGATGTGATGGAGTAGGCTTGACAAGGAAGATTTTGGGGGTGGGTTGATGCATAAAGCAGGATGTAGGCGAATATGTAACTGTACTCACCTTTTGTGGCCTAGTTAGGCCATTAAAGCAGATCCTGCACTGAATCCAGGAGTGTGATGCAATACTCTTGCTGCTGACCTCCTGAACCACCTCCAGCCACACTTTTTTTGTGGCAGCAGCAGGTTTCTTCCACCCATAGCTGAGGAAGATTATCTCTCTCCGACTCCTCACAATCCCCATTAGTACATCAAGGGAGTCACAGCCTTTGAGCATCCTGAGTCCAGTGTCACACCTTGTCTTCTCTTGCTTCCAACTCCAAACTCCTCCAAATTCCATCTTTGGATTGGCCCTTGAAATATTGGAGTTAGATTGAGCCATGTGGGTCCTCATCACGTGCAATCGATGCCAAACCCAGAAGTAAAATGATAATGTGCTGGCTGCGTTCAAATTCCACTGACAGATGCACTGAATTTACTTCTGGGTTTCACATGCGATATAGGACCCCCCTCCCCCTCCCCCCCCCACTCCCCAACCCCGAGCTTCCAACGTGCTTTTGAGTTAATATCCGGGCTAATGCCAAATTATAAATTCTCCTCAGACACTTTTTTTAAAGCAGGTTCATTAAGTTGTATTTTTTTTCCTTCTGTAGAAACCAAATAACTTGTGTGGTAAATCACAAGATGCAAGTGGAATGAAAGTTTATTGAAGCAACTCTTATGTCATCATCTCTTTTGTTGACAGTGAGTGACAGCTTATTGACAATTAGCCAAATCACTACATTGAGCTATGCCATGAACGGTATGCAACACTGTAGTTAGGCTGTCTTCTAAGCAGAAAGAAATATTGCTTGTCAGGCGAAGATTTAATTGCACAGTAAACAGATGTTTATTTACAATGCTTCTGTACCAATAACAGTGGTAATCTACAATGCATAAAGTTGAAAAATACATTCTGCAATATAGTGGTAATATAGTGTTTGGTGTATCCACTATCTGACTTAATTGTTTAGGACTATGAAGCATTCAGCAGAGGAATTATCTTCAATATTGCAGGTTTAAAGTGCATTTTTGTCAAATATTAAGTTGGTGTTGAAATTGGTTTTTTAAATAGAAAGGAATTTTATATTTAAAAGTTTAAGTTTCTTTCTTAAAATTAACTTTTCATCATGCAATTGCTAATTAACGATTATATATGAAATTTATAGCTAAAAGGTAAATGTATAAATTTGAGGCAAATCTTACTCTGGCCAAGAGTTAGTTAGTAGTGCAATAATAACACTGAAGATTCTATTGAAACATAGAAACATAGAAAATAGGTATAGGAGTAGGCCATTCGGCCCTTCGAGCCTGCACTGCCATTCAATGAGTTCATGGCTGAACATGCAATTTCACTACCCCATTCCTGCTTTCTCGCCTTGATACCCCTAGTAGTAAGGACTACATCTAACTCCTTTTTGAATATATTTAGTGAATTGGCCTCAACAACTTCCTGTGGTAGACAATTCCACAGGTTCACCACTCTCTGGGTGAAGAAGTTTCTCCTCGAGATAAGAACATTTTTGCCGTTTGGATATTTTTCAATTTGGATACATCTCCGTGACATTTGTAGAAGGACCTAACTTTTATATGTATTTTAATTTGTGAAGTGGTAGCTTTTACTCTCCTAATTCTCTCCTCCCCCTTCATAGATGACAATGTTCCATTTCATTTTTTGTGCTAAATAGGCAAATATATCCATTCAATTTTATTTAGTCAATTACATTTTATTTAATCCATGTCATGTTTTATAATTGGTACAATTATCACCTAGGTGGCTGACACAGGAAATGTACAGAGAAGATGTGAGATAGTAACAGTTGGCTGAAGAAGATGGTGTAATGAACAGCATGCAAAATATATTTAAGCTGTTATAAATATAATTTTTTCCAAAGCCTAGTTGCTATGCCCTCCAACCAGTTCACATTCCCCGCCATTTACATTTCCCCATGTTATTTCCTGTTAAGAATTTTCAACCTCTCCATCCAGGGAAGCTTATGACAAATCATCATCATCATCATCGTAGGCGGTCCCTCGAACAAGGATGACTTGCTTCCACATGAGTTCACAGATGTTTCAATGAAGGATCCAATATTCCAGTCCTCAACTCCAGTTGAAGGGGTGGAAGATGCCTTTGTGTGGATTTTTTTAATGTGTGGTGACAAATACCGGGAACTCAACACTACAGAAACTCTAGAGGAGTATAAGAAGTGCAGGGGTGCAATTAAAAAAGATATCAGGAAAGCAAAGCGAGAGCATGAAAGAATGTTGGCAAGTAAAATCAGGGAAAACCCAAAGATGTTTTATAAATACATTAAGAGCAAGGGGATAACTAGAGAAAGAGTGGAGCCTATTAGAGACCACAAAGGAAATCTGTGTGTGGAGGCAGAATACGTGGCTAGGATTATTAATGAATACTTTGCATCCGTTTTCAAAAAAAGAGAGGGGTGATGCAGACATTGCAATGAGGGAGGAGGAGTGTGAAATATTAGACGAGATAAACATAGTGAGAGAGGAAGTATTAAAGGGCTTTGCAGCTTTGAAAGTGGATAAATCCCCAGGCCTGGATGAAATGTATCCCAGGCTATTAAGAGAAGCAAAAGAGGAAATAACAGAGGCTCTGGCCATCATTTTCCAATCCTCTCTGGCTACGTGTGGTGCCAGAGGACTGGAGGACTGCTAATATTGTACCTTTGTTTAAAAAGGGAGAAAGGGATAGACCAAGTAATTACAGGCCAGTCAGCCTAACCTTGGTGGTGGGAAAATTATTGGAAAAATCCTGAGGGACAGGATAAATCTTCATTTGGAAAAACATGGATTAGTCAAGGATAGTCAGCATGGATTTGTCAAGGGAAAGACGTGTCTGACTCACTTGATTGAATTTTTCGAGGAGGTAACCAGGAGGGTGGATGAGGGTAGTGCATATGATTTTAGCAAAGCTTTTGATAAGGTCCCACATAACAGACTGGTTACAAAAGTAATAGCCCATGGGATCCATGGCAAAGTGGCAAGTTGGATCCAAAGTTGACTTGGAGACAGGAAGCAAAGGGTAATGGTTGAATGGTGTTTTTGTGACTGGAAGCCTGTATCCAGTGGGGTTCTGATGGGATCAGTGCTGGGTCCCTTGCTTTTTGTGATATATATCAATGACTTGGACTTAAATGTTGGGGGTATGATTAAGAAGTTTGCAGATGACACTAACATAGGCTGTGTGTTTGATAATGAAGAAGAAAGCTGTATCCTGCAGGAAGATATCAATGTACTGGTCAGGTGAGCAGAAGAGTGGCAAATGGAATTCAATCCAGATAAGTGTGAGGTAATGCATTTGGGAAGGTCTAACAAGGCAACAGAATACACATTAAATGGTATGACATGGAAAATTGTGCAGAGAAACAAAGGGACCTTGGAGTGCAGGTCCACAGATCCCTGAAGGTTACAGGCCAGGTAGATAAGGTGGTTAAGAAGGCATATGGAATGCTTGCCTTTATAAGTCGAGGCATGGAATACAAGAGCAAGGAGATTACACTTGAACTGTATAAAACACTGGTTAGGCCACAGCTGGAGTACGGTGTGCTGTTCTGATCACCACATTACAGAAAAGATGTGATTGCACTGGAAAGGATGCAGAGGAGGTTTACAAGAATGTTGTCTGGACTAAAGAATTTTGGCTATGAGGAATGATTGGAAATGCTGGGCCTGTTTTCTTTGGAACAGAGGAGGCTAAGGGGAGACCTGATTGAGGTGTATAAAATTATGAGAGGCCTGGATAGAGTGGATAGGAAGGCCCTATTTCCCTTGGCAAATGGGTTAACAACCAGGGGACATACGCCGACAAAGGTCCTCCTGCCCGCTCGCTCCCCAGATTGGTCCAGCAGTAGAAGAGACTGCCGCGTGGAGACAAGTCTTACCTGAACGGTAAGTATGAAGACCTGCAAGAAAAGGTTAGTGCATTGTTTTCTTCATTTCTTTTGCAAGGATTTTGGTGGATGGGCTCCTCTGAAGTATTTGTAGTAATTTTTTTTTAATGTTTTAAAATTTTTTTATTTTTGCCGTTTCCCCCTCCCCAGGCCCGACTCTATCCTTGGTGTTACTTTGCTGAGGATTGCATTTGCTGCCCAGAATTGGCATGGAAGGCCCATTTTTTCTGCCGGCTGCTTTTTCCCACATTTTTTCACCAAACTTCCGCCCAAAGTACCGTCAGGATCTTAGTGGTCATTTCGACGGTACATGGGCGGAACTTAGGTTTGATCAAACTCGGGCCTTATGATTCTATGATTTATTTATGCTTTCCACCATAGACTTCTCTTAGAACCCAGTGAGGTAAGGTAAGATTGATTTCCCCCCTTCCTACAGATGTTCATTCTGCCCTATTGTTAGTTCTAGATTGTGAATCTTGACTGCATCCAGGCCGACATATTCTATTGGCAGAGTTAGCACAAAATGCATCAAGGGATTGTCTTGTTGGATTTAGCCCTATTTTTTTCAACTGAAGGACAGTAAAACTGGGTAGATCTTCATTCACTCTGGCTAAGCTAAAGGGGTTAAACAGACTTTTGACTTTTGTTGTTATATTGTCAGAGTAAACTGTCATAAATGTCAACATTCTACCCTTTAGTCTAAAATGATTCTAAACAATTTGAAGCCTCATTATCTCTAGTTGCATTTTTCTGGGACCATTTTACTTTTTACTTTTGGTGTTAAAATATATTGACATTTCTGTAGATAAATGAGTGACTTAATCATCAAGACAACACCGAACAGAATAAGTCTGTGTGTTTTTCTCATTCAGCCTAATTTTGGACAGACTTGTACAGAATCTTAACTTATTTGCACAAGGATTTCAGCTCCTAATTGTAGTAGATTTACAGCCATCTTCGGCATTACTCACTTTTCTACCTGATTCATTGTCTTTTGAGAAATGTTAATTTTGCGCTTTCCAGGCAGAAATCCTTGACATTGTGGAATCGACGGTGCAGTTTTTTAGTACACTGTCATTTCAACTTTAGGACCACTGTTTAAAAACCTAACATCACTTATGGAATGAAAGTTTCTTCTGTCCACCGTTTGTTGGAGTCTTAAGTGAAGTGAGTATGGTCTGAGTGAAGTGAATGAGAGGTGATTTTATAGAAGGAGAGTAGATAATAAATGGCATTGAAATAGGTACAACAAGTTCAGTACTTCACACTAAACCATAACAGTAGGGAAAGATTCAATATAGTAAAAGGTGAATTTAGAACTGCCAGGAAGTTTTTCTTCACACATAAAGTGATCAACACATGGAATGGACTCTTGGTTAGTGTTGAGCCTGATAGTCTTTCCTTGCTCTTCTTTTCATATGTGCAGGTAGGATAGTCAACGTAAAAATATTGGGATTTTTTAAGGAATAATTGAATGCATTCATTGAAAGAATGTAGGATCTATCTACATATATGAGGTAAGGTAGGCCAAATGGCCTTCCTTACATGTCTCATTACCGAGAGCATGCAGAAATCAAGCGCAGGCAGCAGCAAGAGTGTGCAGCAAACCAATCCCACCCAACCTTTCCCTCAAAGACTATCTGTCCCATCTGTGACAGGGACTGTGGTTCTCGTATTGGACTCATTTTTAGAGTGGAAGCAAGTCTTCCTTGATTCTGAGGGACTGCCTATGATGATGATGATGGTATATTATGATCTTTCCTCAGCACGTGGTCAATGTTATACCTGCCCTACGAATGCTTGCTGCTGGCATAGGTGCTGAAAGAGAAATAGATAGATGTTATCGGCTTACATGTAGAATCTGATCCATGAATTGTGCCAGGATGCAGATGAAGAAGAGGGGTCAAGGATGGATCTTTGCAGTCGATGGTGATGCATTTGCTATGATTGGATAGATAAGCGTGGAACCAAGCAAGGGAAGTACAAAAGAGCTGTATGAGAGGTGTTGGTGATGGATCATGTGATCAACTGTATTGAAGGCTGCAAGGAGAATGAGGCCGGTTAAAGCACCACAGTCACATTTGTTTCGGGTTGTTTTTAAATGAGGGATAGTGCAGCACTAGTGGTATAGTGCTGTCTGTGGTATGTGTGAATAGTGAGATGGTTAAATCTGAAATACGGTTCTACCAATTTAGCAATCAATAGTATTATTTGAAAAAAAAATGGTTAGGAATTAAGCTCTGTAATTTGGTTGTCCTATATTTTATGATTATAATGAAGTCATTCAGAACTCCTATAGTTATAAGATTCCAGGATTTATTTTATTTGTTGGTGTGGCGGGATACTCAGTTTAGTTAAGTGAGATAAACACATGGCATCTCTTAATGTGCTTCGTGCAACATATGGTAGAAACTGAGTGTCATTTTCACACACACTTTTATTTTCACTGCTATGAAATGGCAGTATTGGAAACTATGAAATAATACTCATGTGAAAGAACAGCAAGGGATAATGTGCACTCTTTTTTTGAGGAAAGTGGTCCTGACATATGTCCTGCATAGCCCTGGAAAGTCAAAATCAGACCATGCTTCTGTAAATGAATGAACTGCTCAAGGATTGACAAAGAATCTATTGGACAGAAACCTAAATCAAATAATCAGCTATGTCTCTTAAGTGTCTTTAATTTATTTCATTATGCTTTTTCTATTGTTCCACGCTAATATCTCTTCAGCCTTTTAAATATCTGTTTTCCATTTAAGCACTTTGCAGGTCATTCTGCTTCCTCATGTGTCTTCATTTCCCTCTCATTTGCATTTGCTCTGTTGTTAAATAAAAGTTGTTCTGCTGTAATATTTTCCAGTGCTGATGAATCTACATCTGAAACATTAATATTCTCTCTCCGCAGATGCTGTCTGACCTGCTAAGCGTTTCCAGCATTTTCTGTTTTTTGTTTTCTAATTTGGACAAAGCCTAATCTTGTTAATAGCTCATGATCTAGTCTCATGCTTCAGTGCACCACTGGGGCAGTGCTATACTGTCAGAGGTACTGTCCTTCAGATGAGGTGTTCAACCAAGGCCCTGTCTACCCTCTTAGCTGCAAATAAAAGATTCCCTGGTACTATTATTCAAAGATGAACAGGGGAGTTCTGTGTCCTGGCCAATGTTTATCCCTCAACAAACCATTTATAATATTCAGTATTAAGGAAAACCTATTTGTCTTCCAAATGATATGCTGAATGTAATTTCCTCGAGTAATGAGCTTGCTGTAACTGTGCAGCTACACTACTTGACCCCAGAAGAGTTGGCAACATAAATCTACTGGATCATTGGAAAACTAAACATTGATAGCTAATGAACAACTAGAAAACATAATGACTGAGGTACAATGTAAAAACATAATAAAAACATAAGAAATAGGAACAGGAGTAGGCCATATGGCCCCTTGAGCCTGCTCCGCTATTCAATAAGATCATGACTGATCTGATCATGGACTCAGCTCCACTTCCCCGCCCGCTCCCCATAACCGCTTATCCCCTTATCGTTTAAGAAACTGTCTATTTTTGTCTTAAATTTATTCAATGTCCCAGCTTCCACAGCTCTCTGAGGCAGTGAATTCCACAGATTTACAACCCTCTGAGAGAAGAAATTTCTCCTCACCTCTGTTTTAAATGGGCAGCCCCTTATTCTTAAGATCGTGTTGTTTAGAACACAAGAACATGTTCTAAGCTGTAGTGACTAGTGCGGTACCGCAAGGTTCAGTGCTGGGACCCCAGCTATTTACAATATACATTAATGATTTAGACGAAGGAATTGAATGTAATATCTCCAAGTTTGCAGATGACATTAAGCTGGGTGGCAGTGTGAGCAGTGACGAGGAAGCTAAGAGGATGCAGGGTTACTTGGACAGGTTAGGTGAGTGGGCAAATACATGGCAGATGAAGTATAATGTAGATAAATGTGAGGTTATCCACTTTGGTGGTAAAAACAGGAAGGCAGATTACTATCTGAATGGTGACAGATTAGTAAAAGGGGAGGTGCAATGAGACCTGAGTGTCATGGTACATCAGTCATTGAAAGTTGGCATACAGGTACAGCAGGCGATGACGAAGGCAAATGGCATGTTGGCCTTCATAGCGAGAGGATTTGAGTATAGGAGCAGTGAGGTCTTACTGCAGTTGTACAGGGCCTTGGTGAGGCCACACCTTGAATATTGTGTACAGTTTTGGTCTTCTAATCTGAGGAAGGACGTACTTGCTATTGAGGGAGTGCAGGGAAGGTTCACCAGACTGATTCCCGGGATGACAGGACTGACATATGAAGAAAGATTGGATCGACTAGGCTTATATTCAATGGAATTTAGAAGAATGAGAGGGGATCTCATAGAAACATAAAAAATTCTGATGGGATTGGACAGGTTAGATGCAGGATGAATGTTCCCAATGTTGGGGAAGTCCAGAACCAGGGGGTCACAGTCTAAGTATAAGGGGTAAGCCATTTAGGACCAAGATGAGGAAAAACTTCTTCACTCAGAGAGTTATGAGCATGTGGAATTCTCTATCACAGAAAGTTGTTGATGCCAGTTCATTAGATATATTCAAAAGGGAGTTAGATGTGGCCCTTACGGCTAAAGGGATCAAGGAGTATGGATAGAAAGCAGGAATGGGGTATTGAAGTGCATGATCAGCCATGATCATATTGAATGGTGGTGCAGGCTCGAAGAGTCGAATGGCCTACTCCAGCACCTATTTTCTATGTTTCTATGTTTCTATAAGAAATAAGAGCAGGAGTAGGCCATACGGCCCCACAAACCTGCTCCACCATTTAATAAGATCATGGCAGATCTGATCGTGGATTCAGCTCCATTTCCCTGCCTGCCCCATAACTTTTTATTCCCTTATCACTCAAAAATTTGTCTCCCTCCGCATTAAGTATATTCAATGACCCAGCCTCCAAAGCTCTCTGGGACAGAGAATTCCATAGATTTACAACCCTCTGAGAGAAGAAATTCCCCCTCATCTCAGTTTTAAATGGGTGGCCCCTTATTCTGAGACTATGTCCCCTAGTTTTAGTTTCCCTCATGAGTGGAAATATCCTCTCTGCATCCACCTCGTCGATCCCCCTCATTATTTTATATGTTTTGATAAGATCACCTCTCATTTTTCTGAATTCCAATGAGTATAGGCTCAACCTATCTTCATAAGTCAACCCCCTCATCTCCAGAATCAACCTAGTGAACCTTCTCTGAACAGCCTCCAATGCAAGTATATCCTTCCTTAAATACTGAGACCAAAACTGTACGCAGTATTCTTGGTGCTGTCTCACCAATACCCTATACAGTTAGCAGGACTTCTCTGCTTTTATACACTATCACCCTTGCAATAAAGGCCAACATTCCATTTACTTGCTGTACCTGCATATTAACTTTTTGTGTTTCTTGTACAAGGACCCCCAGGTCCCTCTGTACTGCAGCACTTTGCAATTTTTCTCCATTTAAATTATAATTTGCTTTTCTATTTTTTCTACCAAAGTGGATAACCTCACATTTTGCCACATTATACTCCATCTGCCAAATGTGTGCCCACTGACTTAACCTGTTTGTAACCCCTTGCAGATTTTTGTATCCTCACAATTTGCTCTCCCACCCATCTTTGTATCATCAGCAAACTTGGCTACATTACACTCGATCCCTTCATCGAAATCATTAATATAAATTGTAAATAGTTGAGTCCCCAGCACCGATATCTGCAGCATGCCACTAGTTACTGTTTGCCAACTGGAAAATTAACCATTTATCCCGACTCTCTGTTTTCTGTTAGTTAGCCAATCCTCTATCCATGCTAATATATTGCCCCCAACCCCATGAATTTTTATCTTGTGCTGTAACCTTTTATGTGGCACCTTATCGAATGCCTTCTGGAAATCCAAATACACATCCACTGGTTCCCCCTTATCCACCCTATCCACCCTGCTTGTTACATCCTCAAAGATCTCCAGCAATTTGTCAAACATGATTTCTCTTTCATAAAACCATGCTGACTCTGCTTGATTGAATTATGCTTTTCCAAATGTCCCACTACTGCTTCCTTAATAATGGACTCCAGCATTTTCCCAACCACAGATGTTAGGTAATTGGTCTATAGTTTCCTGCTTTCTGTTTGCCTCCTTTTTTAAATAGGGGTGTTACATTTGCGGTTTTACAATCTGCTGGGACCTCCCCAGAATCCAGGAAATTTTGGTAAATTACAATCAATGCATCCACTTCCTTTAAGACCCTAGGATGTTTATTAGATACACAGAGCATTACCATGCTCTCATGGAATCAGCCACCTATATCACCAGGAAACAGGACACATGATCCACATAAATAAACGATTTGCTACTGGATCAACTTGGAGATAAAATATGGATTGAGCAACATACAATTTTTTTTAAACAATCAGCTCCAAATCTATTAGTATTAAACTAGACCAAAATTTGGATTTGCCTGCTCTCCCAAACTGCATTCCTGCATTTATTTTTCATTCATGAAACAATTTTAGCCAAATGGATTAGCCTTGTTAAGTACTGGCACCCTCTCTGTCCATTCCTGGATAATGATGATGTAGAATTCCATGTCACTCCAAATCAAACACATTTCCTCTATCCAAATAGCAGTATTAAAATATAGTTGTTAAGGAACCGGCTTGAAAAGATCAATAACATTTAGTGACAAGAGGAATGCTAGTTGTGGAATGGCCAAAAGCAATAATTAATAATAGATTCAATTATTAATTAAAGTATGAGGCAAAAATCAAAAGTAGATTTTTGTAATTTTTTGAAACAAAGATTCATATAGCTCCTACAGTTTTAAAAGTATATGATAACTTTTATGTATATAGCGCCTTTAACATAGTAAAACGTTCCAACGCACTTCACAACAATTTTACAACACAATTTTATGTAGTGGGACATATGTCGTCCTGGACCCCCTTGCCACTATACTTATGAAGCTGAATTGAAAGGTTTGTTCAGCTGTATCTCCACCCTTAAAAACACCCTTTTCACAGTTGGATTTTGTACAATTGCTTTTATGTGTGTGTATATTTTAAGTAGTTTATATTAAGTTGGCAGCTCATTTGTGATATTTGTTAGAGTTAATGAGTAGTCGTTCATCAGTTATGCAGCTGCATTTCTTACTAATTAAACTGGCTTGGAAGATATTAAAAACCAGATGCACCATTAAAATAATTTCAAATACTGAGATAATACATTGTTCTGAGGTATAACATGTGCCAGCTTTGGTTTCCAGTGGGGACTTTATAATAAGGACACTGTTAGAAATATTCTGTAGTAATTAGCACTTTTACTTTGAAGCCATATGCTTTTTCTCTATTTTTATGACTGATAAAAATGACAAATGATTTAAGTAATGTTGAGACAGAGCCTAGATGTCCTGACATAGGTGCAGTTTAGACCTGAATGTTTAGAAGTGGGATTTAGACAAACTCAAATGGAAGTATGCAGTTTTGCAATCAATTTTCCAAAGTCAGCTCCTGAGCATAGCTCCACGTGCAGATCTGTGCAGGGAGCTGGGCAGTTTAGGAGCAGCAAATCGTGTTTCAGTGAAAGTTAGAGATGGAACAATTAAAGATAATTAGCAGAATTAGGTGCCAGAAATGCTCAAAAGACACCTCAACTTATTAGTAGCCTCTGCCAAGACTGAATGGGGAGAGTGCGAAGAAGTGACAGACAAAAAGAAAAGGAAAGGAAAGGAAAATATAGAAACATAGAAACATAGAAAATAGGTGCAGGAGTAGGCCATTCGGCCCTTCTAGCCTGCACCGCCATTCAATGAGTTCATGGCTGAACATGCAACTTCAGTACCCCATTCCTGCTTTCTCACCATACCCCTTGATTCCCCTAGTAGTAAGGACTTCATCTAACTCCTTTTTGAATATATTTAGTGAATTGGCCTCAACAACTTTCTGTGGTAGAGAATTCCACAGGTTCACCACTCTCTGGGTGAAGAAATTCCTCCTCATCTCGGTCCTAAATGGCTTCCCCCTTATCCTTAGACTGTGTCCCCTGGTTCTGGACTTCCCCAACATTGAGAACATTCTTCCTGCATCTAACCTGTCTAACCGTCAGAATTTTAAACGTTTCTATGAGGTCCCCTCTCATTCTTCTGAACTCCAGTGAATACAAGCCCAGTTGATCCAGTCTTTCTTGATAGGTCAGTCCCGCCATCCCGGGAATCAGTCTTGTGAACCTTCGCTGCACTCCCTCAATAGCAAGAATGTCCTTCCTCAGGTTAGGAGACCAAAACTGTACACAATACTCCAGGTGTGGCCTCACCAAGGCCCTGTACAATTGTAGCAACACCTCCCTGCCCCTGTACTCAAATCCCCTCGCTATGAAGGCCAACATGCCATTTGCTTTCTTAACAAAGCACAGGCATGAGTCTGCAGGCAGGTGATGGAGCAGCCCAGCACCCCAATCTTTGTTGAGTGACTGCGTGGAGGGAGCCACCTTTGGAATTCTCATAGGCCAGATTTGCAGCATGCTCTCTCGGAGATGGAAGCAAGTAGAAGGCAGCAGCAACTGGTATTATCATTGGCTGCACCAGCCCTGTGCTGCATAGTAGCCCTGGGTGTTCTATTCGCAAATGGAACAGCTCTGCATCTGGCTCTCTGGTGATCTCTGAACACAGTTCCCCAAGAAAGTGCAAAAATGCCTGCAGATATGGTTGCTAGTACTTGGTGAGTGCGTTTGCTATTGGTCATACTGACTGACCTTCTTACATGGAGACCATTGAAAGCACGCCATATTGTGATACAGATGCATCCAACATCACAGTTACTTAAGTATCTTAGTAGTACTATCAGGTCTGTGGTGCTGAACCTTTTTTTTACTTGGTCCAGATGCTTGCGGCATATCTGACCATTGTTGAGTTTTACCACGATAGAAAAAATAGGTGCAGGAGCAGGCCATTCAGCCCTTCTAGCCTGCACCGCCATTCAATGAGTTCATGGCTGAACATGAAACTTCAGTACCCCCTTCCTGCTTTCTCGCCATAACCCTTGATCCCCCGAGTAGTAAGGACTTCATCTAACTCCCTTTTGAATATATTTAGTGAATTGGCCTCAACTACTTTCTGTGGTAGAGAATTCCACAGGTTCACCACTCTCTGGGTGAAGAAGTTTCTCCTCATCTCGGTCCTAAATGGCTTACCCCTTATCCTCAGACTGTGACCCCTGGTTCTGGACTTCCCCAACATTGGGAACATTCTTTCTGCATCTAACCTGTCTAAACCCGTCAGAATTTTAAACGTTTCTATGAGGTCCCCTCTCATTCTTCTGAACTCCAGTGAATACAAGCCCAGTTGATCCAATCTTTCTTGATAGGTCAGTCCCGCCATCCCGGGAATCAGTCTGGTGAACCTTCGCTGCACTCCCTCAATAGCAAGAATGTCCTTCCTCAAGTTAGGAGACCAAAACTGTACACAATACTCCAGGTGTGGCCTCACCAAGGCCCTGTACAACTGTAGCAACACCTCCCTGCCCCTGTATTCAAATCCCCTCGCTATGAAGGCCAACATGCCATTTGCTTTCTTAACCGCCTGCTGTACCTGCATGCCAACCTCAATGACTGATGTACCATGACACCCAGGTCTCGTTGCACCTTCCCTTTTCCTAATCTGTCACCATTCAGATAATAGTCTGTCTCTCTGTTTTTACCACCAAAGTGGATAACCTCACATTTATCCACATTATACTTCATCTGCCATGCATTTGCCCACTCACCTAACCTATCCAAGTCACTCTGCAGCCTAATAGCATCCTCCTCGCAGCTCACACTGCCACCCAACTTAGTATCATCCGCAAATTTGGAGATACTGCATTTAATCCCCTCGTCTAAATCATTAATGTACGATGACCCGATTCCCCTCTTTGTCAATTACAGTGCCCTCAAGTCATTTGGGCCCCATGGCGTGATTGAGGATGAATACAGGATCATTTATTTCTATACATCTCCCCCTCGCATTGCGGTCATGGTACTCATTTTGTGACTTGCGCTTGCCCTCAACTATGCTGGTCAGGACTGGGTGAATGAGGGATAACCGAGTTTTGAGTATCCGTTTCATTTGTAGCTCTGCGGGCGGAACCCCCGTGAGCGAGTGCGGTCGGGATCTATAAGCCAGCAGGTGGTGCGATAGGCGGCATTTTGGGAGGGCCCTTGAATCCTGAGCATACCTTGCTTAATGATTTGGACCGCACATTTCGCCTGTCCATTGGAGGCCGGCTTGAATGGCGCAGTCCTGATGTGGTTGATGCCATTGTCCGACATAATCTCTCGGAATTCGTAGCTTGTGAAACATGGGCCATTATCGCTAACCAGGATGTCCGGCAAGCCATGGGTTGCAAAGATCACACGTAGGCTTTCCACGGTGGTGGATGACATGCATGAATTCAGAATGATGCACTCGATCCATTTCGAGTACGCATCTACCACAATAAGGAACATCTTACCCTTGAACGGGCCCGTGTAGTCAACATGAATGCGTGACCATGGCCTGGTGGGCCTGGGCCACGGACTGAGTGGGGCCTCCCTGGGGGCATTACCCAGCTGGGCACATGTCGTGCACCTGCGAACACAGTGTTCCAGGTCTGAATCAATTCCAGGCCACCAAACGTGTGACTGGGAAATGGCCTTCATCAGCACAATGCCTGGGTGCTCGCTGTGGAGTTCCCTGATGAATGTCTCCCTGCCCTTCTGGGGTATAACTGCCCGGCTGCCCCATATTAGACAATCGGCTTGGATGGAGAGCTCATTCATCCGTCTGTGGAACTGTCTGACCTCCTCAGGGCATGCTCCGTGTGCAGGCGCCAAATCCCCAGTCAGGACACATTTCTTAATCAGGGATAGGAGGGGATCTCTGTTTGTCCAGATTTTGATCTGGCGGGCTGTGATGGGGGAGCCTGCACTGTCAAAGGCATCGACAGCCATGACCATCTCAGCGCTTTGCTCCGCTGCCCCCTCAGTGGTGGCCAGTGGAAGCCTGCTTAGCGTGTCAGCGCAATTTTCAGTGCCGGGCCGGTGCCGGATGGAGTAGTCATAAGCAGCCAGCGTGAGAGCCCATCGCTGTATGCGAGCTGATGCGTTGGCATTGATAGCCTTGCTGTCTGATAACAGGGATGTTAATAGCTTGTGTTCCATCTCTAATTCAAACTTCCTACCAAAGAAGTACTGATGCATTTTTTTTACACCATAGACACATGCAAGCGCTTCCTTCTCAACTATCCCATATCCCCGTTCTGCTTAAGAGAGCGACCTGAGGCGTAAGTCACAGGTTGTAGTTGACCCTCAGCATTGCCCTGCTGCAACACGCACCCAACCCCATAGGCCGATGCATCACATGTCAGAACCAATTTTTTACAGGGGTCGTACAGGGTCAACAACTTGTTTGAACAAAGTAGGTTTCGCGCCCAATCAAAAGCCCGTTTCTGACAGTCCCCCCAAAACCAATCGCAACCCCTACACAGGAGCACATGTAGCGGCTCCAACAATGTACTCAGGTTCGGCAGAAAGTTCCCGAAATAGTTCAACAGTCCCATCTGCAGCAACCCTCCTGCCCAGAAACTCAACCTCAGGAGCTAAGAGCACACAGTTAGACTTCTTGAGTCGCAGACCTACCCAGTCCAGTCAGCGTAGCACCTCCTCCAGGTTGTGGAGGTGTTCCTCGGTGTCTCGACCCGTGATGAGGATGTCGTCCTGGAACACAATCGTTCCAGGAATGAATGTAAGCAGGCTTTCCATGTTTCATTGAAAAATCGCGGCCGCTGATCGAATGGCAAACGGGCACCTGTTATAAATGAACAGTCCCTTGTGCGTGATGGTGGTGGTCAGTAGTTTAGATTCGTCGGCCTGTTCCTGGGTCATATAGGCTGAAGTGAGGTCCAACTTGGTGAACAGCTTGCCGCCTGCCAGCGTGGCGAAGAGGTCCTCCGCTCTCAGGAGCGGATATTGATCTTGTCGGGACACCCGATTGATGGTGGCCTTGTAGTCACCACAGATCCTGACAGAGCCATCCGCTTTTAGGACGGGAACGATGGGGCTCGCCCAGTCACTGAATTCAAGAGGCGAGATAATGCCCTCTCTCAATAGGCGGTCCAATTCGCTCTCGATCTTTTCCCGCATCACATACGGCACCGCTCTGGCTTTGTGGTGCACTGGCCTGGCATCCGGGGTGATGTGTATCACTACTTTAGTGCCTTTGAAAGTCCCGATGCCTGGTTGGAATAGTGAATTGAATTGTTGTAGGATTTGTGAGCACGAACTTCGCTCCACAGATGACATTGCGTGAACAGCCCCCCATTTCCAGTTCATCTCGGCTAACCAGCTCCTCCCCAACAGTGCGGGACCATTGCCCGGGACAATCCAGAGCGGCAGCCGATTCACTAACCCATTGTGTGTGACAGCCAACATTGCACTGCCGAGCACCGGAATGATTTATTTTGTGTAAGTCCGTAATTGTGTCTCAATACGGGCTAATTTGGGCCTATTGGCTTTAAGTGGCCATAGCTTCTCAAATTGCTGAACGCCCATGAGTGACTGGCTGGCCCCAGTGTCCAACTCCATGCATACTGGGATACTGTTTAATAAAACCCTCATCATCATTGGTGGCGTTTTGGTGTATGAACTGTGAATATTCACCACATGGACCCGCTGAACCTCGGCGTCCATCGATTTGCCCCAAAAGTCATCCTGCCTCAAAGAACCCTCTTCTGGTCCATCTGCCTCCTATATTAGTCTGGTTGTAGACTTCCTGCACATTCGAGCTAAGTGGCCACTGAGATTGCAGTTCCTGCAGATAAACTGTTGAAATCTGCAAGATCTAGCTGAGTGTTTTCCCCCACACCTCCAGCATGAGTTAAAGTTTCCATTGTTGCGACAAAGGGACTATGGCCAGGCATTCCTTGCTTACTGTCCCTTTGATTGCTCTTAAGTACCCTATTCGTGGGTGTCAATGGCCCCATCCCGGGTTGCATTATCCACTGTGATGGCGTGAATGTCCGTTCAGCCTGCCATTGTCTCTGTTGAAGTCCTGCTCTGTGGTCTATTGCTGCCTGAGGAGCATCGGACTGCCCCTGCCTGCCTGCGGGGCTCTGAGTCACATTGATGATGTTGACTCCCTGATCCATCACCGCGTTAGAGGCAGAATTGTGCGCGTATATTATTTTCATCTCTTCCTCCCCGCCATGAAAGTTTGAGCTATCAACGCCGCCGCTTCCAATGTCAAATCCTTGGTCTCAATGAATTTGCGGAAAATTCCTGCATGACCAATGCCCTCGATAAAGAAGTCCCTTAGCATCTCCCCCCTTACAGAGGCTGGCCAAACGCCGGAGGTCCGCTACGAAGTCCGGTGTGCTCCGTCCTTCATGACGTCAGTGGGTGTAGAATCTGTGTCGGGCCATATGTATGCTACTCGCCGGTTTGAGATGCTCCCCGATCAATTTGCTAAGTTCTTCAAAAGTTTTGTCCGCCGGCTTTTCAGGTGTTAGTTAGTCCTTCATGAGCGTGTAAGCCTTTGCTCCACAGCTGATCAAAAGATAAGCCCTTCGCTTGTCGGCTGCTGCATCCCCCAGCCATTCTTTCGTAATGAAGCTTTGCTGAAGCCTCTTGACAAAATCGTCCCAGTCTTCCCCAACACAGTACCGATCCTCTGTGCTACCGGTGGCCATTCTCATGGGTCGTGAATTCCCGTTTCTCATCGCCAATGTAACGTCCTTACTCTACAGTATGAAACCACACGAGGCACATTCTGGGGACAAAGTCACTCTGTGACCTTAACTCTTTATTCACAGGACTCCAAAGACACAGACCCTGCGTGGGACCTCCCTTTTTATACCTGTGTGATCAGGTAAGGAGTATCTCCCACAAGTTCACCCCTTGTGGTCAAGGTGTGCATCTAGGTTGAGTGTATACAGTAATACAGTGGTGTTACATTGTGGTTACATACATGACAGTTCTCTGTCTCCTTTGATTAAAACTTACACCCTTTTGTGTGCTGTGAATGGGAGCAGCATGATACAAGTTTAACAACAATCCTTTTTGACATGGTATTTTATACAGCAGGTTGCACAAGTTGCTACCATACACGCCAAAATGCAAAAGCATCATCCCAAACTGTATCATTCAGCTTACAGCTATTCATCTAAATGTATTTACAAGATTTATAATCACACAGAAACTAAACAGACATAATCAGCAACACAATGTTTGACTTACTACAGTACTTTGAACTGTCTTGAATATAATGGAATCCAAAATTTTAGAGTCCTTTTCAGAAGCTTTTAATTGAGACCTTGTTGAATATAAAATATGCACTTTTCCCATCTAAAGAGTTCTATCACACAGCCTCGAGATGAAAGCATATGGTTAAGAACTCCAGAACAAAAAAAAAGCAGCATTTATGCTGCTCCAAGTAAGCTTTTGTACCCCATATCAAAGCTGTCCTTTCATGCCAGACATGCTTATTTGAAGAAGGTCCAGATTATTTTAGAATAGGCAGATGATTTGCATACTAATTATTTCTACTATCCAAGATGGATGGGATGTGAACTTGGCAGTCTATGTGGGTCTATCTAATTGGTTTCTACCATTATATACCAACATTACATTACATTTAATTTAATGTAAAGCAGGGAAAGAAATGGTGAAGCAATTTTTGGAAAGATGTCTGTAATTTCTGATGTTCTGTAATTTTATTTTGTAATTACACAAATAATTGTTATTTTCATTTTGAGAATTCATTGAAGAGAAGGCTAGGAAATAGCACTTTTCATTTTTGTATCCTATTGAGGATCAGATGAAACCAGGTCAGATTTACCATTGATTGGGGAAAGATATCTCGATTCCTTAAAAGCTCTTCAAATCTCAACCTCAGAGGGATATGCCTGCTCCATGTTTGTGTAAATACCTTCTTGGGTTGAGTGGTGTCATTCACTCCCATAAGTAGATTCAATGCCCCTTATGTGTGGGCTCACACTACCCAATATATAATTATATGATAGGGTATCCTAGGGAAGGTAACAATACATGTAGAAATAGGTGTGGGCTCTGAAAATAATTGCCTTCAGACACTAAGAGCACTATGGATGGCTAAAGTGCTAAGAATAAATTGCTAAAATTACTCTTGGAACAATTTCCCAACTGCTGCGTTGAGGCTGCACAACTTTAATGGTCCCTGTGTTTGTTTCCTGGGCTGGGAGTCATGCACTGGCCATAAATCATGTAATTACCAGGTCATAAATGCAATTAGTTTGCAGGCTAACTGGCTGCAGCACAAATAACGGTGTAAATCCAGCAAATTTTCAATTGCCATTGACAACAATGGAAGGCTGAGCAGTGAGAACAGAGTTTTATCGGCTTTGGCGTGGCTAATGGCAGAGCTGCACAAATGTGCCAGCAAACTATGCTGCAATGCAGCTGATGGTATAACTCACTTATTCCATTATTTCCTGGAACTTTTATGTATTTACATGGGCACTCGCTATTAATACATCATTACTATCGTGCACGTTTGCAGCAGATTCAAATGTGATCTTATTATGAATATCACTACAACTACTAAATCTTCTTGCTGTCTCAGGTAACTTGCTGTCTGCACATAGTCCTTGTATTATTACAGTGACTAACCTTCAAAAGTACTTCATTAATTTGGGACATCCTGAGGTTCTGAAAGCTGCGATATAAATGTAGGTTCTACTGTAAGGTTTTCCTGTAAAAAGGAAGGCCATTCATTTATATTGCATCCTTCTTGTCTTCAAGACATCCCAAAGTGCTTTACAGTCAATGAATAGCTTATTGAAGTGTGGACACTGTTGTTTGTAGGCAAATACGGCAGTCAATTTATGCATAGCAAAGTCCTGCAAACAATAATAAGGTAGATGGCTAGACAAACTGTTTTTGGGGGTGATAGTTGAGGAATAAATGATGATCAGGAGAACGCTCCTGCTCTTCTTCAAATGTAATATGGATCTTGACCACTTGAACAGGCATTTAAGAGCTCAATTTAACATCTTATCTGAAATACCATCATCTCTAACAATACAGTACTCACCTGAAGTGTCAGATTGGATAATATGCTCAAGTCTTGGAGTGGGGCTTGAGCTCATAACCTTCTGCCTCATCTCTGAGAGTACTACCACTGAGCTAAGACTGACACTTCAGCTCATGCGAGTAATGGTGGCTACTGATATTATGAGCCTCATGGTAAATGTCATTGTTTCTAAAACCAGTAGAAAAAAGTGAAAATCTGCCAATTTATGTATTTAAAATATACTTAAAGATGTTCACTTCATTAAAGTTGGGAAACAAAAATATTAATAAAATAAAGATATTGGTCTTGATTCAATAAAAATATAAAAGCAAATCTGTCACCACAGACAATCCATCTCTCCAATGAAAGCAGATTATGTATGAACAATGACGTCGGTGTACCATATGATGGCAGTGCAGGCACTGTTAAAATTTGCGTGGTGCTTTACTTCAGTCTGGATTAGCAGTAAATTTCTTTTCACAATCACCTGTCTTAATCAATCGCTAAAGTAACACTTGGACATAAATAAACATCCATTGCAAACTGACTTCAACAGTTCTGCCCTTACAGTTAAACAGTACTACATTTTTAAAGGATGTTACTAAAATCTGTCTTGTTTTTCTCAGTCTCAGCATTACCTTACTGTCCTATCCTGCTCCTTTTTCGCTTTTCAGGCCCAAATTTTAATCTCCTCAGTTCACTCCTTGCCCTCTCATCCTTTTGTTCTGTTTCATTCAATTTGTCTCTGTTGTAGTAGGTCTCGTTCACTCAGTCCTTCAGGCACCTTTTATAAATGGATGTCTTCTGTTCCAATCTCATTCTCTTGCCCATTTTTTCCTTCTTACTTGTGATTGCCATCACAGTGCTAAGGTTACTGTTTACAATATCAGTCTTAAAGAAATCCTTTCCAATTCTTGGAATTATTAGCATGAATGAAATGGAAAATTTGCTGAACATATAATACGATCAGGTAAATTGCATTGCATCACGTTATCAAGTAATTAGAATACAACAACAACATGTATTTATATAGTGCCTTTAAGGTAGTAAAACATCCCAAGGAGTATTATAAGACAAATCATTTGACACCGAGCCACATAAGGAGAAATTAGAGCAGATGACCAAATGCTTGGTCAAAGAGGTAGGTTTTAAGGAGCGTCTTAAAGGAGGAAAGAGAGGCAAAGAGGTTTAGACAGGGAATTACAGAGCTTAGGGTAGAGGCAACAGAAAGCACGGCCACCAATGGTTGAGTTATTATAATCAGGGATGCTCAAGAGGGCAGAATTAGAGGAGCGCAGATATCTTGGAAGGTTGTGGGGCTGGAGGAGATTACAGAGATAGGGATGGGGGCGAAGCCATGAAGGAATTTAAAAACAAGGATGAGAATTTTGAAATTGAGGCGTTGCTTAACCGGGAGCCAAAGTAGGTTAGTGAGCACAGGGGTGATGGGTGAATGGGATTTGGCGCGAGTTAGGACACGAGTAGCCGAGGTTTGGATGATTTCAAGTTTACCTTGGAGTGTGTTGGAATAGTCAAGTCAGCTCATTCGCTGCTGAAACCCTCATTCATAGAAACATAGAAACATAGAAAATAGGTGCAGGAGTAGGCCATTCGGTCCTTCGAGCCTGCACCGCCATTCAATAAAATCATGGCTGATCATTTCCTCAGTACCCCTTTCCTGCTTTCTCTCCATACCACTTGATCCCTTTAGGCAAAAGGGCCATATCTAACTCCCTCTTGAATATATCCAATGAACTGGCATCAACAACCCTCTGCAGTAGGGAATTCCACAGGTTAACAACTCTCTGAGTGAAGAAGTTTCTCCTCATCTCAGTCCTAAATGGCCTACCCCTTATCCTAAGACTGTGTCCCCTGGTTCTGGACTTCCCCAACATCGGGAATATTATTCCCGCATCGAACCTGTCCAGTCCGGTCAGAATGTTTCTATGAGATCCCCTTTCATCCTTCTAAACTCCAGTGAATACAGGCCCAGTTGATCCAGTCTCTCCTCATATGTCAGTCCAGCCATTCCGGGAATCAGTCTGGTGAACCTTTGCTGCACTCCCTCAATAGCAAGAACATCCTTCCTCAGATTAGAGGACCAAAATTGAACACAATATTCCTGGTGAGGCTTCACCAAGGCCCTGTACAACTGCAGTAAGACCTCCCTGCTCCTATACTCAAACCCCCTAGCTATGAAGGCCAACATACCATTTGCCTTCTTCACCGCCTGCTGTACCTGCATGCCAACTTTTAATGGCTGATGAACCATGACACCCAGGTCTCGTTGCACCTCCCCTTTTCCTAATCTGCCACCATTCAGATAATATTCTGCCTTCGTGTTTTTGCCCCCGAAGTGGATAATCTTACACTTATCCACATTATACTGCATCTACCATGCATTTGCCCACTCACCTAATCTGTCCAAGTCAACCTGCAGCCTCTTAGCGTCCTCCTCAGAGCTTGCACCGCCACCCAGTTTAGTGTCATCTGCAAACTTGGAGATATTACACTCAATTCCTTCATCTAAATCATTAATATATATTGTAAAGAGCTGGGGTCCCAGCACTGAGTCCTGTGGCACCCCACTGGTCACTTCCTGCCATTCTGAAAAGGACTCATTTATCCCGACTCTCTGCTTCCTGTCTGCCAACCAGTTCTCTATCCACATCAGTACATTACCCCCAATATCATGTGCTTTGATTTTGCACACCAATCTCTTGGGTGGGACCTTGTCAAAAGCCTTTTGAAAGTCCAAATACACCACATCCACTGGTTCTCCCTTGTCCACTCTACTAGTTACATCCTTAAAAAATTCCAGAAGATTTTTCAAGCATGATTTCCCTTTCATAAATCCATGCTGACTTGGACCGATCCTGTCCCTGCTTTCCAAATGCGCTGCTATTTCATCTTTAATAATTGATTCCAACATTTTACCCACAACTGATGTCAGGCTAACCGGTCTATAATTACCCATTTTCTCTCTCCCTTCTTTTTTAAAAAGTGGTGTTATATTAGCTGCCCTCCAGTCCATAGGAACTGATCCAGATTCGATAGACTGTTGGAAAATGATCACCAATGCATCCACTATTTCTATAGCCATTTCCTTAAGTACCCTGGATGCAGACTATCAGGTCCCGGGGATTTATCGGCCTTCAATCCCATCAATTTCCCTAACACAATTTCCCACCTAATAAGGATATCCTTCAGTTCCTCCTTCTCACTAGACCCTCGTTCCCCTCGTACTTCCTGAAGGTTATTTGTGTCTTCCTTCTTGAAGACAGAACCAAAATATTTATTCAACTGGTCTGCCATTTCTTTGTTCCCCATTATAAATTCACCTGAATCTGACTGCAAGGGACCTATGTTTGTCTTCACTAATCTTTTTCTCTTCACATAGCTATAGAAGCTTTTGCAGTCAGTTTTTATGTTGCCAGCAAGCTTCCTCTCGTACTCTATTGTCCCCCTCTTAATTAAACCCTTTGTCCTCCTCTGCTGAATTTTAAATTTCTCCCAGTCCTCAGGTTCACTGATATTTCTGGCCAATTTATATGCCTCTTCCTTGGATTTAACACTATCCTTAATTTCCCTTGTTAGCCACAGTTAAGCCACCTTCCCCATTTTATTTTTACTCCAGACAGGGATATACAATTGTTGAAGTTCATCCATGTGATCTTTAAATGTTTGCCATTGCCTATCCACCGTCAACCCTTTAAGTATCATTTGCCAGTCTATTTTAGCCAATTCACGCCTCATACCA
Organism: Pristiophorus japonicus; assembly: GCF_044704955.1. NCBI lineage: Eukaryota > Metazoa > Chordata > Chondrichthyes > Pristiophoridae > Pristiophorus > Pristiophorus japonicus. The sequence continues at coordinate 72,636,984 of NC_091979.1, forward strand.
TCGAAGTTACCTTTCCTTAAATTCAGAACCCTAGTCTCTGAATTAACTGTGTCACTCTCCATCTTAATAAAGAATTCTATGATATTATGCTCACTCTTCCCAAAGGGGCCTCACTCAACAAGATTGCTAATTAGTTCTTTCTCATTACACATCATCCAGTCTAAGATAGCCAACCGTCTAGTTGGTTCCTCGACATATTGGTCTAGAAAACCATCCCCAATACTCTCCAGGAAATCCTCCTCCACCGCATTGCTACCAGTTTGGTTAGCCCAATCAATATGTAGATTAAAGTCGCCCATGATAACTGCTGTACCTTTATTGCACGCATCCCTAATTTCTGGTTTGAGGCTGTCCACAACCTCACTACTGTTTGGTGGTCTGTAAACAACTCCCACTAGCGTTTTCTGCCCTTTGGTGTTCCGTTGCTCCACCCATACCGATTCCACATCATCCAAGCTAATGTCCTTCCTTACTGTTGCATTAATTTCCTCTTTAACCAGCAATGCCACTCCACCTCCTTGTTTTGGAAGAAAGGAAAGAGTTACAGAGGAATGCCAGGAAGGTCAGACTACATGGGAGATGCTTTGTGCTCACCAACTGTTACTCATATACCCACAAGTGAACATATCTAATTTTGAACACACAGCAAGTGTTTGTGGTGGCTCCTCTTCCCAAAGGAAACTGCACAAAGGCACTCTTCAAAATCTACCTCTTTGACCAAGCTTTTGGTCACCTGTCCTAATAGATTCAAGTTGTTGTTGTTGTTGAATTGCAGACTGAGGTATATGAATGTCTGACTAACAGTAATGTTGGATGCTCCCACAAAAGCATCTCAGTCACACTGACTTTTTCTTTCAGTGGGTACTACATGGAAAAGGAATGCCAGTGTAATTAACAGCCAACATTATCTGATTGGCCCTTTCCACCAAACACATCTGCAGGCCCTGGCCGTAACTGTGTATCACTGCACGGACACTTGTGGCAATTATGCAGCATAGTAATACCATATCCAGTGACTGTATTGGTTCTCCGTGGCCTGAAATTTGGTGCCACCTCTTTGCAGGTATGCTGCACTGTTGGCACCATCATGTGGCACAGGGAACCACTGTCCTTCCAACCACCTCATGCAGCTCCAATACCATTTCAGCATCTATTAATCAGGTGCTGGATTGCTTAGTCACTTGTCCATATACTCGTACCTGCACCTTGGGATTTCTTTTCCTTCACGTTTGCTTGTCACTTCCTTGTCCCCTGTTCATTCGGCCTTGGCAAAGGCTGCAATTGTGTTGAGATGCTTTTTAAGGCTCTCCAAAGCCTTTCGGAGCTTTTCTTTTACAGTTGTGAGACTACCTTTTAATTGCCCTCATCACTTTAAAATAGGCTCAGTTTTCTGCTCGCACCATTAATGTCTCCCCTGGACCTGTCTAAAACCACACCTGAAGCTGTGCTAATATGCCAACCTAGAAAATTCTGTGCAAACAGTACACGTCTATTTGTATCCATCTAAAATCCAGGAATAGTTATTTTTGCTTAAATGACACCAATTTTGGAATTATAGGTGAATAAATGAGAAAGAAAAGAAAGAATTTGTATTGATATGGCGCGTTTCACAACCTCAGGATGGCCCAAAGCGCTTTATGGCCAGTGAACTACTTTCGAGGTGCAGGCACTGTTCTAATGATGGCAGCCAATTTGTGCAGAGTAAATAAGGCCCTAAAATTGATTAAAAAGTGCCCCATAAATTTAACTACATATATCTCATGGTCAGATGTTTATTGTAAACCATTCTCACTTTCGTCCAATGATTTATAATCTCATCTGAATCCTTCAATAAGATTACTGGCTTGTAAATACTCCCAGCTTCCATTATGCTGTATTAAGCTTTAATTTTATAGTGTTTTTCTGATTGGATTATTGTCCTTTTCCATGCTGAACATTTGACTTTAATGTCGGCTTACCTTCGTTCTGCAAGGTCAGGTGTCGGACCTGATTTGAAGTGTTCTTCTAGATGAAAACAATGACATTTCTTACAATAAAAGAGTGTTACTGATGCATAGTTATTGTTCAGTGAAACAGTTGCCTCAGTTTAATTAATGTATTTACATAGTAGCGGTCGATAAAATTAGTCCCAGAACAACCGGTTTTGATGTGAGCCTCAAAATTAACAGGTAAAATACTGATTGGTAACATTTACACAATGAGGGCTACTATGTAAAGCAATGGATATTGTATATACACTTTCAGTCAAAGGATGATATCAAGGAGAATCAGGTAAATGATACGTAATGGACTTGCCTCCCATGGGGAGAGGCACATCTGGTTAGTGTGTGGCCCATGCCAATTATTCTCCCTGAAGGCAGCCCATGAGTTTGCAACGGAATGAATTGTAAGCCACAGGGAATAAAATGGCATGCTGGATGTCAGATATTCCCGTATCCCAGTAATTGTTTAACCCTTGTAATTCTCACTAGAATTTAGTCTCCATGGGTGAGATTAATATGATTTACAGCTGCCAGTTCGCAGTGCTTTTCAACAAATATACAAAATGGTGGGGTGCTCAGGGACTCTATGAGAATGCCATAAATTAATTGGCCTATTAACCAGAGGATCCACTATTACGTTTTTACGAGTCTCAACTGAGCAGTTGACTCCATCGGGGAGGGAGTGGGATGTGGGGCAGGGCGGTGGGTGGGGGGCAGGTGGAGGAAAACCACCTCCATGTATTAGTATGCTCCCTGATAGGCTATTTGCTAATCATTTATATAAGGCTGTTTTAATTTACAGAATCTTCCAATTTGGACCATGGCTTTACCATTTTGTAACAGTGTGTGGAACTCTGCTGGAGCACGAGGAAGAGCATTTCAATTTTCCAAATTGGGTCAGCCAACTGTATGCTGACGACTAAAACTTAAAGCGGGTACAATTCAAAATTGGCAATGGCTCAAAACAGGCAGTAGTGGATCAGCCACCCGATTTAAGTCAATGGAAAGGGCAATTTTAACTCTGCCCGCCCAGGAGAAAACAGCCAAACAGGCAGTTAAAATGGCCACACTGACTTACCGCCAATGATCCAGCTGCCTTCCTATGCAATGCAAATTTAACCTGTTAGTTTGAACAGGTGAAAGGATCACCCGCCTTAAGGCAATGGGGTCCTTTTAAAATATGCAAATTGAGCTCCGTTGATGTCACTGTGACTCGACTGTAATTTTAACCCAAGGTCTGGGCAGCAATGCCATGGTGCTTTCCCCGCAGACCAACTTTGTGCCAAGAGAAGCTGTGGCCAGAAGAGGCTCCGAAAGGTCAGCTAATTTTAAAAAAATTTTTGTTTCCTTGTTGGGCCCACAAAGAAACTTTGGGCCTCCCCTATCCTGGGCATCCTTGCCCCTCCCCCGACTTCTTGAACCCCCTCCCAACTGTTCCCCTGAGTGCCAGGGTCCATTCATAGGAACATAGGAACAGGAGTAGTCTACTCAGCCTCTCAAGCCTGTTCTGTCATTCAATGAGATCATGGCTGATCTGCGATCTAACTCCATACACCCGCCTTTGGCCCATATCCCTTAATTCCTTCAGGTCCCTGGTGGTAGCCTTCTGCTGCCTGAAATTCCACAATCGCTGGCCATCTAATATTTCCTGCCGGGTTCGAGCAGGAGACTGGCATGATCTATGATGGTGAGTCTCTCGGGCATTATGCTGTGGAAGGCTGGACAGTTTGGAGTCCATCTTGGCCCCCGGCCGCATGACTCCTCCCTCAGCGTTACAATAGGTGCTTCTATCGTTTCCTGAGGTTCCAAGTTTATAAAAAAAATCTTGTAAATCCGATATTCTCAAAATGAAATGTTCAGCTGGTAAAAAGTAGTTTGTCTCTGGTATGTATGTAACTATGTAATACTTGCCACCAGGGGGCGCAACTGTTGGAGTCCTAATGGTCACCTGCATACACGTGCAGGGCCAATATAAAAGGTTGAGTGCCATGTTGTTTAGGCACTCTGGAGTTGTAATAAAGAAGACTAAGGTCACACTAAGTTTAGCTCACAGTACTCAGCCTCGTGGAGTTCTTCTATACACAACAGCTGATGACGAGTAACAGATTATGAACCTTCACGCAAAGCATGGCTGCCGTTGGAATATTAGAGAGATTCGTAGAGGGTGATGATTGGGAAGCCTTCGTTGAGCGTCTCGACCAGTACTTCATGGCCAACGAGCTGGAAGGAGACACGAAAGCGGCCATACGCAGGGCGGTTCTCCTCACCGTCTGTGGGCATAAAATATATGTCCTCAACAAGAATCTGCTCGGAATGACAAAACCAACAGAGAAGGAATATACAGAGTTGTGTACGCTGGTTCAGGACCATCTCAAGCCGAAGGAGAGTATCCTCATGGCCAGATATTGTTTTTGCACGCACCATCACCCCTGGGGCCAGGACATGGCAGATTATGTCACCGACCTGAGATGCCTCGCGGGACCTTGCGATTTTGGAGCTGCGTTGAGGCAAATGCTGTGGGACTTTTAGTGCTGGGCATCAGCCATGAGGTCATTCTTCGAAAGCTGCTGGCTGCCGAAACCCTAGACCTGAGCCGGGCCGTCGCAATCGCCCAGGCACGCATGACCACGGACGATAACACCAAACAGATATCTTCTCTACATCGAAGTTCACCGGCAAGTACTGTGTCGCGAGCAGGCCGAACTGCATATGGCAGGGCCTATGTGTCTGCGGCTGCAAGACCTGTGATGACTCAGAGTCTGCCATCAGGGGTGAATGTGAATCCATTAGCACCATGTTGGCGCTGCGGGGGTAATCATCGGGCCCATCAATGTCGATTCAAGCACTACGTGTGCAAAGGCTGCGCAACGATGGGGCACCTCCAGCGAATGTGCAAATGTGCTGCGACATACCACGTGGCAGAGGATGATCGATCCGGCACGGATCACACAGCACAGAAAATCAACCAAAGGAAGAAGTGTATGGGGTACATAGCTTCACCACCAAGAGCCCTCCTATAATGCTGAAAGTCAAATTAAATGGAGTTCCAGTATCCATGGAATTGGACACGTGTGCAACTTAGTCAATAATGAGCCAGAAGGCTTTCGAGAAACTGTTGGGCAATAAAGCACAAAGGCCCAAACTGAGCCCGATTAAGGCAAAGTTGCCTACCGACACCAAAGATCTCATACCAGTTATTGGAAGTGCGGCAGTGAAGGTATCGTATGATGAAGCTGTGCATGACCTATCATTGTGGATTGTTCCAGGGCATGGCCCAATGCTGTTCGACAGAAGCTGGCTAGAAAAGATTAGATGGAATTGGAACGACTTCAAAGCACTATCTTCAGTGGATGACGCCTCGTGTGCTCAAGTGCTGAGCAAGTTTCCCTCGCTATTCGAATCAGGCATCGGCAACTTCACAGGCGCCAAGGTACAGATCCATCTAGGCCCCGATGCACGGCCCGTCTATCACAAGGCTCGGGCGGTTCCATACATGATGAGGGAGAAAGTCGAGATCGAAATGGACAGACTCCAATGCGAAGGAATCATATCGCCAGTCGAATTCAACGAGTGGGCCAGTCCAATTGTGCTGGTGTTGAAAAGCGATGGCACGGTCTGAATCTGCGGAGAATACAAGGTAACGATTAACTGAATCTCACTACAGGACCAGTAGCCACTAGCCAAGGCGGATGACCTGTTCGCAACGTTAGCAGGGGGGAAGTCATTCACCAAGTTGGACCTAACCTCCGCCTACATGACGCAAGAGCTGGCTGAAGCTTCGAAAAGACTGGCATGCATCAACACACACAAAGGGCTGTTCATAAACCATAGGTGCCCTTTCGGGATTCGCTCGGCTGCAGCCATTTTCCAGAGAAACATGGAGAGTTTGCTAAAAGCTGTTCCGCGCACCATTGTGTTTCAAGACGACATCCTGATCACTGGTCGTGACACCATCGAACATCTACACAACCTGGAAGAGGTTCTAAGCCACCTAGACAGAGTGGGACTCAGGCTGAAATGCTCCAAGTGTGTTTTCCTGGTGCCAGAAGTTGCATTTTTGGGGGGAAAGATTGCAGCAGATGGCATCAGGCCCATGGACTCAAAGACAGAGGCCATCAAGAATGCACCCAGACCACAGAATGTGATGGAGCTGCGTTTGTTCCTGGGACTCTTCAACTATTTTGGTAACTTTCTACCCGGGTTGAGCAAGTTGTTAGAGCCTTTGCACATGTTGCTACGTAAGGGTGATGACTGGGTTTGGGGCAAATCTCAAGACACAGCCTTTGAGAAGGCCAGGAACCTGCTAAGTTCAAATAAGTTACTTGTACACTATGACCCATGTAAACGTTTAGTGCTAGCATGTAATGCCTCATTGTATGGGGTCGGCTGTGTGTTACAGCAAGCCAATGTATCAGGCAACCTACAACCAGTTGCATACGCATGTCTGAGGCTGAGAGAGCCTATAGTTTGGTCGAGAAAGAGGCATTAGCATGTGTTTATGGGGTTAAGAAAATGCACCAATACCTATTTGGACTTCGGTTTGAGCTTGAAACTGACGACAAGTCGCTCATTTCGCTGTTTTCAGAGAGCAAAGCTATAAATACCAGTGCTTCGTCCCGCATCCAAAGATCGGCACTAACATTATCCGCTTATGACCACAGACCAGGCACTGAAAACTGTGCTGATGCTCTCAGCCGGCTACCATTACCCACCACTGGGGTTGAAATGGCGCAGCCCGCAGACTTGCTACTGGTCATGGATGCTTTTGAGAGCGAGCAGTCACCCGTCACAGCTCGCCAGATCAGGACCTGCACCAGCCAGGATCCTGTGCTATCATTATGAAGGCAATTGGCAGGTTTCATGTTTGGTGGCCCGGCATTGACTCGGACTTGGAGTCATGCATGCATCAGTGCAACACTTGCTCGCAACTGAACAATGCACCAAGGGAGGCTCCACTGAGTCTGTGGTCATGGTCCTCCAAACCGTGGTCCAGGATCCATGTAGATTTTGCCGGCCCCTTTCTAGGAAAGATGTTTTTAGTAGTTGTGGACGCTTATTCCAAATGGATTGAATGCATAATCAAGTCATCCAGCACATCCACTGCCACCATTGAAGCCTCTGGGCCATGTTCACCACCCATGGCTTGCCTGATGTCCTTGTCAGCGACAATGGACCATGTTTCACCAGCTCGGAATTCAACGAGTTTATGACCCGCAATGGCATCAAGCATGTCCGGTCTGCTCCATTTAAGTCCACGTCTAACGGTCAAGCAGAGCCCGGCAGTCCAAACAATCAAGCAGAGCATGAAACGCGTGATGGACGGCTCCCTGCAGACCCGCTTGTCTCGCATTCTGCTCAGTTACCGGACGCAAACCCACTCACTCACCAGGGTTCCCCCGGTGGAATTGTTAATGTAGACAGCCCTCAAAACCAGGCTTTTCCTTGTCCACCCGGATTTTAATGACCACGTGGAAACCCGGAGACACCGGCAGAACATGTAACACGATTGCGCGGCTGTTTCACGTGACATTGATGTTAACGACCATGTGTTTGTCCTGAATTACGGTCATGGTCCCAAGTGGGTTGCTGGCACTGTTTTAGCTAAAGAAGGGAATAGCATGTTTATCATCAAACTGTTAATGGCCCAACATGCAGAAAGCATTTAGATCAGACCAAATTGCAATTTACTGACAACCAGGAACGACTTGAAGAGGACATCACCATTCACGATCCACCAACACACACCCAACCAGCAATCGACCTCGCTGTCAATCACGAGGATGAACCACCGTTGCTGACAGTCCGGTCAGACCAGCTGCGGTGCAGTGCAGCAATGATCCGACCAACTCACATACGCCAGGGTTTGAACTTAGACGATCAACCAGAGAGCCAAGGGCTCCGGATCGGCTTAACTTCTAAATAACTTGTACTGAAGACTTTGAAGGGGGGGAGTGATGTTATGTATGTAACTATGTAATACTTGCCACCAGAGGGCGCGACTGTTGGAGTCCTAATGGTCACTTGCACACATGTGTAGGGTCAGTATAAAAGGATGGCTGCCATGTTGTTCAGGCACTCTAGAGTTGCAATAAAGAAGGCTAAGGTCACGTTAAGTTTAGCTCACAGTACTCAGCCTTGTGAAGTTCTTCTATCAAGGAGGCGGCGCGGGAGTCCGGGGGAGGCCTATAAAAAGCCCTACATCTTCGGAGCAGCGGGAGATCGAGGAGGCCAGCTGGTGCAGGGAGAGAAGGCAAAAAGAAGTAAAAAGAAATCGAAGGGTGACATCACAGCCAAGGGGGTAAGTGATTGGCTGCTGATTTGTGAGTAGTTTTTCTTCTTTTTCGTTTCCTTTACCAGTAGGTAACCTTTGATATTGTTGCCAAATTAAATTAATTAAGGGTTAAGTCATGGCAGGAGAGCCCAGGCCCATGTCATGCTCCTCCTGTGCTTTATGGGAAACATAGAAACATAGAAAATAGTTGCAAAAGTAAGCCATTCGGCCCTTCGAGACTGCACCACCATTCAATAAGATCATGGCTGATCATTCACCTCAGTACCCCTTTCCTGCTTTCTCTCCATACCCCTTGATTCTTTTCACTGTAAGGGCCATATCTAACTCCCTCTTGAATATATCCAATGAACTGGCATCAACAACTCTCTGCGGTAGAGAATTCCACAGGTTAACAACTCTCTGAGTGAAGAAGTTTGTCCTCATCTCAGTCCTAAATGGCTTACCCCTTATCCTTAGACTGTGTTCCCTGGTTCTGGACTTCCCCAACATAAGGAACATTCTTCCTGCATTTAACCTGTCCAGTCCCGTCAGAATTTTAGATGTTTCTATGAGATCCCCTCTCATCCTTCTAAACTCCAGTGAATACAGGCGCAGTCGATCCAGTCTATCCTCATATGTCAGTCCTGCCATCCCGGGAATCAGCCTGGTAAACCTTCACTGCACTCCCTCAATAGCAAGAATGTCCTTCCTCAGATTAGGAGACCAAAGCTGAACACAATATTACAGGTGAGGCCTCACCAAGGCCCTGTACAACTGCAGTAAGACCTCCCTGCTCCTACACTCAAATCCCCTAGCTATGAAGGCCAACATAACATTTGCCTTCTTCACCACCTACTGTATCTGCATGCCAGCTTTCAATGACTGATGTACCATGACATCCAGATCTCGTTGCACCTCCCCTTTTCCTAATCTGCCGCCATTCAGATAATATTCTGCCTTCGTGTTTTTGTCCCCAAAGTGGATAACCTCACATTTATTCACATTATACTGCATCTGCCATGCATTTGCCCACTCACCTAACCTGTCAAGTCACCCTGCAGCCTCTTAGCTTTCTCCTCACAGCTCATACCGCCACCCAGCTTAGTGTCATTTGCAAACTTGGAGATATTACACTCAATTTCTTCATCTAAATCATTAATGTATATTGTAAATAGCTGGGGTCACTGCCTGCCATTCTGAAAAGGACCCGTTTATCCCGACTCTCTGCTTCCTGCCTGCCAACCAGTTCTCTATCCCCGTCAGTACATTACCCCCAATACCATGTGCTTTAATTTTGCACAACAATCTCTTGTGTGGGACCTTGTCAAAAGCCTTTTGAAAGTCCAAATGCACCATATCCACTGGTTCTCCCTTGCCCACTTTACTAGTTACATCCTCAAAAAATTCTAGAAGATTTGTCAAGCATGATTTCCCTTTCATAAATCCATGCTGACTTGGACCGATCCTGTCACTGCTTTCCAAATGTGCTGCTATTTCATCTTTAATAATTGATTCCAACATTTTCCCCACTGCTGATGTCAGGCTAACTGGTCTAAAATTACCTGTTTTCTCTCGCCCTCCTTTTTAAAAAAGTGGTGTTACATTAGATACGCTCCAGTCCATAGGAACTGATCCAGATTCGATAGATTATTGGAAAATGATCACCAATGCATCCACTATTTCCAAGGCCACTTCCTTAAGTACTCTGGGATGCAGACTATCAGGACCCGGGTCTCTCAGGGACGCTCCCAGTGTCCCTGATGACTAAATGTGCAGGAAGTGTATCTTGTTGCAGCTCCTGACAGACTGCATTGTGGTACTGGAGCTGCGCATGGATTCACTCTGTAGCATCCGCGATGCTGAGGATGTTGTGAATAGCATCTTTAGTGAGTTGGTCACACCGCAGCTAAAGGTGACTCAGGTAGATAGGGAATGGGTGACCATCAGGCAGAGTAGTGGAAGGAAGGCAGTCCAGGGGTCCCCTGCAGTAATCCCCCTCCAAAACAGATATATCACTTTGGGTGCTGTTGGGGGGGATGATTCACCAGGGCAGCAGCAGCCAAGTTCATGGCACCGTGGGTGGCTCTGCTGCACAGGAGGGCAGGAAAAAGAGTTGGAGAGCTATAGTGGTAGGGGATTCAATTGTAAGGGGAATAGGTAGACGTTTCTGTGGCCGCAATCGAGACTCCAGGTATGTTGCCTCCCTGGTGCAAGCGTCAAGGATGTCTCAGAGCGGCTGCAGGACATTTTGGAGGAGAAGGGTGAACAGCCAGTTGTTGTGGTGCATACAGGTACCAACAATATCGGAAAAAAAGGGATGAGGTCCTACAAGCTAAATTTAGGGAGCTAGAAGTTAAATAAAAAGTAGCATCTCAAAGATAGCAATCTTAGGATTGCTACCAGTACCACGTGCTAGTCAGAGTAGGAATTGCAGGATAGCTAAGATGAATACGTGGCTTGAGGAATGGTGCAAGAGGGAGAAATTCACATTCCTGGGACATTGGAACCGGTTCTGGGGGAGCTGGGACCAGTACAAACTAGACAGTCTACACCTGGGCAGGACTGGAACCAATGTCCTAGGGGGAGTGTTTGATACTGCTGTTGCAGAGGGGTTAAACTAATATGGCAAGGGGATGGGAATCTATGCAGGGAGACACAGGGAAGTAGAATGGGGGCAGAAGCAAAAGATAGAAAGAAGAAAAGTAAAAGTGGAGGGCAGAGAAACCCAAGGCAAAAATCAAAAAGGGCCACATTACAGCAAAATTCCAAGTGGGCAAAGTGTGTTAAAAAGACAAGTCTAAAGGCTCTGTGCCTCAATGCGAGGAGTATTCATAATAATGTGGACGAATTAACTGTGCAGGCAGCGATTAACGAATATAATATAATTGGCATCACAGAGACATGGCTCCAGGATGACCAAGGCTGGGAACTCAACATCCAGGGGTATTCAACATTGAGGAAGGACAGACAGAAAGGAAAAGGAGGTGGGGTAACGTTGCTGGTTAAAGAGGAAATTAACGCAATAGTAAGGAAGGACATTAGCTTGGATGATGTGGAATCGGTATGGGTGGAGCTATGGAATACCAAAGGGCAGAAAACGCTAATGGGAGTTGTGTACAGACCATCAAACAGTAATAGTGAGGTTGGGGATAGCATCAAACAAGAAATTAGGGATGCATGCAATAAGGGTACACCAGTTATCATGGGTGACTTTAATTTATGTATTGATTGGGCTAACCAAATTGGTAGCAATACGGTGGAGGAGGATTTCCTGGAGTGTACTAGGGATGGTTTTCTAGACCAGAAAGACGAGGAACAAACTAGAGGGCTGGCCATCCTAGACTGGGTGATGTGTAATGAGAAATGACTAATTAGCAATCTTGTTGTGCGAGGCCCCTTGGGGAAGAACGACCATAATATGCTAGAATTCTTTACTAAGATGGAGAGTGACATGGTTAATTCAGAGACTAGGGTCCTGAACTTAGGGAAAGGTAACTTCGATGTATGAGATGTGAATTGGCTAGAATAGACTGGCAAATGATAGTTAAAGGGTTGATGGTGGATAGGCAATGGCAAACATTTAAAGATCACATGGATGAACTTCAACAATTGTACATCCTTGTTTGGAGTAAAAATAAAACGGGGAAGGTGGCTCAACCGTGGCTAACAAGGGAAATTAAGGATAGTGTTAAACTCAAGGAAGAGGCATATAAATTGGCCAGAAAAAGCAGCAAACCTGGGGACTGGGAGAAATTTAGAATTCAGCAGAGGAGGACAAAGGGTTTAATTAGGAGGGGGAAAATAGAGTATGAGAGGAAACTTGGCATAAAAACTGACTGCAAAAGCTTCTATAGATATGTGAAAAGAAAAAGTTTAGTGAAGACAAACGTAGGTCCCTTACAGTCAGAATCAGGTGAATTTATAATGGGGAACAAAGAAATGGCAGACCAATTGAACAAATACTTTGGTTCTGTCTTCACGAAGGAAGACAAAAATAACCTTCCGATAATATTAAGGGTTCGAGGTAGCGAAAAGGAGGAACTGAAGGAAATCCTTATTAGTCAGGAAATTGTGTTAGGGAAAATGATGGGATTGAAGGCCGATAAATCCCCAGAGCCTGATAGTCTGCATCCCAGAGTACTTAAGGAAGTGGCCCTATAAATAGTGGATGCATTGGTGATCATTTTCCAACAGTCTATCGACTCTGGATCAGTTCCTATGGACTGTAGGATAGCTAATGTAACACCACTTTTTAAGAAAGGAGGAAGAGAGAAAACGGGGAATTATAGACCGGTTAGCCTGACATCAGTAGTGGGGAAAATGTTGGAATCAATTATTAAAGATGAAATAGCAGCGCATTTGGAAAGCAGTGACGGGATCGGTCCAAGTCAGCATGGATTTATGAAAGGGAAATCATGCTTGACAAATCTTCTAGAATTTTTTGAGGATGTAACTAGTAGCATGGACAGGGGAGTACCAGTGGATGTGGTGTATTTGGACTTTCAAAAGGCATTTTGACAAGGTCCGACACAAGAGATTGGTGTGCGAAATTAAAGCACATGGTATTGGGCGTAATGTATTGATGTGGATAGAGAACTGGTTGGCAGACAGGAAGCAGAGAGTCTGGATAAATGGGTCCTTTTCAGAATGGCAGGCAGTGACTAGTGGGGTGCCATAAGGCTCAGTGCTGGGACCCCAGCTATTTACAATATACATCATGATTTAGATGAAGGAATTGAATGTAATATCTCCAAGTTTGCAGATGACACTAAACTGGGTGGCGGTGTGAGCTATGAGGAGAATGCTAAGAAGCTGCAGGGTGACTTGGACAGGTTAGATGAGTGGGCAACTGCTTGGCAGAGGCAGTAAAATGTGGATAAATGTGAGGTTATCCACTTTGGAGGCAAAAACACGAAGGCAGAATATTATCTGAATGGTGGCAGATTAGGAAAAGGGGAGGTGCAACGAGACCTGGGTGTCATGGTACATCAGTGAAAAAGAAAGGTGGTAAGAGAAGGGATAACCAGCCGTGGATAACCAAGGAAATAAAGGAGAGTATCAAATTAAAAACCAATGCGTATAAGGTGGCCAAGGTTAGTGGGAAACTAGAAGATTGGGAACATTTTAAACGACAGCAAAGAATGACTAAAAAAGCAATAAAGAAAGGAAAGATAGATTACGAAGGTAAACTTGCGCAAAACATAAAAACAGATAGTAAAAGCTTTTACAGATATATAAAATGGAAAAGAGTGACTAAAGTAAATGTTGGTCCCTTAGAAGATGAGAAGGGGGATAATGGGAAATGTGGAAATGGCTGAGACCTTAAACAATTATTTTGCTTCGGTCTTCACAGTGGAAGACACAAAAACCATGCCAAAAATTGCTGGTCACAGGAATGTGGGAAGGGAGGACCTTGAGACAATCACTATCACTAGGGGGGTAGTGCTGGACAGGCTAATGGGACTCAAGGTAGACAAGTCCCCTGGTCCTGATGAAATGCATCCCAGGGTATTAAAAGAGATGGCGGAAGTTATAGTAGATGCATTCGTTATAATCTACCAAAATTCGCTGGACTCTGGGGAGGTACCAGCAGATTGGAAAGCAGCTAATGTAACATCTCTGTTTAAAAAAGGGGGCAGACAAAAGGCAGGTAACTATAGGCCGGTTAGTTTAACATCTGTAGTGGGGAAAATGCTTGAAGCTATCATTAAGGAAGAAATAGTGGGACATCTAGATAGGAATAGTGCAATCAAGCAGACGCAACATGGATTCATGAAGGGGAAATCATGTTTAACTAATTTACTGGAATTCTTTGAGGATATAACGAGCATGGTGGATGTGGTGTATTTAGATTTCCAAAAGGCATTCGATTAGGTGCCACACAAAAGGTTACTGCAGAAGATAGAGGTACGCGGTGTCAGAGGAAATGTCATGGATAGAAATTGGCTGGCGAACAAAAAGCAGAGAGTCGGGATAAATGGGTCCTTTTCGGGGTGGAAATCGGTGGTTAGTGGTGTGCCACAGGGATCGGTGCTGGGACCACAACTGTTTACAATATACATAGATGACCTGGAAGAGGGGACAGAGTGTAGTGTAACAAAATTTGCAGATGACACAAAGATTAGTGGGAAAGCGGGTTGTGTAGAGGACGCAGAGAGGCTGCAAAGAGATTTGGATAGGTTAAGTGAATGGGCTAAGGTTTGGCAGATGGAATACAATATCGGAAAGTGTGAGGTCATCCACCTTGGGAAGAAAAACAGTAAAAGGGAATATTATTTGAATGGGGAGAAATTACAACATGCTGAGGTGCAGAGAGACCTGGGGGTTCTTGTGCATGAATCCCAAAAAGTTAGTTTGCAGGTACAGCAGATAATCAGGAAGCGAATGGAATGTTGGCCTTCATTGCGAGAGGGATGGAGTACAAAAGCAGGGAGATCCTGCTGCAACTATATAGCGTATTGGTGAGGCCGCACCTGGAGTACTGCGTGCAGTTTTGGTCACCTTACTTTAGGAAGGATATACTAGCTTTGGAGGGGGTACAGAAACGATTCACTAGGCTGATTCCGGAGATGAGGGTGTTACCTTATGATGATAGATTGAGTAGACTGGATCTTTACTCGTTGGAGTTCAGAAGGATGAGGGATGATCTTATCGAAACATTTAAAATAATGAAAGGGATAGACAAGATAGAGACAGAGAGGTTGTTTCCACTGGTCGGGGAGACTAGAACTAGGGGGCACAGCCTCAAAATATGGGGGAGCCAATTTAAAACCGAGTTGAGAAGGAATTTCTTCTCCTAGAGGGTTGTGAATCTGTGGAATTCTCTGCCCAAGGAAGCAGTTGAGGCTAGCTCACTGAATGTATTCAAATCACAATATATAGATTTTTAACCAATAAGGGAATTAAGGGTTATGGGGAGCGGGCGGGTAAGTGGAGCTGAGTCCACGGCCAGATCAGCCATGATGTTGTTGAGTGGCAGAGCAGGCTCAAGGGGCTAGATGGCCTACTCCTGTTCCTAATTCTTATGTTCTTCTGTTCAGTCATTGAAAGTTGTCATGCAGGTACAGCAGGCGGTAAAGAAGGCAAATGGCATGTTGGCCTTCCTAGCTAGGGGATTTGAGTATAGGAGCAGGGAGGTCTTACTGCAGTTTACAGGGCCTTGATGAGGCCTCACTTGGAATATTGTGTTCAGTTTTGGTCTCCTAATCTGAGGAAGGATATTCTAGGTATTGAGGGAGTGCAGCGAAAGTTCACCAGACTGATTCTCGGATGGCAGGAGTTCCATGTGAGGAGAGACTGGATCGATTGTGTCTGTATTCACTAGAATTTAGAAGGATAAGAGGGGATCTCATAGAAACATATAAAATTCTGACGGGACTGGACAGGTTAGATGCAGGAAGAATGTTCCTGATGTTGGGGAAGTCCAGAACCGGGGGACACAGTCTAAGGATAAGGGGTAAGCCATTTAGGACCGAGATGAGGAGAAACTTCTTCACTCAGAGAGTTGTTAACCTGTGGAATTCTCTACCGCAGAGAGTTGTTGATGCCAGTTCGTTGGGTATATTCAAGGCGGAGTTAGATATGGCCCTTATGGCTAAAGGGATCAAGGGATATGGAGAGAAAGCAGGAAAGGGGAACTGAGGTGATGATCAGCCATGATCTTATTGAATGGTGGTGCAGGCTCGAAGGGTCGAATGGCCTTCTCCTACACCTATTTTCTAAGTTTCTATGTTACACAACAGTCTCTCCAAAAGATTATCTTTAGGTATCGTTTCTTTAGCATTTATAGCAGGGTAATAAAATTAAGAGTTTTTTACACTTGTGAAATTACTTGATATTTCTAGTAGGGATATAATCGAAACTGAATTAGAGTGTTTCAATGACCCAAATTATGTCAATTGTCTTCTAATTCTTAATTACTTGAATTTACGTCTACTTCAGAAACTTAAGTTTACTACTTACATAAGAACAGAAGTAATAAGTTTATTACTTCTAGAGGAAACTTCCAAATTGTTAATAAAGAAAAATGAAAATGTAGAGAGGGTAAAGTTAATGTCTCTGCTCTTTGGGTTGATTTTAACCCCAGCCAGGTCTCGGGTGGACAGGGAGCTTGCCAAACGCAAAATGTACTCGCTGGCTTATGTTTCATTGCCCGGGTATTTAATTCATGGACCTCATTGAATTGGCACTTGTCCATTTCCCACCTGGAATGGGTGGGGAGAGTACGCAAAGAAGCTGCTGGCAAGGAAAGAACAGGCGATCCCTGGCCGCCCAACAGCTTGTGAGTAAGTGGTGGGAAGGGGGTTTCGGGAGACTCACGTGCTCCTCCTAGTCTCACAGAGGAAAGGTTTTCACTTACCTTAAGGTCCTCTGTGTCCTTTCTACTGGCTGCTGACCTACTCCAGCATGGTGGGGAAGCTGCAGCAACTTCTCTGCTTAGCCCCAGTTAAAATCCAATTGGGGTCCTATTGATGTCATAGGACCCCAATTAGCATTACACATGAGGCTTCCGCCTGAATCCAGGTGGCACCTAACCCACCTCCGAAACCAGTGGCATTAAAATTGGAAATCAACAGAAACAGTGCGCAAATGGAGCCGTTCCATTTTAACTGATCACCCACTCCAGTCCCACCGAGCGGGGAGAGTTAAAATTCCCCCCAGAGTCTGTCAAGTTAGTCACATGCACATCTTTCACTAGATTGATTGATTGGCGATGTACTAAAACCCTGTATGTGACCATGCTCCGGACAGCATTTGAGAGGAGGTGTTTCTATAAGATTGGCCAATAAGCTGAATGCTGACTTCTATAGTCTCTAATAGTTTCCCATGGGACACTTTTGTAATTGTGAAGTAGCTGATATAAAATCACTTCCTTGACTTGTTGTGGAGGATTTTGCACTGCAATGCTATTTGTCTGTCTGCCTGACTTTGCTTGACATTTTATTCTTGATTATAATTTTAAATGTCACTAGCTAAGGTGAGCAGGAGTCAAGAGCACTGCAACAGCTGTAGCAGTAGTGAGAAGGAGGATGTGGGTGGATGACCCTCTTCTCCATCCATTTGGCAACCGCTGATGAATCTGTTGTCTGGCGACATTTTACAGTTCATCCACAGGATGAATGCAATACAGTTTGCACACAATATAAGGCTGACATCCTGAGGAGTAGACAAATATGTGTGCATGCGAAAAACAGCTTTATCGGTTTATTTACAAACTACATTTTAGGAAATGGAAACCTGACAGTGGGACGGAAAAAGGGAGCAGTCTCTAGATTATTATTGGCTTGCACTCAGCAGTAGTATTGTTAGTAAGAAGGGCGCTGCTGCTGCTTTATGCCTGACCTCAAGCACTAGCATGGATGATGGAGCATGTTGTTGTCTCCTGCAAAATGTTGGATCTATCAATAACATTCTTGCCTACCTTCAGCCTTGTCAAAAAGGATACAAATTACCATTTGAGAGCTCTACGTGTTTGAACTCTTTCCAGATATGGCATTGTGTTGTGAAAATAATTACATTTTTAATCAGAGTGCCTATAGCCTGGACTTTTCAAATCTACTCCAGAGCTAAGGATGCGGGTTTTGAATAGCTGCTAAACCTTTTTCATCTGAGGCTCAATATTCCCTTTTGTTTTACATTTTGTTGTATGTTATTCCCGCACCATGTGCAAATGTGTTCATGCCAAGTAACTGTGTCTAACAGGGAGGTTGTAGCCCTGATATGTGGATTAGCATCGGTGCTTTGAATTTACATTTTGTCTTGATGGTACAGTAACCAACTCTTCAGGGACCTGCAGGGATCTGCAATCTCTGATGCAGTTTCTGTTGTGATTAGAGAATTGTTGCATAATACCATGTACAACTATGTGCAAATTCCAGTAATCACTGAACAGCGAAGCCAGATGAAGGTTATTGAGGGCAAACTTCTATTGACTTGTCAAAACTAATAAACAACTTGCCGACTTCCGGTGACTAAAGACATTACCTCAGTCAGAATCAGACAGCCAGGGAAACGTTCCGTCCTGCATTGTGATTAATTTGTTGAAGTAAAAAATTATTGCATATCATGTACATAGAACAGGAGATAGGAGGCTATTTGTTAGTAGTTGAGGCACTGGTGGATGTTCTAAATGTAACATATATTATCAAAACATTGAGAAGGCATTCTTTAGCTAGTCATCAGCAAGATGTTAAACAAGATATACAAAGACAAACCATTGTTTCCAATGCTGAGAAAGTATTGGTATATGACCTGTCACACCTATCTATAACCAATAATCTTCAAAGGGATGATTATGTGGAGGTGTGAGGAGTTCAGCATTTAGGCCTTTCCAAGGTTGCTGAGGGCTCCTTCAGTTTGTCAACTGTGAAAAGTGCAACTGTTCTTTATACTCTCAAAATATCTCCTGTCAGAGATAAAAGTTTTCTTAAGGTGCTCTAAATTAAACTCCCAGAACAATAGAACTCAGTGTAAGCCACCAGTTGATGACCATAAGAACATAAGAACATAAGAAATAGGAACGGGAGTAGGCCATTTGGCCCCTCGAGCCTGCTCCGCCATTCAATAAGATCATGGCTGACCTAATCATGGACTCAGCTCCACTTCCCTGCCTGCTCCCCATAACCCTTCACGCATTTATCGCTCAAAAATCTGTCTATCTCCACTTTAAATATATTCAATGACCCAGCCTCCACAGCTCTCTGGGGAAGAAAATTCCACAGATTTACAACCCTCTGAGAGAAGAAATTCCTACTCATCTCAGTTCTAAAAGGGTGGCCCCTTATTTTGAAACTATACCCCTAGTTCTAGATTTCCCCATGAGGGGAAACATCCTCTCTGCATCTACCTTGTTGAGCCCCAATCTTTGTATCATCAGCAAACTTGGCTACATTATACTCGGTCCCTTCATCCAAGTCATTAATATAGATTGGAAATAGTTGGGGTCCCAGCACTGATCCCTGTGGCTGCTTGCCAACCGGAAAAAGACCCATTTATCCCAACTCTCTGTTTTCTGTTAGTTAGCCAATCCTCGATCCATGTTAATATATTACCATGATACAAGACAGAATAGCGCAGTCCTGTCCAGCAGATTTAAAACATGTATATTGATATGTGGCCGTCAAGGGCAAGACTGGCATTTATTATCAATCCCTAGTTGCGCCAGAGAAGATGATGACGAGCCTTCTTCTTGAATCACTGCAGTCCCTGTTGTGAAGGTGTTCCCACAATGCTGTTTGATAGGCAGTTCCAGGATTTTGACTCAGTGACAACTAAGGAACAGCGATATATGTCCAAGTCAGGATGATGTGAGACTTGTAGGTGATAGTGTTCCCATCCACCTGGTGCCCTTATCTAGATGGTGGAGGTCATGGGTTTGGGAGGTGCTGCTGAAAGACTCTTGGCAAGTTGCTGCAGTGCAACTGCAGATATGACACAATGCAGCCGTGGTATGCCATTGGTGGAGGGATTGATGTTTATGTTAGTGGATGAAGTGCTGATCAAACAGAGGGTGTCAAGCTTCTTGAATTTTTTTTGTAGCTGCACCCAACCAGTCAAGTGAAGAGTTTTCCATCACACTCCTGACTTATAGCTTGTAGGTGATGGAAAGGCGATGGGAGTCAGGAGGTGAGCCACTCATAACAAAATACCCAGCATTTGACCTGCTCTAGTAGCCACACTATTTATGTGGCTGGTCCAATTGAATTTCTGGTCAATGGTGACCCCCAGGATATTGATGATGGGGGACTCGGTGATGGTAATGGCACTGAATGAGGTTAGACCTTTCTTGTTGGAAATGGTCATTGCCTAGTGAAGATTTCTGTTTGCATTGTAAGCCTGAGAGTATTGAATATCTCGGCCTAGAAGTTGGCCTTTTTTGCGCCTCCCGTTATTGCCTCCAGGGGACGATATCTGGTGCTAACAACTTACCGACCGGGCGCGGCAAAATAAACAACTCCTGCTAAATTGGCCGAGAGGTTTGTGGCAGTGTTAACACCTTGCACCACGATCCCCTGCACCCAGAGATCGTAACATCATTGTCTTGCACATCACCCTGGTAGCGCCCCGGACCTTCGGTTACGTCTCCTGCAGCATCGGCGGACGACAACACCGACAGCTGCAGGAGATATTGTTTGGGAGGTCGGACATTTCGGGGATGCAAGTTAAAGGGGATGTTGATGCGGTCAGTAAAAAAATTGTGAGAATGCCTAATGTCACTTTTTTTGATTTGTCTTTGGCCGCGATCGATCAGTCCGGCACTCTGCTAGAGTACTTGGGGCTGATCGAGCCGGATCGGGGCTGCTGTCGGGGACCAGCTAACCCATCCCAATGCAGAGCCTGCAGCGATGGACCTTCCCTTTAAAGGAAGGAAGGAGCCTCGGACCCCGGCAGTGCTGCACGGGACATTGCGCAGCGCTGCACCACTACCGCCCCACTGCATCCTTTAGTGCTCCAACGGAAGTGGTAGCGCTTAATTTAGCATTCCACTTCCTTCCTCGGGCGCTAACACTGAATCTGAATTTAGAGAAAGCCGAGTATCGTCAGTGCCTGGCGCTAATTTTTCCAGCTTTCAAAAGTTAACACCACAAACGGGGCACTTCCAAATTTCTTTCCCCTAATTTTTATTCATCGGGGCAGTAGTGTTTGGAGGGGCACACACATTCCTCATCATATACTAGGCCAAGGCTTATGTTGGGTTTAGACAGATTTATTTTTAAGAAACAAAACAGCATTTGATTTAGTTCTACACCAATCTCTCATTAGAAACTTTGTTTACACTGACATGGCAATTCTCATTGTATTATAAAACTCTGTCACGAATGATTTAGGCTGGGGATTTATTCTAATGTGTCCTCACAACTGGTGTGAAGCCACAATTCTTGTCTGACATAAACCCAGAAAATCTGTGTCATTAAAATGGATAATATGGGCTCTGTGATCCAGTAAATAGCTTTATTTAAATGCAAAATAATTGAAAATATTTGGGAGTAATCTAGGGGCCCTAATACTTAATCCTCAATGAAAGTTAATCTTTTTGGACTTGTATTCTAGACTTGAAGTGGGCAAAATAGATAGCATAAAAAGGGCGATTGTGAATTGGCAGCACCTTTTACACCCCAATTCCCGATCACAGAAGTTTCACCCCAAACTGTTAACATTTTAACAAGAAATGTCCAGGTTAAAAAAGTTTCGATCTGCACTGTATTAGAAATAACTAATATTCTGGTGGCAACATTAGTTGATGGTTTCCCTGTCAGACAGTTTAGCATGTTGCAATAACCTGCCGTTACAGATCAACAATAGCCCAGAACCCAAGTGCTGTCTAAAAAAAACTTAGCAAGTAGTGATCAATACTGCAGCCTCACAAAAGCAGACATCAGGCTGCTTCTGCAGTATGGAAAAGATCTGTGTCAAAGCTTTATGTTCCTGCTGCAGGCTTGGCTGATGCAAGCAGCCCTTCATTAGAGATCTGGGATTTGTACTGAATTTTTATTCTTTGCATTGCAGCTTCAGGATTATATTAATATATGACTTTGATAATGAATTGTTCCTTTTCATATCTGGGCTAAATTAAACATTAACATGCCTCCTTGTTATAGCAGCTAAGATTGTACTATTTAAACGTATCAGTATACAGATACCAAACAAAGAAACAAAATGATTTATTGATGCATTAGAATCATCTCTGCGAGGGATTGATTGATTTTTTTGTTTCCAGCAGACTGATTGTTCATGTTATTTATATTTCTGTTTCTTATGGTTGTTAATGAAAAGTCCCTTTAGGCCATGTCTACAATTCAATATATACGTTGAAGAAACATTTTCTTAACATTGTAAAAATTGCAATGAAATTGTATTCCAGCATCATTGAACCTTATAAAATATCAATGTATTATATTTGTACAATATAGGGAAATAGGTTTAAAGTTGTTTCTTCTCCATGAGGTCTTACTGGTTGAGCACATACTATGGAGAAAACAGGCAGCGGGGAGACAGGATATGTACAGGGAAAGCCTGTGCGAGGTGTTGATTTATTCTAAAGCACATCAGCCTATCTGAAGTGAGATCAAAAGGCTGGACACATGAGATGATAATCTATTGTTATAATATCTAACATTGAGAAATAGCAATGATTTGACAAAGTGATAGCTGAGAATTTAAGGTAAGTTCATAATTGCAGTAGTATGAAAGGCTACCCTGGCGCGCTGCATGAAGTCATCATCAGAACCTCAAGACTGTGTCACAGGATTATAGCACATTCCTAGCAACTGTCAATTTGTGTAAAATATATGACACATTGAATAATTTTAAGCCAACAGTTGTCTGGCTTATTAGTTTGTATTTTCTACTCCTTTTGCTGAGTTTTATCTTTCAGATTTGTATCTTCTTACCTATTGCCAAGGTTCACGGTTTGAGAACAAATTACCTGCCAGAAATGGTCAGTGTGACAAAGTCTTGTAATAAATGGCCACTCATGCACGATGAGGGGCAAGTGGTACAGGGAATTTATTTTGACAGCACATTACACACCTATTTAGTGTTGTGTATTATATTGAAAATAATGGGCTGGATTTTCCGCTAGTTTGCGCCTCGTTTTGCGACACAGCGGGGGGGGGGGGGCAAATTGTGTTTCTGGGCATCAAACGGAGCATCCAGGATTTAGCCAGAAGTTTCGCCATAGGTTTTAGGGTGGGGTTAAAACTTACCGCCTCGACCTCCGTTTGGACCGTCAGGATGACGTCAATCGTCGTGCAAGGCTGCACCGGCGCCCCGGATGGAACTTTCGGGCCTTACGCCTGATTTAGCCGTCACCCCAAGATCAAACCGGAAAAGCCTGGTGTTCCCATGGTGCAGTCGGCGCAATAGTGGCATCTTTAAACGGAAGTTAGAGCATCTTATACCGCAATTGTCGGTGACTGCTATGGTTGTGCGCCGAACGCTGCGTGAATCTACAGTTGAAATCGGGACTTTCATGTGAGTTAACTCTTTGATAGCCAGGTCACAAGGTCACAGTATGCATGGCGACTGGACTTCATAAAATTCATAATGAGTAGGGACAGCCAGACTGAGAGGGCTATAGGCTTTGGATGCTTTGCAGGCTTCCCCAACGTTCAGGGTGCCACTGACTGTAAACACGTCGCCCTGTGAGCACCAACACAGAATGCTGAGGTCTTCCAAGACAGAAAGGGATACCACTCCCTAAACGTTCAGCTGGTCTGCGACCACACTCAGCGCATCCTCACCGTCAATGCCCGAGATCCAGTGAGCACACATGATGCTTTCATCTAACATCAGAGCAGTGTCTCACAAATGTTCCTGCGACAAAGATCAGGTCAGAGCTGGCTGATCGGGGACAAATTATATGGGCTGGCCACCTGGCTCATGATCCTATTCCGGAACCCTGCCATAGAAGCCGAGCAGTGCTACAATGAGAGCCATGCAGCCACCCGCAACATCGTTGAGCGGATAATTGGCATGCTGAAACAGCTTGGAGCTCTCTGGAGACAACCTTCAATATGCCCCTCAGCAGGTCGCCAAGTTAATTGTTGTGTGCTGCATGCTACACAACTTAGCCATCATGAGGGGACAGGCATTGCCAGTGGGGATTACAGGGCCACCGTAGGAGGAGGAGGAGGACGAGGATGACAGGGAAGAGGGACCTGCCCATGAGCCCATACCATGACCACACAACCACAGGGGAGGCAGCGTGGAGATATAGCCGCTGCAAGAGCCTTACGTCATCAGCTCATCACTGACCACTTTGCTTGGACAGGGAAGGAGAATTCTGAGTGTTGCCTCGCGACTCAATGCCACCATGCTGGCTATTCTACCACATAAGAGACATAAGAGAGCAATGTTTAAGGTCAAAGAAATATTTAAAACAAAATGCAACATTATCATTCCCCCCTGCCACCCCACTCAACAAAGCCCATAATTATTCAATGGTTACACACTTATGGTCCCTTCAAGGAACAACCTTGAAAATAAAGAAAAACTGCATCCTGCAGTACACAATATGTAACATAAATTAAGACTGCATCCTGTAGTACACAACATTGTTGCAAGACCTTATTGTTTCTTTGTCATGCTTTTACCACCCCCTTCCCTTCAACCCCCTCCCATGCCTACTGCTCCTCTTCAATGTGGCCTCAGGGCATGCAGCAAGGCTGCTAGAGGGCTGCTGTCTTGGGGGCTCAGACAATGGAGACGGCATATGAGGACGCACTGGACCAGCTCCTGGCCTGGAAGGCCCAGCTTCTGACTGAGGCGCCTCTTCCTTGGCGTTACCAGTCACAGGTGGCTTGGGTGTTAACCGTGGTTGGTGCATGGTTGGCGAGTGAATGGTGGGAGCCAGAATGCTGTCATCCTGAGGAATGCCAGCAACTCAAATTTCCCTGGACCCACTCAGTCGCTGAGAGGGCTGGACCTCAGCAACTGGAGCACGATGTAAAGGAGCACCTTACTGGCCTGCTTCGGCACCATCACTTCCCCATGGGACAGTGGAGAATGCAGAAAGTATGGAGGCAGACATTACTTGCCCAAGCTGAAGCAAAGCTTGTGCCTGTGATGCGCCCGAGTCTGCGCCACACTCTCTGGAATTCCACTGTCGCTGCTCGAGGCCACCAGCCTCTGTGTGTGGGCAATGTTGGCCTGGCTGGACTCACGGCTCGCAACGATAACCTGCAACATTACCTCCGCAACAGTCGCAGTGAACTTGTTGATGCTCGCGGGGATCCATCCTATAGCATTAATGAGCTCACAGTGCTTTCCCTGGACATTGCCACCAGGTCCAATTCTAGATCTGCCCGTCTGTTAGCAGCCCGACTTTGCCGACTCACCCTCCGGAGAGTTGGTCTGCGGGATTCCATCCCGGCACTGCATTGCTGCACGCCACTGGGCCCAGGAGCCTCTGACTCATCAAACCCTGGGAACGTGGCCTCATCCCCAGATGAACTCAGTCCCGATGGGACATCAGGTGGGCTGGGATGCTCCGCCGGATCAGTCTCCTCGAGTCCCTCATTGTCTGCACCATGGCCTGACGTCGAGGGCTCCTGCGAGGGATGCTGTGCCTCTGGCTGGTCATCTGGAAGCAGAAAGCAACAGACAGGTGGTTAGCAGCAGGGGAGGGGGCAGGGTGACATGAAGAAGGTGGCATAGCGCAGGCTTATTTGAAGGTCCGCCGCTACTCCATTATATCTCCCACTGCAGTGTTTTGAGTCGCGCGATCCATTTACATACCCTCACTATCCGAAGGGGGCTCAGCATTGACCCGGCAACTGTCCGACCTGGGACTATGATGAGGGCAGAGACTGTGTCCTCCATATCCGTCAGAGGAAGTTTTGAGGCTGACCCCCACCTGTCCGCAGTTCCCCCTGGTTGTGGGAGTGCTTGGACTGAAAAGATGAAAATGAGAAGTGTTAAAAAAAAAAGTTCTATCAGCTGCTGTGATGCATATGCCGACCAAAGTAGTTTAGACCATACTGTGTGAATGTTCTAGAGGACTCCGTTTAATCCACTTGAATCTGGCATGTACATCATCAGTATGTATTCGCAAGTTATAGGCATCTAACATTAGGTGTGTAAGTGGTCTTTCAGAAAGCGATAGGAGCAGTTGCAGTGCATTGTGATGGACGTTGTTAATTATGTGCATAGATCAATCAAAGCCAATAGGGTGCCGAAGTAAGCCTTACTTTTTGAGATCATTGTGAGAGGCAAACCACAGAATGTTGAAAGGGACAAAAAGCATGAGAAACTTCAGCTAGTGTGTGAGATTAATCTTAGAAGTCATGGAGGCTTGCATGGATGAAAATGGTACTCACCCTGACGGTACTTATGAGATTGCTTTTCCGGCACTGTGTGCCAGTCCTCGGCACAGAGTCTGCAGCAGACACCTCTCGTGCGATGTCCCTCCAAATCCGCTTGAACACTGGTCTGAATAATGGTCTGGGTCCCCCTGGAAGATGGAGTGCGGCCCACCTCCTCTCCACCGCGCCTACCAACGCTTTACTGGCCTCATGGGTGAAGCACCTGGCACGCTGCCTTCCCTCCTGCACCTCCACCTCAGCAAAAGTGGCTGAGGTGGGATGGTTTAAATGCGCACGCGCACAGGAAGCTGCCATGTCCTGCATTAGCTTCTGTGACCGGAAAAGAAACCAGGAGGAAAAAAAATTTTCAAAGCACATGCTCAAAATGGCTGCCTCCTTCAACGCTGAAAGTTTCGGCCCTGGTGCACAAATTCAGTCGTGCAAGGCCTGACTTAATGCCAATGCTCCTCCGGCGTATTTTGTTGCCGAAAATTCCTGATGAGGGCGCAAACTTTTTCCCGGCAGAAAGGCTTGCCATCCGCTGCAAATTGCGATCCGAAATTCTAAAAGCCGAAAATCCAGCCCATAATATCTGCCTGACCTTCAATTCCAGGTGTTGTTTAACTTAAATATTGTAATGACTCAAGAGTCTAGTTACTGTAAACTCACTCAGGTGTAACCTGATCCATCTTTATTCCAGCCCAAGAGTGCCTGCGTGACAAAGACACCCAGCTTATATATAGGTGACCAAGCACACATGCCACATGCGTACCTCCGACCTCCGACCGCAGCACCCTCTGGTGTCTGGTGACCCCCAAGCATTAATACATAAGAACATCCCCCTTTTAAAATCTTACAGTAACCAGATTCTTGAGGCTTTTTACAAATTAAGACGGTCTGGGGCTTTCCTCTCACGAGTTGATCGTCTCAGTTCAACTTTGGCTCTGGGCGAGCATTCTGAGTGTGTTGAGACTGAGGGCTGAGTAGCCGATCTGATGGGAGTGGTCATGACCACATCAGAGACTGCAGGTTCAGAGTCAGTAATGTCAGCAGAGTCCTCTGATGAGTGAACAATGGTTGGTTGGTCACTGACTGCACCTTCCTCACTCGGTTCCAGTTCATCCGTCTGCCGCAGTTTAACCTGGTCAAGGTGTTTCCTGCATGTTTACCCATTCTTGAGCATGACAATAAACACTCTGTTACCCTCCTTGGCTGTAACAGTGCCGGCGATCCATTTTGGATCTTGACCATAGTTCAGTACATAAACCGGAACATTGACCGAGATGTCACGTGACACTGCAACACGATCATGACACCACTGCTGACTTTGACGTCTGTTTTCAACACAATCATTCAAATCAGGATGAACAAGAGAAAGCCTGGTTTTGAGATTTCTCTTCATTAGTAGTTCAGCAGGAGGAACCCCAGTAAGCATTTGAGGTCTTGACCTGTAACTGAGCAATATACATGACAACTGTCTCTGCAGTGAGCTCTGAGTTAGAGATTTCATACTTTGCTTGATCGTTTGAATGGCATGCTCTGCTTGACCATTAGAAGCAGGCTTGAATGGAGCTGATCACACATGTCTGATGCCATTGAGTTTCATGAACTCCTGGAACTCAATACTTGTGAAGCAAGATCCGTTGTCGCTCACAACAATGTCAGGCAAACCATGAGTAGCAAACATGATACGAAGGCTCTCATTGGTAGCTGAAGATGTGCTGGATGACATAAAAGCACACTCTATCCACTTAGAATATGCATCCACTACAAGAAAAAACATCTTTCCTAGGAGTGGGCTTGCAAAATCAATGTGGATCCTCGACCATGGTTTGGATGGCCACAACCAAAGACTCAGCGGCGATTCCGCTGGTACTTTACTTAGCTGCATGTAAGTATTGCACTGATGCATGCATGATTCCAGATCAGAGTCAATTCCAGGCCACCATACATGAGACCTAGCAATGGACTTCATTATGACAATACCAGGATGAGTGCTATGAAGTTCACATACAAATTTTTCTCGGCCTTTCTTGAACATGATTACATGATTATCCCACATTAAACAGTGTGATTGAATGGACAGCTCATCTTTGTGACAGTTGTAAGGTTTGGTCTCCTCACACATCTCCATAGGTATGGCAGACCAATCACCACTGAGCACACACCGTTTCACAACCGATAAAATAGGATCATGGCTGGTCCAGATCTTAACTTGTTGAGCAGTGACAGGGGTTCGTTCACTCTCAAAAGCATCCATTACTAACAGTAGATCTGCAGGTTGAGGCGTCTCCATCTCAGTTGTGGGTAAGGGCAGACGACTCAGTGCATCGGCATAATTCTCAGTACCAGGTCTGTAACGGATGGCGTAATCATAGGCAGGCAATGTCAGCAGCCACCTTTGAATGCGGACGATGCATTGGTATTAATACCTTTGTGTTCCACAAACAATGAAATGAGTGGCTTGTGATCTGTTTCTAGCTCAAAACGAAGGTACTGGTGCATTTTTTTTACCCTATACACACAGGCCAAAGCTTCTTTCTCAACCATACTGTAAGCTCTTTCCACTTTAGACAGACTTCTCGAAGCATATGCAACAAGTTGTAGCTTGCCCGATTCATTGGCTTGTTGGAGTATGCAGCCAACCTCATATGATGAAACATCACAGGCCAATACAAGACACTTACATGGATCATAATGAACAAGCAACTTGTTTGAACATAGCAGATTCTTGGCTTTCTCAAAGGCTCTAACTTGAGACATGCCCAAGACCCCCCAGTTGTCGCTTTTTCTTAGTAACACATGCAGTGGCTCTAGTAAAGTGCTCAATCTGGGTAAGAAATTAACAAAGTAGTTGAGTAGCCCAAGGAACGAACGCAGCTCCGTCACATTCTGAGGCCTGGGTACATTTTTGATGGCCTCGGTTTTCGAATCAGTGGGCCTGATGCCATCAGCAGCAATCTTCCTCCCGAGGAATTTGACTTCAGGTGCCATGAATACGCACTTCGAGTGTTTCAGCCTAAGTCCCACTTTATCCAGACGCTGTAGGACTTCTTCAAGATTGTTCAGATGTTCAACAGTGTCGCGACCTGTGACCAGAATGTCATCTTGAAACACAACAGTTCTAGGAACGGACTTCAGTAAACTCTCCATATTCCTCTGAAATATGGCTGAAGCCGAACGAATCCCAAAAGGACACTTGTTGTTGACGAGCAGTCCTTTATGGGTGTTGATGCAAGTGAGTTTCTTCGAAGTGTCGACAAGCTCCTGGATCATATAGGCTGACGTCAGATTCAGTTTCGTGAATTACTTTCCACCTTAGCATGGTGAACAAGTCATCAGCCCTCGGTAACGGATACTGATACTGTTTCGAAAATCGATTAGTCGTAACCTTGTAGTCTCCACAGATCCTGACAGTGCCATCACTCTTCAACACAGGAACAATGGGACGAGCCCACTCATTAAACTCGATCGGTGATATGATCCCTTCACGCTGGAATCTGTCAAGCTCAATTTCAACCTTCTCCCTCATCATGTACGGAACAGACTGAGCTTTGTGATAGACAGGCCTTGCATTGGAGCCCAGGTGAATCTACACCTTGGCTCCTGTAAAATTACCAATGCCCGGTTCAAACAAAGACGGAAACTTTTTCAATACTTGAGCACACCAAGTATCATCCACTGAGGATAACATCTTGACATCATTCCAGTTCAGCTTGATTTTCTCGAGTCAATTCCTGCCGAACAGCGTTGGACCTGGAATGATCCATAATGGTAGCTCGTGAACCACACCATCGGATGACACCTCGATTGCTGTACTGCCAAGCACTGGTATGAGTTCCTTAGTGTAAGTACGTAACCTGGCATTGACTGGACTCAGCTTCGGTTTCGCAGCCTTGTCGCAGCTTGTCGAATATCCTTTGGCTCATTATCGACCGGCTTGCACCCATGTCCAGCTCCATTGATACAGGCATGCCATTCAGCTTCACATTAACGACTATCGGCTGGCTCTTGCTCAGGAACTAATGCAGTCCATGCACTTCCTCCTTGGCTTGTCACTGAACTGGTCCACATCAACCACGTGGTGAGCCACACCACACTTGCTCCATTGTGGACACATCTTGTGAAGAAGCCCCATTTTCAAACATCCATTGCATGAGTATTGTCTAAACCGACACTGATGAGGCTGACGATTGCCCTCACAGTGCCAACAGGGTGAAATCTAGTTCAAACCAGTTGGCAGGCTCTGAGCAGCGGCAGGTTTCGTGTCAGCAGCTCTGCCCGAAAATGACGCCATCTTGTTTACAGTACTTGGCGTGGAACTCTGACTCATCGATGATATCTGCCTCAAATTATCATCCGTCGTCATGCATGCCTGGGCAGTCGCGATGGCTTTTTTCAAATCCAGCGTCTCTGCAGCCAACTGCTTCCTGAGGATCGCATCATGGCTGATGCCTATCATGAAGACATCACGCAGCATGTTCCCGAACTTACACAGCTCAGCAAGACATCGCAGGTCGGCGACAAATCCCGGCAAGACCTGGTCCTCAGCATGAACATGCGTATAGAAACGGTAGCGTGATATGATGATCCCCTCTTGTGGCTTCAGATGGTTACCCCCAACGTACACAATTCCGCGTACCCTTTTTCCGCCGGATGTACAGGCGAGAGAAGATTCTTCATGAGGCCGTAAATTTTCGGGCCACCAACGGTGAGGAGAACTGCCCTGCGCTTAACTGCGTAGACCTCTGCCTCCATGCCGTTGGCCACAAAATAAAGATCCAGGCGGCTGACAAAATCCACCCAATCACCGCCCTCTACGAATCTCTCCAGGATTCCAACAATGCCCATTGTGCATGTGAAGGTTCTTAAATTACCTCGTTGCCAATTGTAATGACTCAAGAGTCTGGTTACTGTAAACTCACTCAGGTGCAACCTGATCCATCTTTATTCCAGCCCAAGAGTGCCTGCATGACAAAGACACCCAGCTTATATACAGGTGACCAAGCACATGTGCCACATGCGTACAGCCTGATGACCTCCGACCATGGCGCCCTCTGGTGTCTGCTGGCCCCCAACCATTAATACATAACAAATATGATATAAACGTTAGTATTTTTTAGTGGAGAAATAAAAGCTTGTTTTTTACTAGAGGGCTGCCACCTCTTGTAGTCTGTCTGCCGAAGGCAAATGAATCCATCAAAGGCACTGAAGCTTGCTGGCTGCCTTTGTTTCTGGAGGATGCAGTGATGTGATTTGTTATATATTATTAAAATAAGAAGAACAAGTGTTTTAGGGAACACATTTGGCATAATTGAAGAGATTATGTTCTGCTATCCACACTGTATCTCAGCAAACAGCATAACACTGAAAATGCACTTATATTTCATTTATTTATGAGCTTATTTTAACAGTAGTATTGCAAAGGTGATAACATTTAACTTACCCGAGCATCAGCATCA
Organism: Pristiophorus japonicus; assembly: GCF_044704955.1. Taxonomy (NCBI): domain Eukaryota; kingdom Metazoa; phylum Chordata; class Chondrichthyes; family Pristiophoridae; genus Pristiophorus; species Pristiophorus japonicus. The sequence continues at coordinate 72,668,503 of NC_091979.1, forward strand.
CATGTCAATTTGCTAATTAATAATAATGTGTTATTACACATTACACACAGGGAATATGCAATATGAATTGCATAATTTTTAGATGAAAAACTTATCAGATGGAATAAATCTGTTGTATAGATTTCATTCTGGACCTAATAAATGAATTGAAGAAAGAATACAGTAACTTAAATATTTGGAACTAATATATTTGTGTCACAAGTGAGGTTGTAAGATATACAGGGCTCAATTTTCCCCAGTGATTTGTGCTGTATTTTTGGCGTGCGCTGCTTTTTTTGGTCGAAATTAAAAAATCAAAGTTTCCCCAAAGATTGTGCGCCAGCATAACTCAGTTATGGTTTTTTTTAGGTTAGTTTTCTTTTGCATCATAAGAGGAGTAATCTGCTACCCGTGCCAATTCTGGCCATTTAAGCAAGTTTGGCCAGCTCCAATTTACTCCAATTTTTCTTAGGACGGGGTATATGACTTCCGTGGGAAAACCTTCTGCGCAGTTAAGATCAGCGTAGGTAAGGAAATCATCGCAGCAGATGCACTTCCAGGCCCGGACAGCAGCAGCAGAGAGGGGAGTGAGAGTGGGAGAGAGGGGGGCGCGGGAAGCCTTTTGGCCAGAGTTAGGAGTGGGTACCGGCATCGGGAGGATGTTTGGCTAGGGATAGTAGCCTTGAACATGGCCTTCTTTGACCTTACAAAGGCATTTGACACTGTCAAACGCGAGGGTCTATGGAGCGTTCTCCTCCGTTTCGGCTGCCCCCCAAAAGTTCATCACCATCCTCCGCCTGCTCCACGACGACATGAAAGCTGTAATCCAGACTAACAGATCCATCACAGACCCAATCCACGTCCGGACCGGGATCAAGCAGGGCTGTGTTATCGTGCCAATCCTTTTCTCAATCTTCCTCGCTGCAATACTCCACCTCACACTCAACAAGCTCCCCACTGGAGTAGAACTAAACTACAGAACCAGTGGGAACCTGTTCAACCTTCATCGTCTCCAGGCCAGATCCAAGACTGTCCCAACCTCTGTCGTTGAGCTACAGTACGCGGATGACGCTTGTGTCTGCGCACATTCAGAGACTGAGCTCCAAGTCATAGTCAACATCTTCACTGAGGCGTATGAAAGCATGGGCCTCACACTAACCATTTGTAAGACAAAGGTCCTCCACCAACCTGACCCCGCCACACAGCACTGCCCCCCGGTCATCAAGATCCACGGTGTGGCCCTGGACAACGTGGACCACATTCCATACCTCGGGAGCCTATTATCAGCAAGGGCAGATATCAATGACGAGATTCAACACTGCCTCCAGTGCGCCAGCGTAACCTTTGGCTGCCTGAGGAAAAGAGTGTTCGAAGATCAGGCCCTCAAATCTGCCTCAAGCTCATGGTCTACAGGGCTGCAGTGATACCCGCCCTCCTGTATGGCTCAGAGACTTGGACCATATACAGTAGGCACCTCAAATTGCTGGAGAAATACCACCAACGATGTCGCCGCAAGATCCAGCAAATCCCCTGGGAGGATAAACGCACCAACGTTAGCATCCTCGATCAGGCCAACACCCCAGCATCGAAGCACTGGCCACATTGTTCACATGCCTGACACAAGACTCCCAAAGCAAGTGGTCTACTCTGAACTCCTACACGGCAAGTGAGCCCAAGGTGGGCAGAGGAACCGTTTCAAGGACATCCTCAAAGCCTCCCTGATAAAATGCAACATCCCCACCGACACCTGGGAGTCTCTGGCCAAAGACCACCCTAAGTGGAGGAAGTGCATCCTGGAGGATGCTGAGCACCTCTTCTCTCATTGCTGAGAGCATGCAGAAACCAAGCGCAGGCAGCGGAAGGAGCGGGTGCCAAACCAGTCCCACCCACACTTTCCTTTTACGACTGTCTGTCCCACCTGTGACAGAGACTGTAACTCCTGTATTGGACTGTTCAGTCACCTAAGAACTCACTTTTAGAGTGGAAGCAAGTCTTCCTCGATTTCGAGGGACTGCCTATGATGATGAGCAGCGGGTACCGGCAGCAGGAGGTCCTTCAGCCTGGGATAGTAGCGGGTACCAGCATCAGGAGAGGGAGATAGACTTTTGTCATAAACACTTTAATAATTTAATGGTGGTAAGTTGCTGCAATGTGTCATGTGCTTGTGCAGGTTGCTGTGAGCTGTCTGTATATTTCACTTTCCAGCCTCAGCCTGCATTGTGTCCATGGTTACCGTGGCAACCTGATCTTCTTGGCACAGATCTTAGGCTCCATCCCCAAAACTAAAGGACAGGCTAGGCGACGCCAAAGTGAGCAATTCAAACGGGGAAACTTGGATGATTTTTTTTTTGGCGTATTCGGGCCCTAAAAAAATGGGAATAACTCTTCAAGTACGCCACTAAACAGCTTTGGGGAAAATTGAGCCCATTGTAACTACTTTGAAATAGAAAACATTCATTTAAGTCACAGACTGTCTGACAGAATGAGACAAATATTATAATTTAGTACATTCAGACATGTTTGTCAGCTGGAAGCTAAAAATTTAATATCATTAAAGTTTGAACATTAGCAATTTTGCTGGGCCTTTTAACATTTTTAGTGACTAATACACTTCAAATGTGTTGAGATCATGGGCAAAAATATGCCCCCTCTCAAAATATAAGCTCTGTTTCAGTGTTTAAGGTGTCCAGGAAGTTCAATGGACACCTCGCCCCTGAGCAACTTTTAACCTGGACTTCACACTGCACTTGTGTTAACCTTCATAGCGTGTCAAGCCAAAGTAATGTGAACTGGCCTCTTTCAGAAGATCTCACACCGTTCCTACTAGCAGCCAGATTGGGATCTAATTCTGCAGTTACACTGTCAAGTTTGCTTCACTGCAAAGAAGAAATTGTTTCACACCCAGGCAAAACTGACAGTTTGACTCAGTTGGTCATGCTCTTGTCTCTGAGACAGCAAGTCATGAGTGCAGACTGCCACTCCAGGACTTGAGCAGACAAAGCTAGGCTGACACTCCAGTGTAATATTGGGAGAGTGCTATATTAGTTGAGCCAATGTGCTTTGGAAATGATGTTAAGTCAAGACCTTACTTTTCAGTTTGGGCATGGGCGGAACCTGATGGTTATGGATCGAACATCTGTTGTAAAGTCTGCCCAATTTTATTCTATGATTCTATGATTCTGTGCTTCTAATTTTCCTTAACTTACTATGTGTAGCCTATTTAAAAAAAATACAAGGGGCAAAATTCGAGTAGTTCAACATGGACACCACAATAGCAATGTGCGATTGCAATTGGGCCTCAGACTCATCTGCATGAAACCTGAAAGCTGCAGACTCCATTCAAGCATCCGGATGTAGCTTGTCAGTTGGGGATTTATGAATTTCGGCTGGCTCTAATCAAGGTCCTGGCAGAGATCGGATTGAGGCAAACCGAAGTGGCTTTATCCCGTGAGAGTAGCGGCTTGCAGTATTTTTTTTGGAGCCAGGACAAACACTCCTGGACATAAAAGATCCAATGACACTATAGAAAGAAGAGTAGGGAGTTCTCCTAGTATCTTGGCCAACATTTATCCCTCAACCAATGCACCAAAAGCATTACCTAAATTGCTGAATACAGATGAACATAAGCACAGGCACAGCTCCATCATTCTATTGAAATAGTATTTAAAAGGGGAGGTATGCAGCAAAAATATTCCCTTTTTCAACTTTGTCCTTATTTATCAACATGTCGGACTGCCCACTCTATTTTGATTGTTTTTTTAATTATTGATCTGAAAACATTAAGATATATTTGCCACCAAATGCACAAGTAGTCAGTATGCATGTTTACCAATGGATGTAACCTGCTATTATCCACTAAGAAAAATATTCAAACTCATTTCAGGTAGCTATCATTTAATAGCACACAACTATTATCAAATTTTACTTAATTGTTAACTAACCAGAAACAGCTAGGTATAGCTAAGTAAGTGAAAGGCTTTCAATCATGAACTAATTGATTATGTTTCTCAGAAACATGTACAATGAATTCCTTTGAAAAGCAGTGGCTGTTGCAAAGGCAAATGTGCCATCTACTTTTGCAGACAGCAGCAATGAAACAAATGTTTGCTAATCTGGTTGTTGGTTAAAGGAAGAATGTAGGCCATGAAACCAGAAGCACTCCAAGCTCTTCATTGAATAGATTCATGGGATCTTTAAAATCCGCCTGAAGTGGGCGGCGGTCGTGACATCATAAGAGCGCGCACGATTTGATCCCTGCCCATAAGCGACATTGGCATTAAAAAATCGTACCACCGCTTGTCGGTGCCCCCGACAGCTTCGCGTGGCGGGAACCTGCCAGTGACTTGGCGGCGCGTCTGCCCTTAAAGGGGAGGGCGCATCACCGCATCCGCCGGTTTATTTCAATTGTTGGCCGACTCTGTGATCGGCCGAACAATGGCGGCCACGGGTTCAGCCGGGCCTCCAACAGGCAACCTGGTACCCCCTCTTGGGTGCCGGTCCACTGGCCCGGCCAAAGCCCTCCCTGGTGGCCCAGTGGGCGCCAAGTAGGCCTCACAGCGTCTCTCCCCTTTAAGTGAAGGGGAGGGACATAGCTAAGCGTCAGCACGATGCGGTATGTCCGCATCGCACTGATGACATCAGCATCGTGCTGACATGCTCAGTGCGATGCTGATGACACCGCCCGCCTTTTGCCCCTCTGCCGTCCCAAATAACGCCCCAAGGATTTTTCACAAAAAAAAGGGCAATTTCCCTCTATTCCCCGCCCCATCAATTGGGGCGGGAATTCACCAAAACAATTTTAATTATGGGGCGGAGGGCAATTTCGGCCCACAACCTTTAGCAGTGCAGCATCCCCTGAGTATCTTATGTGAATGTAAATCTGGGTTACGTACTTAAGTTCTGAGATGGATCTTGGACCCACAACCCACTGACTCAGCGTAGAGAGGGCTACCAACTGTCATTATTACAGTATCAATAAATATTATGAGGGAAACCACTTAGAAGCAATTGAGAACATGAATAATTTAAAACATATTTTAATATCAATTTTTCCCATGATACAATGAGCTCGACAGTGGTCTGGGCCCATTTTGGGGCCTGAAATAGGCCGTGAGTTCAGAGTGCGCACCATAAGTCGGACGCCCGAGGTGCATTCTAAATTTGGCCTCGGGCATCGTTAGCATATTGCCGACAGGCTGCGGGTATCAATCTTGCTGGCTGGTAAAGGACCTCAGATAGGTCGAGGGAGCGGGAAGGAGAATGAGTCGGAGGTGAGCATGGTCCGGCAGTGTCCCGCAAGGCTGCTGGGAGAACCACTCCTGCTCCCCTGGCTTTACATAAAAGTAAGCTTAAAAATATATACATATCTTTTTGGTGGCCAGTGCTCCCTTGAAGAGTCGTTGTTTAGGCTGCATTAGGAATCAAAAAACTGAATGAAGCACCACTCAGCATTGTTGAATTTCCAGGCAAGGTCCCTAAACAGATATTGGACCGTTTATTGACATATTAAGGTGGGCACCAGCAATACCTGGAAAGCCTCCTTTATCAATATAATACCCGTAATGCAGGCACAAATCGGGCGCGGAATATTGCACCTCCACATTAATCCTTGTTGTCCCAGTTTTCCACTCAGAAAATGGGCACAATGGGGACAAATTTCTCCCACAAGACTATGTCAGTAAAATATGTGAGGCTGAGATTATGCAGGGGGATAGCGGGCAGGATCGGTGGTGGTACAGGTGGGAAAATTTTTTTTTTGACAGCAGGTTGGGAGCACACTGTTAACCAATCGCAAAGCACCTTTTTCAATGTTGGGTCTGTCAATGCTGTGCAGACCTGACCGGCAGCAGCAGGCGATGCAATTAAAATCATTAACATCTAGTTGACAGATGCTTAACAGGCTTTTGACTTTAACTGCAGGGCCACGGGTACCACGCTGTTCAGGGACCATGGCTGTCAACCTGTGGCGTGCATTCAGTGACCATTGCACCAGCTGATTACTTAACAGCTTCAAATGTACAGTAAAAGCTCCCACCTGACAGATCATCACTTTCCTCAGCCACAAGCTGTGTCTCAGTTCATTTTCAGCACAGATTCTACAGACATTCCACTTTCCACTCTCCATCCACTCTTACCTCATTGGTAGAATTCTCTCACCATTGACAGTTTGCTACTGTCATCTCTACTTCACCTGCCATCTATTCCTTCAACATGGGTGCCCATTATAGTGTCTCACGTTGTTCCTCAGAATCTGACCACAATCATCCCCAACACCAGCAGCACCAGGCACACCAGCAGCACCAATAAAACACCAACCTTCTCCGCAGTCAACTGATGCTGCACAGGACAGAGGGCATCAGCACCCAACCACATTGCTGCCCAGGACACCAGGGCTGGCCTCACCATGGCCAGATTTACTTCACTTGATGCTGTACACCCTGGCTGCCACATGATGCACCAGGTTGGCACCACCCCACACCAACACTATAAAGCATTCCTACAATATCCAAGCCATTCCTTTCACACTCATCACCATTGTAGGGGATACCGTTATGCCTCACCATTCACGGCAACTCACTAAGCCACTTCCAAATGTGTACACAAATCTGTCCAAGAAAGCAAAGTGTTGAAAATAAAGGTTTCAATGTTTGACAGCACATTAACAGAAACTTTACGTGAATGTTGGATAAAACACCCAAGTGGTTACCCTTACAGTTATGATTGCACTAGGATGAGGGTGAATGTGAGGGGTGGCTAGTGAGATGGGGATGTGATAATATAGATAGAGAGAGGGTGATGCTTGGATGTGCAGGAGGATGGTAGGGAGGACAGAGTGATGGGGATGTGATTAGAGGCACAGGAGGATAAAGCTAAGTGTGGCTTTGCAGAAATGTTTGGTGATCTACGGAGATCATTGAAAGGTTTGCGCCACTGCAGCCAGGTCCTCCTGACAACATCCCTGCTTGTGACCTCCTGTGCAACGTGCAATCAGGCTGTGTTGTTCTCTTGGGAGGTCTCTTCCGCCCATGGGAGGGGAAGACGACCTCCCTTGGAGCTGTGATTCCCTCCATAAGCAATTGAAGTAGTCATGGGAGAACCTGGGTGTAGCCATGCACCTCTGTGCAGACATTGTCACTGTTTGCAGCACCTCAATGATGTACAACACTGAGAGCACAAATGTCAAAAGTAAGGTGGTCATGATTCCTTTAACGAAACCGGCTCAAGGTGCGTCATGAATGACATCAGCAGACTCGCTCCTTTTAATTGGGCCATGAAACACACTGGGTGGACTTAACAAGCCCCATTGAGGTAAATTCATTTTGGGCAGCGGGATGGAGCCAGCAGCGCCACCACAGCCCGCCACCGACATTTCCCCACCTCGGACCCGCTGAAGTAAGGAAAATCTCGGCCTGTGTGTTTGTGGGGCAATTACTCTTTTGAGACTGGGGTTGAAATCCATTCAAGATAATAGGAAAAAAATGTGGAATTGCCATTGACCATACTGCCATAGTTGCCTGGGAAGTTAGACGCTTTGATAGTGACATCGCCACCCTAAGCGAAATCGGGTGGGCAGGGGAAGCCCAGCTCAAGGAACAAAGTGGAGGTTACATCTTCTTCTGGAAAGGGAAACCAGAGGTAGAACGCCGCCTCCACAGAATCGGCTTCACCATCAAAAACGAGCTAGTCGACCGCCTCAAAAATTCCCCCTGCGGGGCTAAGGAACGCCTCATGACGCTTCGACTCACACTATCCCGGAACCAGTGCGCCACAGTCATCAGTGCGTACGTCCCAACACTTGATGCAACAGATGAAGCCAAAGAGGCTCTATTTTTTAGGCTATGTCTCCTATCTACCCTATCAGTTCCGATTAATATTTTGAAAACTTAGATCAAATCACCCCTTAATCTTCTATATTCCAGGGAGTACAACCCTCGTTTATGTAATTTCTCCTCGTAATTTAACCCTTGTGTCCAGCTAGCATTCTAGTAATTCCACACTGCATTCCCTCCAAGGCCAATATCTTCTTCCCATGGTGTGGTGCCCAGAATTGAACACATTACTCTAGGTGTGGTCTAACCAGGGCTTTGTATAGCTGTAGCATGAGTCCGCTAGATATAAAGGCAAGTATTCCATTAGCCTTTTTGATTATTTTTTTTGTACCTGTCCATGACATTTTAATGATCTCTGTACCTGGACCCCTAAGTCTCTTTGGACCTCCACTGCTTCTAGCTTTTCACCATTTAGAAAGTACTCTCTGATCTATCTTTTTTAGGTTCAAAGTGGATGAGCTCTTGATGGGTGCTGAATAGCACGTTGCACTGCAGCAGTCTGCTTTTGAAAATCTCCCATGTGTTTCATTCTTAAAAGATGATGTAATATTGACAAAATCATAGCTGCCATGTAAAGTGTTGGTGCCCTTTAATGATGACCTAATGCAACACTGTAAACATGATACCATCATTTTCAGAGAAGATATCACAAGAAAATGTTATTTTGAAGTGACATATACTTGACAAAGTATGTATTATAAACCTTAATTTAGTGGAAGCTTACTAATAGTTTATTGCTCTCTCCATGGAGATAATTTTTACATATGAGCTAACATTTACCGAACAAATTGCATCTAGGATAACTTTGGTGCATTATACAGGATCTTTGAGGATATAGCATTTGTTATCAAAATGCAGAATTTGAAACTGAATATTGTATAGTCCTTCTGAATTTACAGTTCTGTCATTGCTGTCAGTGTAATATGTATGTATCAAAAATTGTTTGTGAATTGAGGCAATCAGAGCAAACAAATGACAGGGAGGTGAGTCCCTCTGCTGTTTTGGGTGTACTGAACTGATTTATGCTGTATTCTGATGCTCACATTAGCCAATTTCAGTGAGTGGATGATGAGATTTCTTGGGATCTGATTGCAGTTGATAAGTTTTCAGAAGACATTGTTTTTTCTCAACAGGTTCCATTCTTATCTAGCATTTCTTAATAATAACAAATAACTTGATAAAGAAGATTGAAAATCATTTGTTCTTTTCTCACCAACAGAAAAAAAGACAAATATTTTCCACTGTGTACTAAAAGAATCCGTGCATGAAGAAAGAAACTTAATGCCGATCATAACCAAAGGAATAGACAGGAGACTGCCTAAGTCCCGTTACTCTAAAATAACAAAACCAGTTTGTAGCACAGTTCTTGTGATGCTTTCAAATAGATGACTTCCTCACCCAAATAGCAGGCTGTATTGCATGCTAAATTTATAAGCCTCTCATACTGTTCAAATGTAGCATGCACAACATGGGAAATTATGACTTGGGGAGAGACTTGATATACTGGGACTATTTCTACAAAGCAAGGAAGATTAAGATGCAATTTAACAGAGATTTTTAAATGATGGCTTTGATCGAATGAATATGAAAAGACTATTTCTTCTAGTTGGTGTGTCAGAGATGAGGGGTCATGAATTTAAAATTGCTAAGGGAAATGTCTTTACAAAGAGGGTTGCTGAAGCATGGAATGCCTTGTCAGAGGGAGTGTTTGAGACAGAGACCAATGCATTAGTTAAGGGAAAATTTGATAATTATTTGAAGCAGAGAAACATATAGAACTATGGATAGAGAACATGGCAGTGAAATGAGTTTTGGATTGCTCTAGCAAAGAGCTGGCACAGGCATGATGGGCTAATGACCTCTGTGCTGCAAACATCTGTGGTTGTACTATATGGTTAAACAGTACTAACTTCCACAGATGTACAGTAATGCGGACTGCCTATACTGAAACACATATTCCCCATACAAGCAACAACATCTTGTGCGAGTGAATATGCTATGCAATGCATGCACTAATGTTACCTTATATGCCATGTATGCATAGAGGGCATATTATTGATGTAACTTATAGGACAGAGTAGGCTAACTGGCTGAGTTAAAGTAACAAATTCGTAAGTGAGTTGCAGTGACTGCCACAATTAAGTAAAATATTCTCACATGGTTCTTTATAATATATTCAGTTCTATATTATAGTTTAGAAATGAGTAGTTCCCCGATGGTTGATTTGGTGAAGTGAGTTTATGACTGAGCTACATAGACCAGAAGGTCTTGGATTTGATTCCTGTTCTCTGCTAATTTAGTTGATCTCAGTTCAGGTGGATAGTACAGTTGGCTCTGGCATTGCTTGATTAGGGAGATAAAAAGTAGCCATAGTTCTTGCTCCTGATGGCAATCCAGTGATTCTTGTTGGACAGTGCAATTGTGCTGAAGTCAGATGAGGGCAAGATTGGACTCTGTTATATGCCCCTACTGTCCAATAGCCTGCTAATATGCATAACGAATGCTACTTCGCTGAAGTGAAAAAGGTTGACTGGTGCTCAAGAAATCACTCTCTTCATGATATAAGAGAAAATTAGAGGAGAAAGTTTCCAAATATGTGTTTTCTTAGTAACTGTTATTGTGAATTGATTGCCATGATGTGGCGGAAATGTGATATGGCAAAGAGAATTGAAAACTTTGCACGCAGCTGGAAGATGGCAAACAACACACACTTTGATATCAGTATAGTGTGGTGCTCTGGCCAGAGGCTAGTTATCTCACTTAATGCTGCTATGTACGATAATATCCTTAGTTGATTCTGAGGTAGTAGCTCAGGACTTCTCAACTTATTTTGAATTATTTTACTGTCACCAATACTTCTAGTATTGAAGTAAAAGGTGTGAAAGGGGTTAGGCTTTAAAGCAACAGAACTAGTACAACTGAACTAGGTAAAAGGTAGGTTTTATTCTTGTTATTTTCTGATGCTCACAAAATAGTGGGAGTTCACACAGTTTGGAATATATAAGGGCCTTGAGTTTCCAATAGGTGCACAGTTAAATCAGTACAAAAGCTTGAGGAATTTCAAGTGCAAATTAAATTCATGCTGCTTTAAAAAACATTGCGATAAAATCTGGCCCGGCCCACAAAACTGGACACACCCCCAGTTCAAATTAATCACCATGTCATGTTTCCGCTAATTGTGCCCATTTACGGGTCTTTGAAGAAGCTCTTAAAATTAAGCTGTTTTTTTTGGCGTGAGGGCACTAAAAAGCTTTTAAATATTGGCTTGGATTTTGCGGTCAGCAACGATGGAACAAAGCTCACCGTTCATTGCTCTTACAGTTGCCCACATAGTTATCGCAGGATTTTGAGTGTAGATTTGGTGTGCTCTGGAGTCTGTTCCAGGCATCTTCTACGGGGATCTGTGGCATGTATGAGCAGGATAGCAACAGTGTGGCTCTTCAACCAATCAGATTGACTAATCCTTACTGAGCACAGAGGAGGACTTTTAGAATGGGTGAGCGGGTGTGAGTGAATGCGGGTGGGAGTTAAATGGGCAAACATTTGCGAGCGCATCAGTAAGCCGGTTCCAACTCGCCGACTTCTGGGTTTTACTGAGGCAGGACAAGAGCAGGCTCGGCTGTCACACCGTAAAATTAATTCGTATTTAAAGATATTAAATACTGAACAACTTCTAAAGCTGGGAGATAGCATAATCTACCAAGTTTCAGGGCTCATTTTCAGAATGGCTCTAAACAGCATATTTAATAATAATAGTGTTAACTTGATGAAAAAATATTTTTCATTTCAACAGTTTTATCAGTTTGTACTCCCAGATAGAATTGCCATCTGTCTCATTCCTGTTAGCTTTAATTTATGATTTTAATCCTTTGGGATGTAGTTAAAGTTGCATTAATCTGTGAATTTGAACTTAGAAACATTTTAATTTATCCAACCATTACTTTAGTCTCATTTAAAAAAATTATCATGTTTTTAATATAAAAATAATATTAGCTGAAGTTTTAGTTGGCACTGAATAATAGTTATAAACAATATAAACTACGGCTCCGGAATACTAATACTTATCTGTATACCTTAACCTTGTGATGTTTATCTTTAGATGCATAGGAAAGCATCAATAGAATGTATCAAAAGCAAAACACTGCAGATGCTGGAATCTGAAATAAAACCCGAGAATGCTGGAAATCTCAACGGGTCAGGCAGCATCTGTGCAGAGAAAAACAAAGTTAACGTTTCGGGTCAACGACCCTTCATCAGAACTGCCAAATGTTCGAAAAGAACACATTCTTAAGCACTGAAAGGGAGAGGGGAAGAAAGAACAAAAGGGAAGGTCTGTGTTAGGGTGGAAGGCAGGAGAGATTAGAGAGACAAAGGGGATGATGGCCGAATGGAAATAGTAATGACAGAAGTCAGAAAATGGTTAATCTGGATAGAGTGTGAATGGCATAGTAATGACCAGCTGCCATTAGAGATAAAGAGAAAAAAAAAGGAGAGAGAAGAAAGAAGAAAATAGTAAGATAGAATGTATCAGTTCTATTTCACAATTATTCCAGCATAACCTTGAGGCTTCTGTGATGTAAAAACAACGCTGTTTTATCTTTGGTTTCAAATTAATTGAAGTAGCAAAGGTAAGAAAAAGCAACAAATCTGAGGACTGGGAGAATTTTGTAATACAGCAGAGGAGGACAAAGGGTTTAATTAGGAGGGGGGAAATAGAGTACGAGAGAAGCTTGCTGGCAACATAAAAACTGACTGCAAAAGCTTCTATAGATATGTGAAGAGAAAAAGATTAGTGAAAACAAATATAGTTCCCTTACAGTCAGATTCAGGTGAATTTATAATGGGGAACAAAGAAATGGCGGACCAGTTAAACAAATACTTTGGTTCTGTCTTCACAAAGGAAGACACGAATAACGTTTGGAAATATTAGCGGACCGAGGTTCTAGTGGGAAGGAGGAACTGAAAGAAATCCTTATTAGGCGGGAAATTGTGTTCGGGAAATTGATGGGATTGAAGGCCGATAAATCCCCAGGGCCTGATAGTCTGCATCCCAGAATACTTAAGGAAGTAACCCTAGAAATAGTGGATGCATTGGTGATCATTTTCCAACAGTCTATCGAATTTGGATCGGTTCCTATAGACTGGAGGGTAGCTAATGAAACACCAATTTTTAAGAAAGGAGGGAGAGAGTAAATGAGTAATTATAGACCGGTTAGCCTGACATCAGTAGTGCGGAAAATGTTGGAATCAATTATTAAGGATGAAATACCAACACATTTGGAAAGCAGTGACGAAATCGGTCCAAGTCAGCATGGATTTATGAAAGGGAAATCCTGCTTGACAAATCTTCTAGAATTTTTTGAGGATGTAACTGGTAGAGTGGACAAGGGAGAACCAATGGATGTGGTGTATTTGGACTTTCAAAAGGCTTTTGACAAGGTCCCACATGGGAGATTGGTGTGCAAAATTAAAGCACATGGTATACTGACGTGGATAGAGGACTGGTTGGCAGGCAGGAAGCAGAGAGTAGGGATAAACGGCAGGCAGTGACTAGTGGAGTGCCGCAGGGCTCAGTGCTGGAACCCTAGCTATTTACAATATACATTCATGATTTGGATGAGGGAATTGAGTGTAATATCTCCAAGTTTGCAGATGACACTAAGCTGGGTGACAGTGTGAGCTGTGAGGATGCTGAGGCTGCAGGGTGACTTAGACAGGTTAGGTGAGTGGACAAATGCATGGCAGATGCAGTAGAATGTAAATAAATGTGAGGTTATCCACTTAGGTGGCAAAAACACGAAGGCAGAATATTATCTGAATGGTGGCAGATTAGGAAAAGGAGAGGTGCAACGAGACCTGGGTGTTATGGTACATCAGTCATTGAAAGTTGGCATGCAGGTACAGCAGACGGTGAAGAAGGCAAATGGTATGTTGACCTTTATAGCTGGGGGATTTGAGTGTAGGAGCAGGGAGGTCTTACTGCAGTTGTACAGGGCCTTAGTGAGGCCTCACCTAGAATATTGTGTTCAGTTTTGCTCTCCTAATCTGAGGAAGGACGTTCTTGCTATTGAGGGAGTGCAGCGAAGGTTCACCAGACTGATTCCTGGGATGGCAGGACTGACATATGAGGAGAGACTGGATCGACTGGGCCTGTATTCACTGGAGTTTAGAAGGATGAGAGGGGATCTCATAGAAACAGATAAAATTCTGACTGGACTGGATGCAGGAAGAATGTTTTCGATGTTGGGGAAGTCAAGAACCAGGGGACATAGTCTAAGGATAAGAGGTAAGCCACTTAGGACTGAGATGAGCAGAAACTTCTTCACTTAGAGAGTAGCTAACCTGTGGAATTCCCTACTGCAGAGTGTTGTTGATGCCAGTTCATTGTATATATTGAAGAGGGAGTTAGATATGGCCCTTATGGCTAAAGGGATCAAGCGGTATGGAGAGAAAGCAGGAAAGGGGTACTGAGGTGAATGATCAGCCATGATCTTATTGAATGGTGGTGCAGGCTCAAAGGGCCGAATGGCCTACTCCTGCACCTATTTTCTATGTTTCTATGTAACACAGTCTGGAAATGGTGTCAGTCAGCTGTGCTTCTGGGATATCTCTATGAAATGTGCTTTGTGATGTGATAAAAGTACTCTGTGCATAGCCAGTCTTGGCTGCAGTGCAAATACTTTCATCAATGTTAGATTAATTAGGAACACTTTTGTGTTAAATATCCATCTGAGGCCTCTGCCAATTGAATTCATCCTGGTGTAATGGGGATGACTAATATGCATTTTCCAATTATTGTTAGTGAAGATGTATAAAAAGTCTCAGGCGTCCTCCTGAGATATTTTCCAATTGTTTACTAAAGTGTGAGGACTGTTAACATTTTGTTCACTTGATGGTTTTTTTTTAAAGAAAACTTGCTTTGACATCAAAGGAGACCAGATGGATAAATAAGATTGACTGAGTGCTTGGACAAGTATGAGCTGATCAAACAGAGTCAGCATGAATTTGCAAAGTGTGTATCATGTCTGAGTAACCTGGTTGAATTTTTTGAGGTGGTCACTGGCATGGTGGATAGGGGAGTGTCTCTGCATGTTGTCCATATGGACATTCTGAAGTCAGGGCAAGTTGAGAAAGCAGTCAACAAAGCATACAGGATCCTGGGCTTCCTAAATAGAGGCATAGGAGTCAAAATTGCCCCTTTTTGCAGTGCCTGTTAGTGCCTCCGGGGGTTGATAATGCGGTGCAAAACACTTTTCTCCCGGGGGGGTGGGTGCTCCGGGCTCACACAAAATTGCACGGGAGTTAGCAGAGGTGCAGTGGCGCCGCCATCTTGACGGTTTTGCCGATTCACCGGTCACTCCGAATTCTTTGCCCCTTGCATGGTCTAGGCTGCCATCGTGCAGCCTGGCACTCCGTTTTGGGTGCTGGGCTACGGCCTCGGTACCACACTGCGCTGGTGGACCAGTGGAGGCCATTAGAGGCCGTGTAGGGTGCACAGCAGCCCTCCCCTTTAACCGAAGGGAAGGGGCTTTGATATACTGCCGCTCGTGCCCCATTAGCGCTGCTGGACCTGCCCCAAGAGGAAGTGGAACACGCGAGATTGCGCTCCACTTCCTCTAAGGGATGGTAAGGGCAATTTCCCATTCTGAGCAGGTTATCGCCCCCAATCGGGGCGCTGGGGAATTTCTCCCTAATAGAATACAAAAGCAAGGAGGTTATGATAAACCTTTATAAAATACTGGTTCGACCTCAACTGGAGTGTTGTGTCCAATTTTGGGCACTGCACTTTAGGAAGGATGTGATGGCCTTAGAGAGGGTGCAGAAAAGATTTACAAGAAGGGTTCCAGGGATGAGGGACTTCAGTTACGTACATAGACTGGAGGAGCTGGGGTTATTCTTCCAGGGATGAGGGACTTCAGTTACATGCATAGACTGGAGGAGCTGGGGTTATTCTCCTTAGAGCAGAGAAGGCTGAGTGGAGATTTGATTGAGGTGTTCAAAATCATGAGGGGTCTAGACAGAGTAGATGGAGAGAAATTGTTCCCAATGGCAGAAAGCAGGGAAGACTTGCTACAGCTATAAAAGGTATTGGCGAGGCCACACCTGGAATACTGCGTGCAGTTTTGGTTTCCATATTTACGAAAGGATATACTTGCTTTGGAGGCAGTTCAGAGAAGGTTCACTAGGTTGATTCTGGGGATGAGGGGGTTGACTTATGAGGAAAGATTGAGTAGACTGGGCCTCTACTCATTGGAATTCAGAAGATTGAGAGGTGATCTAATTGAAACGTATAAGATTATGAGGGGACTTGACAAGGTGGATGCAGAGAGAATGTTTCCACTGATGGGGGAGACTAGAATTAGAGTGCATGATCTTAGAATGAGGGGCCACCCATTTAAAACAGGGATGAGGAGAAATTTCTTCTCTCAGAGGGTTGTAAATCTGTGGAATTCGCTGCCTCAGAGAGCTGTGGAAGCTGGGACATTGAATAAATTTAAGACAGAAATAGACAGTTTCTTAAACGATAAGGGAATAAAGGGTTATGGGGAGCAGGCGGGGAAGTGGAGCTGAGTCCATGATCAGATCAGCCATGATCTTATTGAATGGCAGAGCAGGTTCGAGGGGCCATATGGCCTACTCCTGTTCCTATTTCTTATGTTCTTATTATGTTCTTAAGGGTTGAGAACCAGAGGACACAGATTTAAGATGATTGGCAGAAGAACCAAAGGCGACATGAGGGAAAACATTTTTACGCAGCGAGTTGTTAGGATCTGGAATTCACGGCCTGAATGAAAACAATTTGTAGCGCTACGGGGAAAGGGCGAGGGAGTGGGACTAGCTGAAGTGCTCTTGCAGAGAGCGAGCACAGGCTCGACGGTCCAATGGCCTCCTTCTGTGCCGTAACCATTCTATGATTCTATTTGATAAGCTTCCACACAAAAGATTATAAAAGTGCACAGAATTGGAGGTAAACTTGCGACATGGATTGGTACTTGATTGGAAGGCAAGAGAGAGTAGGGATAAAGGGAACATTTATCGATTAGTAGGATGTGACAAATGGTGTTCCCAAGGAATCTATACTGGGGCCTCACCTTTACATCATATATATTGATGGAGGACTAGAGAGTTGTATATGAAGTTTGCAGATGGGACTAAGTTAGAAGGTACTGTAGATGGGAGCAGAAAGTTAGAAAGGGAAAAAACAGACTAAGTGAGAAGGCAAAATTATAACAATGTGGAAATGTTTGAGCTCATCCACTTTGGATCCATGAAAGACAGATCAGAATATCTTAATGAAAAGAGACCAGATACTATGGAGGAGCAAAGAAATTTAGCAGTCCATGGACACAAATCACTAAAATCTGGTGCACAGGTATAAAAAAACAACCATAAAGGCTAATGGGATGTTGGTGTTTAACTCAAGGAGGCTGGAATACAAAGGGAGGAAGTGATGCTTCAATAGTATAGAGCCTTGATCAGCCCCCATCTGAAGCACTGAATTTAATTTTGGGCATCGCACTTCAGGAAAGATATTGAAGGGGGTACAATGCATATTCATCTGAATGTTACAGGTACATAAAAGGTTAAATTATGAGAGCAGGTTGCATTAACTTGGCTTGTAACTCGGTCCAAGCTATAGCGGTTGCACTGAGGTAAGTAATGTCGACCTCAAGTAAGTGTAACTCTTCTACCCGATAGACCCATTCATCTGCTAAAGAATAGGCTTATCTTTTTCACTTAAAACCATCCAATTCTTAAAAACATTTTACGAGCAGCATTTGCTGCATTATTGGACAGCAATCATAAGAACAATGATCTTTAAAAGGTAAATTAACTCCTTGTGGACTTCTAGATGCCTTAAACAATTATTCTGCTGTGTAATATTTTGCTTTTAGCTTTGCTTCTGTCGATTGTTTTTAATTGTAAATAAATCCTCTCTGTCGTTTCTCCTGTACAAGCAGTTTAGCAGTGTGATATTTTCTGCCTGCTGGACTGACAGGCAATATAATGGACATCCCACATGTTCTCCGGTAAGCAACTTTTAATAATTGGGGTTAATTGTTAAACCTGAGCCATGCTAACCTATTGCGGCTGAGAGTAAAAGAGTTCAATTTGTAAGCGACACGGTCTGCTTGCAGAAACCATCCCTATGAGAAAAAAGTGTTGGAGAAAGCCCGACTAATAGCAGCCTCCAACACATGTTATCCATCTACATTATACCTTGTCTAAAGTTCTCTTCGGGTCCACTTACACTGCAGTTATCAATCTGAGATGAGTAGCTGCAGTTTAGGTTCAGCCAAACAGAGTCCTGTTTATGATGCTTGGCTACTGTCTGACTAAAATTATAAATGTTTTGTTTCGGAGATGGCTCTGTGCAGGCTTGAAATGAAGCATGAGACTGGTTGCCTCCCAACAGTTAGCAACTGCAGGGCAGGTTTTTCGGCTTGTGGCCATCTCTGTTTTCGCCCCAGAGGGTCGGCAATGGTGGCAGTGAGCCCTTACGCGCGGGCGGGCAGCTTCCAGCGCCCCGCCGGGATTTTAGGTGCCTGTTTCGGCATTACTGCCCGGAAGAGGTGAGCCGGTGTGCAACGTCCCTGGTTGTGACACCGGCTCGATTTTTGGCTCCCGCTTGATCTGTAGCACTCTGTAGAGCGCCGTGGTGGGACCGCCTGTGACAGCAGATGGTCCAAGCTATAGCGGCTGCACTGAGGTAAGTAAGGTCGACCTCAGGTAAGTGTAATTGTTTTTTTTTTGCAATTTATGTTGTGGTGGCCTAAGTTATTTATTGGGAATGTTTTTGGTGTTTTTTTTCAGGTTTTGTTTTCTCCCCAGGCATCTCTTAGAGCGCTCCGAGGACGGTTGTTTAGCCCGGGATTTTCGCTTGCTCAGCCAGCCTAAGAGATGTGTGCCTCGCCTCCCTTAGCGCTCCGTCCCACACTCACGGCCCAGCTGCTGAATTTTGCTGACCGAGGCTCAAACTGTTGCCGGGCGCAAACCTTACTGCCCCGCCGCCATTACCGACCCAAAATGAGTAGAGCTGAAAATCCAGCAGTAAATGTTTAGAGTTCAGGGAAGGAAGATTCCTTATTCTCTAAATATTTAAATTGAGTTATGGTAAGTTTATAAAAGTATCTAGGGTCCAATGGTGACTTTCTGAATACTTTGCAAACCAGTTTTGATACTGCATTAGATTTACATTCCATGCTTTGTCCAAGTGAAACAGGATGAGACTACCACCTCCAGTGAATCTCACTCCGCTTTGCTTCAGGGTCAGGTCAGGCCTTTGACACTACAGGTTGAGACGCAGTATAAAGTAGAAATCGTTTTGCATTGATGTTACACTTGCAATATAAATACATTATTAAATTGATTTTACAATTTTTAAAAATCTGCATTCTAACTAGATAATTACAATAGGAAGCCAGCTTCCATTTGGTTACGTATCTGTTATAAAAGGTAGCAGATGAGCCTACAAATTCTGGTCCATTTTGGAAGCTGAATCATCGTAATCTGAGTGGGAGGGAGGATTTTGAGCTGGAACCTGTTTCCATCAGGTGTCCACCCTGTCTCAAAAATGTAGATGGATGGTTGGTGCACCTGTTTGCCTCCTCTGTCATGACATCCCCTTTGGGGTCGGGGATGGTGAGATGGAGGCCCCTTTGGAAATCCCACCTATCCTGCCCAGTGTGAGGCCAGCAGTAACTAAACTTGCATGCAGCAGATGTACTAGCCTTACAACAGCCATAAATGGGCCCTACATTGCCTTATCAATCTCAGAAAGATGAATTTGACATTAGGGAAGCAGCACAACATTGTCAGAAGTCAGGAGTCAGAAGCATGATGTTTTCTGTTTGATCCCTTAAGCCAGACAGGCTGACAACCCTACCCTTACTCCCACTCTCGACACCGACACATCGGTGGGTGCCAGAGTAGCTTCATGAATGGTGTAAGCATCCATTCCATTATGCAAATGATCCTGTCCCTAGGATTTGGTTCAGGGCTGAGGTCATGACCAGAGCAGAAGGAAGTCCTACCCCACCACACTTCTAGTGGTGGAGCAGGGCTCCCAGAGCTTCCCCTACCTTTCCCATTAAAGCTTTTGGTGTTGGTCACGAGGGGATCCACAAGGGTGGTCAGGAATCATTTATCCCTTAATTTATAGAAGTGGCAATCCCCTGCTCACTGCTTTCTACAGATAATACAGTTCAAATCAGGCCACAGCATTCAGAGAAAGCAAATATGAATGCATTGCCCAGTTGCCACTCATTGGACCATTCTGATCCTGTACCATTACTCTCTCCATTAATTAGCTCAAATTTGGGTGAGTAAACAAGAACTGCTATGCCAACATTTTATTTGGAGGGGTGATCTATTTATGTTCATCAGGGTAAGAAAAACTCACATACATTCCCAGGCCAATGCAAATTAAACGTAGGGAATTCTACCACAACATTACACTGGGGCTGCAGTGTATACCATCTACAAGATGCACTACAGCAACTCGCCAAGTCTTCTTCAACTGTCTCGCCAAGGCAATTCGCAAACCTGCGACCTCTACCATCTGGAAGGACAAGGGCAGCAGGCACATGGGAACACCATCACTTCCAGCATCCCCTCCAAGTCACACACCATCCTGACTTGGAAATATATCGCCATTCCTTCATTGTCGCTGGGTCAAAATCCTGGAACTCCCTCCCTAACAGCACTGTGGGAGTTCCTTCAGCGCACAGACTACTGCAGTTCAAGAAGGCGGTCATCACCATCTTCTCAAGGGCAATTAGCGATGGGCAATAAATGCTGGCTTTGCCAGCGACGTCCACATCCCATGACCAAATAAAAAAAAACAGAAGATTATCCCAAATGCATTAAAGTGACAGCTGCACTTCCTACAATCAGTCTTGTGACCTCTGTGTCATATTGCTGAGCTAATGGCAAATCATAGACAATTTTGCGTTGTAACCTTTCAACTAGTAGGCATTGGATTGAGTTTGCTCAAACTCATTTCACCGAAAAAAACATTGCCAGCAAAAAGATGAGAAATTCTATCAATCTGGGCTGCATTTCAACCTAGATTCCAAAAGTTTATTGCCAGCAGCATTGCATCACTCTGCCCCCAAGTCAACACATCAAATTCACTTGATCCCTTTTTAAGGTAGATCATCCCATTCTGATGCACCATAAATAAATGAGATCAAAGACACAAAGCTCATCCATTTAATCTCTGGATGGATTTACTGATTAATTATCTCTCCCCAGTAACATTTTATTGTATTTTCTCATCTTCGATCTTTTAAATCATATTAGTGAAGACATGTAGTATTTAGTAGATTTCATTGCAATATCCTTGTGTTTCGATGAACAGCATTAGCAATTTCACTTTAATCCAACAATATGCCCGATGAATTACTGTTAGTGGTAAGTCAAGTGTTGTGTACTTGTATCATATTATCTGAGTGCCATTTCTGTTAGAACGTGAAGGGGTTAAAAGGATAGTCTCATGCTTAGCTGAATTATGGTTTTACTATTTACATTATTTTGCAAGTAATAATATGCTCTTTCATGGTATTTTAGCTTTATGCTTCAAAGATATTTATCTAAATTAAATGAATTGACTGTTAATATTACGGTTGACATTTTATTTTGTGAAAAATTACATGCAAATCATAAAATAATCTAGATGGCAGATTTGAAAGTAAGATTTCTTTAACAAACCTATAGGAACACTAAACAAGCAAACAAATGAATATGCCATATTTTGATTAACAATCTAACAGCGTTGAGTTGTGGTTTTTCTTGCACTGCTATCAACTTAATTTAGTCCAAAACTCTCACTTGGCTGGAGTTTTAGAAAGTGTATATGTGTATAAATTAGTGCAGAATATCATGTACTTGTTATACATGCAAATTAAATCTAAATATATCTTCATGCTGACCAGATTATTTTTGTGTTGTGGTTAAGCTTTTGAGCATAAGTGCAACAAGCCTTATAGCAAGGGAGAAAAGAAAAGATCTTTGGGAAGCAATTTTCAATTCCCAGCCACCCATTCCTCATCCGAAAAATGAGTGGCCAGCAATTGAAAATTGGGTGTGTGGGAAGGGGGGTGTAATGTATGTATTTATGAGCATGCTCACAGGCTTGTAGAGCTGTTGCACTATGAGTGGCTTAGCCAGTCACGTGGTGTTCACAAGACTCAATGGGCCCAAGTTTCAGGCCGCGCCAAGAACGGCGCAGCCCTGACCTGGACGCCCATTTTTCGCGCCACAAAGTGCGCCTAAAAAAAACTTCCAGATTCTCCGGCTCCCTGCTGGTCCTCTTGGGCCTGGCACGGCGCAGCACGAGCAGTAGGAGGCGGAGCTAGGTCCCTGCACTGAAAACAGTGCCGGGACCTCTGCACATGCGCGCTACAGTGGGCGCGCATGTGCAGTAGCTCCAGGCGCCCAAAACTGTGTGGGAGGGGCCCGAAGCACGCAGCCCCTAGCCCTGGCCGAATGGCCTCACTGGGGCTGTGCGCATAAGGCTCCTCCCACGGCCAGCTCCTGCTTCCTCCCGACCCGACTCGACCCCCGCTTCCGCCGCCCTCCCCCCCGCCCCCGGACCGGACCCGACCCATGCTCCCCCCACCCCCCACCCCCCAACCGACCTGACCTCCCTCCCCCCGCCCCCGACACGAACCAACCCGCTCTCCCTCCCTCCCCCCCGACCCGAACCAACCCGACCTCCATCCCCACCCCCCACCCCCGACCCGACCCGTGCTCCCGACCGCCGCCCCCCCCGCCCCCCCCCCACCCCAGACCGGACCCGACCCGACCTGACCCGTGCTCCCCCCGACCCCGGACACGATCCGACCCAACGCCACCTACCTGTAAATCTGGTGCTGGGGACCGGGCCCTGCCCGAAGTCTTGGGCTCGGCCGGGCCCGGCCCGTTCAGCCTCCCCCCCCTTCTCCTCCCCCCACTTCTTCTTCCCCCCCCTCTTCTCCTTTCCCCCCTCTTCTCCTTCCCCCCCTTTCTCCTTTCCTCCCCATCTCCTTTCCCCCCTTCCCCTCTCCCCCTTTCCCCTTCCCCTCTCCCCTTCCCCTTTCCCCTCTCCCCCTTCCCCTTTCCCCCTCTCCCCCCTTCTCCTCCCCCCTTCCCCTTCTCCTCCCCTTCCCCTTCTCCTCCTCCTCCCCCCTTCTCTCCCCCCCTCTCTCCCCCTCCCCCTTCTCCCCATCTCTCCCCCTTCCCTCCCTCCCCCTCCTCCCCTGCCCCCCCTCCCTCTATCCCCTTTCTCCCCCTCCCCTCGCTGTCAGAAACACAGACACTGACAGACAGAGAGTGAGAGACACACACAGACAGACAGACAGAGAGCTAGAGACACTGGCGGGGGGGAGGGGGGTGGGGGGGCGCATCCCAGCACGCTGTTGGAGGGCTCCCGGTGCTGCAGTCGGTAAGTAGAACATTTTTTATTTATTGATTTAAAAAAAAAATGATTTCTTATTAATTTTTTTTGATTGATTTATTGGTTGATTTATTGATGTTTTTATCATTTATTATTGATGATGGCTCTTTATTTGTAAAACTGAAGTGTTTAATGTTTGTAAACTTCCCTTTAAACCCCCCATTCCCTACGCCTGATTTGTAACCTACGCCTGATTTTCTAAAGTGTAGACAAGGTTTTTTCGAGCGTACAAAAATCTTCACTTACTCCATTCTAAGTTAGTTTGGAGTAAGTTTTCACTGACGAAACTTTGAAAACAGGCATAAGTGGCTGGACACGACCCCTTTTGAAAAAAAAATTCTGTCCCAAAGTGAAACTGTTCTAACTGACTAGAACTGGAGCAAACTAAATGCCGAGAATTTGAATTTCTAAGATACTCCATTCTACACCAGTTGCTCCAAAAAATCAGGAGTAACTGAGGCCGAAACTTGGGCCCAATAAAACCCCAGAAAGATTGCAAATGTTTTCTAAAACTGTAATGACGTCACTGAAGTCCCAGCAGACGTGACAGATTCGCAATTAAGGAAGCAAGCAGTTCAAGAGAAAATGATAGGTATTTTGTCAGTTATGATTGGAGCAGAACATTATAATATCTCAGTGAATCTGTTAACCCCAAGAAAGGTTAAGGATGCTTCATTCTCAGATATACTACAGATATTGGAGAATCAGATTGATCAGGTGCCTTTAGAAATAGCGAGGAGGTATAAATTTGCAATGAGAAACCAAAGCCCTGATGAAACCATCAGTGAATACATTGTTGCCATAAGAAAATTGTCTCTACAGTGCAATTGTGGAGGATTCCTAAATGAGGCTCTTTGAGATAAATTTGTTTGTGGATTAACGGATGAATGCAAAATTGTTAGGTATGGATGATCTCTCTTTTGAGAAAGCTTGCAAGATAGCCACCTCCTTAGAGATGGCAGAAAAAAATATTAAGGAATTTCACCCATTACTGGCAATTCACTGCTGCAGGGCTGTAGAAATGCAGATGAGTTTGAGCTCTAGTTGGAGGTAGATTTATGAAACCAAGAAGAATAGATGTCATAGATGTAATGGCAACCATACTACACAACAGTGTCAGTTTAAGTGGGCAAGCTGCTACTGGTGCCAAGTAAGGAGGTACATTGCAGCTGCATGTAAATCCAAGGACAGGCCCAACGATAATCAAATACGTCACTGGGTGGAAACCGATCAAAACAGTGTAGGTTTTATTGTATATGCACTGAAAGGCAAGGCAGTACATTCATTAAGTCAGGATTTCAGAACGTTAGCACTGATTAATAATCGATGGATTAATATGGCAATGGATACAGTGGCTGATTGCTCAATAATGAATCAGGTTTTGTATTACAAGAAGTTTAGGGGCATACCACTAAAAGCGAGCTCAGTGACGCTGAAAATATATTCAGGGGAAAAACTGCAGACACTTGGAAAAATGGAGTGTGCAGTACAATACCAGGGCCAACAAGCAAGATTAAGCACTATTATTCTAGCAAAATACGTCAATTGGCCAACACTCATGGACAAAGATTGGCTAAGCGTACTTCGTTTGGATTGGTACAGCGTCTGCATTACAGAAATGTTTAAGTCTCGGCTAGATACACGACTGGAGAAATGTGCTAACATGTTTGAGGACACATACGAGGGCATCAAAGGATACACGGCACATATTTGGATTAAGTCGGATGTCAAACCTATTTTTGAGCGAGAGTTTGCTAAGTTGGAGAAAAACTGAGTTTTAGTAAAGACTGATAGGAGTGACTGGGCCACCCCTTTAGTTGTCGTTTTGAAGGCAGACAAAACGGTACGGCTCTTGAGATTATAAAATTACCCTGAATCGAACAGTTGATGATGAACAGTACCCTTTACCGACATCACAGGACCTGTATGCAGAACAGGCAGGAGCCAAAGTCTTCACAAAACTAGATCTCTCCCACATCTATGCTCAACTCCACATTGACAAGGATAGCCAGCAGTAAGAAAGAGGCTTTGGCAATTATATTTGGTGTTAAAAAGTTTCATCAGTTCCTTTTCACGCTAATTCACGTCAGTAACCAATCACAAACCGTTACTAGCTATCTTAGGCCCAAAGGCGGCAATTCCATCTATGGCGGCTTCCAGGATGCAAAAATGGGCTCTTTTATTGTCTCAGTACGATTACAGAATTGAGTATCGCACGTCAAAGCAGAATACAATGGCAGATGCCCTTTCAAGGATGCCCCAGGAAGATTCTGAAATTGGCCGAGAACTGACAATCTTTACTCTAGATGTCGTTGATGAGGACTTTCCAATCACCACCTCTGTTATTGCAGAGCACACATAGAAAGATGCCATGTTACAACGGGCCTATGAGTACATACTGCGAGGGTGGCCTGAAGATCAGAAACATTTAGATGAGGAGATAAAGCCCTTTTATCATCATCAGCGCAAATTATCATGTGAGCAGGGATGTCTAAAATGGGCTCTGGGAGTAGTCATTCCCAGTGAACTATGGGCCAAAGGTTTGACGGAACTTCACAGTGAGCATACCGGCATCGTGGGCACGAAAATGGTGGCCCGAAGTTTTGTTTATTGGCCTGGGTTGGATAATGACTTTGAATTATTAGTAAGTAAGTGTACTATCTATCAAGACTGCAGGGTCATGCCAGCTAAAACACCACTGCAAACATGGACTTGGCCAACGAGACCATTCCAAAGAATACATACTGATTTTTGCGAGAGGGGCAGTGATCATTTTCTGGTTCTGATCAATAGCCATTCGAAATGGCTGTAAGTGCGACAAATGGGGTCATGTATGACTGCAGAGGTTACATTGGATGAATTGCGGGATACTTTTGCATGCCATGGCCTGCCTGAAGAAATGGTGTCAGATAATAGCCGCAATTTCGGTCCACGTAGTTTGCGAATTTTGCCAGTCACAACGGTATCAAACACACATTGGTAGCACCATATCATCCTGCTTTGAATGTTGCAGCTGAACAGTCAGTCAAGATTGTCAAGAAGGCTTTGCGGAAACAAGTTCTACAGACTGGATCATCGGTGAGCATGAAGCATAGGTTAGCGAATTTTCTTTTCAAATACAGGATTACGCCTCATTCAAATACAGGATTACGCCTCATTCTACAACAGGGTACACACCTGCTGAATAATTGATGAAGCGTAGGCTGAGGACGCGTCTCAGTTTATTGCAACCAAAACTTGTCTGATAAGGTAGAGAAGGCACAATCGGTGCAGAAATGTCATTATCATTCTGGTATCAAAGAGTAGTGCTTTCAGAGGGTGATCAGTACAGCGTTCTCCGTCTGTCAAAAAGGGCAAGTCCATGCAAATGGGACATTGGTACAATTATTCGGGTATGTGACACTTAGTCAAAATTTGTAACTATATCAGAAAGGTTCATGTGGATCAAATGTTTCTGCCGAGCAATGCACCTTTGGTACCATGAATATGTGATTATGAGTCTGACTTGGACGATGATCAGAGTGAGTTGGCAGGTCCAAGTATTCCACAGGACACAATGTCCATATCCCCACCATCTCAGATGCAGCCGACTGAAGATGATTCTGCGGGTATGGGGCAATCTCGCAGAGACTCTGTGAGGCTGAAATTGCCCTCCACCTGAAACGGGGCACAACTACCGTTTTTTAGGTGCTCCGTCCGCCCCAATGCATAAGGCGGACATTCCGGCGATTTTCAGCTTTTTGGTTTATGTTTCTGGTTGGAGCAGTGTTGGTGTGGGGATAAGGGCGGAACTGCAGTCAGGTCGGAGTAGCTGGCACTCGCAGAGCGGAAGTGGGGGCAGGTCGGAGTGGCCGACGCTCCAAGTCATTAGCACCTGATGATGTCATCACGCTGGCACATCATAACATCCCACCGCTTCAGTTAAAGGGGCAGGCCGCTGCGAATTCTGCAACCACTTTAGTGGCAAACACTGGGCCACCAGGGAGGGTTTCATCTGGGCCATCAGCCTGGCATAATTGGTGGCCCGACCTGGCAATGGCCGGCAATATCAAATAAAATGGAGTCGCTGGTAGTGCCATCTCCCCTTTAAGGGCAGCTGCACCACCCAGCCACAGAAAGGGTACCGACAGAAAAAGCTGTCAGTGGCACTGATCAGAGGCAGCGCCGCTCCCACGGGGCATTTCCACATGGGGTAATTTCCCAGAGGACAATTTCAGAATGGCGGTCACCGCCAGTCGATAAAGAGTCGGCGGGTGCACGACATGGCGGGAAAATGGGTGGAGCGGTCCCCTACATCGCTCCAAAACTAAAGGAGGGCAATATACAAAATGGCGGCCCCTCTGCGGCAACTCGGCGGCCAGTCTGCACTGACCCATGGCCGCCACTTTCAGGCAGCCACTGGCCTTATAGCAAGGGGCAATTTCAGCCCCTGTACCCTGTATCTTCTGAGGGGGGAAGTGGAGTTGGGATTCAGTTGAAGAAATCAATGAGAAAACGTAAACCAACTAAACAGGGTATTAATAACTGGGAATATCAGATCTTAGGAAGAAAGCTAACACTAGGATGGATGTAAGGGTTTCAAGGAAATACAAGAGGACACAGGAGGATAGAGGTCAGAAATGCTGGGCCACAGTGAGAAGCAGCGTAATGTATGCACCTGTGAGCATTCTCACAGGCTAGTGGAGCTGTTGCACTGTGAGTGGCTTAGCCAGTCACGTGATGTTCACAAGACTCAATAAAACCCAAGTTAATTGAGTTTAAGTTCTCTATGATGAAGTGTGCAGTTGTGAGCCTGGTGGCTTAACTGCTAGTGTTCAGTTTGATTGTTAACCCTTTGCTAATGAACCAGCTAGTTCTTTACAGCAAATATGCGGCTATGAATTCTTAAGCAAAGAACCCATGAAGCAAATACGTTATGGGGGGGGGGGCACACCTTAGCTGTACCACTGATGCCCAAGGCCCACCTCATGCAATTTTCAGGCAGGCCTGTAAATGGGAGCGGAACATACCCACCTGTTTCTGTTGGCTGGCTGCTTCAATTGCAAATTGGGATCTTACCCTGGATCTCAACTGCAATTTTCAGTTATAACTGGGCGAAGTGTGCACCACACATGCTCAGCCCACATGTATCAGTCATTGATCAGCCTAACCACCGTTCCTTAAAAAGACTGCTGGAGCACGCTCAAAAAACAACCAAATCATTTTTTAATGTTTATTGCATTGTATATTTTACATTTTTTACAGTCTATGATAATATAATTGAAAATCACGAAGCAGCAGGCTTATTAAATAGCTACTTTGCATCAATCTTCACAGTAGAGAATAAGGATAAAATACCAGCGATACAAGGAAAATTACAAATAAATCAAGGGGAGGAACTAACTAGATTCAATATAAGGAAAAAAATGTCGATCGAGTAACTAATGTTATTAAAGATAAACAAATCTCCAGGACCCGATGGTTTCCACCCAGGGTATTAAAAGAAGTAACGTGAGAAAATTGTTGATGCATTATTCATGATCTTCCAAAACTCTCTCAATTCAGGAATTGACCACTTGGATTAGAAAATTGTCAATGTCAGTCCTGTGGTTAAGAAGGTTAAGAGAGATAAACTAGGATGTGACAGGCCTAATAGTCTAATGTCAGTTGTGAGGAAGTTACTAGAATCTGTTATTAGGGACAGAGTGACTGAGCATTTGGACAAATATGAGCTGATGAGAGAGAATATTTTGAGGAGGTAACTAATGTGGTAGATAAGGGAGTCTCTGGTTGTTATTTATATGGACTTCCAGAAGGCATTTGACGAGGTTCCATGTAAGAGACTGTTAATAAAATTGAGAGTGCGTGCAATTTGGGGCCATCTATTGGCTTGAATAGGGAATTGGTCTAAATGTTGAGAAGCTCGGAACTGTGGATGAGCAGAGAAATTCAGGGTCCAAGTACAGAAATCACGAAAAGCTAGTTCAATGGAACAGTAGCATAGTGGTTATGCTACTGGACTAGTAATTTGGAGATGTGAGTTCAAATTCCACCACCACACCTGAATTTAAATTCAGTTAATTAAATAAATCTGGAATTTAAAAAACTAGCATCAGTAATGGTGACCATGAAATGACTGGATTGTTGTAGGAACCCATCTGGTTCACTAATGTCCTTTAGGGAAGGAAATCGGTTGTCCTTACTGGGTCTGGCCTATATATATCTCCAGACACACAGAAATGCAGTTGACTGTTAACTGCCCTCTGAAGTGTCCTGGCAAGCCACTCAGTTGTAACAAACCGCTACAAGAATATGAATAAACCATGCAGATTGCAGTGGTTGAAGAAGGCAGCTCACCGCCACCTTCTCAAGGGCCATTAGGGATGGGCAGTAAATGCCTTGCCAACGATGCCCACATCCTAGGAACGAATAAAAAAAAAAATAGTGGACAGGTACAAAAAATAATGAAAAAGGCTAGTGTCGGACTTTATCTCAAGAGGGCTGGAATTCAAAGGGAATGGTGGTCATGTTACAGCTCTACAAAGCTCTGGTTAGACCAGGTCTGGAGTATTGCATTCAGTTTTGGGCACAGCACCTCAGGAAAGATATAATGGCCTTGGAAGGGGTGCAGCGTAAATTCACCAGAATGAGACCGAGGCTAAAAAGTTTAGATTCTGAGGATAGGTTGCACAGACTAGGATTGTATTCCTTCGAATCTTAAGGGGTGATCGAATTGAAATGTTTAAGTTGGTTAAAGGATTTGATAGGATACATAGAGAGTAACTGTTTTCTCTGATGGGAATAACCATAAAAATCAAGCTAGGCCATTCATGGGTGATGTCAGAAAGCACTCCAAAGGATAGAACACGTAGTTGTAAGAGAAACTGGGGGTTAGGTGGAAGTGGGCCCAATGACATTTGGTCTGGAAGATGGGGTGGGCAGTTTGGAGGAAGCATTTGATCCTGAGCTTATGGCCTTATACCTTGGGCTGAATGTTGAAGTAAAGTTGGATTTAAAGTTGTATGCCTAATCAGTAGTGATGTATCTGAAAGCCAACAATACATATAAGAGAAACCAGAGGCTGGAGTCTTGAGCAGGTGACCCGGGGTTGAAGGTGAAGCAAGAGAGACTATATAGAGTCCAGGGCCAGAAACTGAAGTACTTTAATGCATTGGGACCCAAGGTATGAAGCTCAATTGGGGGTGGAGCGATGTTGGCCCGAGTTCTGCAGCTGGAGTGGAGAGAGAGTATAAGTAGATATGAAGCTTAGAAACTCGAGCAAACAGGGTGTGCATAAAGTTGCAAGGCTTGAC
The DNA here is from genome assembly GCF_044704955.1 of Pristiophorus japonicus. Classification (NCBI taxonomy): domain Eukaryota; kingdom Metazoa; phylum Chordata; class Chondrichthyes; family Pristiophoridae; genus Pristiophorus; species Pristiophorus japonicus. The sequence continues at coordinate 72,699,042 of NC_091979.1, forward strand.
GTTGAAGCAGAGTACAGCACGACAGTTTATGGTCTACAGGGCTGTAGTAATAACCACCCTCCTGTATGGCTCAGCAACATGGACCATGTACAGTAGACACCTCAAGTCGCTGGAGAAACACCACCAACGATGTCTCTGCAAGATCCTACAAATCCCCTGGAAGGACAGACGCACCAACGTTAGCGTTTTCGACCAGGCCAACATCCCAGCATTGAAGCACTGACCACACTTGATCAGCTCCGCTGGACAGGCCACATAGTTCGCATGCCAGACACGAGACTCCGAAAGCAAGCGCTCCAATTGGAACTCCTTCACGGCAAGCGAGCCAAATATGGGCAGCGGAAACGTTACAAGGGCACCCTCAAAGCCTCCATGATAAAGTGCAACATCCCCACTGACACCTGGGAATCCCTGGCCAAAGACTGCCCAAAGTGGAGGAAATGCATTCGGGAGGGCGCTGAGCTCCTCGAGTCTCGTCACCGAGAGCATGCAGAAATCAAGTGCAGGCAACGGAAAGAGCGTGCGGCAAACTAGTCCCACCCACCTCTTCTCTCAACGACTATCTGCCCCACCTGTGACAGAGACTGTGGTTCATGTATTGGACTGTACAGTCACCTAAGAACTCATGTTAAGAGTGGAAGCAAGTCTTCCTCGATTCTGAGGGACTGTCTATGATGATGATGATAACGGCGAAGGATAGCTATTGTGATGCTGACCTCTGTGTTTTGAGTGAGGGCAGCATTGAGTCAGCAGTACAGCAGGGTGCTGTTGTAGACTGGCAGTGCAGGTTTCAAAAGAGGATATCTCGGCTCAGTCAAAATTGTAAGAAGCAGATTAGGTTTGTTTCTGATTAACTAGGGTCAGGGATTTTGGAAGAGAAGAGGCGGAGTTGCAGCTAGAGCACTTGGAATACTCCTGGGAGGGAGGGAAATAAACAGAAAATCAAGAGGTGAGGTTCGATGAAATTTAATGAATGGAGCTTAAGATAGGTCAGCCAGAGTTGACCTGAAAGAGAGCAGAGGTCAGGCAGCGTGATTAAAATTCCATCTGTGGAAGATTGATGAAAGGTAGAATAAGGAACTACTATTGAAGCCGAAATTGATCTTATTGGTCTGCAGTGTTGTGCAGTAGGCATAGTCCAATATTGGGATCTGATTGGTCCATGATGTCATGTGGTTGGCTGGGACAAGTTAGCAACATTACTGATTCAATATGCCATTGCAATTATATAACATTAAAATCTAGAACAACAACTTGCATTTATGTAGCACCTTTAACATAGTAAAAATGCCCCATGGTGCTTCACAGGAGCGTTATCAGACAAAATTTGTCACTGAGCCACATAGAGATATTAAGAAAGGTGACTGAAAGCTTGGTCAAAGAGGTAGGTTTTAAGGAGTGACTTAAAAGAGGAGAGAGACGTGGAGAGGTTTAGGGATGGAATTCCAGAGCTATTTACCTCCGCAGCTGAAGACACGGCCACCAATGGTGGAGCAATGAAAATTGGGGATGTGCAAGAGGCCAGAATTGGAGGAGCGCAGAGATCTTGGAGGGTGTAGAGCTGGAGGAGGTTATAGAGATAGGGGGGGCAAGGCCATGAAAGGATTTGAAACAAGGTTTAGAATTTTAAAATTGAGGTGTTGCCAGACCGGGAGCCAATGTACGTCAGTGAGCACAAGGATGATGGGTGAACGGGACTCGATGCAAGTTAGGATTCAGGCAGCAGAGTTTTGTATCAGCTCAAGTTTATGGATAGTGAAACATGAGAGGCTAGAATAGCATTGAAATAGTTGATTCTAGAGGCAACAAAAAGCATGAGGAAGCATGGCGGGACTGACATATCAAGAAAGACTGGATCAACAGGGCTTGTATTCACTGGAGTTCAGAAGAATGATAGGGGATCTCATAGAAACGTTTAAAATTCTGACGGGTTTAGACAGGTTAGAAATGCAGGAAGAATGTTCCCAATGTTGGGGAAGTCCAGAACCAGGGATCACAGTCTAAGGGTAAGGGGTAAGCCATTTAGGACCGAGATGAGGAGAAACTTCTTCACCCAGAGAGTGGTGAACCTGTGGAATTCTCTACCACAGAAAGTTGTTGAGGCCAATTCACTAAATATATTCAAAAAGGAGTTAGATGTAGTCCTTACTACTAGGGGGATCAAGAGGTATGGCGAGAAAGCAGGAATGAGGTACTGAAGTTGCATGTTCAGCCATGAACACATTGAATGGCGGTGTGGGCTCGAGGGGCCGAATGGCCTACTCCTGCACCTATTTTTTCTGTGTTTCTATGTTTCTATGAGGGTTTCACAACAGAGACAGGTGATATTACAGAGGTGGGAGTAGGTATTTTTTGTGTTGGGGAGGATATGTGGTCAGAAGCTCAGCTCAGGATCAAATAGGTACAAATAAATCACGTTTTTTCTATTATAGATTTTAAATAATTAGCAAATGCAGAAAATAAGGATTTTTTTTTAAATGAAAGAAAAGAGCATTACACATATTATACCTTAAACTTCATTTCAAAGATATTTTGCAATGGATACAACAATGTATGCAGTTTTAACTGAAGGGTGTGCAGAGTGAGTAAAACAATTCATTTTATAGAATTTCAAAATATTAAGCAAATTGAGCCTTGTTAAGAGATTATTCCTTCGAGTATTTTGCAATATCTAGATTATTCCTCAAGGGATCAATTACATAAATCATAAGCCATGCAGTTATGCATGATTTTTGCATTTCATGTATTTTAAGAGAATATTCATTACATTATATCTCACTGGGGATTCATCAGCCCCAATATTTGCAGGAAGGGAGTGGGCGGGCAATTTAATGGTCGGGAAACCTGGAAGAACGGGTTTCCCTCAGGTCCTGGTGAATTTAATGGCAAAATCTGATTAACATTTTTGGAATCCATTTCCTGATCCAGCCAACCAGACTGAGAGGCTGTTTGGCTGTCAGACGGGTAGGCCTGTGGCACCAGGCCGCAGCAGGGGTGCATAGAGGAGGGAGAGATTGGTGGTTGACATCGATTGGGGGCCAGAGAGATCGGGGAAGGAGGGGAGATGTTCACACGGGGGCCCGGAGAGATTGGGCGGCAGGGAAAAAAATCATGGCGGTCTCTTTGGAGGGGATCACAAGTGGGTCCTGGAGGACATGGGGAAAGTGGGATGGTGGGCAGGGAGGCGGGCTGTGAATGAGAGGGCATCGGATCGTTGGGGAATGGGGCGCAGGGGGAGGTCTGATTACTTGGGAGGTTAACAAGGTAGTCTTCTCGGCAAGGGGGAAGCACTCCTGTTCCTCCTGGCTCACAAGCAATGCTGGAAAAGCACTTGCTTCCATCCAGCAGTCCCCAGCTCACTTCAGCTGACGTGTTGGATGAGGTCCTTACTACTAGGGGGATCAAGGGGTATGGCGAGAAAGCAGGAATGGGGTACTGAAGTTGAATGTTCAGCCATGAACTCATTGAATGGCGGTGCAGGCTAGAAGGGCCGAATGGCCTACTCCTGCACCTATTTTCTATGTTTCTATGTTTCTATGTTTTCTGAGATCTGGGAAACCTGGCCAGCCAGTGTTAAAGCTGGAACAGGGAAAAAAATTATTGACAACATAATGACATGTAAATTTGAGTGTTAAACAAATGTTAAGGATTTTTGATAAACAGTTTGACAGACTATGTTGGACAATCCAGCATCAGGTATTGTATCCATATTGCTTCTGTGAGATGTTTCTCATTTATAAACATGAGGTATACTGTGGATAAAGTCATGGTCAAGCTATTTTCCAATAAACAGCTCCCTCAGTACTGAATTTCCACAAATGTACAGATTATGATGATTTTCCATTGCATAAAAGTATAAAATGCAAAACGAGTCTCTTAACAAATGTATGTCTGACGCAAAATACTCACATTAACTGCAAACATCCACCACACTGAAGTGACACGTTGTTTTAAAAAAGAGAGTGAATGTAACTGCACACATTATCCTGATTATTCCTGTTAAGTGCAACACACGACTTGCACTTTCAACGATTCCTGCTGTGAATTTAGGTAGAATGGGGGCAGGGAAGTGAAGGGCTGCAAAAAAAAATAATGTCATCTGCTGCAACCTGTCTCTCACTAATCCACGCTGCATAAAGTGACACCACTGTCCCCAGCCAGAATGGAGATGATCCACTGCTGTAAGTGACTGGGATTGATTTTTACGCATGTAATTTGTATGTAATTAGCCTCCAGTCACTGCATTTTGCTGGAGAAATAACCATCTTTTTATTGGGAATTATTGCTGCAGTTTTGGTCCTGAGTTCTGTTTGCTGAAGTCTGTAGAGATTCTTTTCAAATAGATTCTGTAGACTGTTTGCTGTAGTGCACTGTTTAAAAATGCTGACTAAATAGACTTGGTTTGCTGTAAAATACACAGTTTGCTGTGAGTCCTGCGGTAATCACACCCTGCCTTAAACTCATTGGCTGACACATAGACACTCTGCTAATCCATTTACTTGTGTTTCACACCCTCTATTGCTGAGTGCGGTGGTGTTTTCACCTTTACAATGCCAGAATACTGGCAAGTGACTATTCCAGTATTTTAATCCGGCAGTTAACAGCAGTAGTATAAAATGAATCAAGCACTTTCTCTTTTTGACTGAATTATAGATATATTATTTGCTATGTCAATGCAGGGACACAAATTCGTAACATGCAGCATTCGTAACAAGATAGATGAATTGATGGCACAAATAAATATAAATGGGTATGATTTGATAGCCATTACAGAGACGTGGGGGCCGAAATTCAGCGTCGGTGGAGGGACCATTAAGGCGGGATTTTGGCGGCCGATCGGAAAAATTGATCGACCGCCGTTTTCCGGTGTATTGTCATCCCCGAAGCATATTCAGCTCAGTGGGGGGAGGGGGGGGGGGCTTCCAGCGGTGCGCACTTCCGCCGGAATCGGCAGGGTCGAGCCGCGGTAAAGGGATTCGGGCCGCGGTGATGTCATCACGGTACGTGCTGCTGCTACACGGCCAAGCCACCCATATTCAGGTAGAAAAAATGACCCCACCCGGTTTTTGTGTCGGTCCACTTTGCCGTGGATCGTGACACCGCTAGACGAGGTCAATGGACTATTCCCGCGATCGGGGTGATTTTTGGAGAGAAGTTTTGCTTCAGTTTTTTGCCTGCATTGAACCTGCTGAGTGGTGTTCAGAGGTGTTGTAAGAGTTCTGAGGACTTTCAGCTCTCAACCTTTAGTGGAGGCCTCTAGGCCTCATTCTGTACTCCAGAGGCCTGCTTGGCAGGGTGCAGATTGAAAAAGAATGGGATCAGTGTTGGCAGGGGAACACCGGGTACACCTGGGCAGATACAGGGCGGCACGCAGGAGAAGGCATCGCTGTCAGCAATGTCAAGAGAAGCAGTGAGCAAGAGAGGCAGCAGCCATGGCTGCCCAACAGAGAGAAGGGTGTACAGATGTGCGCAGGCCTGCAGCTAGAGAGGGTGGCCAGGAGGGAGATGGCATCAGGACTAGGGCGTAATATGCTGACCCACCCGCCCCCCCGAATACTGGGAGAGGAGCCTTGCCAGCAATAGCCTCCAGAGGCTCCCGACAATCAGGAGGACCAGGGAGATGGACATCATCCAGCTGCCAGGGGAGGTGGCCAACACAGAGGTGGGGGAAGGAGACCCTACCCTCAAAGGGTCTACAGACCTCAGTTCTCCTTCCTCCAGCTCAGTGCTGAGCAATGCCTGCGAAGGCTAAGATTTAGGAACGTCGAACTCAGGGACCTCTGCACTGTCCTGCGAGAAGATCTCCAGCCTCACACAACACTGAGATCAAGGTCCCCATCATGTGGAATTTTTATGTCACGGGGCCACTGCAGACATTGGCTACATCTTGCAATTCTCTGCACATCGGTGCATCCGGCAGGTCACCAATGAACTGTACAGGAGAAGGGTGCAGTACATCTCCTTCCCCATGACAAGGGACAAACAGGTGGAGTGGTAGGCCGGATTTGACCGAATTTCAGGCTTCCCAAGGGTGCAGGGTGCGATAGGCTGCACCTACGTTGGACTGAGGCCACCGCAACATAACCCTGAGATCTTTATGAACTGCAAGGGGTTCCACTCGCTGAATGTGCAGCCCATATCTGATCACCAGCGTCGGATCATGGCAGTTGATGTGAGGTATCCAGGAAGCAGCCATGATTCATTCATTCTGCGCCAGACCAGTGTGCCCGCCCTCTTCACAGGCCCAAACCAGGATTGTGGGTGGCTGCTTGGGGACAAGGGATATTCCCTGTCCACTTGGCTGCTCACTCCCTACAGAACCCCAGGACAGCACCAGAGCATGCCGACAATGACGCTCATTGTGCCACCAGGTGCATCATCGAGCACTGTATGGGCATCCTTAAGCAGAGCTTCTGGTGCCTGGTCCGGTCTGGTGGCACCTTGCAGTACTCTCCTCAACAAGTCTCCATATTCATCATGGTCTGCTGCATGCTGCACAACCTGACCCTCATGAGGGGACAGCCGCTGGAGGTCGAGCCAGAGCTACCACCTGATGATGAGGAGGAGGCACAGGAGGAGGGAGGAGGAGGAGGAGGAGGATCCACATCGCCACCAAGCTAGGAGGCGTCGTCCCCATTGCAACCCTGCAAGGGAGGTGCAGCTGTATCTCATAGCTGCTCGCTTTAGATAATCGTATCCACACATGACCCTTCAGCTCCCACTTTCAGTGGCCATCGCAATGAGTGGCTTTACGCAAAATTACCCACTCCCAAATGAAACACCTGGCTAGATATATTTGCCAAAAATAAAGATTTATCAAAATATTCAATTCAGTGCAAAAACACAACGTAAATAAAAGGACTACCATCAACTAACACCAATAATCATGTCTTACCCGTGTGCATGTCTTTATAACACCTCTTACGCATGCCTACCACAACACTAAGCCTAAGTGTCTCCCCTGTGGCTGCATCATAGGTTTGGTAAGGCTGCTATGGTTGTTGTGTCAGAGCTACAGCTGTCCTTGTAGGACACGTTGGAACACCTTTGGGCCTGGAAGGGCCGGGTGCAGGCTGGCCAGCACCCTCCTGGGAGAGTTCAGTCTGGCTTGGCTCGGGTGGAACCATGAGTGGAGGCACTGGCGGAGTGGGAGGTCTGGGGCTAGAAATCTTGTGATCTTGAGCGAGCACATCATCAGGATCATGGTCGGAGGCGCCTGCATTACTCCCTGGGGCGGCACCATAACACCACCACCCAGCAGAGGGAGGTCAGGTCTGTGCGGTGGCGCAAGACGGGAAGGTCCCCCGTGGCCCGTGTTGGACCCAGCAGTAAATGCAACACTAAGGTGTCTGATGGCATCGAACTGAGACATAGAAACATAGAAACATAGAAAATAGGTGCAGGAGTAGGCCATTCGGCCCTTCGAGCCTGCACCGCCATTCAATATCATGGCTGATCATTCCCTCAGTACCCCTTTCCTGCTTTCTCTCCATACCCCTTGATCCTTTTAGCCGTAAGGGCCATATCTAACTCTCTCTTGAATACATCCAATGAGCTGGCATCCACAACTCTCTGCAGCAGGGAATTCCGCAGGTTAACAACTCTCTGAGTGAAGAAGTTTCTCCTCATCTCAGTCCTAAATGGCCTACCCCTTATCCTAAGACTATGTCCCCTGGTTCTGGATTTCCCCAACATCGGGAACATTCTTCCCGCATCTAACCTGTCCAGTACCATCAGAATCTTATACGTTTCTATAAGATTCCCTCTCATCCTTCTAAACTCCAGTGAATAAAGGTCCAGTTGATCCAGTCTCTCCTCATATAACAGTCCAGCCATCCCTGGAATCAATCTGGTGAACCTTCGCTTCACTCCCTCAATAGCAAGAACATCCTTCCTCAGATTAGACCAAAACTGAACACAATATTCCAGGTGAGGCCTCACTAAGGCCCTGTACAACTGCAGTAAGACCTTCCTGCTCCTATATTCAAATCCCCTAGCTATGAAGGCCAACATACCAGTTGCCTTCTTCACCGCCTGCTGTACCTGCATGCCAACTTTCAATGACTGATGAACCATGACACCCAGGTCTCGATGCACCTCCCCTTTTCCTAATCTGCTGCCATTCAGATAATATTCTGCCTTCGTGTTTTTGCCCCCAAAATGGATAACCTCGCATTTATCCACATTATACTGCATCTGCCATGCATTTGCCCACTCACCTAACCTGTCCAAGTCACCCTGCAGCCTCTTGGCATCCTCCTCACAGCTCACACCGCCACCCAGTTTAGTGTCATCTGCAAACGTGGAGATATTACACTCAATTCCTTCATCTAAATCGTTAATGTATATTGTAAAGAGCTGGGGTCCTAGCACTGAGCCCTGCGGCACTCCACTAGTAACTGCCTGCCATTCTGAAAAGGACCCGTTTATCCCGACTCTCTGCTTCCTGTCTGCCAACCAGTTCTCTATCCACGTCAGTACATTACCCTCAATACCATGCGCTTTGATTTTGCACAACAATCTCTTGTGCGGGACCTTGTCAAAAGCCTATTGAAAGTCCAAATACACCACATCCACTGGTTCTCCCTTGTCCTCGCTGCAAGTTACATCCTCAAAAAATTCCAGAAGATTCATCAAGCATGATTTCCCTTTCATAAATCCATGCTGACTTGGACCGATCCTGTTACTGCTTTCCAAATATGCTGCTATTTCGTTCTTAATGATTGATTCCAACATTTTCCCCACTACTGATGTCAGGCTAACTAGTCTATAATTACCCGTTTTGTCTCTCCCTCCTTTTTTTAAAAGTGGTGTTACATTAGCTACCCTCCAGTCCATAGGAACTAATCCAGAGTCGATAGACTTTGGAAAATGACCACCAATGCATCCACTAGTTCTAGGGTCACTTCCATAAGTACTCTGGGATGCAGACTATCAGGCCCCGGGGATTTATCGGCCTTCAATCCCATCAATTTTTCTAACACAATTTCCTGCCTAATAATGATATCCTTCAGTTTCTCCTTCTCACTAGACCCATTGACCCCGAGTACATTCGGAAGGTTATTTGTGTGTTCCTTCGTGAAGACAGAACCGAAGTATTTGTTCAATTGCTCTGCCATTACTTTGTTCCCCATTATAAATTCACCTGAATCCGACTGCAAGGGACCTACGTTTGTCTTCACTAATCTTTTTCTCTTCACATATTTATAGAAGCTTTTGCAGTCAGCTTTTATGTTCCCTGCAAGCTTCCTCTCGTACTCTATTTTCCCCCTCTTAATTAAACACTTCGTCCTCTGTTGAATTCTAAACTTATCCCAGTCCTCAGGTTTGTTGCCTTTTTTTTGCCAATTTATATGCCTCTTCCTTGGTTTTAACATTATCCTTAATTTCCCTTGTTAACCACTGTTGAGCCACCTTCACCATTGTATTTTTACTCCAGACAGGAATGTACAATTGCTGAAGTTCATCCATGTGATCTTTAAATGTTTGCAATTGCTTATCCACTGTCAACCCTTTAAGTGTCCTTTGCCAGTCTACTCTAGCCAATTCACGCCTCATATCGAAGAAGTTACCTTTCCTTAAGTTCAGGACCCTAGTTTCTGAATTAACTGTATCACTCTCCATCTTAATAAAGAATTCAACAATATTATGGTCACTCTTCCCCAAGGGGCCTCGCACAACAAGATTGCTAATTAGTCCCTTCTCGTTACACATCACCCAGTCTAGGATGGCCAGCTCTCTAGTTGGTTCCTCGACATATTGGTCTAGAAAACTATCCCTAATACAATCTAGGAAATCCTCTTCCACCGCATTGCTACCAGTTTGGTTAGCCCAATCGATATGTAGATTAAAGTCACCCATGATAACTGCTGTAGCTTTATTGCACACATCCCTTATTTCTTGTTTGATGCTGTCCCCAACCTCACTGCTACCGTTTGGTGGTCTGTACAGAACTCCCACTAGCGTTTTCTGCCCTTTGGTATTCTGTAGCTCCACCCATACCGATTCCACATCATCCAGGCTAATGTCCTTCCTTACTGTTGCATTAATTTCCTCTTTAACCAGCAACGCCACCCCACATCCTTTTCCTCTCTGGCTATGCTTCCTAAATGTTGAATACCCCTGGATGTTGAGTTCCCAGCCTTGGTCACCCTGGAGCCATGTCTCCGTGTTGCCAATTAATTCATATCCATTAATTCGTCCACCTTATTCCGCATACTCCTCGCATTGAGGCACAGAGCCTTCAGGCTTCTCTTTTTAACACACTTTGCCCCTTTAGAATTTTGCTGTAATGTGGCCGTTGTTGTTTTTTGCCTTGAGTTTCTCTGCCCTCCACTTTTACTATTCTCCTTTCTATCTTTTGCTTCTGCCTCCCTTTTGTCTCCCTCTGTCTCCCTGCATAGGTTCCCATCCCCCTGCCATGTTAGTTTAACTCCTCCCCAACAGCCCTTGCAAACACTCCCACTAGGACATTGGTTCCGGTCCTGCCCAGGTGCAGACCATCCGGTTTGTACTAGTCCCACCTCCCCAGAACCGGTTCCAATGTCCCAGGATTATGAATCCCTCCCTTCTGCACCACTCCTCAAGCCACGTAGTCATCTGAGCTATCCTGCGATTCCTACTCTGACTAGCACGTGGCACTGGTAGCAATCTTGAGATTACTACTTTTGAGGTCCTACTTTTTAATTTAGCTCCTAGCTCCCTAAATTCGTCTCGTAGGACCTTATCCCATTTTTTACCTATATCGTTGGTACCTATGTGCACCACGACAACTGGCTGTTCACCCTCCCTTTTCAGAATGTCCTGCACCCGCTCTGAGACATCCTTGACCCTTGCACCAGGGAGGCAACATACCATCCTGGAGTCTCGGTTGCAGCCACAGAAATGCCTATCTATTCCCCTTACAATTGAATCTCCTATCACTATAGCTCTCCCACTTTTTCCTGCCCTCCTGTGCAGCAGAGCCACCCACGGTGCCATGAACTTGGCTGCTGCTGCTCCCCCCTGATAAGTCATCTCCCTCAACAGTACCCAAAGTGGTGTATGTGTTTTGCAGGGGGGATGACCGCAGGGGACCCCTGCACTACCTTCCTTGCACTGCTCTTCCTGCTGGTCACCAATTTACTATCTGGCTGAGTACCCTTTACCTGCGGTGAGACCAGCTCACTAAACGTGCTATTCACGTCATTCTCAGCATCGTGAATGCTCCAGAGTACATCTACCCACAGCTCCAGTGCCGCAATGCGATCTGTCAGGAGCTGGAGTCGGATACACTTCCCGTGCACATAGTCGTCAGGGACACCGGATACGTCCCTGACTTCCCGCATAGTACAGGAGGAGCATAACACATGTCCGAGCTGTCCTGCCATGACTTAACCCTTAGATTAACTTAATTTGGCAACAATAATGCTGAATGTTACTTACTGATAGAAAAGAAAAAGGAAAGAAAAACTACCTACCAATCACCAGCCAATCACTTAACCCCTTGGCTGTGACGTCACCTTTCGATTTCTTTCTACTTCTTTTTTGCCTCCCTGCTGCAGCTGCACCAGCTGGCCTCTCCGACACTGCTGCCAATCCCCGGACTCCTGCTGGGCCTTTGTAGGCCTCACGAACTCCTGCTCCTCCTCTCCAATGCTGCTGCCGATCCCCGGACTCCCGCTGGGCCTTTATAGGCCTCACGAACTCCTGCTCCTCCTCTCCAACGCTGCTGCCGATCCCCGGACTCCCGCTGGGCCTTTATAGGCCTCACGAACTCCTGCTCCGCCTCTCCGACGCTGCCGCCAATCCCTGGACTCCTGCTGGCCCTTTATAGGCCTCACGAACTCCTGCTCCGCCTCCGATGCTGCCGCCGATCCCCGGACCCGCTGGGCCTTTATAGGCCTCACGAACTCCTGCTCCGCTTCTCCGATGCTGCCACCGATCCCCGGACTCCCGCTGGGCCTTTATAGGCCTCACGAACTCCTGCTCCTCCTCTCCAATGCTGCCGCCGATCCCCGGACTCCCGCTGGGCCTTTATAGGCCTCACGAACTCCTGCTCCGCTTCTCCGACGATGCCGCCGATCCCCAGACTCCCGCTGGGCCTTTAGAGGCCTCACGAACTCCTGCTCCTCCTCTCCAACGCTGCTGCCAATCCCCGGACTCCCGCTGGGCCTTTATAGGCCTCACGAACTCCTGCTCCGCCTCTCCGACGCTGCCACCAATCTCTGGACTCCTGCTGGCCCTTTATAGGCCTCATGAACTCCTGCTCCGCCTCTCCGACACTGCCGCCGATCCCCGGACCCCCGCTGGGCCTTTATAGGCCTCACGAACTCCTGCTCCGCATCTCTGACACTGCTGCCGATCCCCGGACTCCCGCTGGGCCTTTATAGGCCTCACAAACTCCTGCTCCGCCTCTCCGAGACTGCATGAGAGCAGCAAGAGTCTCAAATCCACCAGAGATGCAGCAGTTGGGCGCTCCATGGCAGCAGGTTGTGACATCGCAGGTGGATCCGCACGGCCACTCTGCGAGTCCACTATCGCCTGCACACTGGCAATGATGGGCTCCATGGTAGGCGCAGATTTGTCGACTATGTGCAAGGTGGACTCCTCCACACTCCTGACCACTTCTGACAGCCTCTCTGGCACCCTGGTCAGTGCCTCCAACATCTGGGAATGCATGGCCTCCACCCTCTCTCATAAGCCGCTACGTCAATGGCATCATCTGAGTCCTCGTGTGCAGAACTCCAGTGTGGACTTGCTCCCGGAGAGGTGGCACCTGAGGTTGCCTTGCCCGATCATCATGCTGCAGCCTGCTAGTCCCCGGTGCAATACCCAGTGCCGCCTCACCTACCACGTCAACTACTTCAGACCGCGCACTCCCACCAGTATCTGAGCTGGCGCTTGTAGCTGGAAGCAGTGATGCATTTGTGCCATCTGTGTCCTCCTCCTCCTCCTCCTCATCAGTTGTCTGGATGAGCCGTAGAGTGCCAACAATGGTCTCTTCATCAGTGCTTGTCGAGATTGGAGGGCTTCTGTCCACAGGCCTGTGCTTCAGGCCTGCAGCTGGTCTCACAGATGGTGTGCCTGTCTGTGCTGTGCTGCCACTCGGTGTTTCATCTGTAAGCATAAATGGGAGAAGGGCTGCTGTGAGTGGGTGGTGGGGGATTGATACATGGAGCCTGCAGCTCGCACACTTTTGGACAGAAAAGCACAGTAGGCGCTGGCACATTTTCACATAGCGAGCACATTCAACGATGGCCTCACTTACCCATGCTGCCCACATCGGAGTCGCCAGTTCCGTTGCCCACGGGGGGAGGTGTCATCTGCAAGCATAAATGGGAGAAGGGCAGCCGTGAGGGGGAGGTGGGGGATGAAGGCATGGAGGATGCAACTTGCAGACTTCCATGAAGGAAAGGAAGAGTAGGCGCTAGCACGTTGAAGGAGAAATTGGATTCAAGGAGGGCCTTCACTTACCCACATCGGCGTTAGCACTACCATCAGCCACAGGGAATGCAGTATGGCCGGCGACCAACACCTGAGCCCCCTGCTCAACAGGTATGAGCACCTGTGTGTCTGCATCGCCACCCCTGGTCATCCTTTGCTCGGCTCTATGGTGAACCAGTTTAGCCTGCAAATGAAAGCATGGTTGGTGAGTACGACTGTGATGAGGTATCAGAAATGAGTGCACAAATGTTTGTCCATAACATGCAGCTGAAAGTATGAGATGAAAGGGAGTCTCCATTGTGAGAACACACACATATATGTATAGAAGCGTGAACAGTGAAATGCTGCTTGAGTGACTAAACAGTGAGTACGGGAGATAAGAGCATGTTGAGGGAGATAAGAGCATGTTGAAGGAGAGACTCGCAGATGCAAGGTCAGCAGTTGATGGAAGTGGTACTCACTTTCATCAGCTGGATGATGTCGTGAATCTCTTCCTGCACTGCACTGATGTCCTCTGATATATGGAGGTGCCTGACAACTCCTGTGCTATCTCATTCCACGCATTATATATTATCTGTCTGCTTGGTCTCCCCACGTCTGGAAACATCACTCGCCGTCTACCCTCCACACCTTGCATCAGGGTCTCGAGCTCGACATCCGTAAACCTATTCATCCTGCTTCCTCGTCTCACACCAGCCATCCTTCAATCCAACTCCTTCCCTCCTCAGGGCCTAGCTGCAAACCCTGGCCTTTAAAAAGGCCAAGGAGCAGCTAGCTCATTAGAATCACACCTGCATGTTGAATTTCTCCTTGGGAATTCCGCTCTAATTAAGGCAGCCACACCATTGAAAAATGCACTTGGGAAGGGTTCTTCAGCACTGGAACTAATTTTTTGAATTTTGGAGCTGAATATGGATCGGGCCACCGGCGAAAAAATTTCAGCAGTAATGGCCCCAAAAAGTTGGGAGGAGCGCCAGCTTTCCAGCGGTGCTGAATTTCGGCCCCGTGGTTGCAAGGTGACCAAGGCTGGGAACTGAATATTCAGGGGTACTTGACAATTCGGAAGGATAGACAGACAGGTAAAGGAGATGGGATAGCTCTGTTAATAAAGGATGAGATCAGTAGTGAGAAGTGATATTGGCTCAGAAGATCAAGATGTAGAATCAGTTGGAGATAAGAAATAATGGTGGACGTAGTCTATAGATTGTCTATAGTCTATGGATTGAGAACTGGTTGTCAGACAGGAAGCAAAGAGTAGGAGTAAATGGGTACTTTTCAGAATGGCAGGCAGTGACTAGTGGGGTACCGCAAGGTTCTGTGCTGGGGCCCCAGCTGTTTACACTGTACATTAATGATTTAGATGAGGGGATTAAATGTAGTATCTCCAAATTTGCGGATGACACTAAGTTGGGTGGCAGTGTGAGCTGCGAGGAGGATGCTGTGAGGCTGCAGAGCGACTTGGATAGGTTAGGTGAGTGGGCAAATGCATGGCAGATGAAGTATAATGTGGATAAATGTGAGGTTATCCACTTTGGTGGTAAAAACAGAGAGACAGACTATTATCTGAATGGTGACAGATTAGGAAAAGGGGAGGTGCAAAGAGACCTGGGTGTCATGGTACATCAGTCATTGAAGGTTGGCATGCAGGTGCAGCAGGCGGTTAAGAAAGCAAATGGCATGTTGGCCTTCATAGCAAGGGGATTTGAGTACAGGGACAGGGAGGTGTTGCTACAGTTGTACAGGGCATTGGTGAGGCCACACCTGGAGTATTGTGTACAGTTTTGGTCTCCTAACCTGAGGAAGGACATTCTTGCTATTGAGGGAGTGCAGCGAAGGTTCACCAGACTGATTCCCGGGATGGCGGGACTGACCTATCAAGAAAGACTGGATCAACTGGGCTTGTATTCACTGGAGTTCAGAAGAATGAGAGGGGACCTCATAGAAACATTTAAAATTCTGACGGGGTTAGACAGGTTAGATGCAGGAAGAATGTTCCCAATGTTGGGGAAGTCCAGAACCAGAGGTCACAGTCTAAGGATAAGGGGTAAGCCATTTAGGACCGAGATGCGGAGGAACTTCTTCACCCAGAGAGTGGTGAACCTGTGGAATTCTCTACCACAGAAAGTTGTTGAGGCCAATTCACTAAATATATTCAAAAAGGAGTTAGATGAGGTCCTTACTACTAGGGGGATCAAGGGGTATGGCGAGAAAGCAGGAATGGGGTACTGAAGTTGAATGTTCAGCCATGAACTCATTGAATGGCGGTGCAGGCTAGAAGGGCTGAATGGCCTACTCCTGCACCTATTTTCTGTTTCTATAGGCCCCCTAATAGTAGCTAGACTGTTGGATAGAGTATAAATCAAGAGATAATGGAAGCTTGTAAGAAATGTACGGCAATAATCATGGGCGATTTTAATTTTCATATTGATTGGACAAATCAAATTGGCCAAGGTAGTCTTGAGGAAGAGTTCATGGAGTGTATCCAGATGATTTCCTTGGACAGTACATTGTGGAACCAACCAGGGAGCAGGCTATCCTGGATCTGGTACTGTGTAATGAGACAGGATTAATAAATTATCTCATAGTAAAGGATCCTCTGGGAAAGAGTGATCATAGCATGGTTGAATTTCAAATTCAGTTGGAGAGTGAGAAAGTTGAATCTCAAACCAGTGTCCTGATCTCAAATAAAGGTGATTACAAAGGTATGAAGGCAGAGTTGGCTAA
Organism: Pristiophorus japonicus; assembly: GCF_044704955.1. Taxonomy (NCBI): domain Eukaryota; kingdom Metazoa; phylum Chordata; class Chondrichthyes; family Pristiophoridae; genus Pristiophorus; species Pristiophorus japonicus. The sequence continues at coordinate 72,715,191 of NC_091979.1, forward strand.
ATTGGATTGGGAAAATAGACTAAAGTGTAAGACATTTAAGGAGATATTTCATAACTTTCAACAAAAATATATTCCAGTAAGAAGGAAATACTTTAAGAGAAGGGAATACCATCCGTGAATAACTAAGGAAGCAAAGGATGGTATGAAACTGAAAACAATGACATACAAAGTGGCCAAGATTAGTAGAAGGACAGAGGATTGGGACATTTTTAAAAATGAGCAAAGGATGACTAAAAAGAAAATAAAGAAAGGGAAGATAGATTATGAAAGTAAACTAGCATAAAATATAAAAACAAATAGTAAGAGTTTCTACAGGTAAATACAAAGGAAGAGAGTAGCTAAAGTAAACATTGGTTCCTTAGAGGATGAGGCTGGGAAATTAATAATGGGGAACAGGGAGATGGCAGAGACTTTGACAAAATATTTTGTATTGGTCTTCATGGTAGAAGACACTAAAAACATTCCAATAATGGATAACCAAGGGAATATAGGGAGGGAGGAACTTAAAACAATCATAATCACAAAAGAAAAAGTATTCGGTAAAATAATGGGACTAAAGGTGGACAAGTCCCCCTGATCTGATGGCTTGCATTCAAGGGGCTTAAAAGAAGTGGCTGCAGAGATAGTGGATGTATTGATTGTAATTTACCAAAGTTCCCTGGATTCTGGAGAGGTCCCAGTGGATTGGAAAACCGCAAATGTAACACCACTATTTAAAAAAGGAGGTAGACAGAAAGCAGGAAACTATAGACCAGTTAGCCGAACAGCTGTCATTTAGAAAATGCTGAAGTCCATTATTAAGGAAGCATTTGGAACAGCATAATACAGTCAAGCAGAGTCAGCATGGTTTTATGAAAGGGAAATCATGTTCGACAAATTTGCTGGATTTCTTTGAGGAAGTAATGTGCAGGGTGGTTAAAGGGAAACCAATGAATGTAGTGCATTTGGATTCCAGAAGGCATTCGCTAAGGTGCCACATAAAAGGTTACTGGACAAGATAAAAGCTCACGGGGTTGGGGGTAATATATTAACATGGATAGAGGATTGGCTAACTAACAAGAAACAGAGAGTCGGGATAAATGGGACATTTTCCAGTTGGCAAACGGTAACTAGTGGGGTGCCGCAGGGATTGGTGCTGGGGTCTCAACTATTTACAATCTATATTAATGACTTGGATGAAGGGACCGAGTGTAATGTAATCAAGTTTGCTGATGATACAAAGATGGGTGGGAAAACAAATTCTAAGGAGGATACAAACAATCTGCAAAGGGATATAGACAGGCTAAGTGAATGGGCAAAAATTTGGCAGATGGAGTGTAATGTGGGAAAATGTGAGGTTATCCACTTTGACAGTAAAAATAGAAAAGCAAATTACAATTTAAATGGAGAAAAATTGCAAAGTACTACTGTACAGAGGGACCTGGGGTCTTTGTGAATGAAACACAAAAAGTGAGGATGCAGGTACAGCAAGTAATCAGGAAGGTAAATGGAATGTTGGCCTTTATTACAAGGGGGATAGAGTATAAAAGCAGAGAAGTCCTGCTACAACTGTAGAGGGTATTGATGAGGCCACACCGAGAGTAATGCGTGCAGTTTTGGTCTCCTTATTTAAGGAAGGATATTGGAGGCTGTTCAGAGAAGGTTCACGAGGTTGATTCTGGAGATGAGGTGGTTGACTTATGAAGATAGGTTGAGTAGGTTGGGCCTATACTCATTGGAGTTCAGGAGAATGAGAAGGGATCTTATTGAAACATATAAGAAACTGAGGGGGCTCGACAAGGTCGATGCAGAGAGGATGTTTCCATTTGTAGTGGAATCTAGAACTAGGGGGCATAGTTTCAGAATAAGAGGCCCCCCATTTAGAACTGAGATGAGCAGGAATTTCTTCTCTCAGAAGGTCATAAATCTGTCAAATTCTCTGTCCCAGAGAGCTGTGGTCATTGAATATATTTAAGGTGGATATAGACAGATTTTTGAGCGATAAAAGAGTGAAGGGTTATGGGAAGCAGGCAAGGAAGTGGAGCTGAGCCCAAGATCAGATCAGCCATGATCTTATCGCGGAGCAGGCTCGAGGGACCAAATGGCCTACTCCTGCTCCTATTTCTTACGTTCCTATGTTCCGAGAAACAGCCCAACAGCTCCAGTGTTTATGCTCCACACAAGCCTCCTCCCAAGCATCTAACCCCATAAATATAACCTTCCATTTATTTCTCCTTCATGCTAATGCAGTCCGGGAATGTTGAAACTAGTATGGCAGGGGGATGGGAACCTATGCAGCGAGACAGGGCGAAGTAATATGGAGTCAGAAACAGATGGTAGAAAGGTAAAAATCAATAGTGGAAGGCCGAGTAAACAAAGGCAAGAGACAAAAAGGGCCACACTACATCATAATTCTAAAAGGACAAAGGGTGTTAAAAAAACAAGCCTGAAGGCTTTGTGTCTTAATGCAAGGAGTATCCGTAATAAGGTGGATGAATTAACTGTGCAAATACATGTTAACAGATATGATGTGATTGGGATTACAGAGACGTGACTCCAGAATGATCAGGGCTGGGAACTCAACATCCAAGGGTATTCAACATTCAGGAAGGATAGAATAAAATGAAAAGGAGGTGGGGTAGCATTGCTGGTTAAAGAGGAGATTAATGCAATAGTTAGGAAGGACATTAGCTTGGATGATGTGGAATCTATATGGGTAGAGCTGCAGAATACCAAAGGGCAAAAAGCGTTAGTGGGAGTTGTGTACAGACCTCCAAACAGTAGCAGTGATGTTGGGGAGGGCATCAAACAGGAAATTAGGGGTGCTTGCAATAAAGGTGCAGCAGTTATAATGGGTGACTTTAATATGCATATAGATTGGGCTAACCAAACTGGAAGCAATACGGTGGAGGAGGATTTCCTGGAGTGCATAAGGGATGGTTTTCTAGACCAATATGTCGAGGAAACAACTAGGGGGGAGGCCATCTTAGACTGGGTGTTGTGTAATGAGAGAGGATTAATTAGCAATCTTGTTGTGCGAGGCCCCTTGGGGAAGAGTGACCATAATATGGTGGAATTCTACATTAGGATGGAGAATGAAACAGTTAATTCAGAGACCATGGTCCAGAACTTAAAGAAGGGTAACTTTGAAGGTATGAGGCGTAAATTGGCTAGAATAGATTGGCGAATGATACTTAAGGAGTTGACAGTGGATGGGCAATGGCAGACATGTAGAGACCGTATGGATGAACTACAACAATTGTACATCCCTGTCTGGCGTAAAAATAAAAAAGGAAAGGTGGCTCAACCGTGGCTATCAAGGGAAATCAGGGACAGTATTAAAGCCAAGGAAGTGGCATACAAATTAGCCAGAAATAGCAGCAAACCCGGGGACTGGGAGAACTCAGCAGAGGAGGACAAAGGGTTTGATTAGGGCAGGGAAAATAGAGTATGAGAGGAAGCTTGCAGGGAACATTAAGACGGACTGCAAAAGCTTCTATAGATATGTAAAGAGAAAAAGGTTAGTAAAGACAAACGTAGGTCCCCTGCAGTCAGAATCAGGGGAAGTCATAACGGGGAACAAAGAAATGGCAGACCAATTGAACAAGTACTTTGGTTCGGTATTCACTAAGGAGAACACAAACAACCTTCCGGATATAAAATGGGTCAGAGGGTCTAGTAAGAAGGAGGAACTGAGGGAAATCCTTTTTAGTCGGGAAATTGTGTTGGGGAAATTGATGGGATTGAAGGCCGATAAATCCCCAGGGCCTAATGGACTGCATCCCAGAGTACTTAAGGAGGTGGCCTTGGAAATAGCGGATGCATTGACAGTCATTTTCCAACATTCCATAGACTCTGGATCAGTTCCTATGGAGTGGAGTGTAGCCAATGTAACCCGACTTTTTAAAAAAGGAGGAGAGAGAAAACAGGGAATTATAGACCGGTCAGCCTGACATCGGTAGTGGGTAAAATGATGGAATCAATTATTAAGGATATCATAGCAGTGCATTTGGAAATAGGTCCAAGTCAGCATGGATTTGTGAAAGGGAAATCATGCTTGACAAATCTTCTGGAATTTTTTGAGGATGTTTCCAGTAGAGTGGACAAGGGAGAACCAGTTGATGTGGTGTATTTGGACTTTCAGAAGGCTTTCGACAAGGTCCCACACAAGAGATTAATTTGCAAAGTTAAAGCACATGGGATTGGAGGTAGTGTGCTGACGTGGATTGAGAACTGGCTGGCAGACAGGAAGCAAAGAGTAGGAGTAAATGGATACTTTTCAGAATGGCAGGCAGTGACTAGTGGGGTACCACAAGGTTCTGTGCTGGGTCCCCAGCTGTTTACATTGTACATTAATGATTTAGACGAGGGGATTAAATGTAGTATCTCCAAATTTGCAGATGACACTAAGTTGGGTGGCCGTGTGAGCTGCGAGGAGGAAACTTTAAGGCTGCAGAGTGACTTGGATAGGTTAGGTGAGTGGGCAAATGCATGGCAGATGAAGTATAATGTGGATAAATGTGAGGTTATCCACTTTGGTGGTAAAAACAGAGAGACAGAGTATTATCTGAATGGTGACAGATTAGGAAAAGGGGAGGTACAACGAGACCTGGGTGTCATGGTACATCAGTCATTGAAGGTTGGCATGCAGGTACAGCAAGCGGTTAAGAAAGCAAATGGCATGTTGGCCTTCATAGCAAGGGGATTTGAGTACAGGGGCAGGGAGGTGTTTCTACAGTTGTACAGGGCCTTGGTGAGGCCACACATGGAGTATTGTGTACAGTTTTGGTCTCCTAACTTGAGGAAGGACAATCTTGCTATTGAGGGAGTGCAGCGAAGGTTTACCAGACTGATTCCCGGGATGGCGGGACTGACCTATCAAGAAAGACTGGATCAACTGGGCTTGTATTCACTGGAGTTCAGAAGAATGAGAGGGGATCTCATAGAGACGTTTAAAATTCTGACGAGTTTAGACAGGTTAGATGCAGGAAGAACGTTCGCAATGTTGGGGAAGTCCAGAACCAGGGGTCACAGTCTAAGGATAAGGGGTAAGCCATTTAGGACCGAGATGAGGAGAAACTTCTTCACCCAGAGAGTGGTGAACCTGTGGAATTGTCCACCACAGAAAGTTGTTGAGGCCAATTCACTAAATATATTCAAAAAGGAGTTAGATAAAGTCCTTACTACTAGGGGGATCAAGTGGTATGGCGAGAAAACAGGAATGGGGTACTGAAATTGCATGTTCAGCCATGAACTCATTGAATGGCGGTGCAGGCTCGAATGGCCAAATGGCCTACTCCTGCACCTATTTTCTATGTTTCTATGTTCCTATGTGCTTATCTAGCTTCCCCTTAAATGCATATATGTTATTCGCTTTGACCACTAAAGACTCTCTGAGTAAAGAAGTGTTTCTTGAATTCCCCATTGGATATTATGCCCCCAAGTTCTAGTCTCTCCCACAAGTGGAAACATCTTCCCTATCAAACCCTTTCATAATCTTGAAGACCTTTATCAAATCACCCCTCAGTCATTTTTTTTCTAGCGAAAAGAGCCCTAACCTGTTCAATCTTTCCTGGTAGGTATCAGCTCTCAGTTTTTGGTATCATTTTGGTAAACTTTATGCACCTTCGCCAAAGATTTTAAATTTTAGTTTTATAATATGGAGATCAGAACTGTTCACAATCAGTTTCTCGATGTTTTACTCTTGCATCTTTGATTAAGAATTCCATTATCTTTCCTACCACTGACATTAAGCCAATTGATCTTTCGTTCCCTGGACTTGTTCTATCCCTTTTTATCTGTAGCAATCACATTAGATGTCCATCAGTCCTCTGGCACTATTCCCTTTTCCAATGAATTTTTATATTTATTTATGTAATGGTGCCTCTGCTATCGCTTCCCTAACTTTTCTTAATACACACAGATACAATCCATCCAACTTAAAAAAAATAAATACATCAAATTATAATCAAAAAGCAAACTTTCTGTCCGTCTTTCACTTCTATGAGTGCCCTGGTTTCTCTATCTCTCTCTCTTTACCCCAGTCTTGGGGATGTCAAAAATTAAACTCTCCATCTCCAATACAAGTGGTTGGTGTTATGTATGTAAGCCTGTAATTACCATGTCTAAACACAAGAGGGCTTCTCCCCTGGAGTCCCAAGGGATCCCACAACCCTTGGGAGCACCTGCATATAAGGAGGCCTCACAGGCTGGAGAGGCACTCTGAGATCTGCAATAAAGCACTACCGTCACACTTACTTTGAGCTTGCAGTATCTAGTCTGACTCTTTATCCAAGACAGAACAACTGACGATGAGATACAGATAACGAACTCCAACGCAACAATGCAGAGAACTGTGGGCATCCAGGAAAAATTTTTGGAGGGAGATGATTGGGAAACCTTCGGAGAGCGACTTGACCAATACTTCATGACCCACGAGCTGGAAGGAGAAGCAAACGCTTCCAAACGAAGGACGATCCTCCTCACGGTTTGCGGGGCATCAACATATGGCCTCATGAAAAACCTGCTCGCTCCAGCAAAACCCATAGACAAGTCGTACGATGAGTTGTGCACACTGGTCCGGGAGCATCTAAACCCGGAGGAAAGTGTTCTGATGGCGAGGTATTGGTTCTACATGTACAAGAGGTCTGAAGGCCAGGAAGTGGCAAGCTACGTCGCCGAGCTAAGGCGCCTTGCAAGACATTGTGAATTTGAAGGACACTTGGAGCATATGCTCAGGGATTTCTTTGTACTTGGCATTGGCCATGAAGTAATACTTCGCAAACTTTTGACTGTAGAGACCCCAACCTTGTGTAAAGCCATAGCGATAGCCCAGGCGTTCATGCCCACCAGTGACAATATCAAACAAATTTCCCAGCACACTAGGGCTGCTGCAAGTACTGTGAACAAAGTAACGTTGTTTTCGAATCGAAATGTACATGACAGGAATTACATGCCTGTAGCTGCACGTCCGCAGATGACTCAGAGTCCGCAATCAAGGGTGGTGAATACAAGGCCATTAACACCTTTTTGGCGCTGTGGGAGTAATCATCGATTCCATTCATGCTGCTTCAAAGGGTACGTTTGCAAGGGCTGTGGAACAATGGAAAACCTCCAACGTATGTGCAGGCGAGCTGCAAAACCTGCTAATCCTGCAAACCACCGTGTTGCAGAGGAGAACAGATCCACGGTGGATCATGACAAACCAGAGCCTCAAACTGAGGCGGTCGAGGTATATAGGGTGTACACATTTACCACAAAGTGTCCCCCGATAATGCTGAAGGTTGAATTAAATGGACTCCTGGTGTCCATGGAGCTGGATACGGATGCAAGACAGTCCATAATGAATAAAAAGACTTTCGATAAGTTGTGGTGCAACAAGGCTTCAAGGCCAGTCCTGACTCACATTCGTACCAAACTTAGAATGTACACAAAGGAACTGATTCCTATAATTGGCAGTGCTACCGTAAAGATCTCCTACGATGGAGTGGTGCACGATTTACCACTCTGGGTGGTACCGGGCAATGGCCCCACGCTGTTCGGCAGGAGCTGGCTGGGAAAGATACGCTGGAACTGGGATGACGTCCGAGCGCTTTCGTCCGCTGACAACACCTCATGTGCCCAAGTCCTAAGCAAGTTCCCCTCACTGTTCGAACCAGGCATCGGGAAGTTCCAAGGAGCAAACGTGCAGATCCATTTGATTCTGGGGGCGAGACCCATCCATCACAAGGCGAGAGCGGTACCTTACATGATGTGAGAGAGGGTGGAGATCCAGCTGGGCAGGCTGCAATGAGAGGGCATCATTTCGCCGATTGAATTCAATGAGTGGGCCAGTCCAATTGTTCCAGTCCTCAAGGGAGACGGCACAGTCAGAATCTGCGATGATTACAAAGTAACTATCAATCGTTTCTCACTGCAGGATCAATACCCGCTACCAAAGACAGATGACCTATTTGCGACGCTGGCGGGAGGGAAAACGTTCACGAAGCTGGACTTGGCCTCGGCCTACATGGCGCAGAAGCTGGAAGAATCTTCGAAAGGCCTCACCTGCATCAACACGCACAAAGATCTTTTCATTTACAACCGATGTCCGTTTGAGATTCGATTGGCCGCAGCGATATTCCAGAGGAACATGGAAAGCTTACTGAAGTCGGTCCCGCACACCATGGTCTTCCAGGACAACATCTTGGTTACAGGTTGGGACTGTCGAGCACCTGTAGAACCTGGAGGAGATTCTTAGTCGGCTCAATCGTGTGGGGCTCAGGTTAAAATGCTCGAAGTGCATTTTCCTGGCGCCTGAAGTGGAGTTCCTGGGGAGAAGAATCATGGCTGACGGCATCAAGCCCACCGATTCGAAGACAGAAACAATCAAGAACGCATCGAGACCACAGAACGTGATGGAGCTGCAGTCGTTTCTAAGACTCCTGAACTATTTTAGTCACTACTTACCGGATCTTAGCACATTGTTAGAACCCCTGCACTCTTTACTGCATAAGGGAGATGAATGGGTATGGGGTAAAAGCCAAGAAAATGCCTTTGAGAAAGCTAGGAAGCTGTTATGTTCAAACAAATTGCTTGTGTTATACAATCCATAAAAACATTTGGTGCTAGCATGTGATGCGTCGTCGTACGGGGTCGGGTGTGTATTGCAACAAGCTAATGAATTTTGGAAATTGCAACCGCTTGCTTATGCATCCAGAAGTCTGCCTAACATAGAAACATAGAAACTAGGTGCAGGAGTAAGCCATCCGGCCCTTCGAGCCTGCACCACTATTCAATAAGATCATGGCTGATTATTCCTTCAGTAGCCCGTTCCTGCTTTCTCTCCATACCCCTTGATCCCTTTAGCCACAAGGGCCATATCTAACTCCCTCTTGAATATATCCAATGAACTGGCATCAACAACTCTCTGCGCTAGGGAATTCCATAGGTTAACAACTCTCTGAGTGAAGAAGTTCCTCCTCATCTCAGTCCTAAATGGCTTACCCCTTATCCTAAGACTATGTCCCCTGGTTCTGGACTTCCCCAACAATGGGAACATTCTTCCTGCACCAAACCTGTCCAGTCCCGTCAGAATAAAATCGAGAGGGCCTACCGTATGATCGAAAAAGAAGCGTTAGCGTGTGTTTATGGGGTTAAGAAAATGCATCAATATCTGTTCGGGCTCAAATTTGAATTGAAAACTGACCATAAGCAGCTTATATCCCTCTTTTCTGAAAATAAGGGGATAAATATGAATGCATCGGCCCGCATCCAGAGATGGGCGCTCACATTTTTTTTTCCAAAAATATACTTTATTCATATAAAATTTTCACATAACATTGGAAAATTCTTCAGTACCTTGCAGTCAGCAATTCCATACAATTCATTTGGATGCTGACAGCAGTTCCATACAATGCACTAGCGTGCATTTCACGTTTTTTTTCCCGTTGCCAATCTTTCCAATTCTTTGTCAGATCACAAACGCCAGAGGTCACCTTGCACACATCAAGGATCACCCTGCGCCAATGCTCTTAGCCAAAAGGCCTAGAGCCCAAGCACCGTTCCTGGAAGTACTGCAATACCAGGTTCGTGCCATGGAGGTGGATGGGTCAGGCCCCCCACACACCTCCGTGGAGGTGGATGGGTCAAGCCACCCCACCCACCTCCTTTTTCCAAAAAGCATAGGAGAATCACCTTCCTGATCCAGGGAGAACCACGTTGGGGTCATGGTTACTCCCCTGTCAGGTCAGTTACGCATGATCTTAGCCAAAAGGCCGAGAAGCGCATTTCACGTTGTCCGCATACAACTACGCCATCCGCCACAGGCCAGGCACAGAAAACTGTCCTGATGCTCTCAGTAGGCTACCATTGTGCACCACCGGGGTGGAGATGGCACAGCCTGCAAATTTAGTTATGGTAATGGGAGCATTCGAGAGTGAGCAATTACCTGTTACCGCCCGACAGATTAGAACCTGGACGAGCCAGGACCCCTCACTGTCCTTCGTAAAAAACTGTGTGCTCCTCGGGAGTTGGTCTAGTGAACCGTTAGAGATGCAGGAAGAAATAAAGCCGTACCAGTGGTGCAAAAATGAAACGTCTATACATGCAGACTGCCTCCTATGGGGTAATCGGGTAGTTGTACCAAAAAGGGGCAGGGACACTTTCATTAGTGATCTCCACAGTACCCACCCAGGCATTGTAATGATGAAAGCGATAGCCAGATCCCATGTGTGGTGGCCCACTATCGATGCAGACTTAGAGTCCAGTGTGCACAAATGTAATACACGTTCCCAGTTAAGCAATGCACCCAGGGAGGCACCACTAAGTTTATGGCCTTGGCTGTCCAAACTGTGGTCTAGGGTTCATGTCGACTATGCAGGACCATTCTTGGGAAAAATGTTTTTATTGGTTGTAGATGCGTACTCCAAATGGATTGAATGTGTGATAATGTCGGCAAGCACATCCGCTGCCACCATTGAAAGCCTACAGGCCATGTTTGCCATGCACGGCCTGCCTGATATCATTGTAAGTGACAATGGGCCGTGCTTTACCAGTGCCGAATTCAAGGAATTCATGACCCGCAATGGGATCAAACATGTCACATCTGCCTCATTTAAGCCACCGTCCAATGGTCAAGCAGAACGAGCAGTTCAAACAATCAAGCAGAGCTTGAAAAGGGTAACTGAAGGCTCACTGCAGTCTCACTTATCCCGAGTCCTGCTTAGTTACCACACAAGACCCCACTCGCTCACCGGGGTCCCTCCCGCTGAACTGCTCATGAAAATGGCACTTAAGATAAGGCTCTCTTTAGTCCACCCTGATCTACACAAACAGGTAGAGAGCAGGCGGCTTCAACAGAATACATATCATGATCGCGCAAATGTGTCAATGTGAAATTGAAGTAAATGATCCTGTATTTATGTTGAACTATGGACAAGGTCCCAAGTTGATGTTGGCACTGTTTTGGCCAAAGAGGGGAGTAGGGTGTTTGTGGTCAAACTCGCAAATGGATTCACCTGCAGAAAACACTTGGACCAAACCAAACTCAGATTTACGGAACAACCCACAATAAACTCTACCTTTTTAGACCATCCAACACACACAGAAGTGGCAATCGATCCAACGATTGACCACAAAGCAGAACCCATCACCTGCAGCAGCCCAGCAAGGCTCACCACCCCCAGCAGTCCAGCAAGGCTAGCTGCGCAGCAGCCCAGCGAAGGCCCAACAAACGACTCACCAACACCAGCATTTGCACCAAGACGATCAACTAGTGAAAGGAAGGCCCCAGAATGACTCACATTGTAAATAGTTACACTATTGACTTTGTGGGGGAGTGTTGTTATGTATGTAAACCTGTAATTACCATTTCTAACCACCAGAGGGCTTATCCCCTGGAGTCCCAAGGGATCCCACAATCCCTTGGGAGCACCTGTATATAAGGAGGCCTCACAGGCTGGAGAGGCACTCTGAGATCTGCAATAAAGGACTACGGTCACACTTACTTTGAACTCTAATCTGACTCTTTATCCAAGACATAACAGTTAGAATTGACGATGTCTAATTAAGAGAAATAATTGGCAACAGATGAGATTTTTTTTAAACATTGAAGAAAGACATATTCTCTCTTTCACCTCCCTCTGTCTGTCTGTCTGTCTCTCTCTCTCTCTCTCTCAGACTCCAGTCTCTCTCTTTTTTATTCTACCCTTAGCTTTATATAATTTCTGAAGTATCTGTGAAGAGAAACAGAGTTAACGTTTCGGGTCAATGCTGCCTGACCTACTGAGATTTCTAGCATTTTCTGTTTTTATACCAGTGTACCTTGCTGGGTTGAATTTAGGGAATAGCTGAACTTGTGCCTGCCCACTGGTAATGTCTTTAACTCTGCTGCAAAACCTGGGGTCAGGATATTTTAAATACTTTGGATGGGTGCCTACACAGATACTGCTGCAAGTGGGCTGCCTGCCGAACCAGTGGGGAGGAGGCTTGCAGTGACATCTTGCTGCAGCAACGGTGGGCCTGTGTGGCCCTGGAGGCCTCCTAAAAAAGAACTTTTCAAAATGCGCTGTTGGCTTGTTCTGCCAGCTTTGGTGAGATAATAAATCATACAATTGATTACATTGCGATCTCGGCCCCTCTATCCTTAGCATCACTGGACCCCAGGGACTCACTCACAAGTGTCTCCAGTAACTGCTGTTGTTAAGGGAAGAAGTGAGGAATTACATCATATAACACATTCCCTCAGTTGTGGTTTTTGGAGAAGGCAGTTGACATAATCAAGGAAACTGGGAGTTGGCAGATGGCACCTGGGACCACGAGTATGAGCAAGAGAGGCTGTTAGTAATATCAGATTCAAAGATACAAAATAATATAAGGAATAGGAGCAGGAAGGGCCATACGGCCCATTGCACCTGGTCCAACATTCAATAACATCATGGTTGATCTTCTATTTTGACTCCACTTTCCTGCATTATCCCCATATCCCTTGATTCCCTTAGTGTCCAAAATCCTAGTGATCTCAGCGTTGATTATACAGCCCTCTGAGGTAGAGAATTCCAAAGGTTCACAACCCTCTGAGTGAAGACATTTCAGCTAAATCGCCGACCCCTTATCCTGTGACTTTGATCCCTAGTTCTAGATTCTCCAGCCAGGGGAAACAGACTCTCAGGCCACGATTTCCCCAAGCTCGGCAGGCCTGGAGTGGCCGGGGTCAGTGGCGGGTCCCGACCTCGCTGTTGGCTCCAGCCTGTTCTGTGAAATGATTTTACCGTGATTGGGCTTTACCATGACTGGGCCCACCCAGCATGTTTCCAGGCCAATTGAAGGAAGCGGGTCTCCCGGGCAGCAAAGTGCCTGGGTGCTGATGCCCTGTGTCCTGTGCAGCATCAGTTGATTGCGGAGAAGGTTGATGTTGTTGGTGCTGCTGGTGAGCCTGGTATTAGGCCTGATCATGGTGGAATTCTGAGGACCAAGGTGAGGTCACTAATACTAATGTAATCGATGGCAGGTGAACTTGAGATGACAGAAGTGATCTGTCAATGGTGAGTGAGGTTGTTCCAATGAGGTGACACTGGATAGAGAGTTTGCTCCAAACATTTGCAAGCTGCATAAAGCTCAATCTGTCTTCCAAATGCAGTAAGCAACAGCTTTTGATTGTGGAAAGTGAACAGCTGTGAGATGGGAGCTTTTGTAACACATTTGCAGCTGTCAAGTAAAGAAATGAATTCATGGTCACACAACTCCCGACGTTCTTACCTGACGTGATCCCCGAGCAACATAGACCCTGTGGACAACGTGGTAACATGGTATGGTGAGCTCAAAATACTGTTTAAAGGACTTAAAGTCACAATGACCTAAATTGCCTCCCCCACCACTGCATGTTGGGTCTGTTCAGCTCTGACAGACCCGACATCTGGGAAAATAGCGTAGCGGCGGGTTGACAGTGGGGTTTCCGACGCGCTGTCAAAATGTTGTTTTTCACACCCGACCCGCCATCGCTGACCCCTAAAAAATTTCCCCCTCAGCATCTACCCTGTCCAGCCCTTATATGTTTTAATGAGATCACCTCTCATTCTTCTAAACTCCAGAGAATATAGCCCCATTCTACTCAATCTCTCCTCATAGAACCATCCTCTCACCCCAGGAGTCAATCTAGAGAACTTTTGTTGCACCACTTCTAAACTTTACACAAAACTTCATATGTAGTTTCACCAAAGTCCTGTGCAATTGTAGCAGGACTTCCTTACTCTTTTACTCCAACCCCATTGCAATAAAGGCCAACACACTATTTGCCTTCCTAATTGCTTGCTGTACCTGCATTAACTTTCTGTGATTTGTGTACAAGCACTCGCAAATTCCTTTGCTCACCAACATTTACTAGTCTCTCATCTTTTAAAAAATATTCTGCTTTTCTATTCTTCCCACCAAAGTGGATAATTTAACATTTCCCCACATTATACTTCACCTTCCACCTTCTTGTCCACTCATTTAACCTGTTTATATCCCTTTGCAATCTCTTTCCATCCTCCTCACAACTTACTTTCCCACCTAGCTTTGTATCGTCAGCAAACTTGGATACATTGCACTCGGTCCCTTCATCTCAGTCATTGATATAGATTGTAAATAGCTGAGGCCTAAGCATTGATCCTAGTTACAACCTGCCAACCTGAAATTGAACCGTTTATTCCTACTCGCTCTGTTTTCTATCCATTAACTAATCCTCAATACAAGATAATATATTGCCTCTAAACCCATGAGCCCTCTTTTAGGACTGTGATGGTGAATTCAGACAGTAATATTTTATGGTAGCTGATGATGGCAGTTGTTAAACTGCCGGCATCCTTGTGGTGAAGCTCTATGCCTTGTGCATGGCAGTAGTATAAAAGAGTTTGCTGTGATGACTCAGGTCTAAGAGATTTTATGAGTAAGCTCATGATTACCAACTATGGTGACGGAGGGACAGACATTATCCTTGTAGATAATCATCAAATATTTCTATAAGCTTTGAAATTTCAGATTGAAATTCTTGAACATGTCCATTTTTTTCAAATCTAACTGTAGAATGCGTTGATTTGTACTCACTAAATGGCAGCCGTTTCTCTGATTGGTTTTCTATTATAACATGATATTTGCTGATTGGTCCCCTTGGAGGATAAGCCACACCCTGAAGTTCCTCTGGAATGTGTAACTGGAACCGCCCAGCCCAAGTTCTGACTGACTTTCCAATTTGTAATTTGATCCATTTTGATTTCAGAAGTCACAAAGGATAGATTTCCTCAAAAGCCACCAAGTTCCAGCCGAAGTCCCTTACCCCAGCACAAATGCTGCCTCTGCCAGCTGAACTCCCTTACCTCAACATATGTGCTGCCTTCACAGCCAAAGTCCATTACCCCCCCCCACCCCTGCCATAGATGGGGCATTGTATGCGGATTGTTAACAGGTTTATTGGGTATGAAGTGAATAGTGACAGTGTTGTGACTTCTGGATTTCATTGACCCCAACATCATCATCATCATCTTCATAGGCAGTTCTTTGAAATCGAGGAAGACTTGCTTCCACTCTAAAAATGAGTTCTCAGGTGACTGTACAGTCCAATATAGGAATTACAGTCTCTGTCACAGGTGGGAGAGACAGTCGTTGAAGAAAAGGGTGGGTGGGGAATCTGGTTTGCCACACGCTCCTTCTGCTGTCTGTGCTGGTTTTCTGCACGCTCTCCCCAACGAGAGTCAAGGTGCTCAGCGCTCTCCTGGATGCTCTTCCTCCACTTAGGGTGGTCTTTGGCCAGGGATTCCCAGGTGCCAGTGGGGATGTTGCACTTTATCAAGGAGACATTGAGGGTATCCTTGAAACATTTCCTCTAGCCACCTGGGGCTCGCTTGCCATGTAGGAGTCCCGAGTAGAGTGCTTGCTTTGGGAGTCTTGTATCGGGCATGCAGATAATGTGGCCCGCCCAATGGAGCTGGTTGAGTGTGGTCAGTGCTTCGATGCTGTGGGGATGTTGGCCTGATCGAGAACACTGATTGAGAACACTTAGGCAAGTTTGGCCAGCTGAGAGTTACTCCAGTTCTGCTTCGGTCAATGTATGTGGCCTCTGCAGAAAAACCTTCTGGAGAGTTAAAGAAATTGATGCAGATTCACAGCTTTGTTTTATTTTTTCCTCTGAGCCCCTCAACTTAATCTGGCAGCATAATGTTGTCAAGTGTTGATTGATTGCTCTGGGAACCAACAGGGAGAGAGCTCATAGGCCAGAGGGTCAAGGAAGCAGCATGTTCTGAAAGCAAGAGTGGTGCTTGAGGGGTAGATCCTGAGTCGGCCAGTCAGGTGGCGTCTTTCGGAGGCCCTTCGACCGGCGGCCCAAACTGTGGAGGCAAAAGCAGCTGGAGGAGCAGCGGTGGATCCGCTGTCGGGCACATGGCACGGGTAATGGCGGCGGTCAATCTGACTTCTACCATGACCCCAACAATGTCCCTTGTAATACACGCACCGAGCTTGCATGCACCAGGGCGTTGGAAGAACAGGATCCGTCTTCCCTGAGTTCCCTCTCTCCCCTCCGATCACCCACACCTGTGTCTCTCTCTTCCCCCCCCCACCCCCCGCCCCCCCCAGGCTCTCTTTCTCTCTCCAACTCCCCAAGCTCTCTCTTTCTCCCACCCCCCAAGGCTCTTTCTCCCCCAGACTCTCTCTCTCTCTCTCTCCCCCCCCCCCACCCCCAAGCTCTCTCGTCCCCCAGACTCTATCTCTCTTTCTCCCTCCCTCCAGGCTCTCTCTCTCTTCCCCCCTCCCCACCGCCCTTTCGGCCGTCGCCGCTGCTCCAGCCACCCCCCCCCCCCCCCTCTGCCGCCCACCGCTTCACTCCCCACCGCCCCTCTCCCCAGAGTTGGAGGGGTGTTCAGAGGCTCGGGGCTGCTGCCTGCTCTAGAGTGGAGGGAGGACGCAGAAAATGGTTAGTGGAAATTGTGCTGGGGCGGCGGCGGGGGTGGGGGACGGGGAGAGACAGAGTTGAAGGACACGTGCAGAAGTGAGTTAGGACAAATAGTCACTCCGATAATTTAACATTTCCCCACATTATACTTCACCTTCCACCTTCTTGTCCACTCATTTAACCTGTTTATATCCCTTTGCAACCTCTTTGCTTCCTCCTGACAACTTACTTTCCCACCTAGCTTTGTATCGTCAGCAAACTTGAATACATTGCACTCGGTCCCTTCATCTCAGTCATTGATATAGATTGTAAATAGCTGAGGCTCAAGCATTAATCCTAGTTACAACCTGCCAACCTGAAAATGAACCGTTTATTCCTACTCGCTCTGTTTTCTATCCATTAACTAATCCTCAATACAAGATAATATATTGCCTCTAAACCCATGAGCCCTCTTTTAGGACTGTGATGGTGAATTCAGACAGTAACATTTTATGGTAGCTGATGATGGCAATTGTTAAACTGCCGGCATCTTTGTGGTGAAGCTCTATGCCTTTGTGCTTGGCAGTAGTATAAAAGAGTTTGATGTTATGATTGAGGTGTAAAAGATTTTATGAGTATTCTCATGATTACCAACTATGGTGACTGAGGGATTGGCATTAACCTTGTAGATAATCGTCAAATATTTCTATAAGTTCTGAAAGCTCAGATTGAAATTCTTGAACAGGTCCATTTTTTTCAAACATAACTGACAAGGTTATACCTTACATGCAACAAAAGTATATACTGTAGAAGCAATATTTCTAAAGGCACTCTCAATCTTGCTTCTTTACTGAGTTGGCAAATTAAAAAGAACATGAATAATACTATTTTACGAAACAATGCAGAAAGCAGAACAATAGTCAGCTGTTGGATTTAACATAATACATAGCAGGACCCTACATTCATCTCACGTATATGGCATTACAGATGTGAATACATAGAACACTAAATAATGATTGTAAATTGCAGTCATCCAGCAGCGTGCGTTGTTCTAATGCCTCACTAGACTCAATTTGTTAGCACTCAAACTGAGAACATAATTCTGTGTCCACACACAGTACTCCCAGATAAACCAAGTAACTGCATCCCAACAACTGGTCCCAGTGGGTGTTCATTGCCATCCTCTTGTTCTCATTGCACAGCATGAATCTGGCTGATTAACTGCAGCTGCTGCACACAGCTTTTGTAGGTGCCTACAGGCACCTCTTGTGACAGCTCAAAGTAAAGTTCCAAGCTCAGGCATTTACAAAATTCGCGTAAAATATTGGAGGAGAAATTCAACTTACAGACACGTGTTTTTCTGCTGATAGACTTCTGAATTTCGCATTGCAATGTGCGCAGGCTACCGTGGCATTGTGTTAGATACCATATTTTAGTCATCCAGGGTGGCTTCTTAAATATGCAAATTGGAGTTCTACGCCAGTTGCAAGACCCCGAATGCAAAACTCGGGTACAAATATGTAGAGCTTGCACTGCGCATGCTCCACTAG
This sequence comes from Pristiophorus japonicus, assembly GCF_044704955.1. Classification (NCBI taxonomy): domain Eukaryota; kingdom Metazoa; phylum Chordata; class Chondrichthyes; family Pristiophoridae; genus Pristiophorus; species Pristiophorus japonicus. The sequence continues at coordinate 72,733,101 of NC_091979.1, forward strand.
TTGTACCAAAAGACTCAGGGACCTAATCAGCGATCCTTAAATGGACCAGAACATTTCTGGTTTTTATATTTGTGGGCCGAGGAGAAGCTGGAGTGGTCCTCCTGGGATATTAAAGAAGTCCGGCCTGCTGCTGGCATGTTGTAACCCCGCAGGCATCTCCTCCCCTGCCCAGACTTGAACTGCCGGACAGCATAGCATCGGAGCCAGTTGCCTTCCTGCCTTCCCAATCGGTGAGCTGAAGTGAGGCGCCCATATCGTGCCTGTAGCTCATTAGCGGAATTTCAATGAGGCCTGAAGCTGAATTTGGTGCAGGCATGAACCAATGTGCAGAGTTGTTGCTCCCATTTTGGGCACAAGTTAAATTTTTCAGCTATTCATTCTTCAGAAACATCAACGATATAACCTGTCTTGCTGAAGAAATGTTTCATACTGAGCACTTACACTTTTTGTCCATTTATCTCCTATATACCTGTGTTGATATTAAAGCCCTTACTTTAACTAAGCAGTAGTTCTTCAAAAATAACTTTGAATAATTATATAGCATCTTTTCACGTTACCCAGCACATAAACTAAATCCCCTCTGACAGCATCCAGCAGCTATGCAGAGACATAGCTTAGAAATGTTTGTTTTGAGCTATTTTTATATTTCTAAGTCCTGTTTTGTTCTATCTACATTTTATGGAAAACAGTTTTTAAACAAAATATTTTCAGGCTACGTTGCATTGTTCATCATTCATGGTGCCAACAAAAGCCAGCTTGCAACTTTCTAAGATCTGAAACTTGACATTATGGGGGTAATTTTAAATGTGGATGAAGGTGTAAAGTACACTACATGAAACCAATGGAAAGAAAAGGAAAATCAGGCAAATAAAGGACATCCAGTACGATATCGCCCAAAGTTAAAATTATCCGCTATAGGTGGAAGATCTGGGCTAGTGCGCCATGAACCTATTATCATTGGGGTAAGCCATCAATAGCATGTGATGTCACAATACAGTCCTGTTCTCTTCAAACTGGTACAGAAACCCCACAAAGATAGATTATACAGAAGTGAAATAATTCAGCAGATGAGATAGATTATTGTACTTCATGTAACTTTGAACAATCACTTCTGAAAGCAGTTCTCTTCAGTATCATTTGACCATGAGTCTGTGATGAAAAGTTTTACATAAGAAATGCACCCCATGGAATCGCTTATTAAGTGGCACAGTGAAGTAGGAAACTGAAGAACATGGGCCACCAGTCTGGTTCTATGTCTCTTTCTTGCTGATATCCAAGCTAGTTGAAAGGAAGATAATAGACCAGGTTTTGTGGTCAGAGGCGAACAAATGTCACTTGCCAGTCATTGCACTTACACATGCCCACAGAAATTGGCTGGAATATTATCAGCCCTGCGAGTGCAGGTTTGGAGGTGGGCCCTCTGTTGAAATGGCCGAGATTGACAGCAGGGCGGAATCCCAAAGTTTCGGCTCTGGCTGCGGTTCACAGACCCAACACCAAGCGGCGAAGTATTTAAAAATAATTTTACCAGGTACTTAACATTTTGTCAAGTTTTTCAGCAGCTTCCCGTTGCTCTGGCTTCACATCACGTAAGTGTGTCGGGCTCTCAATGACTCTCCATTGCTTTGACGAGTTGATAGCTGCAGAAGCGGTATAAAAACTACCATTTCACAGCTATTCACTTTCCAATCTCAGAGGCTGAAGCCTTCAGGATTTGGAAGATACTTTTGAGCTGTATCCAGTTTGGAAGTGTCTGCAGTGAACTCTCTATCTACTGTCACCTTCTTGGAGCAACCTCTCTCACCATTGATGGATCGGTTCTGTCATCTCAACTTCAGCTGCCAACTATTCCATCTGCATCAGTGCCCTTGAAAAAATTTCACCTTGGTCCTCAGAAAACTACCACGACCAGCCGCAACACCAACATCATTAAACACACCAGCATCACCACCAACAACACCAACCTACTCCACAATCACCTGATTCTGGACAGGACACAGGGCATCAGCACCCAACCACATCGCTGCCCGGGTCACCAGTGATGGCCTCACCATGGCCAGATTTACTTCACTTGACGCTGTGCACCCTGACTGCCAACCTGATGCCAGATTGGTACCGCCCCACACCAGCACCATAAAGCATACCTTGTAAAATTTCTAAACCTCTGGCATTAAATTGACAGCACGACCAATTATTTTAAAACAATTTGGAATAGTTTATTAAACACACACACATGTACATCTATCAGCATCTACTTAGTTACAACAGTTACAATGATGTTACAATAATGATTAGTAAAAAGGTATAAAAAGATATACATCACTTCCCTCTGGCAAAGCACATGGCCTGCTTCTTGATCTGTAGAGGAAGGTCCTGCTTTTGCCATTTGCGTCATAAAAGAGAGACCCAGCAATCTTTGGCTTAACTTTTTATATGCCTTAAGGCCATTATTTCTCAGAAAGCCTCAGGTATTATTTCCAGAGCAGTTCCTGATTGGCTTCTTCTCATACATGTATCTGTATGGAGGCCCGGTGACATTCCTTGATTAGGTTAATGGCTTTCCCGTTAACATCTTTTCTAGTTTGGTGAGTTTCAAATCCATGCTTCCTTTGTTCCTTGAGCTCTGCCCAGCCAGAGGAGACATGAACTTGGGGATGTTATGTCCGTAATGCACTTATGAATGACTCCATGAGGCAATGTATTGTACTCAAACTGTAGTGACCTTGGTCCTTTATTCGTAACTCCAGAATGAGGCACAAGCATGGTGAGCAGCCTTTTATACTGGGCCCTGCAAACCTATGCAGGTGAGCCTCAGGTCTCCCACCGCAGTGCCCTCTGATGGACAGCCTCTGCCACAAGGGCAGGAAACCCCAGTCTCCACCAGTTACACCCTCTAGTGGTGTCAGCATAGTATATACACAGTGTAAACCTTATTGAAAGTACATCAGGTGACAAGTCTCCATCTTATGCAATTATACAGCGACTATACAGCGACTATATCTATAGTCCGCATATATAACAGGAGAAGTTATCCATTTTGTTTCTTTCAAAACTGCAGCTTTTCCGTATAATCTACATTTTTAACATTTATAGATATACAGAATCAATGTTAACATTACTGTGCAGGGATCAGCGCTGGGACCCCAACTATTTACAATCTATATTAACGACTTGGAGGAAGGGACTGAGTGTAACGTAGCCAAGTTTGCTGATGATAGAAAGATGGGAGGAAAAGCAATGTGTGAGGAGGACACAAAAAATCTGCAAAAGGACATACGCAGGCTAAATGAGTGGGAAAAAATTTGGCAGATGGCGTATAATGTTGGAAAATGTGAGGTCATGCACTTTGGCAGAAAAAAATCAAAGAGCAAGTTATTATTTAAATGGAGAAAGATTGCAAAGTGCTGCAGTACAGCGGGACCTGGGGGTACTTGTGCATGAAACACAAAAGGTTAGTATGCAGGTACAGCAAGTGATCAGGAAGGCCAATGGAATCTTGGCTTTTATTGCAAAGGGGATGGAGTATAAAAGCAGGGAAGTCTTGCTAAGGGTATTGGTGAGGCCACACCTGGAATACTGCGTGCAGTTTTGGTTTCCATATTTGTGAACAGATATACTTGCTTTGGAAGCAGTTCAGAGAAGGTTCACAAGGTTTTCCGGAGATGAAGGGGTTGACTTATGAGGAAAGGTTGGGCCTCTACTCATTGGAATTCAGAAGAATGAGAGGTGATCTTATCAAAGCATATAAGATTATGAGGGGGCTTGACAGGGCGGATGCAGAGAGGATGTTTCCACTGATAGGGGAGACTTGAACTAGAGGGCATAGTCTTCGAATAAGGGGCCGCCCATTTAAAACTGAGATGAGGAGAAATTTCTTCTCTCAGAGAGTTATGGATCTGTGGAATTTGCTGCCTCAGAAAGCTGCGGAGGCTAGGACATTGAATAAATTTAAGATGATAAGGGAATAAGGGGTTATGGAGAGCGGGCAGGGAACAGGACCTGAGTCCATGATTGGATCAGCCATGATTGTATTAAATGGCGGAGCAGGCTCGAGGGATTTCCTCCACTTAGGGCAGTCTTTGGCCAGGGACTCCCAGGTGTCAGTGGGGATGTCGCACTTTATCAGGGAGGCACTGAGGGTGTCCTTGTAACGTTTCCTCCGCCCACCTTTGGCTTGTTTGCCGTGAAGGAGCTCCGAATAGAGCGCTTGCTTTCAGAGTCTCGTGCCTGGCATGCGGACAATGTGGCCTGTCCAGCAGAGCTGATCAAGTGTGGTCAGTGCTTCAATGCTGGGGATGTTGGCCTGCTCGAGAATGCTAATGTTGGTGCGTCTGTCCTCCCAGGGGATTTGTAGGATCTTGCGGAGACATTGTTGGTGGTATTTCTCCAGCGACTTGAGGTGTCTACTGTACATGGTTCATGTCTCTGACCCATACAGGAGGGCAGGTATTACTACAGCCCTGTAGACCATGAGCTTGGTGGCAGTTTTGAGGGCCTGGTCTTCGAGCACTCTTTTCCTTAGGCGGCCGAAGGCTGCATTGGCGCACTGGAGGCGGTGTTGAATATCGTCGTCAATGTCTGCTCTTGTTGGTAAGAGGCTCCTGAGGTATGGGAAATGGTCCACGTTGTCCAGGGCCACGCCGTGGATCTTCATGTCTGGGGAGTAGTACTTTGCAGCGAGGATAGGCTCATTATTTATTCTTACATCCTGCAATGACCAAGTCATTCCTTTCACACTCATCACTATTGCGGCGGATACCATTATGTCTCACCATTCACTACACTCACTAAACCACTTCCAAAGGTTGACACAAATCTGTCGGAATGCAAAGTGTTCAAAGTAAAGATTTCAATGTTTGACAACACATTAGCAGAAACTCTACATGAACATTGGCTAAAAGACACAATTGACTACCCTCGTGTGTTGGTAGTTCGTATGATTGGACAAGGATGAGGGCGAGTGTGAGTGATGGCTATTGAGATGGGGATGCAATAATGTAGATAGAGAAAGAGGGATGGGTGGGAATGCAAGGTAAGTTTGTGTGAGTAAGGATGTGCAGGAGTAGGGTAGGGAAGAGTGATGGGGATGTGATGAGTGGCACAGCAGGATGAGGCTGAGTGTGGCTTTGCAGTAACATTTCATGATCTACTGAGATCATTGAAAGATTTGCACCACTGTAGCCATCTCCTCTTATCGACATCCCTGCATGTGCTCTCTTAAACAATGTGCAACCAGGCTACGTAGGTGTCCTGGGGTGGTCTCTTCCACCCATTTGGAAGGGAAGAGAACCTCCCTGTGTGCTGTGACTCCCTCCATAAGCATCTGGGGGGAGTCATGGGAGAGGTTGGGTGCAGCCGTGCACCTCTGTGCAATGCAGTGCTGTCAGTGTTTGCAGAACCTCAATGCTGCAGAACACTAACAGAATAACTGTCAAAATCAATGTTGCCATGGTCCCTTCAAGGAAACCAACTGATGATGAGTTATCAAATTACGTCATCAGACCTGCTTCCTTTTATTTGGCCGGGAACCTCGCAGGCAGGTTTAATAAGCCCCATCAACAGAAGATTCTTCATATAATGCGGGCTGGAGTGAGGAACAGCTTCACCACCCGCCACTTACCCCGGCAGCTCTGGTCTCGCCACGGTTAGCGAGATCGCGGCCATTGTGTGGGCTTTTACACTGCAATTTGCGGTAATTAGAGAGTCAAAACAGTGTGGCGCCTGCTACGGGGATCTGGGACCTGTGTGCAAAGGACTAGCACTGGCGTGTTTCATAAACCAATAAGAATTATGAATCCTTACTAAGCCATGCAGAGTCTAAACCAGGAACTGTAAGTTAGTATATTTGATTAAATGTAAAGTCATGTACACTAAGCAAACTAAAGAGAGGGAAATAAAGGTGCGATTAAGAGAGAGAGAGATAAAAGAGTCAGAAAGAAAAAGTTTAAAAAGTTACTATTCTAATTTTAATATTTTTAAAAATCTCCAACAATAATTAAAATTTAAAGGAATGAGACTCCATACTTTTAAAAGTAAATTTTCAGTGCCAGAGAAGTTGTTTGGCAGTGATTAAGAGTTATCACGCTGTTAAAAACTCACTTGCACTTGAATGGACAAGCCCTAACTTTTTCTGGCCATGTTTAGTGGGTAAGTACCCCAACTTCATGCTGTTCAAAGTGCGCAAATGCAGAGTCTCTTGAGAAGATACCGTTAGAGCAAAGCTTGTGTAGGAGCAGGGAAACTCGAACAGCAACTTCCTAATTTCCGCGTTTAACTGCACTTGAGGACACAGGAAGTTGCTGTCTAATGGTGCAGCTATCAGCGCTCATCATTATTACTCCTTAATAATAATGAGCACTGATAGCCGCACCATTATTCTTACTGCAAAATCCAGAGCATTAATAAAGGGTAACTTTTACCATAATTCAAAACTGCCAATCAAAATAGATTTCAATGGTGTCCAGCTAGCTTGTCAGGATCACTTCTCAGGTATAAGTCAATCAAAACCAATCTTGTGCCATGGTGCTAGCCGGATTGAATAACAATCCACATCTCATTCAGGTCTAGTTAATGCCATGAGGCCTAAAATGTAGCTTAGCTTAGGAGATAGCTGGTTAAGCTGTCGAGCAAAGCAACTGGCCTGTATCCTGCAGACAGCATGACCCCCTCACATAACCTTTTGAATAATAAGAGGAACATTTGCATCTAACATAGTTCAAATTCAGACAAGTGACTCTCTTCTTTTCAAAAGTTACATTGTTTGAATAGTCAAGAATTTAAGGTGATTGGGCTAATAAAATTCCCAACAAGACAACATGATATATATTCCACGTATCCATGAACAAAGGCAGACTAACCCTCCCCAGCAAACACAGCCCATTTTTGAATGTTTACGGTACTGGGTATAGCTAAGATTTATATAGAAAGATCAAATACAGACTTTATTATGACAATTCCTTGGAACCATCATGTTATGTATTTAAACATTGTAACTGTGTAAGACATGCCACCAGAGGGCACAATTGTTGGAAGCCCAAGGGTCACCTGCACACCTCGTACAAGGGAGTATAAAAGGTTGTCTGCCATGCTGCTTAGGCACTCTGGAGTTGTATTAAAGAGACTAAGGTCACATCAATTTTAGCTCACAGTACTCAGTCCTGTGGAGTTCTTCCATACTTAACACATCACAGTTTGCTACTTACCTCTTAACCCTACAATTGTAAATAAAACAGAAATTATCCCTTAATTTAAAACTATATGAGTGATTATTTCTACCATTATTTAAAATAAATAGTTTAATTGCATTATCATGTACCATAATTGCCATAAAGGAACATAATACTATCTTTAAGTTTTATTTTGTGTGATTGCACATTTAACTTGTGATATTCAATTTTTGTAAAGATTGTTGCATTTATAATTTTGCTCCATAGTCAATACCAATACTGTTATCATTAGATAATATACTGTTCCATGTCCTACTCAACTTCCATTAGGTTAAATTGGATAGTGTTATGTGGTCTATAAATATCACCTGAAGAAATGCCAAAAACACCAGTTTCAAAATATGAATTGCTGATTCAGTAAAATAAAAAAAACAGATATTCTTTTTAAAGTTCTACTTGTGTTGCCAGCTGGGTTTAGGATGACTGTGACAATGAAATGTGAAATATCCTCTGGCTCCCTGCATTCCAAACCATCTGGAGATGCACCTTCCACCTGATGCATATGTATCTTTTATTTAACAACAAGCTATGATTACAAAATTGAATGGATGGTTTCTTGGCTAAACATAAACTGCAAGCTTATGAAAAGTACTAGGTGGACTGGATCTATTGGATTTTTAGATGCTTTTTTGCAATGTTTTACACATTAATGACAATGAGGTATTTAAGAGGTAAAAAGTAAAATATATACTTTACTAACAGTGGAATATGCATATATAAAGTGATAAGACCATGTAAATATATGCATATTCCTATGCCAATTGGCTTGACAATGTCTGTCTACAATAAAACTGATTTTATGTTTCACCCAATTGAAATTTAATCCAAATTGGAATGAAAGATATGAAAATGCTTCAGGTCACGCTGGTAATCACTTGATTTACAAATGATTGCAGACGTGACAAAATCAATTTCCTGTGGCAGAAGTAATCATAATTTGCATTATTTTATATTAATGGGTCATACCCCAAAACTTTCCCATTTGATTAGTGGATAATCCACAATGTCCTGGGGCAAGTAAGGGGATAAGGATTACTGTCCTTGATCGCTATTCAGTGACGTGTTTGTGTGTGTTTTTTTTAATTATTGTACTCCTATTGTTTCTGTAAGGGTCACATATGAAGTAAAGGCCATTTGATCATTCTAGTGTAGGGCTGCCATTACTTATGGAACTATATTGCTGGATTTGATAATACCATCAAAAATGGTGAATAAAGGGAAAAGAATTGGTGGAAGGAAAACAATCACTTCAATATATATCAACAGATTGTGTTGCATTTTTGAGTTTGTGCAATAGTAAAGCACCATATAATTTAACAACCTTACATTATGGAAATTAATTCAATATTATTGAATTCTGCAATTTTGTAGATAATGCACCCATAAAAGCTCTTCCCACCTCACCTCTGCTGGAGATATTTTTGGACTGACACAATGTAACCGCCCCCTTGCAGGATGGGCAGGAGAGAGTCGGTGGGGCCACAAATGTACCTGCTTCTGGTTTTACTGCAGCCAAGTAACTCACTCTGGAGAGGCAGGTCAGCGATGTTAATGTTAATGAGATGCGATCCTCAGATTTTGGCAGCCATTTAAATTTAACTGCTAAAGACCGGATTTCCCAGGGCTCAGGAAACTCAGCAGCTGAAGGGAGGTGTGAACTGCTGGATCCAGTAGGTAAGTGTTTTTCCAGCACTGCTTGTGGACCAGGAGGAGAAGGAGTGCTTTCCCCAACATCCGCCCACCCCCAGCCTCCCAAGCAAACCTGCCGTGATCTTCCCTCCCCCATGCAATCTCTCTCCCCGCCCCCCGCAGTGATCAGCCGACTCCACCTCTCCCTCCCTCCCTGGGCAATGTTCCTAGCGGTTCCTGGCTGTGGCCTTCTGCAACAGGCTTTCCAGCCCAGCAGTCGGCCAGCCATTCAATCTCGCCAGCTGCCAGGCGGAGAAACAGAGTAAAACATTTCGAATGAGGTCCTGCTGTTAACTATAGCTGAACATCCAGGTTTCCTGGCCACTGACTCCGCTCCCTCCATGCCTCCCCACAATTTTGGGGGGGATTCGTTCCTGGGAAATGGGCGTCGCTGGCAAGGCCAGCATTTATTGCCCATCCCTAATTGCCCTTGAGAAGATGGTGCTGAGCTGCCTTCTTGAACCCTGCAGGCCGTGTAAAGAAAGTACTCCTAACAGTGCTGTTAGGGAGAGAGTTCCAGAATTTTGACACAGTGTCAATGAAAGAATGTCAATATAGTTCCAAGTCAGGATGGTGCGTGGCTGGGAGGGGAACTTGGAGGTGGTGGTGTTCCCATGCGCCTGCTGCCCTTGTCCTTCTAGGTAAAGGTCACGGGTTTGGGTGATACTGTCGTGGAAACCTTGGTGAGTTGCTGCAGTGCATCTTGTAGATCAGAGGTGGGCAATTATTTGGGCAGGAGGGACACTTAACAAGTTTTGGTGAGCTGTTGAGGACCGGCCACCAATGTTCCCCCTAAAGGCACATAACCACGCAGGCTGCTCCCCAGTTCCTACCACTGGAAGAGATACTGCGCACACATGGCTGCATAGATGGGCGGCCATGCAGCAAATTTGAAGGGACCGCTTGCAAAAAAAAATTAGAGGGAACATTGCATAAACATAAACATAAATTCAGATAGTAGTCAGGTGTTATCTTACATACACATGTATTTGTACTGCTTAGAAATGAATCAAAGATAAAAGTTGAAAATGTTGTGGTATCTTCTGGTTTCTGTAAATCAGTGCTGTCAAATAGAATTGTCAAATACCCTTTTTAGAGCCTGCGTCAGCATCAATTCTTCACTTCAATCATCCTTATGCCTACCTGCAAAGATTACTAATGCCGTCCCAATTGGTGCCAGATGAAAACTCCCCTGCCGTCGTACTCTGGATACCAGGAGAGGAAAGATGCAGCACCGCTCACTTTCTTCAGTAAAAGAGTTGTGGAGATGAGCAACCATGACTGCACTCTAAAATGGATAGGGAATATTCGAGTACGCAGTGCATTCTGGGTACAGACATCCACCATTGGGGCCCAGAACCACAGAATGGATCCTTTTTAAGGTCGGGCCAGGGAGAATCACTTTTGCAAATTTGAATGAAGTATGACTGTGGTTTTTCCTTGGCTGCAGTTTGGGTCTGTCTCTGACCCATAAGAAATGAAAGTGGATAGATGAATGTGCAGCTCGAGCTCCATCTCGCATTCTATTTCTGTCCCATCCAGCGGGCCAGATAGAATGACTTGGCGGGCCAGATATGGCCTGTGGGCTGTATTTTGCCCACCACTGTTGTAGATGGTACACACTACAGCCATGGTGTGCTGGTCGTGGAGGGAGTGAATGTTTAAGGGGTGGATGGCACTAATGTCTGAGTTCCACCATGCCAGAAATGGCAGCATAGATTGGGAATTCAGAAAAAGAGAAGGGAATTCTTAGTAACCTACAGATGAGTATACTTATCTATCATCAGGAGATATGGAATGGGTATTAGGTTTATGTTATGTTGTATTGGATGTGTATTGCAGTGTCTAATTTGGGCATGGAGTAATACTACATAAACAAAATCAATTAAATAAATTGACGCAGCTAATGGTAAAGTGAGTTTAATGCAGCAATGGAAAAAGTCATTGTTAACTCTTAAACCACTTGGAACATTTTATACACCACTCTGACATATAGGCAATTGTTTTAGTTATTTTGACGGCAATCAAATTGATAATTCTAAGCACAATTGTATATTTCAGTCTTAATTGCAGTAATATAACCAAATTGCATAAATCATCATATTCTAAATTATCACCAAGTACAATAAATGTATCTTTTTCAGGATTGTAATAGGACAACATTATTCTATCAATGTGACATAGTACAGTTTAAATATTAATCTCTAGAGCTGTAGTATATGTTGTGCAAAGTTAGCCTTTGCAGTTTATATTCCACGATAATACTCGTATACTTCCAATATTGACTACAACTTGAAATATATGAGGATAAAGCTAAAAAACCTCTTAAATCAGGTAGCAGATTAATTGATGCATTAAAATAATTCAGTCTCTTTGTGTGAAGTGAAGTATTTCAAACCTCTAGAGTTTTATGGTTGAGTACCTATCTTCTTTCATTAGTCTTTCAACACTTCGATGTCTTGTGTGCTGTAATGCTGTACAATCTTCACTCTTCACATAATCATTGGTATAACTGTTAACTTTCAACATTCTAATTTATTCAATCATTTTTAGATGAATAATATTTGAATTTCTTAAGAACATAAGAAATAGGAGCAGGAGTAGCCCATACAGCTCCTCGAGCCTGCTCCACCATTTAATACAATCATGGCTGACCCAATCATGGACTCAGGTCCACTTCCCTGCCCGCTCCCCATAATCCCTTATTTCCTTATCGGTTAAGAAACTGTCTATCACTGTCTTAAATTTATTCAATGACCCAGCTTCCACAGCTCTCTGAGGCAGCGAATTTCACAGATTTGCAACCCTCAGAGAAAATAAATTCCTCCTCATCTCAGTTTTAAATGGGCGGTCCCTTATTCTAAGTTGCTTAAAACAAATTAAAATATTGAGTCATTTTAAGCATACGCCAAAAATGGGCACAAAGTTGGCGGTGCACCCACTGTGCCTAATCGAACCCTTTAGTGGAAGATCCAAACCATTTTCAGATTTCCCAAACACCTCCCCTCCCAATCAATGAGCTGATGGTCAGTGCTTGCTGAGTCCTCACAGCTCACCAATCCAATTTAAAATTATGCCTGACCGTGAAAATGGTTTGGGCTAGTGTGATCTGGTGGGTGGGCAGGCAATGCAATCACCTCCCCCCAATCACCCATGTGATGTACGCTACAATTGAAAATCAGCCCATGGTTCATATTGCGAGGAAAGCATTAACTATAATAGAGTGGAGAGCTACTACAGAGAGTGAACTGTTACAATGGGCTAAGATATTTTCTTTTGTGCTGTAAAATCTATAATTCTATATTTCTAAAAGTAGATTCTAAAAGTCTAGTGGGTCATTATATCACTATTCACATTTTAATTATCATGAATAGCTATTTTTAGATGCTTTCAAACATTAGCACACACAGAATAATAGTGGCATTTTGGAGTTTACGTAAATTAGTGTGCAGTAGTTAAATAGTAGATAGATAAGTACATGAAGGAGAAAGGTAGAGGAGGATAGAATGAGATGAAGTAAGGTGGGAGGAGGCTCATTTGGAGCATAAACACTGGCATAGACCGGTTGGGCAGAATTACCTTTTCTGAACTGTAAAATTCTATGTAATAAGATGTAGATTTAATCTGAAAGCACAAATCTGAATTTTGGCAATTTAGCAGCACTTTTAGTTCAATGTTATTGTGGTTATAAGAATTCCTATTGAACTTTTAAAAAATTGTTCCTGGGATGTGGGTGTCACTGACAAGGCCAGCATTTATTGCCCATCCCTAATTGCCCTTGAGACGCTGGTGGTGAGCCACTTTCTTGAACTGCTGCAGACCACGTGGTGAAGATACTCCCACTGTGCTGTTAGGAAGGATGTTCCAAGATTTTGATCCAGAGATGATGAAATAAAGCCGATATATTTCTAAGTCATGATGGTATGTGACTTGAAGGGGAACTTGGACATGATGATGTTCTCACGTGCCTGCTGCCCTTGTCCTGCTGGACGGTAGAGGTCTTGGATTTGGGAGGTGCTGTCGAAGAAGCCTTGGCGAGTTGTTGCAGTGCACCTTGTAGATGGTACACTGCGATCACAGTGCACCAGTGATGGAGGAAGTGAATGTTTAAGGTGATGGATGGGGTGCCAATCAAATGGGCTGCTTTGTCCTGGACGATGTCGAGCTTCTTGAGTGTTGTTGAATTGCACTCATCCAGGCAAGTGGAGAGTATTTCATCACACTCTTGAATTGTGCCTTTTAGATGGTGGAAAGGCTTTGGAGAGTCAGGAGGTGAGACACTCACCACAGAATACCCAGTCTCTGACCTGCTCTTGTAGCCACAGTATTTATGTGGCTGGTCCAGTTAAGTTTCTGGTCAATGGTGACCCCCAGGATGTTGATGATAGGGGATTCAGCTTCCACTGTGCGAGATATGACTCCAGTCAGTGAAGAGTTTTCCCCCTGATTCTCATTTACTTCAGTTTTACGAGGGCTCCTTGATGCCACACTCAGTCAAATATTGCTTTGATGATAAGGGCAGTCACTCTCACCTCACGTCTGGAATTCAGCTCTTTTGTTTACGTTATCCACTTTGGTGGTAAAAACAGGGAGACAGACTATTATCTGAATGGTGACAGATTAGGAAAAAGGGAGGTGCAACGAGACCTGGGTGTCATAGTACATCAGTCATTGAAGGTAGGCATGCAGGTACAGCAGGCGGTTAAGAAAGCAAATGGCATGTTGGCCTTCATAGCGAGCGGATTTGAGTACAGGGGCAGGGAGGTGTTACTATAGTTGTACAGGGCCTTGGTGAGGCAACACCTGGAGTATTGTGTACAGTTTTGGTCTCCTAACTTGAGGAAGGACATTCTTGCCAATGAGGAAGTGCAGCGAAGGATCACCAGACTGATTCCCGGGATGGCGGGACTGACATATCAAGAAAGACTGGATCAACTGGGCTTGTATTCACTGGAGTTCAGAAGAATGAGAGGGGATCTCATAGAAATGTTTAAAATTCTGATGGGTTTAGACAGGTTAGATGCAGGAAGAATGTTCCCAATGTTGGGGAAGTCCAGAACCAGGGGTCACAGTCTAAGGATAAGGGGTAAGCCTTTTAGGACCGAGATGAGGAGAAACTTCTTCACCCAGGAATTCTCTACCACAGAAAGTTGTTGAGGCCAATTCACTAAATATATTCAAAAAGGAGTTAGATGAAGTCCTTACTACTAGGGGGACCAAGGGGTATGGCGAGAAAGCAGGAATGGGACACTGAAGTTGCCTGTTCAGCCATGAACTCATTGAATGGCGGTGCAGGCTCGAACGGCCGAATGGCCTACTCCTGCACCTATTTTCTATGTTTCTATGTTTGGACCAATGTTGTAATGAGGTCTGGAGCTGAGTGGTTCTGACGCAACTCAAACTGAGCATCGGTGAGCAGGTTATTGGTGAGTAAGTGCTGCTCGTTAACCCCTTCGACAAGACCTTCTATAACTTTGCTGATGATTGAGAGTAAACTGATGGGGCGGTAATTGGCCATCTTGGACTTGTTTTGCTTTTTGTGGACTGGACAATCTGGACAGTTTTCCACATTGTCGGGTAGATTCCAGTGTTATAGCTGTGCTGGAACAGCTTGGCTAGAGGCACGGATAGTTCTGGAGCACAAGTCTTCAGCACTACAGCTGGGATATTGTCGGGACCCATTGCCTTTGCTGTATCCAGTATGCTCAGCCATTTCTTGATATCACCTGGAGTGAATCACATTGGCTGAAGACTGGCTTTTGTGATGGTGGGGACCTCAGCAGGAGGCCGAGATGGATCATCCACTCTGCACTTCTGGCTGAAGATGGCTGCAAACACTTCAACCTTGGCTTTTGGTCTCACGTGCTGAGCTTCGTCATCATTGAGGATGGGGATATTCATAGAGCCTCCTCCTCCCGTTAGTTGCTTAATGGTCCACCATCACCATTGGTTGTGATCTCGCTTAGCTCTGTCTATAGAAACATAGAAACATAGAAAATAGGTACAGGAGTAGGTCATTCAGCCCTTCGAGCCTGCACCATGATTCAATAAGATCATGGCTGATCATTCCCTCAGTACCCCTTTCCTGCTTACTCTCCATACCCCTTGATCCCCTTCGCCGTAAGGGCCATATCTAACTCCCTCTTGAATATATCCAATGAACTGGCATCAACAACTCTCTGCGGCAGGAAATTCCACAGGTTAACAACTCTCTGAGTGAAGAAGTTTCTCCTCATCTCAGTCCTAATTGGCCTACCCCTTATCTTAAGACTATGTCCCCTGGTTCTCGATCTCCCCAACATCGGGAACATTTTTCCCATATCTAACCTGTCCAGTCCCGTCAGAATCTTATACGTTTCTATGAGATCCCCTCTCATCCTTCTAAATTCCAGTGAATAAAGGCCCAGTTGATCCAGTCTTTCCTCATATGACAGTCCAGCCATCCCTGGAATTAGTCTGGTGAACCTTCGCTGCACTCCCTCAGTAGCAAGAACATCCTTCCTCAGATTAGGAGACCAAAACTGTACACAATATTCCAGGTGAGGCCTCACTAAGGCCCTGTACAACTGCAGTAAGACCTCCCTGCTCCTATACTCAAATCCCCTAGCTATGAAGGCAAACATACCATTTGCCTTCTTCACCGCCTGTTGTACCTGCATGCCAACCTTCAATGACTGATGAACCATGACACCCAGGTCTCGTTGCACCTCCCCTTTTCCTAATCTGCCACTATTCAGATAGCATGCTGCTTCTGTTGGTTAGCATGTATGTGGTCCTGTGTTGCAGCTTCCCCAGGTTGGCACCTCATTTATAGGTATGCCTGGTGCAGCTCGTGGCATGCTCTTCTACTCTCCTCATTGAACCAGGGTTGGTCGCCTGACTTGATGTTAATGGTAGAGTGAGGGATATTCTGGATCATGAGGTGGAATATAATTCTGCTGCTGCTAATGGCCCACAGCGCCTCATGGATGCCCAGTTTTGAGTTGCTAGATCTGTTCTGAATCTATCCCATTTAGCACAGTGGTAGTGCCACACAACATGATGGGGGCTCTCCTCAGTGTGCAGATGGGACTTCATCTCTACAAGGATTGCGGTGGTCACTGCTCTCAATACTGTCATGTACAGATGCATCTTTGACAGGTAGATTGATGAGATGAGGCCAAGTAGGTTTTTCCCTCGTGTTGGTTCTCTCATCACCTGCTGCTGGCCCAGTCTGGCAGCTATGCCCTTCAGGACTCGGCCAGTCATCAGCTGAGGGAGGGTGGTAGATGGCATTTAGCAGAAGGTTTCCTTGCCCATGTTTGACCTGATGCCATGAGACTTCATGGGGTCCAGAGTCAATGTTGAGGACTCCCCGGGCCACTCCCTCCCGACTGTATACCACTGTGCTGCCATCTCTGATGCATCTGTCCTGCTGGTGGGACAGGACATACCCAAGGATGGTGATGGAGGAGTCTGGGACATTGGCTGAAAGGTATGATTCTGCGAGTATGTCTATGTCAGGCTGTTGCTTGACTAGTCTGTGGGACAGCTCGCCCAATTTTGGCACAAGTCCCTAGATGTTAGTGAGGAGGACTTTGCAGCTGGGTGTGCCTTTGTCGTTAATTTTTCTTGCAGCAGTTTGTTACAACTGGGTGGCTTGCTAGGCTATTTAAGAGTCAACCACATTGCTGTGGGCTTGGAGTCACATATAGACCAGACCAGACATCAGTTTTCCTTTTCGAAAGGACATTAGTGAACCAGATGGGTTTTGAACAGCAATTTATGGTCTCCGTTACTGATACTAGCTTTCTATTCCAGATTTATTTAATCAGCTGCCACAGTGGGATTTGAACTCATCTCTCCGGATTACTAGTCCAGTAACATAACTACTATGCTACTGTTCCCTTAATACAGATATATCTTTTCTTTCTGAAAGGTTTAACTCTTAAGCCTAGAATTCAGATAATTTGTGTCTCCTGCTCGTGCCCTCGGGGGGAGGGGTCGGGCTAATTGGCGCAAATGACTTCTTTCCCAGGTGTGGTGCTGCTAATGACTCCCACTAAATTCCACAGGAGTTGGCGGCGGCAGTAATCAATAGTGCCCAGCTCCGCTGTGGGAAATATGCGAGTTTAAGTCTATCTCTGGTCCCTTTAATAATCAGGATTGACTGTAAACCAATCTGGTGGGTATATTGTGTTTAATCAGAGCTTAAAATGGAATATAACACATTAGTTATATAGTAAAAACATACAATCGTAACAGGTAGTTAATACCCATCCCGATCGGACAAACGGCTTGCGGTCTCTTTCTCTGTCTCGAGCTTCCTTCAGTAAAGCATGGGATCACTCATGGGAAGAGTGTTCGATCAGCCCAACTTCTGTTCTGCTCTCCCCTCACTGTCTGTGGTGAAAAGATCACTAATTGTTATTTTTATTCTCTTTTAAAGGTGGGCTTGACATGGGATATTGACTAGACCTTTTGACCTATAAAGGGTTCCCTAACACCTTAATATCCAATAAGGCTTCCAGTTCTTTGTCTCGATTCTCAAAACAAAGCCCAGCCTAAAGATGCCTTATGATTTTGACCACATGTCACTCGCTGTTTACACTAACCCAGGGTATCTTCCTGTGGAAATCATTTCATCTCTCTTGTCCCTATTCTCTCAGGTACAATCAATACAAACCCTTAGCTCTACTGTTTAAACCATGAGACCCAAACCAGAAAACTGCTCGTTATTTCCTTTACGATGAAGCAACATGTTTATCTTAACTTTCTCAACTTCCATCCATTCTACGTCTTTCTGAAACAAATTTTCTTAAAGATACATAAACAAAACTAAAGCTTTAACTTGAAAATCACAGATAATGGTTATCTCAGCAGGGTACCAAAACATTAGCATGTCTAAGCATCTAAAGCCAGTCTCAGGAGACACTTCGGCTCCGGTTCTAAACAACGATTTAAAACACAGCATTCGTATCAGTTTTATACATTCGTATAAAAGGGTTATGTGGATCTGGAACTCGCTGCCTGGGAGGGTGGTGGATGCAGAAACCCTCACCACATTTAAAAACTGCTTGGATGGGCACTGAAAGTGCCATTACCTGCAGGGTTACGGACTTAGAGCTGGTAACTGTGATTAGACTGGATGACCTTTTGTTGGCTGGTGCAGATATGATGGTAAGTACTGCAGGGAATCGAATAAGGCCTAGGTGGATCTCCTGGACTAGTTTCGATCACATGGATGGTCAGAGAGGAATTTTCCCAGATTTTTTTCCCCCCAATTGGCCTGGGTTTTTATCTGTTTTTTGCCTCTCCTAGGCTCCGGTTAGGATGGAATGTAGAATGTTTTAGTGTAAGGGGTGTCGCAGTTGTGTGGGGCGGACTGGTTGGGCTGGGTGCTCTTTACCTTTCCGCCATTGTTCATTGTTCATAGGTTTATATGTAACCTTCAGGGCTGCTGACCGAGGGCCGTACGGCTCTTTGTCGGCCGGCACGGACACGATGGGCTGAAATGGCCTCCTTCCGCGCTGTAAGTTTCCATGTTTCTATGTTTGTATGCATCATTTTTATACATTCTTAGGCATCCCTGATTCCTAACACTCGCTGCACCAATAACTGTGCATCACCATGCATAGCTCGCCATTACCGCCCCGGACCCTAAATTGGGTATTGCCACCTGAAGTTGCATCAGGCAATGCCAGCGACAGCTTCAGGGGACGTGAGCAGGGTGGCAGGCTACTCACAGGGTGATAGTTAAAGGGGAGGTGCTGGCCATTGAAAAAAAAATTATCGATTTTTTCCCAGCACCCTGTTGGTGCTTTGATCATGGTGTCCGTGCCGCAATCAGTCAGGCCGGCACTCTGCTTGAGTCTCGGGCTGTTGGCATGGCATCTTGCTCCCCGGTGGCCCATGGAGGCCTGTTTCTTCACTACAGAGTTTGCAGCTCGGGCCCTTCTCTTTAATGAATAGCGCTGCGCTGCACTCCCAACCCGTCTTCCCCACTACCACCCGAGAAAGGAAGATGGGAGTACGATCGGGGGCTGTAACCCGAATTTAGCTAGCGAGGCGTGACTTCTGTGCCAGGTGCAAAATGTCCCGTGTTCCGATATTACCACCCCCAAACGGGCCGCAATGGAATTTCACCCCCTTAGGAGCTTATGGGGCTTTTTGCCAGTACAATTGCAAGTGAAATCCACAGAAATTCTGAATAGAGTTTCAGGCTTCAATCTCTCACAAATCAGTCCTGTGTGAGGTACTCTAGATACAGCAGTTCAGGTGTAGCATGTTTTACATAAAAACAACTTACAAAAATTGCAGAAGTGGCCTTAAGGTGACCTTTACAATGCTGCTAATTTGATTAATACAGGTAACAATAGAAAGGGACAGAGTGATAATTAAATCATACATGCAGCCAAGTAATTCAATCTGCTTCAAAACCCTGATACTTGATTAAGAGGGAGAGGCAATTAATGACGAAGGAACTATAAGGATAGATTCACAATGAGCTAGAGGAGTTTGTGATGAGTGGTAAATGCATGGGGAGTGGAAAGGATTGATATGAGGGAGAAACAGTAACACGTTATGGTAGGGATGCAGAGATGGAAATGGAATTTCAGAGGGAAGTTGAAAGAGGGATTTCACGATGCAAAAAATTCAATTACACGGAATGTCCTATAAATTGGTTGACATCTAGCATGCGAAAAATGAGTGCTAAAGCATCCAAAAGATGGGCGACGTGAATGCACTCAAAGTGCACTGCCAGCCATATTGGTAAAGGCAGAATAAGAGTTGTCCTGGGCCCGTGGCAGAACAGGCGTTGGCTCCTTTCCACATGCAAATAAAGAACCTAATGCCTGTTTGTTGCCCTTTTAGCAAAATTGTTCTGCATATGGCCTTATAGGGCCTGCTGGAGGCCACCAAACAGGTAAGTTTGTTAAAAAAAAACTTCTTTAAATGTGAAGCCAGGAGGAGCACTCCTGCCTTTCCCGGCTCCACCACAGTGCTGAAGATTGTTGCCAGCTCCCACTCGGCCCACTCCCAATTGCCTCCCTCAGCCCAAGTCTTGAAATATGATGCCGATTCACTGACTAGATGCCTGGGAATACCCAGCAGCCGTTCGAAGTTTGCCAGTCACATTTTTGGTGCAAGGATTGTTGCCTGCACCCAGTCTGTTTTGGCCTGATGCAAGCTAATTTCAAACCTTAAGCAACAAAGATAATTATCAGGGAAATGCTTTAAGTTTAAGAGAATGTGGCTTGCCTTCAAGTTTTAAAAATTGTTAACATTATCACCTATTGATTACAATATTACCTTTAGAAAGGGTAGCATGTCATGACAGGTCAGTTGGTATCTGAATATTGAGAGAAAGAACAAGAGAGACTGGAGAAAGAGAGGCTGAGAGACATGTATAGAGGAAGATACTACTTGGAGAGTCAATTAAAGCGAGCTATTCCTTCATAGTTATTAAAATGGATTTATTACATTACACACCAGTAATCAGAAGGATACTGTGGGGAAATAGCCCTCTGCCCCATTTCCGGCGGGTAATTTGAATAATTCGAATTATTCCCACCCGGCGGAAGTCAGAGGGAAGAGATGGCGGTGATGACATCAGCGCGACGCGGATGTGCCGCATCACCCTGACATGTAGCAATGTCCCTCCCCTTCAGTTAAAGGGGAGGGATGCTGCGACGCTTAGTGAGACCTCTGTGGCACCAACTGGGCCACTAGGGAAGGGTTCGGGCAGGCCAGCAGCCCAGCACCCAAGAGAGGGTGCCGGGCTACCTGTTGGCGGCCCGGCCGAAACTACGGCTGCCATTGTTGGACCGACTGCAGAGTTGGCCAACAATTAATAGAATATGGCAGCCATGGCAGTGTGCCCTCCCCTTTAACGGTGGCCACACTGCCCAGCCACTGGTGAAGCTATCAATGGCACTGACCAGTGGCGGCCCCGTTCCCGTGGGGCAGTTTCCCCCGCGGGATGGAAAAGGGGTCGCTGGCGGGCGGTGAGGGGTCGATGTGTGGCTGACAGCGGGTCGGAGCACCGGGCATGATGGAAAGCCATTTGTACTGCCCCCAGCTTGGAGACAATTGCAGATGGGTCCCACACTCCACCTGCCCCAGGTCGATAAGGTCTTAAAAAAAGGGGTGATTTCAGTCCCTAAATCTTTTGTTACCTTTATAGGGTGAGAACAATAAAAATAGACAAAGAAGTGCACATCTGTCAACAATGGGGCATGCAGGGGTTCAAATAGAGGCAGTGTACTTGCACACCCGTTCATGCCACACTGAACTCAGCCGTTGTTTTAACTCCCAGATTTCAGAAGGTGTAATGACTCAAGAGTCTGGTTACTGTAAACTCACTCAGGTGCAACCTGATCCAGCTTTAATCCAGCCCAAGACTGCCAGCTTGACAAAGACACACAGCTTATGTACAGGTGACCAAGCACACATGACATGCGTACAGCCCGATGACCTCCGACTGCGGCGCCCTCTGGTGTCTAGTGACTTCCAAGCATTAATACATAACAGAAGGCGTGTGAGGCACTCACCGCAGTCAGGTGAGGGCATCATAAATATTCAAAAGGCGGGCCTGATGATGGCATTTGTACTCTGAACCAATTTTAACCAAGGGCTGCATGCGTCATGCAGTGCTGTCACCAAATGAATCCTGGGCCAGAAGGGGTTCAGCAAGGTTGGGCTTCTGAACATTTTTTTAGCTCCTCCAGGTCCCCACAAGGAAACAAAGAAACATAGAAATATAGAAAATAGGTGGAGGAGTAGGCCATTCGGCCCTTCGAGCCTGCACCACCATTCAATATGATCATGGCTGATCATGCAACCCCATTCCTGCTTTCTCTCCATACCCCTTGATCCCTTTAGCCATAAGGGTCACATCTAACTCCATTTTGAATATAAATAACGAACTGGCCTCAACAACTTTGTGGTTGTAGCGAATTCCACAGGTTCACAATTCTCTGAGTGAAGAAGTTTCTCCTCATCTCGGTCCTAAATGGCTTACCCCTTATCCTTAGACTGTGACCTCTGGTTCTGGACTTCCCCAAAATCGGGAACATTCTTCCTGTATCTAACCTGTCCAACCCTGTCAGAATTTTATACGTTTCTATAAGATCCCCTCTCATTCTTCTAAATTCCATTGAATTTAAGTCTAGTCGATCCAGTCTTTCTTCATATGTCAGTCCTGTCATCCCGGAAATCAGTCTGGTGAACCTTCGCTGCACTCCCTCAATAGCAAGAATGTCCTTCCTCAGATTAGGAGACCAAAACTGTACACAATATTCAAGGTGTGGCCTCACCAAGGCCTTGTACAACTGCAGTAAGACTTCCCTGCTCCTATTCTCAAATCCTCTCGCTATGAAGGCCAACATGCCATTTGCCTTCTTCACCGCCTGCTGTACCTGCATGCCAACTTTCAATGACTGATGTACCATGACACCCAGGTCTCGTTGCACCTCCCCTTTTCCTAATCTGTCACCATTCAGATAATATTCTGTCTTCCTGTTTTTGCCACCAAAGTGGATAACCTCACATTTATCCACATTATGCTGCATCTGCCATGCATTTGCCCACTCGCCTAACCTGTCCAAGTCACCCTGCAGCCTCTTAGCGTCCTCCTCACAGCTCACACTGCCACCCAGCTTAGTGTCATCTGCAAACTTGGTGATATTACATTCAATTCCTTTGTCTAAATCATTAATGTATATTGTAAATAGCTGGAGTCCCAGCACTGAACCTTGCGGTACCTCACTAATCACTGCCTGCCATTCTGAAAAGGAGCCGTTTTTATCCAACTCTTTGCTTCCTGTCTGCCAACCAGTTCTCTATCCACGTCAATACATTACCCCAATACCATGTGCTTTAATTTTGCACACTAATCTCTTGTGTGGGACCTTGTCAAAAGCCTTTTGAAAGTCCAAATACACCACATCCACTGGTTCTCCCTTGTACACTCTACTAGTTACATCCTCAAAAAATTCTAGAAGATTTGTGAAGCATGATTTCCCTTTCATAAATCCACGTTGATTTGGACCGATCCTGTCACTGCTTTCCAAATGCGCTGCTATTACATCTTTAATAATTGATTCCAACATTTTCCCCACTACCGATGACAGGTTAACCGGTCTATAATTCCCTGTTTTCTCTCTCCATCCTTCGGCATCCCCTGCAGTGTACTTCCCCCTTCTCGACCCCTACCACCTCTCTACTAAATAGCGTCTCCATGCCGGGAGCAAGCTGAAACCAAACATAAACAGCGGAAGGAGCACACGACAACCCAAGCACCCCACCCACCCGTTCCTTCAACCACTGTCTGCCCCACATAGGACTCATTCTTTTTTTAATTATTTTTTTTTTATTCGTTGCCAATCTTTCCAATTCTTTGTCAAATCACAAATGCCAGAGGTCACCTTGCACACATCAAGGATCACTCTGCGCCAATGCTCTTAGCCAAAAGGCCTAGAGCTACTGCACCGTTCCTGGAAGTACTGCAATACCAGGTTCGTGCCATGGAGGTGGATGGGTCAGGCCCCCCACACACCTCCGTGGAGGTGGATGGGTCAAGCCACCCCACCCACCATAGGACTCATTAGTCACATGAAAACTCATTTTAAGCGTGGAAGCAACTAGTCCTCAACTCCGAGGGACTACCTAAGAGAGAGAGAGAGACTACATAGTACAGATATAATGAGTATTAATACAAAGTACATAAGTAACGAGTATTTGATTAATAACTGAAGATAACAATGATAAATATCAGCAATCGCCATAACAAATAAAATACCACATAGCAGGGCAAGCTAAACTAAGATTAAAAAGCAACAGCATGATTTCACTGCTTTAATCATGTAAATGGGAAATCAAGTGTTAAGTGTTGACAGCAAACAAATAATGAATAATGTGACAATCAAACTCCTACAGCTACAACTTGAAATACAAGACAACAGAGATAAGTGAATATCAGATATTCGCGGTCTTATGTTCTGAAGAATCTTGTGGCTTACAGGCTATTCTCACAACCTCGCAGTATTTTTATATGCTCCATTGGCCGATTTAAATAATATTACATGCTCCCTGCACAGCTTTAGCTCTGCAAGGGGAGTTTACTGCAAGTTGGCCTGTGGAATTGGGAGTGCGCAACTTGTAAAGGGCTACTGCTCAGGATTAAAGAGAAAGTAGAGATAAGTGATTATGCGGGAAGGGGGCAACAATTGCTCCAGCCTTTAAAAGACTGAAAATAATTTAAAACTATTTATTAGCTTTTCCAAAGGCTTTATTGGTGGGGGGCGGGTGTGGGGGAGGGAAGAAGTGGCATGCACAAAGACTGGGCAGGGCAGCCTTTGATCCTCTGGTTGATGGCTGGCAACATGAACATGCTGGTGCACTTCAAGCAGGTGTACATAATACATAAGATCTAGATAATGATTTTACTGTGAAGCACTGAGTGTTGGTGGGAAAGCGTGTTGATGGGATAATTGATGAAGAACCGGCTGGCATCCCACATTCTACCCTACGTAAACTTGAGGTAATTCAAAACTCGGCAGCCCGTGTTCTAACTTACACCAAGTCCTGCTCACCTATCAACCTTGTGCTCACCGACCTACATTGGCTCCCGGATAAGCAACGCCTCAATTTCAAAATTCTCATCCTTATTTACAAATCCCTCCATGGCCTCATCCCTCCCTATCTCTGTAATCTCCTTCAGCCTCACAACTCCCCGAGATGTCTGCGCTCCTGAAATTCTGCCCTCTTGAGCATCCCTGATTATAACTGCTCGACCATTGAGAGCCATGCCTTCAGCTGCCTAGGCCCCAAGCTCTGGAACTCCCTCCCCAAACCTCTCTGCCTCTCTACCTTTCTTTTTTCCTTTAAGATGCTCCTTAAAACCTACCTCTTTGACCTAGCTTTTAGTCATCTGCCGTAATTTCTTCTTATATGGCTCAGTTTCAAAACACTCTTGTGAAGCACCTTGGGATGTTTTACTATGTTAAAGGCACTATGTAAATACAAGTTGTTGTTGTTGTATGAACATACAAACCTTGATGGACCTGGCTTCAAAAGTTGGCC
This sequence comes from Pristiophorus japonicus, assembly GCF_044704955.1. Classification (NCBI taxonomy): domain Eukaryota; kingdom Metazoa; phylum Chordata; class Chondrichthyes; family Pristiophoridae; genus Pristiophorus; species Pristiophorus japonicus. Next base: position 72,758,081 of record NC_091979.1, read on the forward strand.
ACGAGAATACAGATACTGTCTAGGATAGCCACTTACGATTATACGTATGGCATTTAAAGATGGAATGGCTAGGCATTCTGGCATTGATCACATGATAGCACAAGTGGCATCTGAAACAGAGACCTCAATCACATAGGCCATAGACTTAGTAGGAGAATTTCTAAAAAAATACTCTCTCTCTGCAGTTATGTCATTGTAGTTCAAGATATAGTCCTGTCAAGTTTTAGCTCATTTAGAGAATATTAAAACATAAAAACATAGAAACATAGAAAATAGATGCAGGAGTAGACCATTCGGCCCTTCGAGCCTGCACCACCATTCAATAAGATCATGGCTGATCATTCACCTCAGTACCACTTTCCTGCTTTCTCTCGATACCCCTTGATCCCTTTAGCGGTCAGGACCATATCTAACCCCCTCTTGAATATATCTAATGAATTGGCTTCAACAACTCTCTGCAGTAGGGAATTCCACAGGTTAACAACTCTCTGAGTGAAGAAGTTTCTTCTCATCTCGGTCCTAAATGGCTTACCCCTTATCCTTAGACTGTGACTCTTGGTTCTGGACTTTCCCAACATCGGGAACATTATTCCTGCATCTAACCTGTCCAGTCCTGTCAGAATTTTATATGTTTCTATGAGATCCCCTCTCATTCTTCTAAACTCCAGTGAATACAGGCCCAGTAGATCCAGTCTCTCCTCATATGTCAGTCCTGCAATCCAAGGAATCAGTCTGGTGAACCTTCGCTGCACTCACTCAATAGCAAGAATGTCCTTCCTCAGAGTAGGAGACCAAAACTGTACACAATATTCCAGGTGAGGCCTCACTAAGACCCTGTACAACTGCATTAAGACATCCCTGCTCCTATACTCAAATCCCCTAGGTATGAAGGCCAACATGCCATTTGCCTTCTTCACCGCCTGCTGTACCTGCATACCAACTTTCAATGACTGATGTACCATGACTCCCAGGTCTCGTTGCACCTCACCTTTTCCTAATCTGCCGCCATCCAGATAATATACTGCCTTCATGTTTTTGCCACCAAAGTGGATAACCTCGCATTTATCCACATTATACTGCATCTGCCATGCATTTGCCCACTCACCTAACCTGTCTAAGTCACCCTGCAGCCTCTTAGCATCCTCCTCACAGCTCACACCGCCACACAGCTTAGTGTCATCTGCAAACTTGGAGATATTACACTCAATTCCTTCATCTAAATCATTGATGTATATTGTAAATAGCTGGGGTCCCAGCACTGAGCACTGCGGCACCCCACTAGTAACTGCCTGCCATTCTGAGAAAGACCCGTTTATCCCTACTCTCTGCTTCCTGTCTGCCAACCAGTTCTCTATCCACATCAGTACATTATCCACAATACTTTTAATTTTGCACACTAATCTCTTGTGTGGGACCTTGTCAAAAGCCTTTTGACAGTCAAATACACCACATCCACTGGTTCTCCCTTGTCCACTCTACAAGTTACATCCTCAAAAAATTCTAGAAGATTTGTCAAGCATGATTTCACTTTCATAAATCCATTCTGACTTGGACCGATCCTGTTACTGCTTTCCAAATGCGCTGCTATTTCATCTTTAATGATTGATTCCAACATTTTCCCCACTACTGATGTCAGGCTAACCGGTCTATAATTCCCCATTTTCTCTCTCTCTCCTTTTTAAAAAAGTGATGTTACATTACCTACCCTCCAGTCCATAGGAACTGATCCAGAGTCGATAGACTGTTGTAAAATGATCACCAATGCATCCACTATTTCTAGGGCCACTTCCTTAAGTACTCTGGGAAGCAGACGATTAGGCCCTGGGGATTTATCAGCCTTCAATCTCATCAATTTCCCTAACGCAATTTCCTGACTAATAAGGATTTCCTTCAGTTCCTTCTTCTTGCTAGACCCTCGGTCCCATAGTATTTCCAGATGGTTATTTGTGTCTTCCTTTGTGAAGACAGAATCAAAGTATTTGTTCAATTGGTCTGCCATTTCTTTGTTCCCAATTATAAATTCACCTGATTCTGACTGCAAAGGACCTACGTTTGTTTTCACTAATCTTATTCTCTTCACATATCTATAGAAGCTTTTGCAGTCAGTTTTTATGTTCCCAGCAAGCTTCCTCTCATACTCTATTTTCCCCCTCCTAATTAAATCCTTTGTCCTCTTGCTGAATTCTAAATTTCTCCCAGTCCTCAGGTTTGCTGCTTTTTCTGGCCAATTTATATGCCTCTTCCTTGGATTTAACACTATCCCTAATTTCTCTTGTTAGTGACGGTTGAGCCACCTTTCCTGTTTATTTTTACTCCAGACAGAGATGTACAATTGTTGAAGTTCATCCATGTGATCTTTAATTGTTTACCATTGCCTATTCACCGTTAACCCTTTAAGTATCATTCGCCAGTCTATTCTAGCCAATTCACGTCTCAAAGCATCAAAGTTACCTTTCCTTAAGTTCAGGACCCTAGTCTCTGAATTAACTGTGTCACTCTCCATCTTAATAAAGAATTCTACCATATTATGGTCACTCTTCCCCAAGGGGCCTCGCACAACAAGATTTCTAATTAGTCCTTTCTCATTTCACATCATCTAGGATGGCCAGAGTGATTCATGATGGAGAAATTTCAAAAGCTTATCGATGGCCCCTTTCAATAGTCACAGAAACCAATGGCCATTGTGTGAAGGTGCCTTCTATCAATGGGTTGCACAAAGGAGCAATTGTTTGCTGCTCATGCCTGCACTTCTGCATTTCTCCTTTACTCCCTTGGTATTGCAGAAAGTGGACTGTTTATTGATAGAATATAGAATATTTTTATTTGCATAATGTGGGGTACGCAAGGAGATAGTAAAAGACAAGATTTGCATTGCATCTGCACTGGCTTCGGCAAATGAATGCTTAGTGGGTATGTCCTTTCGTAATTTGGTCTCAGGCACATTGGCAATCCCAGTACCAGTCACTTCTGTTATTGCTATGGCGATACATCTTTGTTAAGCTTGAGGTCTGAGCTGGATCTAATACTCTTCGATTGTGACTCGGCAGCTGTTCAATAGTGCTGAACCTTCTTCTTTCTGACCTTTAAGCAGTTGAATTGGCCTTTTTCTCCAGCTTTTTTGGTTAGGAAGGCTAAGAGCTGTACTAAAAGTAAATGAGTCAGCTGTTGGCACTTTCTCCTGACATTTCAACACTCTTTACTCATTTATTGTTTTGTTAGGAATAGCAAAGACTAGGATTTCGGGGCTTAGGTGACGAAATGAAAAACAATAGAGGCCTTTGTTCATGTGACAGCTAGCTCTCCACAAACTACTTTTGTTCTTTAAGAGAAAACTTTATTTTTGTGCTGCAAATCAAGCACATGTGACATTTTATAAATGAGGAAACTTAATACCATGTTAATCACACAAGTGGAGCTGGCCTGATAACTCAATAGGTACATCATGAAGATCTATCATTTGGTTGATAAGTATCATGCCCAACAAGTATTCTATTTCTACAGAATTAGAATATTATGAATTGTAAGTAGTCTGGATAAGGATTGAGCATTATGTTACCATGGGTTAGGTCAGATGTGGGAGAATGGGGAGTTTCTTGGCCTAATATTTGCTTTTCTTTTTATTATTGAAGGAGAGATACACAATTTTTTAACAAAGGTGGGGTCTTTACGAATGAGTTATTGGCCCAGGTTTTGCAGGCGGTGGCGAAGTGATGGTGCTTGCCGCTGACCTCAAAGAAAGCTGCCCACAAACTTTTAGTGTGGTGTTGATTTCACCTTTTTCAACATTAACGATATCATGGCACCATCTATCAAGGATCTCCGAAGTCCAGGAACAGTGATGTCATCAAGCAGGCTAAGCAGCCAATCAAATTGAAGAATTCTTACGTGCAGCAAACCAGGAAGTAACAAGCAGATTTTATCATTCACTTGCCATAATTTTACAGGAAGTGAAATAAAGATTGGGACATGGGATTAAGGTAGAAGCTGAAATATCAAACTTTACAAAAAGCTTAATTTTTTTCATGGAATGGAGAAAATGACAATCCACAAATATAAAATTAATTATTTTAGGGCCAGAAATGTTGTTCATCATTAATTTTGACTTAGCATGCCATTAAAAGCTCAAGTTACACCTCATTCAACAAGTCTTAACTTTTTTAAGGGTTTTTACAGTGAGAATAGAGCATAACAAGTGGAAGTTTATGTCAATTCAGTGATTTCTAATTGATTTCCATCTGCAAGCACTGCACCCTGTGGAGGAGCAGGGTATCACTGACAGCAACTTCAGAGTTTTGGCGTTTAAATCTGCCTGTGCAGACTACAGAAGTTGCTGTCAGTTTTATGGAGTAATGACGGCGAATGTTGACAGTTTTGCTGTCATTGCAACTGTAAAATCCAGGCCAATGTTTATTTCTGGATTGAGAATTTTAGCACCTTTTTATATTGTGGGTTTGGCTCAAGATAATGGCCCGGATGCACATTTGCTGCACTTGTGCGTAATCCCAGAACTTGCGATCTGTCACGTTTCACCTTGACAGATCATCCATAAGAAATGGACATTTGCTGGTGGAGAGTTGGGCTCTTTGACCAACTACTGCCCAGCGATTACCCACAAAACCCTTACACCTGGTAAACGCAGGTGTAGGACCTTTTTTTTTTTACCAGCATAAGGGTGACAATAAATGTTAAAATAAAATGTTTTTAAATCATTGAAACATTCAAAAATCATTAAAATTAGTTTAGGTTCTTTTTGGCCCCTTTAAAATGTTTGTTTAGTTTTCAAAATGTTTAATTAAATTGTATTTTTCTTAATTTTAAACATGTTGTCATTTATTTTTAGTTAGGTTGTGTGAAAGTGTGTTTTTATATAATTCCTATTATGCTTATGTGGATTCTGTATGTAAATGGAATCCTTATAAGCATAATGGGAATCCACCTTTTTGTTTGGTTGGGCTGGCCCACATAATCCCAGGGACACTTGCGAACCACAAGCATCCCTGGGATACCTGGGCCTTTATGCAGGCCTATGGCTGCAGACCAAGAACAGTAAGAGTCCAAAGATATGGACCAGGTAGGTATGTACTTTCTTCTTGCAGATCAGAGGCATTGCCCGCGGGAAGCCTCCGACTTGTCCATTTCAGGTCCATTAGCACAAGACCAGGGAGAGTAAATGCTGTCTTGATATAGTAGGCTGCATGCTGCAACATTCTCACTCTGTTGCCTTTTTCCTCGACGAGTGTGTACGAGATGCCCTGCAAGTTCTGGGTTTAGGAACTTGCGATCTGTCAAGAATCCTCTTGACAGATCGCCGCATCAGGAAGTAAAAGGACTCCGTGCGTGGAGAGTTGGGGTATTTGCCCAACTTCTGCCCAGCGAATGCTCGTGAAATGCTTAGTGTAAAATTTTTAAAGGACAGAAAAATATCTTTTTTCAATAATGTAATTTAAAACCTGTGAAATAAGGTAAGTTTATTTACAGACCCTTTAAAATATGTAAATTTATTTGTCAAAAAATTAAATTTTTTGTTTTAAATAATCAATTAATTTCCAGTTTGATTAATTGTAAATATGTGACGGTTTAAAAAATATATTTTCAGTGTTTGTATATTTTTGGGGTATTCCCATTCATACTTATGGTATTCCGTATATATAGAACTCACCATAAGTATGAATGGGAATACCCCTACTTTGATTGGTTGGACTGGCCCACATGATCTTTGCACACGTGCGAAGCACCTACGTCCCTGGAATATGTGGGTCTCTACGCAGGCCTTCATGTAGACGCCCAGGACCGCAAGTCTCCGAACCTCCGAACCAGGTAAGTTCATAGAAATTTTTCAGGTTGGAGTCAGCTGCCCGCTGGAAGCCTCGGACCGCAATTTCTGGGACAATGTTATTAAACCTCAGTTCAATATACATTACTACAGACCTTTGAAGGTAGCAGGACAAGTTGAGAAGGCTGATATAAAACCATATGGGATCATTGGCTTTGTTATTAGAGGTATAGAGTACAAAAGCAAGGAAGTTATGTTACCTTTATAAAACACTGGTTAGGCCTCAGTCGGAATATCATGTCCAATTCCACACACCAGGAAGGAAGTCAAGGCCTGGGACAGGTTGCAAACGAGATTTACTAGAATGGTACCAGGGGTAAGGGACTTCAGTTATGTGGATAGACTAGAGAAGCTAGAATTGTTCTTCTTAGAGCAGAAAGGTTTAGGGGGGATTTGACAGAGGTGTTAAAAATTATGAGGGTTTTTGATAGAGTCGATGGGGAGAAATTGTTTCCACTGGCAAGAGGCTCAATAACCAGAGGTCATAGTTTTAAGATAATTGACAAAAAATCCAGGGGGGAAATGAGGAGAATATTTTTTTACAAAGCCGAATTGGGCTAAAAATTGAGGCCTCGCCAGGTGTTTATGAAGTGCGCACGGACCCGGCGAGGCCTCGCAAAAGCCGGTTCTCGACGCGCGATGCGCATGCGCTAAGAGCCAGCTTTACCGATCTGCCAAAAATTATTTCGATAGATTCTATGCATCCCCGGGAGAAGGATATCAGCGCAGCAGAGATTGGGCTATTTGCCCAATTCAAGCCCAGCAAATGTCCTTCAAACTTTTACGCCTGGTAAAAGCTGGCGCATAGCTTACTTTTGCCAACGTAGCGCTTTTAAAACATAGAAAACTTATATTTAATCATTCATTTTTATATTAAAAATCCTGTCCATTAAGGTAAGTTTATTTTTAACCCTATTAAAACACATTTAAAAAAATGTTTACAAAAAATATATTTTTTTCTAAACACTTAATTACATTTAATTTTAAATATGTGAGGTGTTTTTTTAATTTATTGTGCTGTGTTTCTTGTTTTAGGGGAGTTTTCTCATTGACAGTAATGATAGGTCCGTACAAATGGAGTTCCCATTATTATCTCTGAGAAAACTAGATAATGTTTGGTGGTCTAGGCCCACGTGATTCCAGCAGATGCGTTCATACGTGAATGACAGGTCCCCGCATGTTGCACAGCAAATGAAGGCCTCCAATCGGAATCCCTTGTTCCTCCGGAACCAACAGGCAGTTTCGTAGTTTTTTGGGGGTCAGAGATGTTCGTACGAAGGAAGCCTCCGACCGCAATTTTCAGCCCATTATGATCTGGAATGCATTGCCTGAAAGGGTGGAGAAGCCAGATTCAGTAGTAACTTTCAAAAGGGAATTGGATATCTACTTGAAAAGGAGAAATTTGCCAGGCTATGGAGGGCTGTGATAAATCAGATAGCATTTTCAAAGAACTGGCCTGCATGCGATGGCGAATGGCTACTTTCTATGCTATATGATTCTATAGTATTTAAACATTGATTTATCTGCTTGAAAAAATTGCACATTTGTTATGTAAAATAGTCCTACTACTAGTTCTTCTTGCTGCATGGAAGGTCAGGTAATTATTAGCAATGCAATAGCTTTTATTGTGTCTAAATTCATTTTGAGTGCACATTTTCATTAGTTAAGGGGAAATAATTATGCAACCAGTGCAAAATAAAGGTTGTTGTAAATCTGTCATTTAAGAGCATTAATTGCCTTAGTTCTAATTGAACACATATCCCCAGACTGATAGCTTTGGTAGCAAATCTGCAGTTTGTGGCTAATAAAGGTGACAGCTACCATGCTTTTCACAGCAAGCAATTAAAATAATCTTAGCATTATTTTGTTTAAACTCTCTCTCTCCCAGTTTACATATTAAAGCCCAAAAGTCTTTTTTCTGTTTTAAAATTTGCTGAGAACACTTAACGGCAGAAAGGTTAATTGAAGGTGAAATGTTCTCATGCAGCCTCGGTGTGAATGTTAATTTATAATTTCAGTGGACCACCGTAATCAGCATGTCCATGAATTGAACTAGCAATAAAGTAAACAAAGGCACTTTAAGCAAGGTTTTATTAAATTTTGCTGAAACGCATTTAAAATGATTCCAAGTATTTTAAAGTACATTACCTGCTGAGTTGTTGATTTTCTTAATATTTTGTTTGACTACCCAGTATCTGGTCTCAGCAGATTAGTATGTTATTATGAATCTTCCAGAATGAGTAATATTTGGCAGAGGTCCTATTTGTTTTGCACAAGAATATGAGAATGTTCAGAAATGGAAAAACTTTAATAGGCCCAAGGAGGCTATTGTTTTTTAATAGATCAGCCCTTCTCATCATATACTACAATGCCGGAAACACATTTATTAGAATCAACTCTGAGCACAAAGGCCGTACACCTGTAACAAACATAATATAAACCAGAAATCAATGTGCGATGGCATTGTTATATATAATTATCACGTTTTGGGATTTGTTTGAGGATTTTTCTACAGAAAGGAGTTGGAAATTTTTTTTAATTTTTTATTTCAAAATATACTTTATTCATATAAAAATTTGTACAGTACATTCAAAAGCAGTTCAGTACATTTAGCTGTGGACAGCAATCCCATACACCACATTTGGGTGCTGACGGCAGTCGGGAGTTGGAAATCCCTTACATTCAAGTGGTGTGTTTTAAATTCAAGTGACTTCACACAGATTTAGACTTCTCCTTATAACTATATGCGTTCTGCATTAATATGCATTGAATATGACCAGGGGCAATAGTTAATTTGTTATCTCATCTCAGAGTCCTTACATACAACTAAACCTATTATTGTTGCGATTAAATATTAATTTGAGCCCAGTATGTGGTGTTTGCCGGGAATCCACTCTTGTGGGGTGAGGTCGTTGGTCTGTTATTGACAGGCCTTCTGACAAATCACTGAACGTGGAAGAAGTTGAAAGGTCAGAAATAACAAAAAGGAGAAAAAAACGCATGTTCAAGTTAAATCGGTTGGGATGGTTTGGTGAGAGAAAGACAAGTCTATTATAAGTCTAGTGCCAACCAAACTCGTGTATGCTTTGTTCTGTTTCAATGCTAGACTGATGAAAAGCAAAAATTAGTTAGCCCATTAACCCAGGCATGGCAGCATGGTCTATTATTTTTCTTAATCACAAGGTGGGGTTTAAAGTTAAACGAGTTTTGATTATAATTGTTACTCATCCTATTCTCTTGAATTAAATAAAAAAATGAAAGTAAAATACTGCGGATACTGGAAATCTGAAATAAAAACAGAAAATGCTGGAAATACTCAGTGGGTCAGGCAGTATCTGTAAAGAAAGAAAAAGAGTTAACGTTTCAGGTCGATGACCTTCCATCAGAACGTTCACTCTGTCTCTCTCCTAGGCATCATTTTCTGTTTTTACGTCTCTTTAAAATAAATGTTTACTTGCCGTCTGCAAGATAAAGCAACTTTGGATCGGGCCTAGTCTCATTGAAGTGTTTTCAGTTTACTTATTGAATGATTGGAGAAACACACATGAGAACCTTGCCTTAGGAGCTTCGTGGTTGAGCTGGTTGTTTCGCCTTCCTCTGGGGTGATGGTGTTGGTTTCTGGAACATCGGGTGATGAATCTTCTGTACATATGTTATCCATTCTTCTTGGATCCTCTGACCCTGGGTAAATCTACTTGGGTAACTGTATTCAGACTAGTTGCCTTATAATCTCGCCTTCCTTTAACTGAGGAAAACTTGTACATTTAAGTGATACACTTGTCTCTGCCTATAACTGGCTGCCATAGATGTACATCCTGACCTCTCTAACCTCTCGCTCTCTGTCAGAGATATACATTCTACCTCTAACAGAAACATCCTTCTACCCACACTAGATAAAGAACTGGAATGAAAAACAACAGGATGCTGAGAGGTCTCAAAGCACCCTCCTGTGTAACCTTTATTTTTTAAAGAAACCCCCTTTCATTTAATTGACAAATCTGAGTGACACATATCAGAAGAATTCATCTTTTTTGTGTCAATGACACCTGATGACCTCAGTTTGCTGGTAACTGCAGAATCCAGACATGTCCTGTGGAAAGTTCATTCTCCTAACTTCTCAGTCTCAGAGTTTTGTATTTTTTTCAGTTAGGTAGTCACACAATTATCTTTCCGACTGAACTATCTCTAGATTTCTAGCCTCGATAGCCTAACCTTCTCTAGTTTCTGTGAGAATGCTCTTATCGACAGATCATAGCCTTTTAGTTCAGTCTGGTGACTGATTTCACTTTGAGGACATATTTGAAGCAATTTTTAAGGCACCTCCACCAGTGTGGCACTTCCTCAATACTACACTGGAGTGTGAGCCTGGATTATGTGCTCAGGTCTCTGGAGTGGAACTTGAATCCACAACCTGTTAGAAATAGCCAAGTTTAAGGCTATCTCTGGTCGCTTTAATAATCAGGATCGACTGTAAACCAATATTGTGTTTAATCAAAGTTTAAGATGGAACATAACACATCAGTTATACAGCAAAAACATACGACCGTGACAAGTAGTTGATATCGATCCGATTGGACAAATGGCTGGCACACGTGAGCAGTTCCCTGACTTGCAGCCTCTTTCTCTTTGTCTAGAGCTTCCTTCGGTAAAGCATGGGATCACTCGAAGAATGTTCCACCAGCCCAACTTCTGCTTCGCTCTCCCCTCACACCATTTGTGTGGACAACCTTGAGAAGGCTACATTTATTCTCTTTTAGGGGTGGGCCTGAAATGGGATATTGACGAGACATTTTTGACCTATAACCTTAATACCCTATGGCGTGTCACGTTCTTTGCCTCGATTCTTGTGTCAAAACCCACCCTGAAGATGTCTTATGATGTTGGCCACATGTATTTCTCTGTTTATATTTTCCCAGGGTTTCCTCCCTTTCACATTTATGTTTCGTCTTTATCCTGCCTTTGATCCCATGAGGTGAAATCAGAAAACTGTTCGCTTCAGAGTGTTACCTCCTTTATGACGTAGCAAATGTTTAACACATTGTCTTAAAGATACATAAGCAAAATTGAAGTCTTAACTTGAAAACAACAGATACTTGTTGTCATAGTGTGGAATGCTATTACATCTCAGCAGTGTACCAAAACATTAGCATTTCTAAGCATTTTATATCAGTCTGAGGAGACATTTCACCTCCAGTTCAAAACAATGTTTTAAACACAGTATCCATCATTTTTATACATTTTGATCCCCTGATTGCTAACAAACCTCCCGATTCAGGTGAGAGAGCTACCACTGAGCCATAGCTAACATGCAAATTTTCCTTAGGTCTTATCAGTTTACTCAGCGTGAGCTGCCGGTGCTAGTCGATCCTCCACAAGCTGCTTGCCATAGCGAAGAGATCAATGTTGAGCCACCTGCCTTGATGACAGCAGCCCTAGGAGGAGGGATTGGAGCAGGCTATGGACAGGGTTGGGGAGAGGGTGGTGTTGGTGTGCCAATTATCCTTGCTTTTCACAAAGTCATTGACATTAGTTTGTGAGTGCCTTAATACATTTCTTCAATTCGGCCCATAAAACACAGTTAGAGATTCCACTTTGAATGCAATTGGGAAACTGGGCACAAATTGCGCTTTTTTCCAAAGTGAAATTCAGCCCAAACTCATTTGCATAATCACAAACTTAGGACCTGAAATTGGTGAAGTCCCCCGCCCACTCAAGTGGCCAATGGCTGCCAAGATCCCTGACGGTTCTTTGGGTGGGGTTTTCATCAACAAGGTCCCTTGAAGGTCGCCGGGCAGCAAATGAGGGACTTACGCCACCAATCTGGGCAGGAGCAGACAGCAGCTCTCATTCTTGGCGGCAAATGCGCTTGCCGCCCAAGTGCCGCCGAGGATGGAGTCGGGCCCAGGTAGGGTCGAATACCATAAATAAAAGCATCACAAAAAAAACATTTGACGACCTTCAGGGGATCCCATTCAGGTAAGTCCCTGTAAAGAAATACATTTTAAAAATGTCACTAATCTGTTTTCCCCCATCTTCACACTTACCATTGAGGACCGAGCAGCCTCCATGCAGCAGTCTATCGCCATCCTGCTGCTGACTCCAGCCAACTCCCGCCTGGATGAATATGGCATCTCGGCGAGCGGGAGTCTATTTATGCGCATCAGTCGTCTACTGACGTCAGCGGGCGCTTCTCGGCGGCTCTCTCCCCCCCACCTGCTCCAGTGGCACTGGGTGGTTCAAGCAGAGGAACGTTAGCAGCAGTGGGTGGCAGTGGGCGGTGAGTGCATCAATTTTGGGCCCTGTATGTCTTTCATGAACCAGTGCAATTGGCAATGTAATAGAATGTAATTGTTTATTATTTTGCATCAAAAAAAATTCATCAATGTGGTAATCTGATGCAGTTTCATAGGCCCCAAGTATCGCCATGATTTGCTCCTGATTTTTAGAAGCAACTGGTGTAGAACGGAGTGTCTTAGAAATCGGAATTCTCGCCATTTCGTTTGCTCCAGTTCTAGTCAGTTAGAACAGTTTCACTTTGGAACAGAATTTTTTTTTCAAAAGGGGGCGTGTCCAGCCACTTACGCCTGTTTTCAAAGTTTCGTCAGTGAAATCTTACTCCAATGGAGTAAGTGAAGATTTTTGTACGCTCGGAAAAACCTTGTCTACACTTTAGAAAATCAGGCGTAGGTTACAAATCAGGCGTAGGGAATGGCGGGGGGGGGGGTTTAAAGGGAAGCTTACAAACATTAAACACTTCCGTTTTACAAATAAAGAGCCATCATCAATAATAAATGATAAAAACATCAATAAATCAACCAATAAATCAATCAAAAAAAATTAATAAGAAATAATTTTTTTTTTAAATCAATAAATAAAACATTTTCGACTTACCGACTGCAGCACCGGGAGCCCTCCAACAGCATGCTGGGATGGCCCCCCCGCCCCCCCCCGCAGTGTGTCTCTGTCAGTGTCTCTATCTCTCTGTCTGTCTGTCTGTGTGTGTCTCTCATTCTCTGTCTGTGTTTCTGACAGCGAGGGGAGCGCGAGGAGGGGGGGGGAGGGATGGGGGAGAAGGGGGCGGGATGGGGGAGAAGGGGAAGGGATGGGGGGAGGGGGAGAAGGGGGAGGGAGGGGGGAGAAGGGGGAGGGATGGGGGAGAAGGGAGGGATAGGGGGAGAAGGGGGATGGGGAGAAGGGGGAGGGGGAGAAAGGGGAGGGGGGGAGAAGGGGGAGGGGGAGGTAGAGGAAAAGGGGGGGAAGAGGGGGAAAAAGGAGATGGGGGGAAGGAGATGGGGGGGAAAGGAGAGGGGGGAGATGGGGGGGAGAAAGGAGAAGGGGGGGAAAGGAGAGGGGGGGAAAGGAGAGGGGGGAAAGGAGAAGGGGGGAAAGGAGAGGGGGCGGAAAGGAGAGGGGGCGGAAAGGAGAAGGGGGTGGAAAGGAGATGGGGGGGGAAAGGAGATGGGGAGGAGAAAGGAGATGGGGGGGAAAGGAGATGGGCGGGGGGGGGAAAGGAGAAGGGGGAGGGAGGCTGAACGGGCTGGGCCCGAGACTTCGGGCAGGGCCCAAGACTTCGGGCAAGGCCCGTCCCCAGCACCAGATTTACAGGTAGGTGGCATTGGGTCGGGTCGGGGTGGGGGGTGGTGGGAGGGAGGTCAGTTCATTTCGGGTCGGGGGGGGAGGGAGGGAGAGGGAGGTCAGGTCGGGTCCAGTCGGGGTGGGGGGGGTGGAAGCGGGAGTCGGGTCGGTGTCGGGTCCGGTCCGGAGGTGGGGGGCGGGAAGCGGGAGTCGAGTCGGGTCGGGAGGAAGCAGGAGCTGGCCGTGTGAGGAGCTTTATTCACGCAGCCCCAGTGAGGCCATTCGGCCGGGGCTAGGGGCTGCGTGCTTCGGTCCCCTCCCACACAGTTTTGGGTGCCTGGAGCTACTGAACATGCGTGCCCACTGTAGCGCGCATGTGCAGAGGTCCCGGCATTGTTTTCAGCGCAGGGACCTGGCTCCGCCCCCTACAGCTCCTGTTGCGCTGCGCCGAGGGCCAGAGGACCAGCAGGGAGCTAGAGAATCTGGAAGTTTTTTTAAGGCGCACTTTGTGGCGCAAAAAACGGGCGTCCACGTCGGGACTGCGCCGTTCTAGGCGCGGCTCGAAACTTGGGCCCATTAATACAGCTGAAAGTGGGTTTATCGCAAAATATAAGCATTCTTCATAAGAACGTTGTATGTGAACATACGAACATACGGACAATGACGGACAGGTAAGGACCATCTGGTCTATCAAGCCTGTCCCACACAATTGCAATACCTTGTGTATCACAACATATACACACCACCCCACCCAAAACCATGTGATCTCCTCGGAGAGGCAAAAAAACAGTTAAAAAACCCAGGACAATTTGGGAAACAATATTTGGGAAATTCCTCTCCGACCCATCTAGGTGATCGAAATTAATCCAGGAGATCACTCTGGCCATTAAATTACTCGCAGTACCTACCTTCTGTAAGAGGTAATCTCCACCGCAGCCAGAAATAAATTCAGCTTTCGCTTGAAGGAATTCAGTGAGTCTGCATCCACCACATGAAAGGGCAACTTGTTCCAGAGGTCTACTATTCTCTGTGAAAAGAACCACCTCTTGATACCTAACCTAGATCTTGCCTTATACAACTTAAATTTGTGCCCCCTGGTCCTGCCTAAATAAACGGTCAGCTGAAACATTGTCTATTCCCTTTATTATCTTATAAACCTCAATCATATCCCCCCTAAGTCTACGCTGCTCTAAGGTATAGAGTCCCAACTCTTTAAAGCTATCTTGATAACTAAGATGCTTTAGACTTGGAATTAGTCTAGTGGTCCTCTTCTGCACCCTTTCCAGAGCCTCAATATCACCCACCATGTGAGGAGACCAAAACTGGACACAGTATTCCAAGTGCAGCCTGACTAAGGTCGAGTACAAGGACAAAACAGTACACCTCGTCTTATACTTAATTGTCCTATGGATACACCCCAACACCCCCTATTTGCTCTAGCTATTGCTGCATGGCATTGCTCGTGTACCTTTAAGGTTGTATGCACTAGAATGTCCAAAATCTCTTTCTATCTCCACCATCTTTAATGCCTTTCCCTGGAGGGTGTATGAATGTTGAGCATTTGCCCTGCCCACATGCATAACGCTGCACTTATCTAAGTTATACATAATTTTCCAGTCATGAGCCCAGTCTCCCAACACATTAAGATCTGCCTGAATCAGACGAGCCTCTTCTGCAGTTCTAGCACTCGCACAGATCTTGGTATCATCTGCAAATGTGCAAATTGTACCGCCAACTCCAGAATTCAGATAATTAATAAAAATAGTAAAAAGCAGTGGTCCCAACACTGATTCCTGTGGGACACCACTGGTGACTGGTCTCCAAACAGATCCAAATCCATCTATAATTGTGTTGGGGAAATGATGGGATTGAAGGCCGATAAATCCCCAGGGCCTGATGGACTGCATCCCAGAGTACTTAAGGAGGTGGCCTTGGAAATAGCGGATGCATTGACAGTCATTTTCCAACATTCCATAGACTCTGGATCAGTTCCTATCGAGTGGAGGGTAGCCAATGTAACCCCACTTTAAAAAAAAGTAGGTAGAGAGAAAACAGGGAATTATAGACCGGTCAGCCTGACATCAGTAGTGGGTAAAATGATGGAGTCAATTATTAAGGATGTCATAGCAGCGTATTTGGAAAGAGGTGACATGATAGGTCCAAGTCAGCATGGATTTGTGAAAGGGAAATCATGCTTGACAAATCTTCTGGAATTTTTTGAGGATGTTTCCAGTAGAGTGGACAAGGGAGAACCAGTTGATGTGGTATATTTGGACTTTCAGAAGGCTTTTGACAAGGTCCCACACAAGAGATTAATGTGCAAAGTTAAAGCACATGGGATTGGGGGTAGTGTGCTGTCGTGGATTGAGAACTGGTTGTCAGACAGGAAGCAAAGAGTAGGAGTAAATGGGTACTTTTCAGAATGGCAGGCAGTGACTAGTGGGGTATCGTAAGGTTCTGTGCTGGGGCCCCAGCTGTTTACATTGTACATTAATGATTTAGACGAGGGGATTAAATGTAATATCTCCAAATTTGCGGATGACACTAAGTTGGGTGGCAGTGTGAGCTGTGAGGAGGATGCTATGAGGCTGCAGAGTGACTTGGATAGGTTAGGTGAGTGGGCAAATGCATGGCAGATGAAGTATAATGTGGATAAATGTGAGGTTATCCACTTTGGTGGTAAAAACAGAGAGACAGACTATTATCTGAATGGTGACAGATTAGGAAAAGGGGAGGTGCAACGAGACCTGGGTGTCATGGTACATCAGTCATTGAAGGTTGGCATGCAGGTACAGCAGGTGGTTAAGAAAGCAAATGGCATGTTGGCCTTCATAGCGAGGGGATTTGAGTACAGGGGCAGGGAGGTGTTGCTACAGTTGTACAGGGCCTTGGTGAGGCCACACCTGGAGTATTGTGTACAGTTTTGGTCTCCTACTCTGAGGAAGGACATTCTTGCTATTGAGGGAATGCAGCAAAGGTTCACCAGACTGATTCCCGGGATGGCGGGACTGAAATATCAAGAAAGACTGGATCAACTGGGCTTATATTCACTGGAGTTCAGAAGAATGAGAGGGGATCTCATAGAAACGTTTATAATTCTGACGGGTTTAGACAGGTTAGATGCAGGAAGAATGTTCCCAATGTTGGGGAAGTCCAGAACCAGGGGTCACAGTCTAAGGATAAGGGGTAAGCCATTTAGGACCGAGATGAGGAGAAACCTCTTCACCCAGAGAGTGTTGAACCTGTAGAATTCTCTACCACAGAAAGTTGTTGAGGCCAATTCACTAAATATATTCAAAAAGGAGTTAGATGTAGTCCTTACTACTCGGGGGATCAAGGGATATGGCGGGAAAGCAGGAATGGGGTACTGAAGTTGCATGTTCAGCCATGAACTCATTGAATGGCGGTGCAGGCTCGAAGGGCCGAATGACCTACTCCTGCATCTATTTTCTATGTCTATGTTTCTATGTTTCTAACTACTCTTTGCCTGCGTCCTGCCAGCCAGTTCTGAATCCAACTTAATATCTATCCACTTATACCAGAGGCTCCGATCTTATAGAGAAGCATCTTATGTGGTACCTTGTCAAAAGCTTTTTGGAAATCTAAGTAGACAATTTCTACTCGGCCTACCTCATCCAGCAACTTTGTAACTTTTTCAAAAAATACAATTAGATTTGTGAGACATTACCTCTTTTTTATGAAGCCATGTTGTGTGTCCCTAATATGTCCCTCCCTATCCGCGTATTCATATATTACATCCTGTATGATTCTTTCAAACATCTTACCAATTACTGATGTTAATCTCATGGGCCTATAATTACCCGGGTCTGCCTTGTCACCTTTTTTAAAAATAGGGACTACATTAGCCTCCTTCTAATCTGTAGGAACCATTCCAGAATGCAGTGAGCTATTAAAAATACAGGCCAGGGGCTCACACAGCACATGACCCATCCCCAGAGGACCCTGGGGTGGATATCATCCGGCCCTGCTCCTCTATCTATTTTCTAAGTTATTAATTCTGTCTAAAACAACATCCTTATCTATGTTAATGTTACTGATAAAACTAGTATTATTAAATTCTAATATTTGAGTATCATCTTCAAGGGTGAATACTGATGCAAAGTACTCATTTAATTTTTCTGCCATACTCAGTGAGTTCTTTGCAATCTGTTCTTGAACACCCTTCAGTGGCCCAATACAGTCTTTGCTAATTCTCTGACTCTTTACATAACTAAAAAAGCTCTTCCCATTCCTGCCACAGTTGTCTATAATCCTTTTTTCCATTAGCCGTTTCGCTGATCTAATAGCAGCCATCATTTTCTTTAGTTGTTCTTTGTATTCAACCCTATTTATTTGAGTGTTAAATGTCTTTAATAGCCAGTCAGCCACCTTGGCTTTTTCTTACCACATTTCATTCTTTTGATTTTGCTTGTTTTCTACATTTTTAATCTTGTTCTTAGAAACTTTCCATTTATATTCAACATCGGTCACATACCACCAGGGAGGTTTTAGCCAATTTACCCATTCCAAATCATCTGCCATTTTGGAGAAGTTTGCTCTTCTGAAATCCGGTACAAGTTGCAGGTTCTCAGTACCTTTAGTTCTACTAGCCAATTGGAACCGTATAATGTTGTGATCACTGTTGCCCAGATGACCCCCCACATGGAGGCCCTGATACGAGGTCAGGCTCACTACTAAACACCAGATCCAATATGTGATTTTCCCTAGTTACTGCATTAACATGTTGAGTCAGGAAGCAGTCTTGTATATTTTCAATACATTTTTCAGCTGCACTTGCCTTATAACAGCAGGTAAACCATCGTGCCACTGAATGCCGGGAAAATTAAAATCACCCACCAAACAAAGGTGGCATTTCATATTAAAAGCATAGTGATCTGTTTCCATAATAAATCATCACGTTCAAGTGTCTGACCTGGGGGCCTATAACAATTACTGATAATTAATACCTGCCCATGAACTTGGTCCACTTAAACCCAGATAGCTTCAGCTAAGCCTGATGAGGCAATATCAAGTCTTTCTCTAGCTGTTAGATTCTCATTGATAAAAATAGCAACCCCACCTTCCCCTTTGACCTACTCTATCCTTTCTGAAACCCTGGTGGCCCTTTAGTTGAATTTCTGTGCCAGCATTGTCATCTAGCCATGTCTCAGAAATACACAATACGTCCACATTCTCCAACTCAGCATAGAATTGCAATTCTAACAATTTGTTTCTAAAACTCCTTGCATTTACATAAAAGCAATTTAAAGGTCTCCCATCTAATTCCTTAAAGTTATTAATTCTTGTTTGTTTTCGAGCTGGTTCATCCTCATGCTTAGCATCTATAGGGCCAAAATCCATCAACTCACTGCCTGCTGCCACCGACTGCCGCTCACTGCCGCCAACATTCCTCCTGACGTTCCGCCCAGTGCCACTTTGGAGGTGACCTGGAACGGGCGGGAGGGGAGAGCCACCGGGAACCACCCGCTGACGTCAGCGGATGGCCGAGTGGCGCAACTGAGCTCCTGCTCACCGAGCTCCCAGATTCCTGCGGGTGGGAGTTGGCGGAACTCGGCGGCAGAGCGAGGGTGGACTGCTGGTTGGAGTCTGGTCTGTCCCCGACGGTAAGTAGGAAGAACCTGAAAAAAAGGTAAGTGAACATTGTAAAAAAAAATTCCAACAGCGACTTACCTGTATGGGGTCCCCTGAAGGTTTTCAGATAGTTTTTTTATTTTTTAGTGTTGATTTTTTTTTTCAGGTCTTCGACCCTCCGTGGGCCCGACTCCATCCTCAGTGGCACTTGGGCGGCAAGCACCTCTGCCGCCGAGAATGAGACCTCCTGCCCGCTGCCACCCAGATTGGCAGCAAAGGTCATTCATTTGCCGCCCGCCGACCTTCGAGGGATCTCGGCCATGAATATCTCACCCAAAGAACCGTCCGGTACCTCGGCGGCCATCGGCGGCACTTTGGGCGGCACTTGGGCAGACGGAGGCCTTGATGAAAATTGGCTCCTATGTAATTATCACGTGCAGCAGGCCTAACTTTGAACTTATCTACACTATCCCCTTGCTGAATTACTTTAAATGCTTTCTAAAAGCATGCTCACACCCTCTGCCAGCCTTTTTGCTCCCACAAAGTTAAGATGGAGGCAGTCCCTCCGAAACAACTTACCTTGTCCAGTGAACGCTTCCCAATCTAATCCACCTCCTGTGAGTAACCTGATTTTAAATCATTCAAGACACTTAAAACAAAACGATACCAAACCATTTAATAGTTGCAATGTTGTACACTCGTTACTAAATTAAATCTTTTTTTAAAATGCAAAAACTTTTAAAGTGTGCCCACTCGTGCCTGTGTGCCTTAAAAAAACCAGCTCAATTTGAAGAGCCTCCTTGAATGGTCGTAAATGGCAGAAACTCGTCAGTTTGGGAGCGTGGCCAGTGTTGTGAGATTCTAGTGGAATGATTTTTGAAACCAGCATTAAAGATTGTGGAAACTCAATTTACGCTGCACATAACTTGCGTTTAAATTTCCGTGATCTTTTGTGCTGGTTTGGACTGATAAAACCAACACAAACTGTTGGAAAATCTAAGCCAATACTATGATTGAATTAGTATGCAAGTTTGCAGCAGCAAGTTTGAAGCATTTCAAAGTTAAAAATGAACACATAAAATTGCTAATTTTGATTGAATACTGAACCAGCAGAAATGATTTAAATCAGACTGGCACAACGTAATCCAGCTCCAACATCTGTCACCCAATTATTGAATGATTCAAGCTGCATAAATATTCATTAAAAAGGCTGAATGGTTCCACAAAATCATTGATTAACAACATTTTGTGTTAGAATAATATTTCATTAATGCTTTCTTTTTCATGTAAAGTGGATTTGTGGCAGAACCAAGCTATACTGCAAATAGACAGTGCGTGCTATTGTTTGTCGAGAAACCAGTTAGGAGACATAAATTGGCAAAGGATTAATCAGAAATGCTAAACCAAGCCAAGAGATCACAAATCCATTTAACACACTTACTAGATCTAATGTGTTCATTGTGGTACTTTGCAAAATGAGGATAAAAAATTTGATAGAACATTTTCAACTTTGTAGCTGCCATCTTTGGTGAGCTGATGGCTGCAGGTCAGTTGCAGCAGGGCTTATTGGAAAGTGTTCAGTTTCCTGTTTGGTTCCTCACCAATTTTTCTCCCCTCTTTTCCTGAAGACATGTGCCGAGAATTTCCTCGATGGTTACCCAATAGCCGTTGTAACTTCAGCAAATGATTGATAGAAAGCCCAATTCACATTTACTGGTCTTCCGCGGAAGTTATGGCAGCCAACCAAGAGATTCACTCCTGTTGCTTTGCTGAGATACTTGCTTCTTGAGAGTCGATGCAAGTCCCATTGAGGTGAACCATGCAGGAGAGATGGTGGAGAAGAATGGCATATTTCACCATGTTGAATGCTGCAGAAAGGTCAAGGAATGAAAAGAATGAACTTGTATTTATATGGTGCCTTTCACAACATCCCACAGTATTTACAGCCAATTTCCTTTTCGTGTTGGAAATCGGTGGTTAGTGGTGTGCCACAGGGATCGTTGCTGGGACCACAACTGTTTACAATATACATAAATGACCTGGAAGAGGGGACAGAGTGTAGTGTAACAAAATTTGGAGATGACACAAAGATTAGTGGGAAAATGGGTTGTGTAGAGGACACAGAGAGGCTGCAAAGAGATTTAGATAGGTTAAGCGAATGGGCTAAGGTTTGGCAGATGGGATACAATGTCAGAAAATGTGAGGTCATCCACCTTGGAAAAAAAAACAGTAAAAGGGAATATTATTTGAATGGGGAGAAATTACAACATGCTGTGGTGCAGAGGGACCTGGGGGTCCTTGTGCATGAATCCCAAAAAGTTAGTTTGCAGGTGCAGCAGGTAATCAGGAAGGCAAATGGAATGTTGGCCTTCATTGCGAGAGGGATGGAGTACAAAAGCAGGGAGGTCCTGCTGCAACTGTACAGGGTATTGGTGAGGCCGCACCTGGAGTACTGTGTGCAGTTTTGGTCACCTTACTTAAAGAAGGATATACTGGCTTTGGAGGGGGTACAGAGACGATTCACTAGGCTGATTCCGGAGATGAGGGGGTTACCTTATGATGATAGATTGAGTAGACTGGGTCTTTACTCGTTGGAGTTCAGAAGGATGAGGGGTGATCTTATAGAAACATTTAAAATAATGAAAGGGATAGACAAGATAGAGGCAGAGAGGTTGTTTCCACTGGTCGGGGAGACTAGAACTAGGGGGCACAGCCTCAAAATATGGGGGAGCCAATTTAAAACCGAATTGAGAAGGAATTTCTTCTCCCAGAGGGTTGTGAATCTGTGGAATTCTCTGCCCAGGGAAGCTGTTGAGGCTAGCTCATTGAATGTATTCAAATCACAGACATAGATTTTTAACCAATAAGGGAATCAAGGGTTATGGGGAGCGGGCGGGTAAGTGGAGCTGAGTCCACGGCCAGATCAGCCATGATCTTGTTGAGTGGCGGAGCAGGCTCGAGGGGCTAGATGGCCTACTCCTGTTCCTAATTCTTATGTTCTATGTTCTTCTGTTCAATTATGTACTTTTGAAGTATAATCACTGTTGTAATATAGGGAAAAGTGGCAGCCAATAAATTACTTTTTTCGATGTTAGTTGAGGTACAAATGTTGGCCGGGTCATCGGGAGAACTCCCCTGCTATTCTCTAAAGTGTGCCATGTGATTGTTTAAGTCTATCTGAGAGGACAGACAGTACCTCAGTTTAACATCTCACCTGAAAGACAGCACCTCCAACAATGCAACACTCCCTCAGTACTACACTGAGCTGTCAGCTTAGATTATGAGCGCAAGTTTCTGGAGTGTGGCTTAAACCTATTGGCCCAGAAATTCCAACGTCCCGGGCCCATATGAAGTTTCTACAGACCTGGGAAGGCATCGGAAAAGCCGGTTTTCAGCGCACAATGCGCATGCGCTGAAAACTGGCTTTTCCAATTTGTCAAACTGGAGCTTGACAGATCATCCGTAGATTGGGAGCGAGAACATTTGCTTGGGCAAGATTGTGGTATTTACAGATATCTTGCCTGGCAAATGTCCTCAAAAGTCTTGTGATAAAAGCAGGTGCATAGCCTACTTTTACAGGCGCAAGTGTTTTAAAACACACTAAAACATCTTAAAATAAAATTTATCAAAACTTATTTTATTGTTAAAAACCATCCCCATTACGGTAGGTTTGTTTTTAACCATCATTAAAAAAAGTTTTAAAAAATCAGAAAAATATATATTTTTTCTAAGCCATGAAATATGTGTGGTCTGTTTTTTTATTTTTTATTATTGTGTGTTTGTTTTTTTCCCCATTCAAACATGCATGTGCAGCAAGCAGTTAGGAAGGCAAATGGTATGTTGGCCTTCATTGCAAGAGGATTTGAGTACAGGAGCAAGGATGCCTTACTACAGTTATACAGGGCCTTGCAGTTTTGGTCTCCTTACCTAAGAAAGGATATACTTGCTATAGAGGCAGTGCAGCGAAGGTTTACCAAACTGATTCCTGGGATGGCAGGACTGTCGTATGAGGAGAGATTGGGTCGACTAGTCCTGTATTCACTAGAGTTTAGAAGAATGAGAGGGGCTCTCATTGAAATGTGTAAAATTCTGACAGGGTTGGATAGACTGGATGCGGGGAGGATGTTTTCCTTGGCTGGGAAGTTTAGAACAAGGGGTCACAGTCTCAGGATACAAGGTAGGAAATTTAGGATCGAGATGAGGAGAAATGTTTTCACTCAGAGGGTGGTGAACCTGTGGAATTCTCTACCACAGAAGGCTGTGGAGGCCAAATCACTGAATATATTTAAGAGGGAGGTAGATAGATTTTTAGAAACAAAAGGCATCAAGGGGTATGGGGAAAAAGTGGGAATATGGTGTTGAGATCGAGGATCAGCCATGATCATGTTGAATGGCGGTGCAGACTTGAAGGGCCGAATGGCCTACTACTGCTCCTATTTTCTATGTTTCTAATTGCAATGAGAAGTCGTAGATACGGAGTTCTCAGTGCTATTTATGGAAACCTGTGACATATGTACTTGATTGGCTGAGCAGTCACACATGACTGCATGTTCTGCGTGGGAACCCTCCGGACAGGAGCACGCTTCGCAGCGCATGAAGAGAATGCCTCCCCTCGGAAATGCCTCCTAGATCACCAGGTACTTTCGTAAAAATTCTCCGGTCGGGAGGCAATTGCCCGCGGGAAGAGCTCGAGAGGAATTTCTGGGCCATTATCTTCAAATTCAGAGGCAAGAGTGCTACCACTGAGCCAAGTCTGACATTATATAAAAGAAGGGATAAAGCAACATGGGCAGAATCCCACAGGATTTTATTAATGACTTTGGCCAAGGCGGCATAGGTACTAGGTGGTGGATGTAATTTATCTAAATTTTCAAACGACCTTCGATAAGGTACCACCTAAAAACTAATGAATAAGGTCAGAGAATGTGGAGTGGGGGTGAAGTAGCAGAATTAATAGCCAGCTGGCTTCAAGACAGAAAGCAGAGATTAGGGTAAAAGGTAGCTATTCACAGTGGCAGAAGATGGGTAGTGGTGTTCCACAAGGATTAGTGCTGGGACCACTGTTGTTCACAATTTATATTAACGATTTGGACTTTGGAATCAAAAACATGATTTCTTAATTTTTGGATGACACCAAATTTGGGGGGATACTTAATACTGAGGAGGACAGCAATAAATTACAGGAAGACATTAATAAACTTGCAAACTGGGCATATAATTGGCAAATGAAATTCAATATAGATAAATGTGAGATATTACATTTTGGGAGGAAGAATAGAGAGATCATTTATTATTTGGAGGGTGCGAGTCTGGGAGGGGTAAAGAAGCGAAGAGATCTCAGAGTACAAATACACAAATCACTAAAAGTAGCGACACAGTTTAACAAGGCCATAAAAAAAGCAAACCAGGCACTAATGTTTATACCTAGAGGATAGAATTGAAAAGTAGTGAAATTATTCTAAACTTGCATTGAACCTTGATTGGACCACACTTGGAGAACTGCATACAATTCTGGTCGCCATATTATAAAAAGGATATAGAGGCACTGGAGATACAAGGATACCAGAATTGCGAGGGTATACATATCAGGAAATGATGAACAGGCTGGGTCTCTTTTCGCTTGAAAAAAGAAGGCTGAGGGGTAACCTAATTGAGGTCTTTAAATTTATGAAAGATTTTGATAGAATAAAAACACAGAGAATGTTTCCACTTGTGGGGAAGAGCATAACTAGAGGCCCATCAATATAAGATATATGAGGGGGAAGGGAATAGAGGGTTATGCTGACAGAGTTAGATGAGGAAAGACGGGAGGCAGCTCGAGTGGAGCATAAATGCCAGCATGGACTGCTTGGGTCGAATGGCTTGTTTCTGTGATCACATGTACTGTGGGAAGGGTAGAAATCTTTTGACTGTCACTGGCAGTATAGTGCTGCCCTCCTGTATCACTCCTCCAGTCAGTGCCACAGTCCAGTTATAGCTTCCTGAGTGAATCTGAGCCTGCAAAGGCATCGTTCCTCGGTAACATCCAGATAATTCTATCAAGCATGATACCCGCAAATACCTGGCTCCGAGTATGAATGAGTATGAAAAAGCAGCGTGAATGGTACAGAGGGAGCAGAATTCCTAAAATGCATTCATAAAAACATAAGAATATAAAAAATCGGAGCAGGAGTGGGCCATTTGGCCCCTCGACCCTGCTCCGCCACTCATAAGATCATGGCTGATCTGATTATGGACTCAGCTCCATTTCCCTGCCCATAACCCTTTACTCCCTTATCGCTCAAAAATCTGTCTATCTCCACCTTAAATATTCAATGACCCAGCCTCCATAGCTCCCTGGGGCAGAGAATTCCATAGATTTACAACCCTCTGAGAAGAAATTTCTCCTCATCTCAGTTTTAAATGGGCGGCCACTTATTTTATGTCCCCTAATTTTAGTTTCCCCGATGTGTGGAAATATCCTCTCTGCATCCACCTTGTCAAGCCCCCTCATTATCTTATAAGTTTCATGAAGATCACCTCTCATTCTTCTGAATTCCAAATTGTATAGGCCCAGCCTACTCAACCTATCCTCATAAGTCAACCCCCTCATCTCTGGAATCAACCGAGAGTACCTTCTCTGAACAGCCTCCAATGCAAGTATATCCTTCCTTAAATCCGGAGACCAAAACTGTACGCAGTACTCCGGGTGTGGCCTCACCAATACCCTGTACAGTTGTAGCAGGACTTCTCTGCTTTTATACTCTATCCCCCTTGCAATAAAGGCCAACATTCCATTTGCCTTCCTGATTACTCGCTGTACCTGCATACTAACATTTTGTGTTTCATGCACAAGGACCCCCAGGTCTCTCTGTACTGCAGCACTTTGCAATTTTTCTCAATTTAAATTATAATTTGCTTTTCTATTATTTCTGCCAAAGTGGATAACTTCACATTTTCCCATATTATGCTGCTGTCGGACCAAAAATTACATGAGAATGTATTGTGATAATAAAAGTGAGGTATATGACATTTTATGATAGATACTCTAATATGAGAAGTAAATTACAAGGCTTTGTGTGCTGTGTCTGCAGCTATGGTTTACAACCAATGGCTGAAGCCTCTCAATCAAACATTGAGCAATTGATGGAACTATGTAGCAGCTATCACATGATTTTGTGAACACTTTCTGATCTTCAATTCATCATCATCATAGGCGGTCCCTCGAATGAGGATGACTTGCTCCCACATGAGTTCCCTCCTCCGCCACAAACATTCGCCACAGAATACATGGCTCAACTCAACTCCAGTGGCCAGAATTTTCACTGGTGGGCTGGAGGGTGAGGGGCGGGGAGCGAAAGTTGTAAAAGTCTAAAACCCGACTCCAGCCTCCTCCAACCCGCCCAGTTTCACCTTTTACTCAGGTGGGGCGGTGGAGGGGGCGGGGGGTGGGGGGGGGGGTGGTGGTGGTAGGCAACCCAGTGCCAGGAGGGAGGTTGATATTTTAAATATTATAATTAGGTTTGAGGCCTCTACTTTAACCTGCTTTGCAGATTTTACTGCAGGCGGCCGGGGATCCCGGGGCTCGGGATTCCCAGTGGCTGCACCGAGGGGGCCTCAGCCTCGGGGAGCAATCCGAGTGGGCCAGGAGGCGTAGGAGTGCTTCTTCCCGGCCCTCCCAAACTCACCCCAGCAGCCCGCACCTCCCGGGGTCGGGGTTGCGGTTCAGACCCCCCAGGATAGGACCCTTCCCCCAGGCTTGGAATCCCCACCCGCCTCCGGGATCGCGATTCAGCCTGTAAGTGGTTTTGCCTCTGGTGGTTTTGAATCACTCCTCTTAAAATAGTTCTGGACACTGGAATTATAGTCGTGAACAGTAATATACAGTCATAGACAGATCTTTTGTGTTTAAACCGTCACAATGCTTTTATTCAAGTTATAACACACACCTGCACCCAGTAAAAACAGACGCTGGTAGTGTAATACAAACAAACACAGTATAACACACAGTCTGGCCTGTCTAAACAGGCCCCTAACATGAAGTACCCATGTCTAAACCACCCCTGCTCGGATTCAAAATTGCACCACTGAAATCTGTCCAACAGAATGCG
The DNA here is from genome assembly GCF_044704955.1 of Pristiophorus japonicus. Taxonomy (NCBI): domain Eukaryota; kingdom Metazoa; phylum Chordata; class Chondrichthyes; family Pristiophoridae; genus Pristiophorus; species Pristiophorus japonicus. The sequence continues at coordinate 72,785,171 of NC_091979.1, forward strand.
TATACGCTTGTGATCCTTGCAAAAATCTCCCCATTAAAACCCCTAAGGCTTGGTTGGGACACACAACACGCTTTCACACTATGCTCATGTTGAGGAGTGGTCTTAAAGATGCATGGGCTGGGATAAATGCTCACCAATTACACCTCTGGCTTACTCGCTGTTTCTCCTGATGAGGTGTATCTTCTGGGTCCGTACCAATCTGTGGTGTTCAAGTTCAGTCTCAAGGTCAGCTTCCCAGTCGAAGTAGCAAGGCTCTCTGGTGTTTCTTCCCTCCGTCCCAGATGAAGTGCTTCATCCTTGTGTATTGCAAGCAGGTGAGAGAGAAAGATGGCATACAACAATGCCTCTCTTATACTTGCAAAAATACGTTTCTCGCGCCAAAAAAACAACTGTCCTGTTCGCATGAGGCAGTACAACTGAAAAGCAAACTCAAGTCTGTGCCTGTTCCTTTGTCACCTGTGCTGTCCCATGATGTGTGACTCCAATGAGTCTGTGGTCAAATAGCTTTCCTTTGTCTTTTTATGGCCTGAAACCCCAGCCACTTTACTTAATGTCTCACTGATGGGCTTCATTCCATGACAAAAGGCACCCATCAAACATGATGTTCCTGCTTTCAGACATTCTCATTCCCGCCCAGCTGATGTGTATTCATATAAACATAGAAAATAGGTGCAGGAGTAGGCCATTCGGCCCTTCGAGCCTGCATCACCATTCAATGAGATCATGGCTGATCATTCCCTCAGTACCTCTTTCCCGCTTTCTCTCCATACCCCTTGATCCCTTTAGCCGTAAGGGCCATATTGAACTCCCTCTTGAATATATCCAATGAACTGACATCAACAGCTCTCTGCGGCAGGGAATTCCACAACTCTCTGAGTGAAGAAGTTTCTCCTCATCTCAGTCCTAAATGGCCTACACCTTATCCTGAGACTGTGTCCCCTGGTTCTGGACTTCCCCAACATCGGGAACAGTCTTCCCGCATCTAACCTGTCCAGTCCCGTCAGAATCTTATATGTTTCTATGAGATCCCCTCTCATCCTTCTAAACTCCAGTGTATAAAGGCCCAGTTGATCCAGTCTCTCCTCTTATGTCAGTCCAGCCATCCCTGGAATCAGTCTGGTGAACCTTCACTGCACTCCCTCAATAGCAAGAACGTCCTTCCTCAGATTAGGAGACCAAAACTGAACACAATATTCCAGGTGACATCTCACCAAGGCCCTGTACAACTGCAGAAAGACCTCCCTGCTCCTCTACTCAAATCCCCGAGCTATGAAGGCCAACATACCATTTTCCTTCTTCATCACCTGCTGTACCTGCATGACAACTTTCAATGACTGATGAACCATGACACCCAGGTCTCGTTGCACCTCCCCTTTTCCTAGTCTGCCACCATTCAGATAATATTCTGCCTTCGTGTTTTTGCCCCCAAAGTGGACAACCTCACATTTATCCACATTATACTGCATCTGCCATGCATTTGCCCACTCAACTAACCTATTCAAGTCACCCTGCTCCCACGTCTGCTCTTCTGCTGTACAGTGAATATAGTTGCAATGTCGAAAAAAATCCAAAAAGTTTGTTTCTACTCTTGACATTTTTGCCGAATCTTACAAACACCGGGGTCAGGGATCAGACACTCCCACCCCCGCCTCCCCCCCGCCCCCGGGCTATACCCCATCCTTCCAAAACCTATATTTGAAGGGATAATTTAATATTCATTCAAAAATGTTGGCAGTTGAAACTAGATGAGTTAAACTTGAGAGATTAATGCCGCCCTCAGTTTAGAACCCGTGTACGGTTTGGTTTGGAAAAGCTTGATAATTGAACATGATGGACTCAACCACAAGCTGTTAGAAACTGTGTAAACAACGCGTTTTATACACAGTACAACAATACAAAAACTGTTTTTCTATGCAATTATATCCTAGTGGTGGGTTAAAATGAGACCCACTACATAACTGTGCCAGTAATTAACAAGTTCTGTTGTAACCTTGTATCTGATGGGACTTAGTACTTCTAGGGATAGTCACTGAAAGGATAATCACCTTCCATGTAAGGCACTAACTTCATAATGAGCTATTTTTCAGTGTCTTATTTCAGAAGTACATAGTTAAAAGGTTACTCTGCAGAGGCCACGAGACATTTATTTCAGTTGAAAGGGTAGGGAAAGGAAACAGTCCACTGGTGTCAAATGCTTGTTGAATATGGCCACTAACCAGCATTAATTTACAAACTGCTGCTCCATTGACAGACCCATGGAGAAGAATTTGTTTTAAATTTTTAACACAGAAAGATCTCACACACACTTCCACAGCTGCTACATAGGTATACAAATCATTCAAGTGTGATTAAACAATGATGAATTTCAGGTACATGAAATTCGATATGGCTGTACCTCTATTTAAACTACCCTGAGTTTTGTGTTGTCATGCAGGTGCAGATAGCACTATTTCTCAAATTAGCATGCTGTAAGTTAGAATCATTGAATGCTACAGCACAGAAGGAGGTTATTTGGCCCATCGTGCCTTGTTGGCTCTTTAGAAACATGGAAACATAGAAAATAGATGCAGGAGTAGCCCATTTGGCCCTTCGAGCCTGCACCACCATTCAATAAGATCATGGCTGATCATTCATCTCAGTACCCCTTTCCTGCTTTCTCTCCATAACCCTTGATCCCTTTAGTCATAAGGGCCATATCTAACTCCCTCTTGAATATATCCAACAAACTATCATCAGCAACTCTCTGTGGTAGAGAATTTCACAGTTTAACAACTCTCTGAGTGAAGAAGTTTGTCCTCATCTCGGTGCTAAATGGCTTACCACTTATGCTTAGACTGTGACCCCTGGTTCTGGACTTCCCCAACATCGGGAACATTATTCCTGCATCTAACCTGGCCAGTCCCGTCAGAATTTTATAGGTTTCTATGAGATCCCCTCTCATCCTTCGAAACTCCAGTGAATACAGGCCCAGTCGATCCAGTCTCCCTCATATATCAGTCCTGCCATCCCGAGAATCAGTCTGGTGAACCTTCGCTGCACTCGCTCAATAACAGGAACGTCCTTCCTCAGATTAGGAGACCAAAACTGAACACAATATTCCAGGTGAGGCCTCACCAAGGCCCTGTACAACTGCATTAAGCCCGCTCTGCTCCTATACTCAAATCCCCTAGGTATGAAGGCCAACATGCCATCTGCCTTCTTCACCGCCTGCTGCACCTGCATGCCAACTTTCAATGACTGATGTACCATGACACCCAGGTCTCATTGCACCTCCCCTTTTCCTAATCTGCCACCATTCAGATAATATTCTGCCTTCGTGCTTTTTCCACCAAAGTGGATAACCTCACATTTATCCACATTATACTGCATCTGCCATGCATTTGCCCACTCACCTAACCTGTCCAAGTCACCCTGCAGCCTCTTAGCATCATTCTCACAGCTCACACTGCCACCCAGCTTAGAGTCATCTGCAAACTTGGAGATATTACACTGAATTCCTTCATCTAAATCATTGATATATATTGTAAATAGCTGGAGTCCCAGCACTGAACCCTGCGGTACCCCACTAGTCACTGCCTGCCATTCTGAAAATGACCCATTTATCCCGACACTCTGCATCTTGTCTGCCAACTAGATCTCTAGCCACGTCAATAAATTACCCCCAATACCATGTGCTTTGATTTTGCACACCATTCTCTTGTGTGACAACTTGTCAAAAGCCTTTTGAAAGTCCAAATGCACCACATCCACTGGTTCTCCCTTGTCTACTCTACTGGATACATCCTCAAAAAAATTCTAGAAGATTTGTCAAGCATGATTTCCCTTTCATAAATCCATGCTGACTTGGACCGATCCTGTCACTGCTTTCCAAATGCACTGCTATTTCATCTTTAATAATTGATTCCAACATTTTCCCCACTACTGATGTCAGGCTAACCGGTCTATAATTCCCCGTTATCGCTCTCCCTCCTTTTTTAAAAAGTGGTGTTACATTAGCTACCCTCCAGTCCATAGGAACTGATCCAGAGTCGATAGACTGTTGGAAAATGATCACCAATGCATCCACTATTTCTAGGGCCAATTCCTTAAGTACTCTGGGATGCAGACTATCAGGCCCTGTGGATTTATCGGCCTTCAATCCCATCAATTTCCCCAACACAATTTCCCGCCTAATAAGGATATTCTTCATTTCCTCCTTATTAGACCCTCGTTTCCCTAGTATTTCCGGAAGTTTATTTGTGTCTTCCTTCGTGAAGACAGAACCAAAGTATTTGTTCAATTGGTCTGCCATTTCTTTGTTCCCCATTATGAATTCACTTGATTCTGACTGCAAGGGACCTATGTTTGTCTTCACTAATCTTTTTCTCTTCACATATCGATGGAAACTTTTGCAGTCAGTTTTTATGTTCCCAGCAAGTTTCCTCTCATACTCTATTTTCCCCCTCTTAATTAAACCTTTTGTGCTCCTCTGCTGAATTCTAAATTTCTCCCAGTCCTCAGATTTGCTGCTTATTCTGATAATTTATATGCCCCTTCCTTGGATTTAACACTATCCTTAATTTCCCTTCTTAGCCACGGTTGGGCCACCTTCCCCATTTTATTTTTACCCCAGACAGGATTGTACAATTGTTGAAGTTCATCCATTTGATCTTTAAATGTTTGCCATTGCCTATACACCGTCAACCCTTTAAGCATCATTCGCGAGCCTATTCTCACCAATTCACGTCTCATACCATCGAAGTTACCTTTCCTTAAGTTCAGGACCCTACTCTCCGAATGAACTGTGTCATTCTCCATCTTAATAAAGAATTCTACCATATTATGGTCACTCTTCCTCAAAGGGCTTGGCACAACAAGATTGCTAATTAGTCCTTTCTCATTACACATCACCCAGTCTAGGATGGCTAGCCCTCTAGTTGGTTCCCCGACATATTGGTCTGGAAAACCATCCTCTAATACACTCCTCCACGATATTGCTACCAGTTTGGTTAGCCCAATCGATATGTAGATTAATGTAGCCAATGATAACTGCTGTACCTTTATTGCATGCATCCCTAATTTCTTGTTTGATGCTGTCCCCAACCTCACAACTACTTTCTGTTGATCTGTTCACAACTCCCACTAACGCTTTCTGCCCTTTGGTATTCCGCAGCTCCACCCATACAGATTCCACATCATCCAAGCTAATGTCCTTCCTTACTATTGCGTTAATTTCCTCTTTAACCAACAACGTTACCTCACCTCCTTTTCCTTTCCGTCTATCCTTCCTAAATGTTGAATACCACTGGATGTTGAGTTTCCAGCCTTGGTCAACCTGGAGCCATGTCACCGTGATCCCAATTGTATTATATTCGTTAATAGCTGCCTGCGCAGTTAATTCATCCACCTTATTACAAATACTCCCGCATTGAGGCACAGAGCCTTCAGGCTTGTCTTTTTAACACACTTTGCCCCTTTAGAATTTTGCTGTAATGTGGTCATTTTGGATTTTTGCCTTGGGTTTCTCTGCCCTTCACTTTTACATTACCATCGTTCTATCTTTCTATCAGCCAGCTAGGGAATGGAAGACCAGCAGGAAGAGCAGTGCAAGGAAGATAAAGCAGGGGTCCCCTGCGGTCATCCCCCTGCAAAACAGATACACTGCTTTGATTACTGTTGAGGGGGATGACTCATCAGGGGAGGGCAGCAGCAGCCACGCTCATGGCACCATGGCTGACTCTGTTACACAGGAGGGCAGGAAAAAGAGTGGGAGAGCGATAGTGATAGGGGATTCAATTGTAAGGGGAATAGATAGGCTTTTCTGCGGCCGCAACCGAGACTCCAGGATGGTATGTTGTCTCCCTGGTGCAAGGGTTAAGGATGTCTCGGAGCGGGTGCAGGACATTCTAAAAAGGGAGGGAGAACAGCCAGTTGTCGTGGTGCACATTGGTACCAACAACATAGGTAAAAAAAGGGATGAGGTCCTGCGAGACGAATTTAAGGAGCTAGGAGCTAAATTAAAAAGCAGGACCTCAAAAGTAGTAATCTCGGGATTGCTACCAGTGCCACATGCTAGTCAGAGTAGGAATCGCAGGATAGCGCAGATGAATACGTGGCTTGAGCAGTGGTGCAGCAGGGAGGGATTCAAATTCCTGGGGCATTGGAACTGGTTCTGGGGGAGGTGGGACCAGTACAAACCGGACGGTCTGCACCTGGGCAAGACCGGAACCAATGTCCCAGGGGGAGTGTTTGCTAGTGCTGTTGGGGAGGAGTTAAACTAATATGGCAGGGGGATGGGAACCAATGCAGGGAGACAGAGGGAAACAAAAAGGAGACAAAAGCAAAAGACAGAAAGGAGATGAGTAAAAGTGGAGGGCAGAGAAACCCAAGGCAAAAAACAAAAAGGGCCACTGAATATAAAGGGGCTGCAGGAGGGGTCAAAACTAAAAATCATGGTTTAAAAACTAGTATTAAAACACTCTACCTAAACGCACGCAGCATTCGAAATAAAGTAAATGAGTTGACGGAACAAATCATTACAAATGGGTATGATTTGGTGGCCATTACAGAAACATGGTTGCAGGGTGGCCAAGACTGGGAATTAAACATACAGGGGTATCTGACGATTCGGAAAGATAGACAAGAAGGGAAAGGAGGTGGGGTAGCTCTGATAATAAAGGATGATATCAGGGCAGTTGTGAGAGACGATATTGGCTCTAATGAACAAAATGTTGAATTGTTGTGGGTGGAGATTAGAGATAGTAAGGGGAAAAAGTCACTGGTGGGCATAGTTTATAGGCCCCCAAATAATAACTTCACGGTCGGGCGGGCAATAATCAAGGGAATAGTGGAGGCATGTGAAAAAGGAACGGCAGTAGTCATGGGGGATTTTAACCTACATATCGATTGGTCAACTCAAATCGCACGGGGTAGCCTGGAGGAGGAATTCATAGAATGCATACGGGATTGTTTCTTAGAACAGTATGTTACAGAACCTACAAGGGAGCAAGCTATCTTAGATCTGGTCCTGTGTAATGAGACAGGAAAAATAAATGATCTCCTAGTAAAAGATCCTCTCGGAATGAGTGGTCACAATATGGTTGAATTTGTAATACAGATTGAGGGTGAGGAAGTAGTGTCTCAAACAAGCGTACTATGCTTAAACAAAGAGGACTACAGTGGGATGAGGGCAGAGTTGGCTAAAGTAGACTGGAAACACAGACGAAACGGTGGCACAATTGAGGAACAGTGGAGGACTTTTAAGGAGCTCTTTCATAGTGCTCAACAAATATATATTCCAGTGAAAAAGAAGGGTGGTAAGAGAAGGGATAACCAGCCGTGGATAACCAAGGAAATAAAGGAGAGTATCAAATCAAAGACCGATGAGCATAAGGTGGCCAAGGTTAGTGGGAAACTAGAAGACTTGGAAAATTTTAAACAACAGCAAAGAATGACGGAGAAAGCAATAAAGAAAGGAAAGATAGATTACAAAGGTAAACTTGGGCAAAACATAAAAACAGATAGTAAAAGCTTTTACAGATATATAAAACGGAAAAGAGTGACTAAAGTCCCTTCGAAGATGAGAAAGGGGATTTAATAATGGGAAATGTGGAAATGGCTGAGACCTTAAACCATTTTACTTCGGTCTTCACAGTGGAAGACACAAAAACCATGTCAAAAATTGCTGGTCACAGGAATGTGAGAAGGGAGGACCTTGAGACAATCACTATCACTCGGGGGGCAGTGCTGGACAGGCTAATGGGACTCAAGGTAGACAAGTCCCCTGGTCCTGATGAAATGCATCCCAGGGTATTAAAAAAGATGGCGGATGTTATAGCAGATGCATTCGTTATAATCTACCAAAATTCTCTGGACTCTGGGGAGGTACCAGCGGATTGGAAAGCAGCTAATGTAACACCTCTGTTTAAAAAAGGGGGCAGACAAAAGGCAGGTAACTATAGGCCGGTTAGTTTAACATCTGTAGTGGGGAAAATGCTTGAAACTATCATTAAGGAAGAAAGAGCGGGACATCTAGATAGGAATAGTGCAATCAAGCAGACGCAGCATGGATTCATGAAGGGGAAATCATGTTTAACTAATTTACTGGAATTCTTTGAGGATATAACGAGCATGGTGGATAGAGGTGTACCGATGGATGTGATGTGTTTAGATTTCCAAAAGGCATTCGATAAGGTGCCACACAAAAGGTTACTGCAGAAGATAGAGGTACGCGGAGTCAGAGGAAATGTATTAGCATGGATAGAGAATTGGCTGGCGAACAGAAAGCAGAGAGTTGGGATAAATGGGTCCTTTTCGGGGTAGAAATCGGTGATTAGTGGTGTGCCACAGGGATCGGTGCTGGGACCACAACTGTTTACAATATACATAGATGACCTGGAAGAGGGGACAGAGTGTAGTGTAACAAAATTTGCAGATGACACAAAGATTAGTGGGAAAACGGGTTGTGTAGAGGACACAGAGAGGCTGCAAAGAGATTTGGATAGGTTAAGTGAATGGGCTCAGGTTTGGAAGATGGAATACAATGTCAGAAAGTGTGAGATCATCCACCTTGGGGAAAAAAACAGTAAAAGGGAATATTATTTGAATGGGGAGAAATTACAACATGCTGAGGTGCAGAGGGACCTGGGGGTCCTTGTGCATGAATCCCAAAAAGTTAGTTTGCAGGTGCAGCAGGTAATCAGGAAGGCGAATGGAATGTTGGCCTTCATTGCGAGAGGGATGGAGTACAAAAGCAGGGAAGTCCTGCTGCAACTGTATAGGGTATTGGTCAGGCCGCACCTAGAGTACTGCGTGCAGTTTTGGTCACCTTACTTAAGGAAGGATATACTGGCTTTGGAGGGGGTACAGAGACGATTCACTAGGATGATTCCGGAGATGAGGGGGTTACCTTATGATGATAGATTGAGTAGACTGGGTCTTTACTCGTTGGAGTTCAGAAGGATGAGGGGTGATCTTGTAGAAACATTTAAAATAATGAAAGGGATAGACAAGATAGAGGCGGAGAGGTTGTTTCCACTGGTCGGGAGACTAGAACTAGGGGGCACAGCCTCAAAATATGGGGGAGCCAATTTAAAACTGAGTTGAGAAGGAATTTCTTCTCCCAGAGGGTTGTGAATCTGTGGAATTCTCTGCCCAAGGAAGCATTCGAGGCTAGCTCATTGAATGTATTCAAGTCACAGATAGATAGATTTTTAACCAATAAGGGAATTAAGGCTTACGGGGAGCGGGTGGGTAAGTGGAGCTGAGTCCACGGCCAGATCAGCCATGATCTTATTGAATGGCGGAGCAGGCTCGAGGGGCTAGATGGCCTATTCCTGTTCCTAATTCTTATGTTCTCATGTTGCTTCTGCCCTAATTCTACTTCCCTCTGTCTCCCTTTATAGGTTCCCATCCCCCTGCCATATTAGATTTACCCCTTCCGAACAGAACTAGCAAACACTCCCTCTAGGACATTGGTTCCGGTCCTGCCCAGGTACAGACCGTCCGGTTTGTACTGGTCCCCCCTCCCCCAGAACCGGTTCCAATGTTCCAGGAATTTGAATCACTCCCTCATGCACCACTCTTCAAGCTACATATTCATCTTAGCTATCCTGCAATTTCTACTCTGACTAGCACATGGCACTGGTAGCAATCCTGAGATTACTACCTTTGAGGTCCTGCTTTTTAATTTAACTCCTGGCTCCCTAAATTCAGCTTGTAGGACCTCATCCCATTTTTTACCTATATCGTTGGTACCTATATGCACCATGACAACTGACTGTTCACCCTCCTCTTCCAAAATGTCCTGCAGCCGCTCCGAGACATCCTTGACCTTTGCATCAGGGAGGCAACATACCATCCTGGAGTCTCGGTTGCAGCCGCAGAAACATCTAACTCTTCCCCTTACAGAAGAATCCCCTGCCACTATAGCTCTCCCACTCTTTTTCCTGCCCTCCTGTGCAGCAGAGCCACCCATGGTGCCATGAACTTGGCTGCTGCTGCTCTCCCCTGATGAGTCATCCCTCCCAACAGCACCCAAGGCGATGTATCTGTTTTGGAGGGTGATGACTGCAGGGGACCCCTGCACTAACTTGCTTCCACTGCTCTGCCTGATGGTCTCCCATTCCCTATCTGCCTGTGTAACCTTTACCTGCTGTGTGACCAACTCACTAAACATGCTATTCACGACATCCTCAGTATCGCAGATGCTCCAGAGTGAATCCATGTGCAGCTCCAGTGCCGCAATGTGGTCTGTCAGGAGCTGCAGCTGGATACACTTCCCGCACATGTCGTCATCAGGGACACTGGAAGCATCCCTGACTTTCCACATAGCACAGGAGGAGCATGACATGGGTCTAGGCTCTCCTGCCATGACTTAACCCTTAAATTAATTATTTTGGCAACAATGCCAAAGATTTCTTCCTGATAATGGAAAAGAAAAAGAAGAAAAACTATTCACCAATCACCAGCCAATCACTTACCCCCTTGGCTGTGACATCACCCTTCGATTTCTTTTTACTTCTTTTTTGCCTTCTCGCCCTCCTGCAGCTGCACCAGCTGGCTGCTCGATGACGCTGCCGCTCCCTTCGACGCTGCTGGGCCTTTTATGGGCCTCCCCCGGACTCCTCCGGATCCAATTAATCCCACTCCCTTGCTCTTTCCCAAAGCCCTGCACTTTTTTCTCCTTTTCAAGGACTATCAAATTCCTGTTTGAAAGTTACAATTGAATCTGCTTCCACCATCCTTTCAGGCAATGCATTCCAGATCATAATGTGTAAAACAACTTCTTCTCAAACTGGTTCCTTGCCAAGTTCTGGAAAATAATTCTGTTTTTAAATTTTAAATTACAGAAATGAATAATATTGCATACTAAGAGGATTTGACTCAGCCCATTGACTGCAGCAGGAGACGTTGTAACTAAAAAATAATTATTTTGGGTGCTGATAAAGGATTAAAGTTTTAGCAACTTATTTCTTTAAATCTTCTACTTTTTTCATATATTAACATTGAGACTATCAAATGATGTTAGCCTGTGTGGCTAATTGGGTAGTTTAACATACTGCTGCGCTAATCCATCGGTCTAATACAGATTTGCTTCCATGATTCCTCGTGCATTTCATAGAATCATAGAAATTTGCGGCACAGAAGAGCGGCATTCGGCCCATCAAGTCTGTGCTGGTCGAAAAAGAGCTATCCAACCTAATCCCACTTTTCAGCTCTTGGTCCATAGCCCTGTAGGTTATGGCACTTCAAATGCATATCCAAGTACTTTTAAATGTGATGAGGGTTTCTGCCTCTAACATCCTTTCAGGCAGTGAGTTCCAGACCCCCACCACCCTCTGGGTGAAAAAAATTAGCTTCAACTTCCCTCTAAACCTTTCTAACAATTGCTTTAAATCTATGCCCCCTGGTTATTGACCTCTCTACCAAGGGAAATAGGTCCTTCCTATTCATTCCCTCTCGGACCGTTACAACTTTATACACCTCAATCAAGTCTCCCCTCAACCTCCTCTGTTCCAAAGAAAACAAACCCAGCCTATCCAATCTTTCCTCAAAGCTAGAATTGTACACAGTACTCTAGCTGTGGTCTAACTAGTGTTATATACAGTTCAAGCATAACCTCCCTCTCTTCCTGCCTAGGCTAATAAAGGAAACTATCCTGTATGCCTTCTTAACCATTATCTACCTGTCCTGCTACCTTCTGGTACCGACAGATCAGCCATGATCTTATTTAATGGCGGAGCAGGCTCGAGGGGCCAAATGGACTACTCCTGCTCCTATTTCTTATGTTCTTATGTTATGTTCTTCAGGGATTTGTAGACATGCATTCCAAGGTCCCCCTGTTCCTCAACACTTCTCAGTGTCCTACCATTTAGAGTCTTATGTTGTTCAGAGGTAGCTCCAAGCATCTGGGGAGAGGAGAATGTGGAGGGGGCTGGTAACTCTGATTAAAGGCAAATTATCCTCCACAAAGGCAATCGAGGCCTTCTTTTGTGCACCTCCACTTGTACACCAATTATAAACTGGCATTAATAGAAGGCTGGCAGTCAGTCACCTGCCGCACAGCACAAGGAGATCCAAAGAGGAAGTAGATCAACAGTACACTAGTCTTCACTTAATCTTCTCTAATGATTTCATCCAGATCAGTGAACTCTGCATGTGATTCGAGTAATGTGTTTATTGACAATACTGCTGCTAAATCAGGCCAGTAAATTAAGATTAGTGAAATTTCTAGAGATTGCAGCTCGTTGGCAGATGTTGATCAGGTTTCACACACCCACATACAAATAGGTGCAATTATCCCAAGACACTGAGTAATCGTAAATTAAAGCCATTTTAGGAACTGTTTCATACTAGAAATCTGGAAATTGGTATCTTTCAAAAAAAATCTAATTTTCTTTGTTTCATAGGTTCACCAGTTTAAAAGAAGATTTTTTTAAATAACCAATAATAAAAAACAGTGCAACTGACACTTTTTTAAATTGCCTCTGTACTCTGAGATCAATGCAGGTCAGCTTGAAAGGCAAATGTTGCCGAGACTCTCAAATACTCAATTTCTAGGCTATTATTTCCTAATGATGGAGAGGGATGGAAGATGTGATAGTGTGTGTTGAATTTTAGTTCTATAATAGTGGCATTAGATTCTTGACAGTCCAGTCGAGATGGGGGTTTTGAGATTTTTAGCCATCTATATTTTGTGGTGGTTGAGTGATGAATATACATTCAACCTCTGCTGATCTAGTGGGGAGGGGTGGTACTTGATGGTCTACAGTAGCTGGTCCACGAGCCTGAGTTATCAGTTTTTATCCTTCAGATCTGAATTACTTGGCTCTTGGATATCTGAATGTGAAATATATATCCCTATCCTCTGCCCACCTGGGGCTCGCTTGCAATGTAGGAGTTCCAAGTAGAGCGCTTGCTTAAGGAGTCCCATGTCGGGCATGTGGATGATGTGGCCCATATAACGGAGCTGGTCGAGCGTGGTCAATGCTCCGATGCTGGGGATGTTGGCCTGAGCGAGAACAATGACATTGGTGCGTACCCACTGACACCTGGGAGTCCCTGGCCAAAGACCGCCCTAAGTGGAAGAAGTGCATCCGGCAGTGCACTGAGCTCCTCAAGTCTTGTCGCCGAGAGCATGCAGAAATCAAGCGCAGGCAGCGGAAGGATTGTGCGGCAAACCAGACTCCCCGCCCAGCCTTTCCTTCAACCATTGTCCCACCTGTGACAGAGATTGTGGTTCTCGTATTGGACTGTACAGCCACCTAAGAACTCATGTTAAGTGTGGAAGCAAGTCTTTCTCGATTCCGAGGGACTGCCTATGATGATGATATCCTCCCAGTGGATTTGCAGCACTGACGTTGGTGTGTCTATCCTCCCAGTGGATTTGCAGGATCTTGCAGATGCAGCATTGAACTGTACAGCCACCTGAGCGTTCACTTTTAAAATGGAAGCAAGTCTTCCTCGATTCCGAGGGACTGCCTATGATGATGATGATATATCCCTATGAATTACACAACTTTGATAAAGTGTGGGAAGTGAAACTATCTTAATGGGCTAGTAGGGGATGCTCCTGCTGTTTGGGTTAATGTGCATCTAATTGGGATAAAAAACCAACTCGTTAAAATTAACAAAATTTTTGGTGCAATATATAGAGACGAGGTCTGCATCAAATTGAATAATTGATGGGTGCAAAGGGAAAATGTTTGATTTCTCCAGCTCTGTGAAACCTAACTTTGAAAATAATTCTGTGTCACCAGCTTTCTGCTCCAATTGCTTGAGAAGTGGTAGATGCTGAAACTGGGTGCAAACCAGGGCGGGTTAACAATGGGGTAGATGGGACTGCAGCTCCAGGCCCTCCAAAGAACATAGGCCCACCAAATAAATGTAGGAAACAACATATAAGGCGTCCCAAAAAGGCTGAATAGAACAGAAAACAAGAGAGGAAAAACAAGACCATGAAAAATATTGTTTATTGGCCTAACGTGTACATAGCTATAAGCTCATTTGGATCAGTTTGCCCCAGGCCCATCAGGCCCTTAATCCGGTCCTGGGTGCAAAGGAGAAAAGCTCTGCTGAACCTAACTTTGGGCAATAAAATTGAAACCGTCTGAGTCATCTGACACTATATATAGAGATGATGTACTTGCCAAGAGTTGAAATATATATTCACAATTGTGTTCATTATTTAATTATTATTAGATACTTTTTGCAGGAATCGTAACACTGCTGACTGATCATAATGCTAATGTAACAAAATTTGGCTCTGAAGTTCAGTCCTGAACATATTTATCATTTTCAAAGATATTACTTTCAGAGGTCTCCTGTCCTGAGTAATCATCATTAGTATATAATGATTAGAAGCCCTATGTATAACCTTACCATCCCTTGATCATATCAAATATCATGCATTCAAAAATTATTTCAAAGGCTGTCAATAATGTACATTGTGCTGCAATGAAATGTGACATTTGCTGTCTGTTGCTGTATTTCGCAAATTTAGCAAATATAACTGCCGTGCAATCGGTAAAATAGCTAAAGCTACTGCTGCTGTCTGCAATACTTCTCATCTTTCAAATTTTAAATCCTGTTTGAAGTTCTTCAGATTATACCAGTTACTGCTGACCTTTTTCTTCTTTTAGGATCAACCAGAAAGTCAAATGCATAGGCTGTAACTTCATGCAAGCAATTATGATTTGCCGATATGGTGATGTGACTTTTGTAGCAATGTGAGCTTTTGCCAGCCAGCTAACTCGCATAAAATTCATGGAGTGACTTATAGGCCAGCATGACCAGTACAGTGTTGAATGTATGGAGGCATCATTAGATGGGGTACTGACTGCCCCGGCCACCTCTCTACAGACAGCATACTCTACTGTGGAACTTGCTGCTTTTCTGCCAGCAGCAGCTCCATACTTTCATCAGAAAATCTCGGGCCCCTTCCAACTGCTGAGAAACGATGTTGTGCAGCCTGCATGAAAGCTGTTATTTACCTCCCTTGAAGTGCCAGTAAGCCAATGAAGGGCAGTTTTCTACCAACCTGCCAAGGGGAAGAAAAACCTGACCTAGATGTCAGTCAAAGCAACAAAAAGGCTGTGAAGGAGAAATAGAAACATAGAAACATAGAAACATAGAAACATAGAAAATAGGTGCAGGAGTAGGCCATTCGGCCCTTCTAGCCTGCACCGCCATTCAATGAGTTCATGGCTGAACATGCAACTTCAGTACCCCATTCCTGATCCCCCTAGTAGTAAGGACTTCATCTAACTCCTTTTTGAATATATTTAGTGAAATAGAAACATAGAATAACCTCTGCACTGTCTGCAAGACAGATAGTGGAGCAAATCTATATTTCTACATCATGTAAGAATCCCCCAAGTGGACTGGAGTACACATATTCTTCAATTTTGTAATGGTACACAAACCAAAGTTGAACTGATTGTACCTAATGGCTTTCATCATATCATCATGTCCATAAAGTAGTTGAATGAAGTAATTTACAGAAAGAAACCAAAGGATGCCTCGCCAAGTATTAACTTGGTCCACCTTTGGAGAGACTGAGGGCCCAATTTTCCCCAACCCCTTTTTTCGGCGCACTTACCTTAAATGCGCCGACTTTGCTTGCTGGAAACAGCGCCAAATAAAAGGGGCCCCATCCTGCCCGCTCTGCCGAGTCTCCGGTGTCCCAGCGTGGCGTAGATAGTGAAGTGGGGGGCGGAGCAACAGGCCAATGCAGAAAGCACTGCCGGCAGCTGTGCGCAATGAAGTCTGCGCGCATGCTCCTCGCCCTCCCAGCGTGTCCTGCGGGCTGTGAGCAGGCCCCGATGCTCGCAGCTCGTATCCCTGGCTGAAGGGATGTCCCGATGTTCGCCCGCACCTTATCCCCGGCCGAGTGGCCTCCTGCACCGACCGGCCGACTCGCTGAGTTCCCGGGTTGAGATAGGACTTCTGTTTTATTTTTTATTTATTGATGGTTGTGCTTTGGTTAGTGAGGAGAGTTTTGATGGGGGGGGGTGGGGGGGGGTGTGGAGGAGGAGCGTTTTGATGGCGATGGGGAGGGCAGGGAGAGTGTTTTGATTGGGGGGGGGGGATCTTAAAAATAAACTTGTTTCTGGCATAAAGGTAGGACTTCTATTTTTTATTTGCTTTTGATTGGTTGCTTATTACTTTTTGCCTTTGTTTAGTGCTCTGTAAATCTTGGTGCTAGTCCTCTCAGCTTCCTAGTATTTTTTATTTGTCATTGAATGCTTATTTTTGTGCTTTGTTTAGTGCTTTGTAAGTCTTGGTGCTTTAAATGTACTAACCTACGCCGAATTCTTAACTGCCCGCAATGTTTTTCAGAGCTGGCCACCTAAGTTGATTTGGAGTAAGTTTTAGCTGGCCAAAGTGGCATAAATGGCCAAAACTGGCGCAAGTGTCTGAGAACGCCCTCTTTTGAAAAAAAAAACTGAACTAAAAAAAAATCGTACCTAACTGAGTTACTCTGGAGCAAGTTTATTGGGGAAAATGGCGTTTTTTAACTTATGCCAGAAAAACTAACTTACTCCAAAAAAATTGGAGCAAGTTGTGGTGTCCCTGCACCGTACTACAAACTCACACGAGGCATGTACTGCAGACACAGTCACTATGTGACCTTAACCTTTATTTCCAGGACCAAGGAGTGCTGACCCTGGGTGGGACCTCCCCTTTTATACCTGGAAACTCAGATGAGGAGTGTCTCCCACAAGTTCACCCACTGTGGTCAGGGTGTGCATTTCTAGGGTATAAGTACAGTGTACAGGAGTTGCATGAATGTTACAGTTACATGAAGATTACCGTTGCATGATGGTTACATACATGACACAAGTCATGGCCACAATTGGGCCCTGAATGAGTACACGTGCATGAGACACTAGGATCCAGTGCAGATCACAAGGGAGTTTCGTGGTTTCACTCCCAGGTCCGGTTACTGTGCCAGTAGATATAGGGTAATGGGAGTCAATTTATGTAAAAAGATGACTGATACCACCAAGTAGATATCACTGGAAGATTTGAATTCTTTTACTATTCCCTCGTACTACTGCATTCAGTGTTGAACTATATATAGCTCCATTTTTTGCTGTGCACATATCCGTACTGGTTAGCAATCTAGATAATTCTTTGATGACAAATGCAAAATACTGTGGATGCTGGAAATCTGAAATAAAAACAGAAAATGCTGGAAATACTCAGCAGGTCAAGCAGTATCTGTGGGAGAGAGGAAATAGAGCTGTACAGACCTTTTTCTGGCATCATAACTTTTGAACAACTATGTATGTACAGTCCTGTAAAACAACATAAATAGGGAGTACTTTAGTGCACTGGCAGTCTCAACATAGTGTCAAAATATTTCAGTTGAAAACAATGTTATGACGAATGTGTCAATAGAGCTACACAGAGAACAATTTGTCTATGGAGTGACTAAAACTCCATGAAATTGGGGGCAACCCAATGATTTGTGTAGGTGTCTGTCAAAATCCATGTAAAACACTTCTATGGAAGTTATTGGGTCAGCCACCTTCACAGAGCTTCAGGGACTCAGTGGATAAAATGCGGAGGGGCGGTAACGCCGGACATCCAGGTTTTAGTGCCCAACCAGTAAATTAGACTCCTGATAGGCAGCGGCACAAAAACTTACTGCCCCACCCTCTCGTTTAACTGAGACGATCATGTCATGATCAATGGTCGTGCAACACTGCGCTAGTGCCCCATATGTAAAATTTGGCCCTTACGCCTCATTTAACAACCGCCCCAGGAAACGTCTGAAAAAAACGGCGTTCCCTGGGTGCAGCAGTGTATTTAAATGCATGGATCAGGATCTATATCGCAGCTCACATTGGTTGCGAAAAGGTCGCTGCGTGAAGCTCCAACTTGCAAACGGCACTTTTTTCTGCCATTACACTGTCCTTACCAGGTCAGTGAGAGAATTTAATGGGGGCATTGCTAGTTTGCCAGCATATCATAAGAACATAAGAACATAAGAAATAGGAGCAGGAGCAGGCCATTTGCCCCTCGGGCCTGCTCCGTCATTCAATAAGATCATGGCTGATCTGATCTTGGCCTCAATTCTACTTCCTCGTCCGTTCCCCATAACCCTTGACACCATTATCATTCAAAAATCTGTCTATTTCCAACTTAAATACATTCAGTGACCCAGCCTCCATAGCTCTGTGGGGCAGAGAATTCCAAAGATTCATGACCCTCTGAGAGAAGAAATTCCTCCTCATTTCTGTTTTAAATGGGCGACCCCTTATTCTGAAACTATGCCCCCTAGTTCTAGATTCCCCCATGAGGGGAAACATCCTCTCTGCATCTACCCTGTCAATCCCCCTCAGAATCTTATATGTTTCAATAAGATCACCTCTCAGTCTTCTAAACTTCAATGAGTATAGGCCTAGCCTGCTCAACCTTTCTTCATATGAAAACCCCTTCATCTCAGGAATCAACCTCATGAACCTTCTCTAAACTGCCTCTAATGCAAGTACATCCCTCCTTAAATAAGGAGACCAAAACTATACGCAGTACTCCAGGTGTGGTCTCACCAACGCCCTGTACAGTTGGAGCAGGACTTCCCTACTTTTATATTCCATCCTCCTTGCAATAAAGGCCAACATTCCATTTGCCTTTCTGATTAATTGCTGTACCTGCATGCTTACTTTTTGTGTTTCATGTACGAGGACACCAAGATCCCTTAATACAGCAGGATTTTGTAATCTCTCCCCATTTAAAAAATAATTTGCTTTTCTATTTGTCCTACCAAAGTGGATAACCTCACATTTTCCCACATTATACTCCATCTTCCAAATTTTTGCCCATTCAATTAGTCTATCTATATCCCTTTGCAGATTCTTTGCGTCCTCCTCACAATTTGTTTTCTCACCTATCTTTGTATCATCAGCAAATTTGACTACATTACACTCGGTCCCTTCATTCAAGTCATTAATATAGATTGTAAATAGTTGAGATGCCGGTACTGATCCCTGTGGCATCCCACTAGTTGCAGTTTGCTAACCTGAAAATGATCCATTTAACCCGACTCTCTGCTTTTTGTTAGTTAGCCAATCCTCTATCCGCGTTAATATATTACCCGAACCCCGTGAACTTTTATCTTGTGCAGTAACCTTTTATGTGGCACCTTATTGAATGCTTTCTGGAAATCCAAATACAAAACATCTACAGGTTCCCCTTTATCCACCCTGCTTGTTACATCCTCAAAGAACTCCAGCAAATTTGTCAAACATGATTTCCCTTTCATAAAACCATGTTGATTCTGCTTGACTTCATTATGATTTTCTAAATGACCTGCTACTATTTCCTTAAAGATGGACTCCAGCATTTTCCCAATGACAGATGTTAAGCTAACTGGGCTATAGATTCCTGCTTTCTGTCTCCCTCCTTTCTTAAATAGGGGTGTTACATTTGTGATTTTCCAGTCCGCAGCGAAGAGGGCAGTTGGTTTGGATGTCATCAAAGTTTAAGTCAGTGATTGGAGCGTGGTCAGGTCCAGCAGGAGTGGTGAGGTTGGGGCGCAGGAGCGGTGAGTGATCATGGAGCGACACGATCGGGGCCCAGGAGAGGCGACGACCATCTAGTGGCTCAGGCATTGCAGTCTCCTCGCACACCTCATCATCTCCCGCATGGCCAGAAGTCGATGGCTCCTTAGACGCCGGTCGCGATTATGGCTGTTCTTCTGCACACAGTAAACAACAAATGTGTGGTTAACAGCAGGGTAGAGGGCAGGGTGATCGAAGGAAGGTGGCATTGCACATGTACATGTGAGGGCCCCACGCCACTTCATAAAACATCTCAATGAAGTCACATCAGTTGTGCATCCATTGACATACCCTCACTAGCCAAAGGGGGCTCAGCAACACCCCCGGCAACTATCCAAGCTGGTGCTCCATTGAGGGCAGAGACCCATTCTTCCACATCTGTTGGGGTGAGGATCTGAGGCGGGCCCCCGTCTGTCTGGCACTGCTCACGTCTGACAGATTCGCCTGCAATGAGAAAAATAGGAAGGATTCAGAAAGGGTACACCTCCTGTTCATCATATCCCTAACATAGTTCAATAGCTGAGACTGTGTGGATGTGCAAATGTCTTCACTTCAACCTGTGTGGATGTTGTATGAGCTTTGTGAGTGATTGGTGGAAGGTGAGAGGGAGATAGCATGGGGCTGCA
This sequence comes from Pristiophorus japonicus, assembly GCF_044704955.1. Taxonomy (NCBI): domain Eukaryota; kingdom Metazoa; phylum Chordata; class Chondrichthyes; family Pristiophoridae; genus Pristiophorus; species Pristiophorus japonicus. The sequence goes on from NC_091979.1 coordinate 72,805,347, forward strand.
GATGATCTTTGGGAAACCCATATCAGCAATGGGAGTGAATTGCAAGGAAGGTTCTCAATGATTAGGGAACAAGAGGGTATGTGCATCCTTAATTAAGAGGCAATGGCTGGAGAAATCAGCCTTCCTCTTTCTGATGCATTGCGAAACCTAACCACAGGTTGCAAGACTTTGAGAATGGGCAGATACATGAAAGACTTAATATAGTGTCTGACATTCATGTTGGAAGGATAGCAGGCATACATAAATGTAAAAGGTACTCACCCTGACGAGCCTGGTAAGGTCGTTGAACTTTTTCCATATCCTTTTGAAAATTGTTGGCAGTGGTTTCCCACCCCAACCAGATGGAGTGATGTCCACCTCCTCTCCACTGCATCGACTAAGGCCTCAGCAGCCTCCGTTAAAAAACACCTGGCATGCTGCCTCCACCTGCTCCATCAATGCAGAAGTGCCAGAAGTCAGGCGGATCATCTGCCCTGAAATTATGTTTGCACCCAGGAAACAAAAACGTGACTGCTCATGAGCAAAATGGCCGCCTCTTTTAATGCTGCGATTTTCGGCTCAGGCGCGCAAAATCCGTTGTGTAATGCCTGATTTAACGTTCCCGATCATGGATCCTCATTTCTTGCTGACACTTCCAGTCGAAGGCACAAACTTTTTTCAGGAGGTATCGGGACCGCCCCGCTGCGATTAGCACCCTGAAATCGGAAAAGTCAAAAATCCAGCCCAAAGTCTATTACATGAATGATTGACCTGTGCCAGTAACCATAGTACCATAGGAATTCATATCTGGCTCTCATATATGGCACATGTATAGGGGCAGAATATTTACTATTAACAGTAAACAGCATATTTTAAACAATTTTATGTAAGTTGTCAGGCGGGTCATACATAAGATTGTTTAAAATATTCTCCTTCATAGTTAAAATAAATCGTGTGGTCCATGTTGGGACCAACAACATAGGGAAGAGTGGGGATGAGGTCCTGTTTGGGGAGTACCAGGAACTAGGATCTAAATTAAAGAACAGGACCTCCAGGGATAATGGGCTCCAAATTGGCCAGGAGTTGCTCCGTTTTTTTTGGAGCTACTTGATTTTTCTGGAGTATCTTAAAAATCCACATTTTGCACATTCAATTTGCACCAGTGTGAGTGAGTTCGTTAGGATTTTTTTAGTTTAGTTTAGTTTATTTCAAAAGGGGGTGTTACCAGCCATCTACGTCCGTTTAGGTCATTTAGGCCACTTTGGACAGCTAATAGTTGCTCCAAACTAACTTAGGCTAGTGTATGTGGCCACCTGTGGCCGCACAGAAATCCCTTGCGGAGAATAAAGAAATCAATGCAAGTAGGTACATCGGAGGCCAGCAGAACTTAATGACTTGACTAAAGAATGTGAATAGGATCAAACAGCTATACAGGACATCATATGACAAACTTCACAAAGTTAATTTACTACACAACAGAAACATTCATGGAAGCTTAAACTACAAAAATAAAAGAAGTAAAGAGACAAAACATATTTACATAATTTTTTCAAAATATCCAAATTAAAAATAGAAGTACCTCCTGCTCATAATTCTTATGTTCTTATGTTCTCCCAGCCATCTAAGCTCACCCACCATCAGCCCGCCCATTACAAACAACCCTACCTCCTAGGGTCGGGGATCAGACCCTCCAGGATCAAACAGCTCCTGGGGTCAGAGATCGGACATGTCTGGGGATCAGATCTTCCCTAGAAGTCGTGGATCGGACCGCCCACAGGATCAGAATCCCCTACCCCCATGGGGTCGGTGATCGAACCCACCCTGCGGTTCAGAATTCCACACCCCCACGGGGATCAAAGCTCCCCCTCCGGATCACGCCTACCGCCGTAGCTTGGGCCCCGCATCAACCTGCTTGTTGTGGCCTTCTAGCCCGGGAAGGCAGTGGTTCAGCCTGTGCGGGAGGCCACTCGGCCTGGGATGGGGTGGGACGCATCGGATCCTATGCTGCAGCACGCACACAGAGACTGGGGGCAGGAGCTACTGCGCATGTGTGCACACTCCAAAGCGCATGTGGAGAGCTGCCGGCACTGTTTCTGGCGCAGGGCCCGAGCTCCTCCCCCCAATCGACTGGCCACACCGTGCCAAGCACCGGAAGAGACAACACAGCAGCCAGAATTGGGGGACATTTTATCGACGCCTTTTTCAGCCCACAAAGTCGGCGCATCTCTGGTGAGTGCGCCGAAAAAAGGGGTGGGCCAATTTTGAGCCCATAATCTCTGGATTATTACCTGAGCCACATGTAAATTGGCATAGGGATAAGTTGCTTAGGGAAGTGAACATGTGGCTGAAGGACTGGTGTGGGAAAGAGGGGTTCCATTTCATGGGGCACTGGCACCACTATTGGGACAGGAAGGAAGTGTCCCATTGAGATGGGCTCCAACTGAACCGGTCAGGGTCCAGGGTCGAGCGGAAAAGATAAATATGGCAGTCACAAGGATTTTAAACTAGTAAATGAGGGGGAGGGCTCAGGTGGAAACTGTAGTACAAATAATAGTTCAAAAACAAATGAAAGGGAAGAGAATAGGGTAACAGTCAGAAATTGTGCTTTAGGTACTACCTGTAAAGGAATACTAAAAGATGTAAAGTGATTAAACTAGGAGAGATAAATAAGAGACAAGTGAGTAAAATATTAGAGCTGAAGGACAGGCTAGGATCTGCGGCCCAAATAAGCATTCTTTATACAAACACACGGAGTATTAGGAATAAATTGAATGAACTATAACTGTGAATTCAAATTAGAAGGTATGGCATGGTAGCCATTACTGAGACATGGCTGCAAGTTGGTCAAGACTGGGAACTAAATATACCAGGTTATAAGGTCTACAGGAACATAAGAACATAAGCACATAAGAAATAGGAGCTGAGTAGGCTATTTGGCCCCTCGAGCCTCTCCGCCATTCAATAAACATAGAAACATAGAAAATAGGTGCAGGAGTAGGCCATTTGGCCCTTCGAGCCTGCACCGCCATTCAATAAGTTCATGGCTGATCATTCCTTCAGTACCCCTTTCCTGTTTTTTCACCATACTCCTTGATCCCCTGAACAGTAAGGGCCATATCTAACTCCCTCTTGACTATATCCAATGAACTGGCATCAACAACTCTCCACGGCAGGGAATTCCACAGGTTAACAACTCTCTGAGTGAAGAAGTTTCTCCTCATCTCAGTCCTAAATGGCCTACCTCTTATCCTAAGACTGTGTCCCCTCGTTCTGGACTTCCCCAACATCGGGAACATTCTTCCCGCATCTAACCTGTCCAGTCCCGTCAGAATCTTATATGTTTCTATGAGATCCCCTCTCATCCTTCTAAACTCCAGTGAATAAAGGCCCAGTTGATCCAGTCTCTCCTCATATGACAGCCCAGCCATCACTGGAATCAGTCTGGTGAACCTTCGCTGCACTTCCTCAATAGCAAGAACACCCTTCCTCAGATTAGGAGACCAAAACTGAACACAATATTCCAGGTGAGGCCTCACCAAGGCCCTGCATAACTGCAGTAAGACCGCCCTGCTCCTATATTCAAATCCCCTAGCTATGAAGGCCAACATACCATTTGCCTTCTTCGCCACCTGCTGTACCTGCATGCAAACTTTCAATGACTGATGTACCATGACACCCAGGTCTCGTTGCACCTCCACTTTTCCTAGTCTGCCGCCATTCAGATAATATTTTGCCTTCGTGTTTTTGCCATCAAAGTGGATAACCTCACATTTATCCACATTATACTGCATCTGCCATGCATTTGCCCACTCACCTAACCTGTCCAAGTCACCCTGCAGCCTCTTAGTGTCCTCCTCACAGCTCACACCACCACCCAGCTTAGTGTCATCCGCAAGCTTGGAGATATTACATTCAATTCCTTCATCTAAATCATTAATGTATATTGTAAAGAGCTGGGGTCCCAGCACTGAGCCCTGCGGCACTCCACTGGTCACTGCCTGCCATTCTGAAAAGGACCCGTTTATCCCGACTCTCTGCTTCCTGTCTGCCAACCAGTTCTCTATCCACGCCAGTACATTACCCCCAATACCATGCGCTTTGATTTTGCACAACAATCTCTTGTGCGGGACCTTGTCAAAAGCCTTTTGAAAGTCCAAATACACCACATCCACTGGTTCTCCCTTGTCTGCTCTGCTAGTTACATCCTCAAAAAATTCCAGAAGATTCGTCAAGCATGATTTCCCTTTCATAAATCCATGCTGACTTGGTCCGATCCTGTCACTGCTTTCCAAATGCGCTGCTATTTCATCCTTAATGACTGATTCCAACATTTTTCCCACTACTGATGTCAGGCTAACCGGTCTATAATTACACGTTTTCTCTCGCCCTCCTTTTTAAAAAAGTGGTGTTACATTAGATACGCTCCAGTCCATAGGAACTGATCCAGAGTCGGTAGGCTGTTGGAAAATGATCACCAATGCATCCATTATTTCTAGGGCCACTTCCTTAAGTACTCTGGGATGCAGACTATCAGGCCCCGGGGATTTATCGGCCTTTAATCCCATCAATTTCCCTAACACAATTTCCCACCTGATAAGGATATCCTTCAATTCCTCCTTCTCACTAGATCCACTATCCCCTAGTAATTTCGGAAGGTTATTTGTATCTTCCTTTGTGAAGACAGAACCGAAGTATTGGTTCAATTGGTCTGCCATTTCTTTGTTCCCCATTATAAATTCACCTGAATCCGACTGCAAGGGACCTACGTTTGTCTTTACTAATCTTTTTCTCTTCACATATTTATAGAAGCTTTTACAGTCAGTTTTTATGTTCCCTGCAAGCTTCCTCTCGTACTCTATTTTTCTCCTCTTAATTAAACCCTTCGTCCTCCTCTGTTGAATTCACTATCCTTAATTTCCCTTCTTAGCCATGGTTGAGCCACCTTCCTAGTTTTATTTTTACTCCAGACAGGGATGTACAGTTGCTGAAGTTCATCCATGTGACCTTTAAATAAGACCATGGCTGATCTGATCTGGACCTCAACTCCACTTCCCTGTCTGCTCTTCATAACCCTTGACTCCCTGAAAGATAGGGAAAATGGCAGAGGTGGAGGAGTAGCCTGAATGATTAAGGATGAAATCTCTTCAATGATAAGAGAGGATATAACAAGAACTAAGCCGGCAGTGGAGACTTTGGGGTAGAAATTCACCTCCGCCGGAAATGGATTGCACGAACCATTTTTCATGTGTTTTCACTGCCGCAGTGGAAGTGGTGGCCTCTTGTGCGAAATTCAGCTTTTTGAATTTTTTTTTGAGCGGAGTGGAAGTCAGTCATAATGGAGACGACAGTGGGAGCGGACAGAGTGTACGCCATTGTCAGGCATTAGTGTAGCGCTGATGACGAAATCACATTGGCGCGTCACCATGTCTCTTAAAGGGAAAAGCTACTGCGAGCTCTGCAATTATTTTATTAGATCCACTGGGCCACCAGGGAGAGTCAGCGGCCTGGCATCCAAGAAGGGGTGCCAGGCTATCTTTTGGCGGCCCGGCCGAACCCGGGGGCATAATTGTCGGGCCGACTTGGCAGTCGGCCGACAAAAAAAAAGATGGCGGCCGCAGCAGTGCAACCTCCCCTTTAATGGCAGCTGCACTGCCACTTTGCACACACTGCAAACACAGTGCACCGACAGAAAAAACTGTCGAGGGCACTGCACGGCGGCGCAAGAATTTTTTTACATGAATTTTGCTTGCAATGTGGTTGCGTGCTTTGATGATGCACTTAGGAGGGTTTGGCAGCGGTGGGGTGGAAGTGGGGACCATCGGAAAAACCACTGAGGAGAATTTTGCCAGCACCGGCCATTCGACCAAAAATCGATGGCCATTCGACACCGCTGCATGGCAGCCGCTTTCCACGATAACAGGCCTTATCAGGAAGTTGAACTTCGGTCTCTTTATGTGTAGAATTAAGAAAGAGAAAAGGATTTAAGACTGTAGTGGGAGTTGATTATCGGCCCCCTGGTAGCAGCTGTGAAGTGCTAGATTGTATAAATGCTGAGATCAGACAAGCGTGAAGTAAAGGCAAAGTGTTTTTAATGGGGGATTTTAACTTTCATATAGATTGAGATAAGCAGACTAGCACCTGCCAGAAAGGTAGTGAACTTCTTAAGTGTGTCCGGGATAGTTTTCTACAATATATCCTTGAGGCAAGAAGGTGGCATGCCATATTAAATTTAGTAATGAGTAATGAGCCAGATTTAGTTAACTGCCTAACTGTGCATGAACATTTATCATAAAGGTTACTGCACAAGATAAAAGTTCACAGGGTTGGGGGTAATATATTAGCATGGATAGAGGATTGGCATAAGAACAGAAAACAGAGATTATGGATAAATGGTTCATTCTTTGGTTGGCAATCAGTAACCAGTGGGGTGCCGCAAGGATCAGTACTGGAACCCCCAACTATTTACAATCTATATTAATGACTTGGAGGAAGGGACTGAGTGTGACGTAGCCAAGTTTGCTGACGATCCAACATTTACGCTGCTCGTTTGCCATGAAGGACCTCCGAGTAGAGCGTTTGCTTTGGGAATCTTATTTCTGGCATGCGAACAATGTTCCAGCAGAGCTGGTCAAGTGTGGTCAGTGCTTCAGTGCTGGGGATGTTGGCCTATACAAAACCCCGGTTAGACAACACCTGGAATACTCTGAGCAGTTCTGAGCACCACACCTTAGGAAGAATATATTGACCTTGGAGGGAGTGCAGCATAGGTTTACCAGAATGAAAACCGGACTTCAAAGGTTAAGTTACGAGGAGAAATTTGGAAGGTTAAGGGGTGATCCGATCAAAGTTTTCAAGATATTAAGGGGAACAGATAGGGTATATAGAGAGGACCTATTTCCGCTGGTTGGGTATTCTTGGATTAGGGGGGCATAATCTAAAAATTTGAGCCTGACCTTTCAGGAGTGAAATTACGAAACACATCCACACACCAAAGGGTGGTAGAAGTTTGGAACTCTCTTCTGCAAATGGCAATTGATGCTAGATCAATTGTTAATTTTAAATCTGAGATTGATAGCTTTTTATTAACGAATGGCATCAAGGGATATGGGCCAAAGGCAGGTATATGGAGGAAGGCCGCAATCAGTCATGATCTCATTGAATGGCAGAACAGGCTCGAGGGGCTCAATGACCTACTCCTGTTCATATGTTCCTATATTTGCTGCCTTTCCTTTAGCTCCCATCCCATTCCATTCTCCAACTGAGGAATAGATGGATAAACAATTCCAATGCTATTCTGTAATTATTCACAACATAGCGGAGAGCTGTCTAAGGTCATGCAGCCTGAATTTTTCTCCCTTCCTTGCACTTAGCACTTCATATGGCAAGTTATCAGAGATTCGGAGCTCGGAAGTCACTGACACTGGCATATCTCAGCACTTAGTGGGAAAATACATTCATGCAATGACCCACCGTTCTGCTACTGTCTGGGAAGTGCCTTATTGTATCAATACTGCTTCACAGATATTCATCACTTTTGGGCTTTTTTTAATGACACCGTGTTCTAATTGGCAGGAAAAAATAATCATAATTTTATCCATAAAATAGTATCAGCGTTCATTTCCAAAGAAAATGCTGGAACAACACTCATTAATGTTTCATCCCAATCTGACCTGCACTGTGGCAGAATGCCCAAACTGTCAGTGAAAGACTGGCGTAAAACAGGTAAATAACTGCAAGTTCTTGTATCATTGAAAATAAAGAACTTTCAACTACAGATTAGTTGCAATGAAAATAAAATGTGTTTGGGATCATGTTTTATAAATCATTGGATTTCATATTTGAAGTCACATAAATCTAGATCAGTAACAGGTTTTAATCATTAATCTTGGTGTCTAAGTCGACTACAGTGCACCAAATCTGTTTAGAAATGAGAGTTCTGTATTGTTCAGCTTGTATCAGGATGTCAAGAGGGTCTAGTGCCATTTAAAATGCAATTATAAACTAGAAGCTGATCTGCCTTCTGCATTCATTCATTTCAGAGCATAAAGAGAACTGGCATTACAATGCTAATGATTGTAATATTTAGTTGTAAACATCGAATATTCCTCTTGTAGCAAGGATATTTTTACAAGCTTAAAGAGGTTACAAAATCTACATTTAAATCAATAGGGAAGATGTTGATCCGTATTGTGCCTGTTTTCTGGAATTAAAACGAGAGCAAAATTGACCAATTTCACTTGCCCTGTACCCCATGCATCCCTGAAAAATGTCTGATACCATACTGGCCTCGGTGATAGGCAGAAAGACAGACTTACAGTGAGAGGCAGATAGCAAAAGTGAAAAAGTCTCCCAGACAGATGCAGTAGAAACAAGAGCAGGCGGAGCCAATTTTCCACCCCTTTTTTTTTACTTTTGTGGCAGGAAATGGGTGTTCTTGGGGAAAAAAATGGGTCAGAAAAATTGACCCCAGTCTTCAGAAATATGCAGAGCGAGGCAGAGAGAGAACAAGTTATAGACAAACAGAAATGCAGAAATTTAAAATTTAAACAGGAGATCAACTGTTATAACTGGCTGTAAACTACTTGTATTATATTGTACCACATTTGTATGCCAATTATTGAACCGGGATGTCAGTCACTTTGTCTCACGGAGTGGCACTAATACAGCAATAACAATTGCATCAATGGCCCGGAATTTGCGGTTCGTTCGCTGTTATTACCCCTTTGAAACTGACGGCAACTTTAGGAGTTAGCGCATGCGCATCCTAACACGAAAATTCTGAACTTGCGATCAATCAGTCACTTGGTGACACTGGCTGCTCTGTGCCTCCCGCCCTCCCCCCCGCCCACCCCAAAGAGCCGGCAATCAGTGTAATCAGGTGTGATATCTTCACAGAGCACAGCACACACAGCTCCTCACATGGCAGGCAGCTCTCTCGGAAGCCTCCGGAATCTGCCTGGTTCTGTTTATTATTAACCCTGCAGTTGCAGTACACAATACGTCCACATCCACAGTGTGGAGCTACAAACATTACAAGCTGACAGACATTACACTTCTCCCTTCTTAATGAAGAAGTTATTATAACAAACATCATACATAACTTTCATGTTTATACATAACACAGGATGTAAACTTTTTTCCCCCATATTTACAAATTCAATGTTACCACTTGTTTTCTGTTTCGAAGAGGATACCTTCACTCTCGAACAGAACCTTCCAAACCTGGTGTCGATTTGCCACACCCTGGGAGGCCATTTCCATGGCTGTAATGGTACTGATGGTGGTTGCTTGCTTACCAATTGACATATCGTACACTGACTCACGATATACTCTATATCTTTACCAAGACCCGGCCACCATAAATAACTGCATGCAAAACTCTTGGTCAAACACATTCCCAGGTGCTGGTCATGGAGGGCTCCTAATAATTTGGACCTGAATTTAGTTGGTATAACCACTCTTGCACCCCACATGATACAATCTTTATCGACTGATAATTAATTCCTACAAATGAAGAATGGATGTGTATCTTTATCTGTTACCTGGTTTGGCCATCCATTTGCAATATACTCATACACCTTTGATATCTACCAATTGCTTCAGCTGTAACTGGCAGTTCATCAATGTATGAAAAATAAAACACTTCTTCCCTATCGGGTGTAACTTGTGATGAGGAAGGAAATCTAGACATTGCATCAGCATTACTGTGATCAGCTGATCATCTGTATTCAATATCATATGTATATGCTGACAAAATCAAAGCCCATCTCTGCATTCGGGCTGCAGCTAATGTTGGAACTGGGGACTTTAGATGGAGGATTGATGTTAGGGGCTTATGGTCTGTAATGATGGTAAACTTACGACCATACAAGTATTTTTTGAAACTTCTTGACCCCAAAAATTAATCCAAAGCTTCCCTTTCAATTTGCGCATAATTACTCTCACTGGCACTGAGACCGTGTGAAGCAAAAGCAATTGGCCTCTCCTCTCCACTACGTGATACATGAGAGATCTCTGCCCAAACTCCATACGGAGAGGCATCACATGCTATCTTAATCTCCTTAGATATGTCATAGTGAACTAACATGGTGCTCTCTACCAATTTGCTTTTACGCTCCTTGAATGCTGTATCGCATTCTTTTGACCACTTCCAATGGACCTGTTTTTTCAAAAGTTTATTCAGTGGATGTAATACTGTAGCCAAATTTGGTAGGAACTTCCCATGATAGTTCAAAAGACCCAAGAATGAACAAAGTTCAGTGACATTCCTGGGAGTGGGTGCATTTCTGATTGCATCCAATTTTTCCATGGTTGGATGTAAACCATCTTTGTCTACTCTGTACCCTAAGTACGCCACTGAGTTTTCAAATAACTCACACTTATGAGCAGACACTCGTACTCTGTGCTTCTCGAGCCATTTGAGGACTTCATTCAATATGTTATTATGAATTTGCCTATTTGGTGCTGAAATTAGTATGTCATCCAAATAACATACTACCCCTTCAATACCTTGCAAAATCTGGTTCATCATCCCTTGGAATATGGCAGGGTCGGAAGACACTCGAAATGGTAGCCTATTAAATTTATATAGGCCTAAATGAGTATAGTCAAACATGACTTGGACTCCTAATCTAGTTCAAGCTGTAAGTAGGCATTCGTAAGATCCAGTTTTGAGAAGATCTGACCATCTGTCAGTGTTGTGAACAAATCTTCTATATTCGGCAATGTATTAGGGACATTACCCTCTAGAACCTGGTTTACGGTTACTTTATAATCACCATGCAATCTTACCTTACCATCGGACTTAGGTACAACAACAATGAGTGTAACCCAATTACATCGATCTATCTTACAAATAATGTTCTCAGTCTCTAGTCTTTTGAGTTCTTGCTCAACTTTCTCCTTGAGTGCATATGGTATGGAACGTGGCTTGTAGTAAACCGATCTAGCGTCCTTCTGTACCCTGACACTCGCCTTGAAGCCTTGGATCAGACGGCCCGATTCGCAGAACACCTTCGGATACTTCTTGATAACCTCATCCGTTGATGAAAATCTCGCTTCCACACAAAAAATCTTACTCCAATCCAGCTTCAGTGAGCTCAACCAATTTCTTCCTAGTAAGGAGACTTGTCTCCTTTCACTACTATTAGAGGCAAGTTCTGAAATTGATCTTTATACTTCACCAGTACGGTGGTACGACCTACCACAGGAATTTTCTCCCCCGAGTAGCCTCGCAGCTCTATCTTGGATTTCTCCAGTTGGAAATCACGCAATTTGTCGCGATGTAGTGACTCCAGTATTAGACTCAAGGATGTACCCGTGTCAATTTCCATTGGTATCTTGAATCCTGCAACATCTATGTGGATTTTGATGCTTTCCGAATCACTGTCCGTTAACCTCGTGCTCCTGATGACGTGTAACTCTAACATCTCCTCGGCCTGTTGTTGTTCTTCCATGCTATGTAGTCTCTTGGGATTTCTACTCATAGCTTTGAATGCTGGACTCATAGCTTTAAAAACTGGGTCACCCTTCAGTCGGCATGCTTTCACAAGATGCCCAGTCTTTCTGCAGAAGAAACACTCTGACTTCACGTATGGACAACTTTGAACAATATGTTGTCCCAGGCACCTATAGCGTTACTTCGAGGCTCTGTTAGAATTTCCAGTTTCTGAGACTTTGGGCCCCCATCGTCTTTTACTTTGAACCTGCAGGTGATTTACCTCGGTTGACTGACGACCGTAATCATTATTTAATTCTCGGGAATATTGTTCAGCCATGCCCATCTGCCTGACAAGCAATCTCAAAAGTCAAGTCATCCATCGTCAATAACTTCCTTCTGATCGCATCATTTTTCACCTCATTAATAAAATGATCCCGTAATGCTCGGTTTTGAAAGTTTCCAAAATTACAGTGCATCGATAGCTTTTTTAATGATACGATGTAATCACTGATACTTTCATCAGCCTTTTGATTCCGAATCCCGAAACGATAGCTTTCAGCAATTTCTAATGGTTTGGTGTTATAGTGCTGCTCCAGCTTCATTAAAATCTTTTTAAGCGCTGTGTCCTTTGGCTCGTCAGGCACAAGCAGATTTACAAGGGTTTAGTACAATGCTGGACCCACCTCCGATAAGAAGATCGCTTTCTTACGTTCCAACACAGCCCGATTCTGGACTGCATTGTCTGGAACTTTGATTATGTTATTTGCAGTGAAATACATTTCTAGCTGATCCACATATGCTTTAAAACATTCCCGGTCATGTCTATATTCCCCCAAATGTCCGATTACACCTGCCATTTTAATCTCTAGCTGTTTACACCATGTGCTGTATTTTACCTCGGATTTTTGTAGCTTTTTCCAAAGACAGAAACTTCCAAAGTCTCTCTGTCAATTAGCTGAATCCTTCACCAACAAAATTTAAGCTTTAAATCATCTGAAAAATCCCATCTCACTGCCAAATGTGATATCGTCACAGAGCACAGCACACACAGCTACTAACATTGCAGGCACCTCTCTCAGAAGCCTCCGGAATCTGCCTGGTTCTGTTTATTATTAACCCTGCAGTTGCAGTACACAACACGTCCACATCCACAGTGTGGAGCTACAAACATTATAAGCTGACAGACATTACATCAGGGCAATCAGTGAAACTGGCAAAAACTTGGGCTTTTCCTTGGTAATATTGCTGTTAAATACCTCATTAAAAGTTAGATCCTTTTGGATTAGGTGGAATTGGGATTTTAATAGTGTATTGACCATTGTACACAAAAGGAAAGGAATGGCCCCCAAGCGGTCCTGAAAAACAAATTTTAATTTTGTGGAGTGTCTAATTTCTCCATTTTAATAAAAAATTTAATTTTTAAGAAGCTTAAAAGAAGTTTGAACAAGTTTTTTCATTTTTATTTCAGGTTTCCCTTTTCCTTGTGTGAGAGCCCCAATCTTTGTAACATTTTTATAAAGTTAGAATAAAAGGAGCTTATTCACTTTCTGGTTCCCGGTCTGTGAGAATTCTGCATTGTGATTGGCTGCTTAGACTTGTGACGTCACAACAGCTTGCTCTTAATCTGATTACAACTGCACCTCAGAAAAGCTGAACTTCTCATCACAGAGATCACAAGATCATTGTGGGAAGCTTACTTCGGGACCAGCAGCGGACGTCTTTGATTCGCTGCTGATTGGAAATTATGGGCCTGTATCTTTAATGGAACGAATGACCAAAAATGCTCCACAGTTAGGTGCATTGAATATGGAGGCTGATCCAGGAAAGGAGACATTAGGATAGGTGACCAAAAACTTGATCGCAGAGCTGGGTTTTAAGGTTTAAAGGAGGGAAGAGAGGAGGAGACTGTGCAACGTTTAGGGAGAGAATTCCAGAGAGTAGGACCCACCTGACTCTAGCTCTGCTACCAATGGTGGGTCAAAGGGAGGAGAGGCTGAAGAAGAAGCCAGAGTCAGAGAACTGGAGTGTGTGTAGGAGTGAGGGGAATATGAGGCTGGAGAAAATTGAAGAGATAGAGTTAGGGTGAAATCATAGAAGGGTTTAAAAATGAGGACAAGGATTATGATTTTCAGGAATTGGGGATGGGGAGTCAGTATAAGTTAATGAGGAGAGCTGGAGTTTATGGAGTGTAGAGAATGGGAAGCCAGTCAGGACTGTATTGGAGTAGCCAAGGCAGGGATTAAGTGAGCAAAATTGCAGAGGTGAAAGTATGTAATATTTGTGATGGAGATGATTTGTCTGGTTCAGCCTGAGGTAGTGGCAGTGGTCTCCTCTTTAAAAGATCAAATATATCATATGTTAAGATATGAGTCACACAAAGTATAACATTGCATGGCACAAAAGTATGGATGTTTCACAATAGACAGTGCAAAGACATTTTTACCACTACACAAAGAAAATTAAGTTCGATCCTATGTAAGTGGAACACCAATATTTTCAGGACAAATCAATCTAATTCTGAGTTGTGCTGAAATGGGATATTGTGGTGATGTAATCCTTCTAGATACCTAGCTGAGAGCAGCTAAAATTGGCTCTTAAGCAGTGGCAAGGGAATTGAGTGACAGATAGCCCCAGGACACAACCATCTGGGTGGGAAGCAGATGCTTTACCCTCTACACTACTGGCCATTTAAAGAAGATAACTCAGTAATTTCTGTCAAGATCATTCTTGTCAAATTATTATTGTTGAATATTATAAGTAGAATTAAGGAAATGAAAATTCAGAACATCTCAAACTGGAGTATCCTCTTCATAAACCTGAAAATGAATTATGTTTATTTTTACGTGTTTATTTTGGTGCTGTGATGTTACTGCAGTCCTCAATAATTAATGACAAAGTATCCTTTGTGCAGCATTGTTTTTCTTGCCTATATTAATTATTCAGTACCATTTTGTAAGTTTTGATCCTGGAGAAGTAGAGGTGATAGAAAACATGACTGTCACAGACACTGAGAGATGTAATTGTTATATAAGAGGCACATACGAAAAGTTTAAAGTGTTATTGCGTGATATTTATTCCAGTTTCGTTAATTAGAATTGCAATGCCCTGTAATAAAAATGAATTCATTGTTCAGCATTTATCCGACAGGGCTGCTCCTGGAGCTGGCCCAGATATTAGTGGCAATGCTGTAAGTTACCTGAAGTGGCGTTATTACCTCAGGTGCTGTGGGGAATATCTGCCTCTGGAGGCTGAGCAGGGCCCTGGTGCAGCAAAATAAGTGGCTGCTGGATGTAACTGACCATTCTTCATTGGAACTTAGGATCAGGAGTAGGCCATTCAGCCCCTCAGTCCTGTGGATGCCATTCAATTAAGTCATGACTTCTTGCATTTTGCAGTTTCTGTTTCTTATTTCTTTTTTATTGCTGGTTGCTATGGTCGTTGGGATGTTGGTTGCTGTAAGTATATAGCCAATCCGAAGACCTTTGATCACTCCAGCTAAGATAAGTAGATGGCTATCATGCTACCTTTAGCTAGGAGCATGAGAGCAACTTTCTGCCTAGCTAGCATAGGGAAGTACCCAGCTCCTCCCCAGTACCTTACCATTACAGTAAAACAGCCATGAAGACTTTTGAAGAGTCAGGGAGTAAAACTTATATTCCAGCACTTCAAGCACCTCATTTGGTCTTCCATTATGCCACACCATAACATGGCCCCAAACTTATTACTAAGTATTTTGGCTAAGATTCCTCCCTCAACTAACAGCACCACAAACAGATTAACAGATAATTCATCTCATTGTTGTTGGTGGGATCTTGTTGTACAAGAATGGCTGCCATGTTTGCCTACATAACAACTGTCATTGCTTTCAAAATAATTAGTTGTATCTGAAGTGCTCTAGATTATTTCTGAGAGTTATGATCAGGTGCAAAATTAAAGACTGGACAGAAATTTCCAGGGGATAATCTGGCAGGATGCATCGGGTGGGAAAGTGTTTTTTTTTACAGCGGGTCGGGACCCCGTTGTCAACCTGAAGTCACCCGCCTTTCGCGATGTCAGGTCTGTCGGCGCTGAGCACACCTAACAGGCAGCTGCAGGGGACCCAATTAATCTCATTAACATCTAGCTGAAAGATCATTAACAAGCTTTTTTTAGCTTACCTTTTCACTTTAACTTTACGGCCACGGGAACCACGCTGTTCGGGGACTACAGCTGTCAACCTGAGGTGAGAGTTCAGTGACCATTGCACCAGCTAATTACTTGACAGCTTCAAATATACAGTAAAAGATCCCACCTGACAGATCATCACTTTCTTCAGCCACAAGTTGTATCTTAGTTCATTTCCAGCATAGATTTCCACTTTCCACTCTCCATCCAAGTTTAACCTCATTGGAAGAAATTTCTCACCATTGACAGAATGCTTCTGTCATTGCTGCTTCACCTGCAATCTATTCCATCAACATGGGTGCTATTTTGTTCCTAACACAGATGAGACTGCACATAGGGAGGTTAAAGTAACAGTGACCTCAGTTTTTATTAAGACACTCCAGAGTGAGGAACAGGCCTTAGGGGCTGGCTTAGATACAGTGCTCCCAAGGGATACTGGGATCCCTTGGCACTTCAGGGGATGTGCTCCCTGGTGGTGGAACATGGGAGTGCATGCTTTAAAGATACACAACATCACTCCCCCCCGCAAAGTCAAAGTGAAAACTATTTACAAGGTGAGGCGGTCAAGAGCCTTTCTTTCCCTGGTGGACCACCTTGGTACAAATGTCTGTTCTGGTGTGTTGGCTGTGCCCTTGCTGGGCTGGCATGTTGTTGGCACTGCAGGGCTGCTGGGTGAGCCTGGCCTTGCTGGGCTGTTGGGTGTGATGGGTTCAATTTCCTGGTCCGGGGTGGTGTCGTTGATCCTTTGGGTGTGTGTTGTGGGCTCGAAAAAGGTGGTGCCTGCTGTGGGTTGTTCAGGGCAGTGTGTGAACCGCAGCCTTGTTTGGTCCAGGTGCTTTCTGCAAGTTTGTCCATTGTCAAGTTTGACGACAAACACCCTACTCCCTTCTTTAGCTATCACCGTCCCTGCGATTCACTTGGGACCATGTCTCTAGTTTAGCACATACACAGGGTCATTCAGATCAATTTCCCGTGACACAGTGGCGCAATCATCATTTACATTTTGTTGCTGCCGCCTGCTCTCTACCTGATCATGCAGGTTGGGGTGAACCAGCGAGAGTCTGGTTTTGTGTCCTTTTCATGAGTAGCTCAGCCGGGGGCACCCCTGTGAGTGGGGTCTCGAGCGGTAGCTGAGCAGTACTCGGGACAGGCGGGTTTGGAGTAAGCCTTCTGTGACTCGTTTAAGGCTCTGTTTGATTGTTTGTACTGCCCGCTCTGCCTGCCCATTGGAGGCTGGTTTAAACGGGGCCGAGGTGACATGTTTGATCCCATTGCGGGTCATGAAATCTTTAAATTTGGCACTGGTGAAACATGGCCCGTTGTCACTGACCAGTATGTCAGGCAGGCCGTGGGTGGCAAACATGGCCCTCAGGCTTTCAATGGTGCTGGTGGCGGTGCTTCCCGACATTATTTCACATTCAATCCATTTTGAAAAACCATCCACCACCACCAGGAACATTTTACCAGGAAACGGGCCCGCATAGGCGACATGGATCCTCGACCATGGTCTGGAGGGCCAGGACCACAAACTTAATGGTGCCTCTCTGGGCGCGTTGCTCAACTGAGCACACACGCTGCATTGCCGTACACCGGACTCTAAGTCAGAGTCGATACCGGGCCACCACACGTGGGATCTGGCTATTGCTTTCATCATTACTATACCCGGGTGTGTGCTATAGAGATCCGAGATGAACGTCTCCCTGCCCTTTTTGGGTAGCACTACGCAGTTACCCCACAACAGGCAGTCTGCTTGAATGGTCAGTGTCATGTATCTTACATTATTATATATAACTGTATCCTAACATGCTATACATGACTGTAATAAGATATGACCTGTAACCACCAGCACACCTTACCACCAGGGGTGCACTTGCAAGAGACAGGTATATAAGGACAGGTCTCAGGCAAGTGCAGCATTCCAGAGCTGTGAAAAAAAGGTGCAGGTCCAGAGTGATCTTGACTTCACTATATGCCTCGGGTGAATCTGTACTGAGGGGACAGGACTTTGCAGTGGCGACGAGTTACGGGATTACAGAATCCACAGAATGGTGAACAACGGATCAGATGAAAAGTACAATGCGGGAGACAATTGGGAGGACTTTATAGAAAGGCTCCAGCAAAGCTTTATAACAAAAGACTGGTTAGGCGACGATAAGGCAGACAAGAGACGAGCCCATCTCTTGACCAGCTGTGGCTTGAAAAATACGCTTTAATGAAGGATCTGTTGGCACCCGAGAAACCAGCAAGCAAGTCGTTTGAAGAATTGAGCACACTGGTAAGAGACCACCTGAAGCCAGCGAGCAGCCTACATATGGCCAGACACAGGTTCTACAACTACAGACGCTGTGTGGGCCAGAGCATACCCGACTTCGTGGCGGAACTTTGGAGGTTGACTAGTTTATGTGAGTTCTCCGATGAACTGAGGAGAGAAATGCTGAGAGACATTTTCATTGAAGGAATAGGCCACGCAGGCATATTCCAAAAGCTCATAGAGACCAAGATCCTGACCTTAGAGGCAGCAGCACTGGTTGCACAGACATTCTTGGTAGGGGAAGAAGAAACGAGGTTGATTTACAATGCAGGTACAACAACTAACGAAATATCGGAACAAGAAGCTCACAGCACTAAACAAGCTGCTACCCCCACACACAGACAAAACCGGGAGAACAGGCTCTCGACAGCAGGCAGAAGCCATCAAGGGCCACAGGAATGGCCGTTCACACCTCATCAACCCACAATGCGAGCAATCAACTACAAACTGAGAGAAGCTCAAGAGCGATCAGCCATACGCAGCTCATTCTTTGGTGGAAACACTTTGAACAATGGAACAGGTCTGTGCTGGAGGTGTGGGGGTGGGCACTCATCAAGGAGATGTCGATTTCAGCAGGCTGTTTGCAGAAATTGTGAATATACAGGGCATTTGGCCCGCATGTGCAAAAAAACGGCAGCTCGGCTGGTATACGAATCGGATGGGTCGAAAAGCGGACCAGAAGATGGTGGGGACAGTACCCGGGACACCGATGTACAGCGGGTCAACACGATCAATGGCCGCTGCTCCTACAACAGGATGCCTCCTATGATGATGAGGGTCCTACTCAACGGGATATCTGTCAACATGGAGCTGGATAGGGGAGCGAGTCAATCTCTCATGGGCGCTCAACAATTTGAACAACTGTGGCCGCATAAAAGAGACAGACCAAAACTCACAAGGGTCAACGCCAAACTAAGGACCTATACCAAAGAAATCGTACCAGTCCTCGGCAGCGCCGCG
Source organism: Pristiophorus japonicus (assembly GCF_044704955.1). Classification (NCBI taxonomy): domain Eukaryota; kingdom Metazoa; phylum Chordata; class Chondrichthyes; family Pristiophoridae; genus Pristiophorus; species Pristiophorus japonicus. The sequence continues at coordinate 72,824,201 of NC_091979.1, forward strand.
CTCTCTGTCACACACAAAGGGACAGTGAACCAACTTCCCCTGTGGATTGTCCCCGGAGACCCTCCAGCGCTGCTGGGGAGAAGCTGGCAGGCAAAACTAAACTGGAAATGTGATGATATCCATGCCATGTCATTAGAGGAACGGACCTCCTGCTCAACAATTGTAAAGCGATTTGAACATCTCTTTCAGCCAGGTGTGGGCACTTTCAAAGGGGCCAAAGTCAAAATCTACATCACACAGGATGCTAGACCGGTCCATCACAAGGCCCTATGTGATGAGGGAAAAGATTGAACACGAACTAGACAGGCTTCTGCGGGAAGGCATTATATCACCTGTGGAATTTAGCGACTGGGCAAGTTCCATCGTCCCAGTCATGAAGCCTGATGGATCCGTACGAATCTGTGGGGACTACAAATCTACCATAAACAGAGTCTCCCTACAGGACCTGTACCCGCTGCCCAGAGCTGAGGACTTATTTGCCACATTGGCTGGAGGTAAACTTTTCTCAAAATTAGACCTCACATCTGCGTATATGACGCAAGAATTGACCGAGGAATCCAAGCTACTCACCACCATCAACACACATCGAAGCCTTTTCATGTACAATCGATGCCCATTCGGCATCAGGTCGGCAGCTGCCATATTCCAGTGCAACATGGAGAGTCTGCTCAAGTCCATCCTAGGAACGGTTGTATTTCAAGACGACATAGTTATCACGGGCAGGGACACCGACTCCCATCTCCGTAATTTGGAGGAAGTACTAAAGCGGTTGAATCAGTTAGGCCTACGAGTCAAGAAATCCAAGTGCCTGTTTCTCGCACCCGCTGTTGAATTTTTGGGCAGAAGGATTGCCACTGATGGAATCCGCCCAACAGAGTCCAAAACAGAAGCAATTCGCCTGGCACCCAGGCCCCGGAATGTCTCAGAACTGCGCGCCTTTCTCGGGCTACACAATTACTTTGGGAACTTTATGCAGAACTTAAGTATGCTGCTGGAGCCTCTCCATGTGCTACTCAGGAAGGGGTGCGATTGGTTTTGGGGGGATGCCCAGGAACGCGCCTTCAATAAGGCACGCAACCTTCTGTGTTCCAACAGTGTTTTGACTTTCTTTGACCCAGGTAAAAAGCTAGTTCTCACATGCGATGCATCAGCGTATGGGGTCGGGTGCGTTTTGCAACATGTCAAAAGTGCGGACAAATTACAACCCATAGTTTATGCCTCAAGGTCACTTTCGCGGGCAGAGCGCGGGTACGGAATGGTAGAGAAGGAGGCGCTTGCGTGCGTGTACAGTGTCAAAAAGATGCACCAATACCTTTTTGGGGCCAAGTTCGCGTTAGAAACCGACCACAAGCCCCTCACGTCCCTCCTATCCGAGAGCAAGGCAATAAACACCAACGCCTCGGCGCGAATTCAATGGTGGGCACTCATGCTGGCGTCCTACGACTATACCATAAGGCACAGACCAGGCAGACAACTGTGCTGACGCACTCAGCGGGCTACCCCTGGCGACCACGGAAGAGTCTGACGAACAGGACTGTGAGATAGTCATGGCAATCAATGTCTTTGAGTCCACAGGTTCGCCCATGACGGCTCACCAAATCAGAGCCTGGACGGCCAGCGACCCCACGTTATCCTTAGTAAAAAGATGTGTCCTAACCGGTGACTGGGCAGAGGCTCGCGATGCCTGCCCCGAGGAATTAAAACCCTTTCACAGGCGCATGCATGAGCTATCACTACAAGCAGACTGCCTGATGTGGGGCAGCCGTGTCATGCCTCTGCGAGGCAGAGAGGCGTTTGTCCAGGAGTTCCACTGCGAGCACCCGGGGATCGTTCTCACGAAGGCCATAGCCAGATCCCACGTCTGGTGGCCTGGTATTGACGCGGACTTGGAGCTCTGCGTCCGAAGGTGCACCATTTGTGCCCAACTCAGCAATGCCCCCAGGGAGGCTCCACTGAGCCCCTGGCCTACCAAACCGTGGTCGTGGGTTCACGTAGACTATGCGGGCCCATTCATGGGCAAAATATTCCTCGTAGTTGTAGATGCATTTTCAAAGTGGATCGAATGAATTTTAAACTCGTGCACAATCTCCACCACTGTGGAGAGCCTCGCAACCATGTTTGCAACGCACAGAATCCCTGACATATTGGTCAGTGACCCATGCTTCACCAGCGCAAAATTCCAAGACTTTATAATTGACCACGGCATAAATCACGTCAAGACGACACCGTTCAAGCCGGCCTCCAACGGCCAGGCGGAGAGAGAAGTGCAAATCATTAAACAAGGCATGCTTAAAATCCAAGGTCCCATGCTGTAGGATCGCCTGTCGTGACTGCTGCTGGCATACAGATCTCGTCCACACTCACTGACTGGGATCCCCCCGTGCAACTGTTGATGAAAAGGACTTTAAAAACAAGGCTCTCATTAATCCTCCCAGACATGCACGAAATCGTTGAGGCAAAGCGCCGTAAGCTGACTGAGTACCATGACAGAAATTTGAGGGGGAGATGGAATGAGATAGGGGACAAAGTGTTTGTACTAAACTATGACAGGGGTCCCAAATGGCTTGCAGGGACAGTAACGGGCAAGGAAGAAAACAGGCTACTGGTAGTACAAATGGACAATGGCAAAACCTGCCGGAGGCATGTAGACCAAGTCAAAAGCAGATTTACCAACAACACTGCGGAACCAGAGGCAGACTACAATGTGGAACTCGCACCACACCTGGTGGACAGACAGAGGGAACAACCTGAGGAAAGAGCAATCCCAACAGACAGCCCAGGCGAGTCAACAACAATCACACCAATCGAAACAGACAGCCCAGGTGAGATACCAGCAACCACACCCAAAGAAAAACAGACACCAAGGCAAACAACTGAACCACAAGTCAGACGCTCCACGCGAGAATGTAGACCACCTGAGAGACTGAACCTATAAAGACAATAAGACCTTGGGGGAGGGTGATGTCACGTATCTTACATTATTATATATAACTGTATCCTAACATGCTATACATGACTGTAATAAGATATGACCTGTAACCACCAGCATACCTTACCACCAGGGGTGCACTTGCAAGAGACAGGTATATAAGGACAGGTCTCAGGCAAGTGCAGCATTCCAGAGCTGTGAAATAAAGGTGCAGGTCCAGAGTGATCTTGACTTCACTATATGCCTCGTGTGAATCTGTACTGAGGGGACAGGACTTTATAGACAGCTCGTCCTTTCACCACTGGAATGGCTTGATTAGCTCTTGCATTTCAACAGGGATGCTGGCCCAGCTCCCATGCAGTACACAGTTTTTTAATTAGAGACAGCAGAGGATCTTGGCTGGTCCAAATCCAAATCTGGCGCACCGTGACAGGTGATTTATCATTTTCAAATGCTTCCATGACCATCAACATGTCTGCGGGCTGCGAGACCATCAACAAGTTTGCAGGCTGCGCCATTTCCACCCTCGTGGTGGGCAATGGTAGCCGACTGAGAGCATCCGCACAGTTCTCGGTGCCTGGCCTGTGGTGGATGGTATCGTTAAACGTTGATAGCGCAAGTGCCCACCTTTGTATGCGGGCTGAGGCATTAGTATTTATCCCCTTGTTTTCAGCGAACAGGGATATGAGGGGTTTGTGATCAGTTTCCAGCTCAAATTTGAGGCCAAACAGGTATTGATGCATTTTCTTTACCCCGAACACACACGCTAATGCCTCTTTCTCAATCATGCTGTCGGCCCTTTCGGCCTCAGACAAGCTCCTCAAGGCATAGTTGACAGGTTGCAACTTCCCCGCAATGTTAGCTTGTTGTAATACACACCCGAGTCCGTACGACGACACATCACTTGCTAGCACATGTCTTTTACACGGGTTATACAATACAAGCAGCTTGTTGGAGCATAAAATGTTTCTGGCTTTCTCAAAAGCAATTACTTGTTTTTTTCCCCATACCCAGTTCTCACCTTTATGCAATAACACATGTAGGGGCTCTAAGAAGGTGCTTAACCTCGGTAGGAAGTTACCAAAATAGTTGAGGAGTCCCAGGAACGACCACAGCTCTGTGACGTTCTGTGGCCTGGGCGCATTCCTGATAACCTCTGTCTTGGCGTCTGTGGGCCGAATGTCGTCCGCCACGATCTTTCTCCCCAAAAACTCCACTTCTGTTACCATGAAGACGCATTTCGACCTCTTCAGCCGCAGCCCTACGCAATCCAGTCGCTGGAGGACCTCCTCCAGGTTTTGTAGGTGCTCGACGGTGTCCCGACCCGTGACCAATAAGTCGGCCTGAAAAACCACCGTGCGTGGTACCGACTTGAGTGGGCTCTCCATATTTCTCTGCAGCCGACCGAATTCCAAACGGGCATCTGTTGTAGATGAGCAGTCCCTTGTGCGTGTTGATGCAGGTGAGGTCCGTCGAAGACTCCTCCAGCTCCTGCGTCATGCAGGCTGAAATCAGGTTGAGCTTGGTGAACGTCTTGCCTCTGCCAGCGTCGCAAATACGTCGTCTGTCTTCGGTAGCGGGTATTGGTCCTGTAGCAAGAAACGATTAATAATTACTTTATAATCGCTGCAAATCCTGACCGTGCCATCACTTTTGAGTACTGGAACAATCGGGCAGCCTGTCCAGCTCGATTTCCACTCTCTCCCTCATCATGTGAGGTACCGCTCGCACCTTGTGGTGAATGGGTTGTGCTTCTGGGACCAAGTGGATCCGCACCTTTGCCCCGGAAAAGTTTCCAATGCCTGGCTCAAAAAGGGAAGGAAACTTGTTAAGAACCTAGGTACATGAGGCCTCATCAACATGTGATAGCGCTCGGATGTCATCCGAGTTCCAGCGGATTCTGCCCAGCCAGCTCCTTCCAAGCAGTGTGGGGCCATCGCCCGGGACAATCCAGAGTCGCAGTTCGTGCAGCGTGCCCTCGTAGGTGACCTTGACCATGGCGCTGCCCAGGACAGTGATAAGCTCTTTGGTGTACGTTCTCAGTTTCGTGTGCATGGGGCTCAGGGCTGGTCTGAGTGCCTTGTTGCACCACAGTCTCTCACACATCTTTTTACTCATGATGGTTTGGCTAGCACCAGTGTCCAGTTCCATGGCTACGGGTAAGCCATTCAATTTTACATTTAGCATTATAGGTGGACATTTTGTCGAAAATGTGTGCACCCCGTGTACTTCAGCATCTGACTCCTCTCTCTGAGGCTCGAAATTGCTTTGATCTACCATGGATCGATCTTCCTCTGGCACGTGGTGGTTAGCAGGTTTTGCAGAGCTCTGAGTCATCTGGGTCACCTGAGGCCTGCAGGCAGTTGCAGACTCGTGGTTTCTGCCCTGTACATTTCTGCTCGCAAACAAAGTTCCAGTTAATTTATGAACATTGCTTGCACTTGTGTGCTGAGAGTTTTGTTTGGTGTTATCACTGGTGAACATAAACACCTGTGCTATCGCAATGGCCTTACTGAGGGTCGGTGTCTCTACAGTCAATAGTTTTCATAGGATGGTCTCGTGGCCAATGCCCAGTAAAAAAAGTCTCTGAGCATCTGCTCCAGGTAGCCATCAAACTCACATTGTCCTGCAAGTCGCCTTAGCTCGGCGACGTAGCTCACCACTTCCTGACCTTCAGATTGCTGGCATGTGTACAACTTCGCCATCAGCACGCTCTCCCTCGGGTTAAGATGCTCCCGAACCAGTGTACATAGCTCCTCATATGACTTATCTGTGGGTTTCACCGGAGCCAGAAAATTCTTCATGAGGCTGTAGGTCGATGCCCTGCACACTGTGAGGAGGACCGCTCTCCTTTTTGCAGCGCTTCCTTCTCCGCCCAGCTCGTTGGCTACAAAGTACTGGTCTAGCCGTTCGACATAGGCTTCCCAGTCCTCACCCACTGAGAACTTCTCCAGGATGTCCACAGTTTGCTGCATCTTTGCATTGGATTCGTATACTCGCCGCCAGTTATTGTGTTCCTAACACAGATGAGACTGCACACAGGGAGATTAAAGTAACAGTGACCTCAGTCTTTATTAAGACACTCCAGAGTGAGGAACAGGCCTTAGGGGCCGGCTTATATACAGTGCTCCCAAGGGATGCTGGGATCCCTTGGAGCTTCAGGGGATGCGCTCCCTGGTGGTGGAACATGGGAGTGCTTGCTTTACACATACACAACAGGTGCCCTTTATACTGTCTCACCTTAGCTCTCAGAAGCTGACCACGATCAGCCCCATTACTAGCAGCACCAGGCACACCAACAACACCAACCTTCTCTCCAATCACCTGATGCTACACAGGACAGAGGACATCAGCACCCGAGCATATTACTGCCAGGAAAGCCAGGGATGGCCTCACCATGTCCAGATTTACTTCACTTGACTTCACTAGCTGTCACATGATGCGCTAGATTGGCACCAACCCACAATCGCACCTTAAAGCCATTCCTTTCACACTCACCACCATTGCGGCGGGTACCATTATGTCTCACCATTTATTGCGACTCAATAAGCCACTTCCAGAGGTGCACACAAACATGTCCAAGAAGGCAAAGTGTTGAAAATAAAGGTTTCAATGTTCGCAGCACATTAGCAGAAACTTTACATGAACATTGGATATCACCCCCAAGTGACCACCTTCGTGTGTTGTTAGTTGGTATGATTGTACTAGGATGAGTGTGAGTGTGAGGGGTGGCTAGCAAGATGGGGATGTGATAAAATAGATAGAGATATTGGAGATGCAAGGTAAGTTGGCGTGAGTCAGGATGTGCAGGAGTAGGGTAGAGAAGGCAGAGTGATGGGGATATGATGAGAGGCACAATAGAATGAAGTTGAGTGTGGCTTTGTACTAACATTTTGTGATCTAATTAGGTAATTGAAAGGTTTGTGCCACTGCAGCCAGGTCTTCCTGATGACATCCCTGCTTGTGTCCTCCTGTGCAATCTGCAACCAGGCTGTGTTAGTTTCCTGGGGAGGTCTCTTCCACCCATTGGAAGGGAAGAGGGCCTCCCTGACTGCTGTGACTCAGTTCATAAGCATATGGAGGAAGTCATGGGAGAGCCTGGGTGCAGCCCTGAACCTCTGTGCTGTCATTGTCAGTGTTTACAGCACTTCAATGCTGTAGAACACTGACAGCACAAATGTCAAAATAAAGTTGGCCATGGTCCCTTTAAGGAAACCGGCTGATGACGTGTCATGAAATGTCATCACCAGACCCGCTTCCTCTAATTGGACTGGAAAACACGTGGGTGGACTTAACATGCCCTGTCAAGGGAAAATCATTTTGGACAGCAGGATGGAGCCAGCAGCGGAGTCGGGACCACCACCGACGACGCCCACCCCGGACCTACCGAGGTGAGCAGAATCCCGGCCTATGTCTTTACTACTATGACCACTGAAGAGTCTTTTGGATTTTCCTCTGCAATATCAAGCAGCATGAAAATGAAAAGAAAGGAGCTGACGAGGATTACCGTTAGATTCCCACTTTTGTTAGTGTCACTGAGAGTATCCATTCCCATCTCCCCAGCAGAGATGTCAGCTGCCCATTCCTTTATTTCCCTGTGGCATTTAAATGATGGTGAGGAGCGGGGCTATGAAAAACTGCCAATTTCCCTGCCCACTGCCTTAATGTCACCGAAGCAAGGAACTGCGATGAGAGGAATGGCAGTACATCCAAGGGAACTGGTGGAAAGCCTGCTGTTTTCAACCATCGCATGGAGAGGGCCAAGTAGTGGTCATTTTCCCTCTATTCAGGCTTCTTACTTGCACCAAGAGTCCTTTCAGCTCCTGATGAGCCATTTTTAACACATTAAAAAAAAATTTCTTCAGAACGCTTCTGCTCCCTTTAAAGTTGATTTTCCTGCACAGATGTAACATGGAGGCCCCCTTGCATATTTAAAATGAGTGGCGTCAAAATGGTGTCAGGGTGGCAATTGGATGTTCTGACCAATCCTCTTTCATTGACGAACAAGCTCCACAGAAAAATCCAGTCTTTTGTATGGAAAATGCTTTTGACAAACTAGAGGGAAATAAGGTTGGACATTGCAATAGCTCTGGCCACAATCTTCCCATCCTCCTTAGATATGGGAGGGGTTCCAGACGACTGGAGGGTTGCAAATGTTATATCCCTGTCCAAAAAACGGTAGATGAATAAACCCAGCCACTAGAGGCCAATAAGTCTAATGTCAGTGACGGAAAATTTTTAGAGACATCCCTCATGTATTTATCTAGCTTTCCCTTAAATACATCCATAAGAACATAAGAAATTGGAGCAGGAGGCCACCTGACCCCTCGAGCCTACTCCGCCATTTAATAAGATCATGGCTGATCCGATCATGGACTCAGCTCCACTTCTCTGCCCGCTCCCCATAACCCTTTACTTATCGCTCAAGAATCTGTCTATCTCCATCTTAAATATTTTCAATGACCCAGCCTCCACAGAGAATTCCATAGATTTACAACCCTCTGAGAGAAGAAATTCTTCCTCATCTCAGTTTTAAATGGGCAGCCCCTTATTCTGAGACTATGTCCCCTAACCTTAGTTTCCCCTATGACTAGAAATATCCTCTCTGCATCCACCTTGTCGAGCCCCCTCATTATCCTATATGTTTTGATAAGATCACCTCTCGTTCTTCTGAACTCCAATGTGTATAGGCCCAACCTACTCAACCTATCTTCATAAGTCAAGCTCCATGTTCCACATACTCACCACTCCCTGAGTCAAGAAGTTGCCCTGAATTCCTTATTGGATTGCTTATATTGATGGCCCCTAGTTTTGGACTCCCCTAAGAGGACATAGCTTCTGTTCATCTACTCCATCTAGCTCCTTTATAATTTAAAGACCTCTATCAGATCACCTCTCAGTTTTCTCTTTTCTGGAGAAAGGAGCCAAGTCTGTTTAGTCTTTCCTGACAGTTCGATGCTCTCAGTTCAGGTATTATGCTTATACATTTTTCTCAAGTGCTCCTATATCCTTTTTGTAATATGGAGACTTAAAAAAAAATTGTATTTTGCTTCATTGCTTAACAAAGAGAGCGGGATCTCCTGTGAAACCATTCCGATGAACACAAGTGTCATGTTTTTTAGGCTATTTCTGTAAAGGATTCAATTGAAGAGCTCCAAAGATCATGGTAAAGTGAATGAATATGTGTTTGCAATCTAATGGTTATGATCAGCAAAATGCCACACATCTCATTAACAATGCACGATCATTGAATGTTTTACAATATCAAGCCTTCACACATCTGAGTACAACACACAATTTTAACAGTCAACCGCTGCTATTCAAAGGCTTTCTAATTATTTACTCTCTAAAGGAATATAAATGCATTTCTCAAAGGGATTTGCCTCAGTCGGTGGTAGCATTATGAACTTAATGATTTACTACATTCTGAATACCTTCACATATTTAGAGTTTTGTAAAGGTTTGAATTTGATTCAGTAAATAACACCTTTTGTAACTAAAAGCAGGTGGGTATAATTTTGCTGGAAATCTAATGTTGCAGCTGCAATTGAAACCTGCATGTATTAGAGATATATTATTTTTGTTTTACATTACACTCTGTAGCTGAGGTTAAGCATTTTATTGTCAATGTGCTTTTATTTGTTTTTAAGACAAAAATATGGAAGGGGGTAGGAGGAGAGCAAACAAAAATGAAAAATGAACAGTTGAAGCAAACAGTCGAATGATTATAATGCTGATTGCTCAACCAGATGATTGGGTTCAAGAACAATGTGTTTCTGTCACTTAAATCTCCCTGTAAAATTAGGCTGAATCACCAGTTCTTGTTCAGGCTTTGAGAAGCAGTGCCCCATAACACTGGAATTATGTACTTTTAGCTGACAGAAAGTTGACGTTCCACCATGAGTCCCAGTTATTTGTCAATCAACGAGCAGCTCTGGGAATGTGTTGGGCACATTGGCAAGTTAGAAGTTCATAATCAAACTGATCTGTATAACTATAACTGGTCTGGAGGATAAACAGGAAAACAGTGGGGTGCTGATGAAAGGAACAGATGGATTATGTTCTGTTCCATATGTCTGATTATTATCTACCATGAGTGATTAATGTCTTCTCTCTCTTAGGAAGTCCCTCGGAGTCGAGGATGATTAATGTATAACTTTAGTGACTAGTGTGACCAACATAGGCAGAGGGATACATTAACCATGATATAGAATGGATGTTTAGATAAATAAGTTGTCAATAAACTGTTCTTGAAAAGATACCAAACATATAACTCATGAGGTCTTACCTGCCAAATGGTTTTGCTCTCATATTGGACCCAAAGCTACTCCTTCGTACTATATAGATTGATTATCAATGCTGTAAATGAATAAAGTTTGTTCCATATACTCCACAATTAAGTGTCTCGTGCTTACTTGAAGCATGTCTTTGAGAACCGTAGATGGAAGGAGATTGACTAATGGTTGACTCAACAGAATGGTCATGAAAAAAATGAACGTCAAAACCCTCACAGATCAAACAGACATGATTGTGAAATACTGGAACAAGTGGCTTGCTGGGTAGTTGGAGAAATGGAGCAAGAAGAAAACTGAAGAAAGATGAATGGGCATGCATAGCTTCTAGAACTTGAGGGAAAATAATAAAGTAGAAAAAGAAAGCAAAGTGTATAAAACACAGGATTACATAGAATATACAGTACAGAAACAGGCCATTCGGCCCAACCAGTCCATGCCTGTGTTTATGCTCCACTCGAGCCTACTCCCACCTTTCCTCAACTAACTGTATCAGCATAACCCTCTTTTCCTTTCTCCCTCATATGCTTGTCTAGCCTCCCCTTAAATGCATCTACACTATTCGCTTCAACCATGCCCTGTGGTAGCGAGGTCCACATACTCACCACTCTTTGGGTAAAGAAGTTTCTTCTGAATTCCCTATTGGATTTCTTGGTGACTATCTCACGTCGATGACCTCTAGTTATGCTCTTCCCCACAAATGGAAACATTTTCTCTGTATCCACTCTAACAAAACCTTTTATAATTTTAAAGACCTCTATTAGGTCACCCCTCAGACTTCTTTTTTCAAGAGAAAAGACACCCAGCCTATTCATCCTTTTCTGATATGTATACCCTCGCATTTCTGGTTTCATTCTTGTAAATCGTCTCTGCACCTTCTCCAGTGCCTCTGTATCCTTTTTATAATATGGCGACCAGAACTGTAGGCAGTACTCTGTGTGGTCTAACCAAGGTTCAATACAGGTTTAGCATAACCTTCCTACTTTTCAATTCTATACCTCTAGAAATAAACCCGAGTGCATGGTTTGCTTTTTTTATGGCCTTGCTAACCTGTGTCACAAAATGTGAACATAAAAATAAAGTTAAACAGAGTCAGAAGTAAATGGAAATAAAGAGGCAGAAGGGCTGTAATTCCATAGCTAAAAAAAAGGAATCAGATAATTAAGCAGGAAATTACTTAAGTTGTCATTTTTAACTAGTTAAATATTTAATATAGCAAGAGCTCTGTAGACAGCAAAAAGAAAATAAATTTCATATATAATGTGGAAAAGAGCAAGGAGGAAAAAGCAGATATTACAATACACTGATCTTGAGCCAACACTTTTCACAGGCAATAAAATTGTATGGGGGTGAAATTGCCCCTTTTTATAGCCCCATTAGCTTCTCAGGGTAGGGGGGCTAACGGGGCAGAGGAGACTTTTTGCCCGGGGAAGGGGTTGCTACCACCTCCCGGGAAATTGCCGAGGAGTTTTCGCCCCAGGCTGCCGCGCAACAGGCGATGACGTCATCGCCATTCTGTGGCGACTCCTCACCGTCCCACGCCAATCCCTTAACACCTGCGGGGGAAATTGCCCCGCAGGCCGTGAGGCTGGCCCAAGGGATGCCAACACCAGCTTCGCGGGTCGCGATGCTGGCTGGCATCCGCTCTCGGGGTGCTCCTTAAAGGGGAGGGCGTCAGTGCCCTGGGTTGCTATTTTTCGAGTTGGCTCTATGATACCGAGTATGGTCCAGGCTCCATTGGGCAGCCCGGCACTCTGTTTTGGGTTCAGGGCTGCAGGCCCGGTCCGACACTGCCCTGGTGGCCTAGTGGAGGCCATCAGAGGCCTTGCAGAGTGCACAGCGGCCCTCCCCTTAAGGCAAAAGGGAGGGGCATTGAAGCGCGTCAGCGCCACATGGAGCATCTGCGTAGCGCCCCAGTAACTGCCCCCAAAGGAAGTGGAGCCCGTGAGATTGCGCTCCGCTTCCTTTGAGGGGTGGTAAGCCGAATTGAGTGGCGGGGGCAGGACTCATGAGACGAGCACAGGACGTCCCGGCCCCAGATGGTTACCGCCCCCAATCTGTGACTGTCTTTTTGCTTTTGTTCCAATCTAACTGCTTTATGCCCCATTTTCTGCCTTTCTTATCTTCCACCTTTTTCTCTCCCTGCATGGCTGGCATATACTTTCCTCTTTTATTTTATTGCTTATGTCTTATTCTTTCCTCATTTCTATCTCTTCCCTCTTCTGTATGTCTTTATCTGCCTCTCACACATATTCACTTTCTATCTCTTACCTGTTGTAAGGCTTGGGTTATGCCGCAACATGCACTGTGTAGGAAGTAGGTACTGGAACCTTGTGGGGAGAGGGTATGAGAGAGGTGCAGCAACACGCATGGGTCAGAGAAAATGTATTCCTGGGAAGGGGCTGCAGCTGAAAAAAAGTAATGGGTTGTGGTTGGTGCATTGGAGGGAATTGACAGAGGAGACCATGGTCAGGGAATGAACGCGGCGGGGTTGGAAGCAATAGTGGTAGAAGGGGACACGGTGCGCGACTAGGAGGACCCAGGTGGTTAAAAGTCTGGAGGAACTGGGGGCCTGTGATGTGTGGGTGATCAGAGAAGGGTTTAGGGAACATTGGGGGTCAGGGAACACTGGAAGAGCTGGATGTGGGAGCAATGGGTTGAGTTGTGGATTATTGAGAAAAGGTGTGATGTGGATTACTGTGGGAGGCTGGGCTGTAGGAGCACTGAGCAGGAAATAGGGTTTGGGAACACCAAGGGCTGGATTTTCCCGACATTTGCGCTCTGGGTTTTGCCCCGGAGCAGGGTGAAAGGCAGAGTTCAGGGCTCCTGCGCCCCTTCACGGTCCTCTGGTCCGTTTTTGCGGCGGCGCTCAGCAGCACCGCCGGGAAGAGCTGCGCCAGGTGTGCAACGCCTCTCGTTGCGACACCGGCAGTACTTTGGCCTTTTATCCAATCCGTCCGCCTGGAAGTATGCCTGCAATGATCTCCTGGGAAATCAGTTCAGTACAGCATAGTCAGCAGCGGTGAGGAAGGTAAAATACTCAGAAGATAAGTGCGAGTGTTTGTTCTTTTAATTTTTTTCGTGATTTGTGTTGTGGTGGCATGGACAATGTTTTTTTTTAAGGTACCCCCCCACCCCCAGGCCTCACTTCGAGCACACACGACCCGGCAGTTTAGTTCACGAGATTCCCATCCTTGCACCACGAAAAGTGTACAATGCTTCCCTTCGCACTGCGCCCCTTGACGCAGGGCCCAGATGCCGAAACTTGAATACATTCAATGAGCTAGCCTCAACTGCTTCCTTGGGCAGAGAATTCCACAGATTCACAGCCCTCTGGGAGAAGAAATTCCTTCTCAACTCGGTTTTAAATTGGCTCCCCCGTATTTTGAGGCTGTGCCCCCTAGTTCTAGTCACCCCGACCAGTGGAGACAACCTCTCTGCCTCTATCTTGTCTATCCCTTTCATTATTTTAAATGTTTCTATAAGATCACCCCTCATCCTTCTGAACTCCAACGAGTAAAGACCCAGTCTACTCAATCTATCATCATAAGGTAACCCCCTCATCTCCGGAATCAGCCGAGTGAATCGTCTCTGTACCCCCTCCAAAGCTAGTATATCCTTCCTTAAGTAAGGTGACCAAAACTGCATGCAGTAATCCAGGTGCGGCCTCACCAATACCCTGTACAGTTGCAGCAGGACCTCCCTGCTTTTGTACTCCATCCCTCTCGCAATGAAGGCCAACATTCCATTCGCCTTCCTGATTAACTGCTGTACCTGCAAACTAACTTTTTGGGATTCATGCACAAGGACCCCCAGGTCCCTCTGCACCGCAGCATGTTGTAATTTCTCCCCATTCAAATAATATTCCCTCTTACTGTTTTTTTTTCCAAGAAGGATGACCTCACATTTTCCAACATTGTATTCCATCTGCCAAACCTTTGCCCATTCGCTTAACCTATCTAAATCTCTTTGCAGCCTCTCTGTGTCCTCTACACAACCCGCTTTCCCACTAATCCTTGTGTCATCTGCAAATTTTGTTACACTACACTCTGTCCCCTCTTCCAGATCATCTATGTATATTGTAAACAGTTGTGGTCCCAGCACTGATCCCTGTGGCATACCACTAACCACCGATTTCCAACCCGAAAAGGACCCATTTATCCCGACTCTTTGCTTTCTGTTAGCCAGCCAATTCTCGATCCACGCTAATACATTTCCTCTGACTCCGCATACCTTTATCTTCTGCAGTAACCTTTTGTGTGGCACATTATCGAATGCCTTTTGGAAATCTAAATGCACCACATCCATCGGTACACCTCTATCCACCATGCTCGTTATATCCTCAAAGAATTCCAGTAAATTAGTTAAACATGATTTCCCCTTCATGAATCCATGTTGCGTCTGCTTGATTGCACTATTCCTATCTAGATGCCCCGCTATTTCTTCCTTAATGATAGCTTCAAGCATTTTCCCCACTACAGATGTTAAACTAACCGGCCTATAGTTACCTGCCTTTTGTCTGCCCCCTTTTTTAAACAGAGGCGTTACATTAGCTGCTTTCCAATCCGCTGGTACCTCCCCAGAGTCCAGAGAATTTTGGTAGATTATAACGAATGTATTTGCTGTAACTTCCGCCATCTCTTTTAATACCCTGGGATGCATTTCATCAGGACCAGGGGACTTATCTACCTTGAGTCCCATTAGCCTGTCCAGCACTACCCCCTAGTGATAGTGATTATCTCAAGGTCCTTCCTTCCCACATTCCCGTGACCAGCAATTTTTGGCATGGTTTTTGTGTCTTCCACTGTGAAGACCGAAGCAAAATAATTGTTTAAGGTCTCAGCCATTTCCACATTTCCCATTATTAAATCCCCCTTCTCATCTTTGAAGGGACTAACATTTACTTTAGTCACTCTCTTCCGTTTTATATATCGGTAAAAGCTTTTACTATCTGTTTTTATGTTTTGCGCAAGTTTACTTTCGTAATCTATCTTTCCTTTCTTTATTGCTTTCTCGTCATTCTTTGCTGTCGTTTAAAATTCTCCCAATCTTCTAGTTTCCCACTAACCTTGGCCACTTTATACGCATTGGTTTTTAATTTGATACTCTCCTTTATTTCATTGGTTATCTACGGCTGGTTATCTCTTCTCTTACCGCCTTTCTTTTTCACTGGAATATATTTTTGTTGAGCACTATGAAAGAGCTCCTTAAAAGTCCTCCACTGTTCCTCAATTGTGCCACCGTTTAGTCTGTGTTTCCAGTCTACTTTAGCCAACTCTGCCCTCATCCCACTGTAGTCCCCTTTGTTTAAGCATAGTACGCTCGTTTGAGACACTACTTCCTCACCCTCAATCTGTATTACAAATTCAACCATACTGTGATCACTCATTCCGAGAGGATCTTTTACTGGGAGATCGTTTATTATTCCTGTCTCATTACACAGGACCTGATCTAAGATAGCTTGCTCCCTTGTAGGTTCTGTCACATACTGCTCTAAGAAACAATCCCGTATGCATTCTATGAATTCCTCCTCCAGGCTACCCCATGCGATTTGATTTGACCAATTTGGGCGTAGTTTATAGGCCCCCATAATTACTGCCATTTCTTTTTCACATGCCTCCATTATTCCCTTGATTATTGTCCGCCCCACCATGAAGTTATTATTTGGGGGCCTATAAACTACGCCCATCAGTGACATTTTCCCCTTACTATCTCTAATCTCCACCCACAATGATTCAACATTTTGTTCATTAGAGCCAATATCGTCTCTCACAACTGCCCTGATATCATCCTTTATTAACAGAGCTACCCCATCTCCTTTCCCTTCTTGTCTATCTTTCTGAATTGTCAGATACCCCTGTATGTTTAATTCCCAGTCTTGGCCACCCTGCAACCACGTTTCTGTAATGGCTACCAAATCATACCCATTTGTAATGATTTGTGCCGTCAACTCATTTACTTTATTTCGAATGCTGCGTGCGTTTAGGTAGAGTGTTTTAATACTAGTTTTTAAACCATGATTTTTAGTTTTGATCCCTCCTGCAGCCCCTTTATATTCATACATATTGTCCCTTCCTATCACCTTGTGGTTTACACTTACCCCAGTGCTACTCTGCTCTGTTGCCTCCTGCCTTTTGCATTCTTTCTTGGGATCCTGTTCATCTGAGCTCTCACCCACTCTAACTAGCTCAGAGCCCTCTCCTGGGTTCCGAATACTCCTCGCATTGAGGCACCAAGCTTTCAGGCTTGCCTTTTTATTACACTTTGACCCTTTAGAATTTTGCTGTACAATGGCCCTTTTTGGTTTTTGCCTTGGGTTTCTCTGCCCTCCACTTTTACTCATCTCCTTTCTGTCTTTTGCTTCTGTCTCCATTTTGTTTCTCTCTGTCTCCCTGCATTGGTTTCCATCCCTCTGCCATATTAGTTTAACTCTCCCCAACAGCACTAGCAAACACTCCCCCTAAGACATTGGTTCCGGTCCTGCCTACGTGCAGACCGTCCGGTTTGTACTGGTCCTACCTCCCCCAGAACCGGTTCCAATGCCCCAGGAATTTGAATCCCTCCCTGCTGCACCACTGCTCAAGCCACGTATTCATCTGAGCTATCCTGCAATTCCTACTCTGACTAGCACATGGCACTGGTAGCAATCCCGAGATTTCTACTTTTGAGGTCTTACTGTTTAAATTTAGCTCCTAGCTCCTTAAATTCGTCTTGTGGGACCTCATCCCGTTTTTTACCTATATCGTTGGTACCTATATGCACCACGACAACTGGCTGTTCACCCTCCCTTTTCAGAGTGTCCTGCACCCGCTCCGAGACCCTTGCACGAGGGAGGCAACATACCATCCTGGAGTCTCGGTTGCGGCCACAGAAACGCCTATCTATTCCCCTTACAATCGAATCCTCTATCACTATCGCTCTCCCACTCTTTTTCCTGCCCTCCTGTGCAGCAGAGCCCGCCACGGTGCCATGAGCTTGGCTGCTGCTGCTCTCCCCTGATGAGTCATCCTCCTCAACAGTATCCAAAGCGGTGTATCTGTTTTGCAGGGGGATGACCGCAGGGGACCCCTGCACTACCTTCCTTGCACTGCTCTTCCTGTTGGTCTTCCATTCCCTATCTGGCTGTGTACCCTTTACCTGCGGTAAGACCAACTCGCTAAACGTGCTATTCACGTCATTCTCAACATCATGGATGCTCCAGAGTGAATGCACCCTCAGCTCCAATTCCGCAACGCGGACCGTCAGGAGCTGGAGGCGGATACGCTTCCTGCAGACGTAATCATCAGGGACACCGGAAGCGGCCCTGATTTCTCACATAGTACAGGAGGAGCATAACACGTGTCTGAGCTCTCCTGCCATGACTTACCCCCTAGATTAAGTTAATTTGGCAACAACAATGCTGAATGTTACTTACTGATATAGAAAAGAAAAAGAAAAACTACTTACCAATCACCAGCCAATCACTTACCCCCTTGGCTGTGACGTCACCTTTCGATTTCTTTTTACTTTTTTGCCTTCTGTCCCACTGCAGCTGCACCGGTCCGCATCTCGCTGACCCCGGACTCGCACTGCTCCAAGCTCCCGCCTCCTCGAACTGCCCGACTCCCGCTGGCCTTTATAGGCCTCTCGCCGATCCCGGACTCGCACTGCTCCAAGCTCCCGCCTCCTCGAACTGCCCGACTCCCGCTGGCCTTTATAGGCCTCTCGCCGATCCCGGACTCGCACTGCTCCAAGCTCCCGCCTCCTCGAACTGCCCGACTCCCGCTGGCCTTTATAGGCCTCTCGCCGATCCCGGACTCGCACTGCTCCAAGCTCCCGCCTCCTCGAACTGCCCGACTCCCACTGGCCTTTATAGGCCTCTCGCCGATCCCGGACTCGCACTGCTCCAAGCTCCCGCCTCCTCGAACTGCCTGACTCCCACTGGCCTTTATAGGCCTCTTGCCACAGTGTGAGGAATAGAATCTGAGAGCACTGAGCATAAATTGGTTTCTGGGAATATTGAGGAAGGAGATTGGGGTTGGGAGATGCAGAGGTAGCTGAAGAGAAGGCTTGGGAATAGATCTCAAGTATTTATTCTAATATTTTACACAACACTACCTTTGCACTTCTTCTTTGCCTCTAAATTGATATACTTTCCTTCTTAAATACCCAGATTGTCACTACAAATTTTTAAATTGGAAAATATGATCCTAAATTGAGAGGCCCAGGTTTAGAATTGGCTGGGTTTGGTAATGGAGCATGAGCCAGCGTGTAACACAGGAGATATGGTACGGAACACATGAGAGTTGGTGATGGAGAACAAGTGAGGGGCACTGGCGAGACAGTACATGCGAAGAGCCTGTGAAGACATTTGGATCTACTGAAAGATGTTTTTACTTTGGGTGGAGGTGTGATTAAAATGTAGGCCTGCATGGTTTGTGGTGGTGGGGATAAACTGGTTCATTATAGTAGTCCAAATCATATTGGGAGGAAATGTCCCATTATATAGAACAATGTCTTCGAAAGGAGCAAAACCAAAACCTCAGGTCTCTGAGAGCATGCCTCTGCAGATGAAATGTTGGATGGATTTCCAGCAGGACATGGCTAATCTTAGAATTAAGTTTAATGGGATCAAGGGGTATGGAGAGAAAGCAGGAAAGGGTTACTGAGGTTGAATGATCAGCCATGATCTTATTGAATGGCGGTGCAGGCTCGAAGGGTCAAATGGCCTGCTCCTGCACCTAATTTCTATGGGCCCAAGTTTCCACATGATTTGCGCCTGATTTTTAGGAGCAACTAATGGAGAACGGACTATCTTAGAAATCGCAATTCTCCACATTTTTTTTTCTGCAGTTCTAGTCAGGTAGAACTTTTCTACTTTGGAACAGAATTTTTTCTTCAAAAGGGGGCGTGTCCGGCCACTGACGCCTGATTTCAAAGTTTCCACTGTGAAAACGTAATCCAAACTAAGTTAGAATGGAGCAAGTGAGGATTTTTGTAGAAATGAAAAAACCTGTTCTACACATTAAAAAATCAGGTGCAGGTTACAAATTAGGCGTCCAGAACGAGGTGGAGGGGGGGGAAGGGAAGTCATTAAATTCTACAATAAATCCTTATTTATACTTCTACAAATATTATACAAATAAATCCAACCTGAATAAACATTTATAAGCAAAGAAAAGATTAAATAAACCATCTTCCTACCTGTGTGAAAGTGCTTCAGCCAGGGATAATGCTGCAGCCATTCGTTGCCGCTGAGCGGGAGGGGGGAGGAGGAGGAGAAAGCCGTTCGTTGCCGCTGTGCGGGAGGGGGGAGGAGGAGGAGAAAGCCATTCGTTGCCGCTGAGCGGGAGGGGAGGGGGAGAAAGCCGTTCGTTGCCGCTGAGCGGGGGGGGGGAGGAGAAGGAGACAGCCGTTCGTTGCCGCTGTGCGGGGGGGGGGGGGGGAAGGAAACAGCCGTTTGTTCCCGGAGGGGGGCGGGGGAAAGGAGACAGTGAGAAGATTGCAAGAAGCCTCAGTGCTGATGGCAATGTGCTTTTATGTTCAAAAATGAACAGCTAAAAAGAATTCCAAAAATGGTCGAGTGCCGATGTTTTTTTCACACTGCGCGTGCGCGAACCCTCCAACGCGCACGCGCAGCGGTGCCGGCAGGAAAAAAAATAATTTAAATAGTACCCACCCCCTCCCACTTACAAAATCGGCGCGAGTGTAGGCTCCGCCCCCCTGGGCGCCGCGCCAGGCAGACAAGGAGCTGCAAAGCGCTCCAGAATCGCAATTTTTTTTTTAGGCGCCGTTTTAGGCACGAAAAACGGGCGCCCAGCTCGGAGGGGCGCCTGTTTTTTTTCGTGTGGAAACTTGGGCCCTAAGTTTCTATGTTTCTATTTAAGTTCTTTTGTGTTCAATGATTTGAGGATTTATATAGGGTTGGAGCAGAGAACACTAAGAGGAAATTTGATAGAAATATTTAAAATCATGAAGGGTTTAGATCGAGTAAATAAAGAGGAACTGTTTCCAATGGCGGAAGAGTCAATAACGAGAGGGCACCGATTTAATGTGATTGGCAAAAGAACCACGAGGGAAAACTTTTTTATGTAATGAGTGGTTAGGCTTTGGAATGCTTTGCCTGATAGGGTGGTGGATACAGATTCAATACCAGCCTTCAAAGGGGAATTGGATAAATACTTGAAGGAGAAAAAATTGCAGGGATATGGGGAGAGAGCGTGGGAGTGGGACTGACTGGATTGTTCTTCAGAGGAGCCAGCGCAGACTCAGTGGGTGAAATGGCCTCCTTCTATGCTGTACGATTTTATGATTCTATGGTCAGCCAACTGGCCACTCAAAGAAATTGAAAAAAAAATAATTTATGCAATTTGTTTGCTAGTTCCAGATTGGTAGCATTGACAGAAATTTGAGTGATCTGATTGTTTGCTTTTCTTTGGCTTGCTGGTTTCTGACTAGAAGCTTTTTCTGCACATTGTATATTCAAGCAAGTCTGCATTATTAACAGCAGATAGTGAGCTAATCAGAACAACAGGACAGACATTTTTCAGGCTATGTAAACATTTAAAATCTGATGTTCACATTTAATATGCAATGCATGCTATAAAGAAGGCTGTAATGTACATGTTTATTACAGCATTTTTATAAGCTGTAACAGCAATCAGAGCATGTTTATTTATAACATATAGCGTACAAACATCAACTTTATTTTTGAGAATAAAGAACTTTTCCAATTATGGGGTCCAAGAATATATTTTTGAATGGTTAAATAAGTGAAATTCGCAAGATAAATATGTAAGAATAAAATTACAATGCATTTGGATCATGCTTTGAATATATTCCTATGAGGAATGATTAAAATCTGCAAAGCTATGCAATCTAAATCACAGACTTTACTTCTAATGAACACAAATGTTCTACACCAAGGAAAAGTTTAATGATTATTTGAATATTTGGCAGTTGCTTAATTTTGTCTGACAAATCGAATAAACTGGTCACAAGAATATATTCTTTTGGCTACAATCCATCATCAGTGACACAGGGAGGTCTGAGCACGTGACTGTGTAATTAAGATTAGTTATGTGCGACCGTCTGTACAGCTCTTTGAAATCCAGCTATAGGAATCTTGCAGCTCGCGACCAGGACCGATTCACAGTCGTAGTTGTCATATCATGTCTCCATGCAGCACATAAAGAGCACGGTGTCATACAGAGGTTAACAATCTTGTTTCGTTGCTCTGTGGTTGGGGATTTCAGCTGCAGCACAGCCTGACTTGTGAATTCTCCAGTCATACACAGGGCAGAGACAATGCCAGATTTCTGGAGAATAGGGTGAACTGGGACAAAGAATCACGACAGAAGGGCAATAAAATAAAATTATTTAATATATCCCAATGCCTAGTATTTGCTTCTACCTCGGGCTTAACCCTAAATGCAGAAGCTCATCAGATCTATTCTGGTTTTACTGGCCAGGACCTAGACGAAATGTGTAAGACTGTCCAGTACCGTGAATCTATCTTTGTCGCTAGCTGCAAGTGTCCTATAGCAGGATATTAAAGAGCTGTACAGACAGTTACACATAACTAACCTTAATTACACAGTCACATGCTCAGATCACTGTGTGACACTGATGATGTATTGTAGCAAAAACTATGTTCATGTGACCAGTTTATGCAATTTATCAGACAGAACTGAGTAACAATGCTAATGCGAGTAGAAGTTGCTAATGAACTGCGTACATGACCTGAGATCAAGTGAGTGTCTCTTCCACTGGTCTGCTGGCATTTCAACTAATATTTAATGGAGTCTATCCACTCCCACAGCTACCCTCACCCCCAGAATCAGAGGATCTTTTTAACATATGTAACTATTTTTACAAAAACAGAAAATGCTGGAAACACTAAGCAGATCAGGCAGCACCTGTGGAGAGAGCAGCTCCATCATCAGAGCTGGAGAGTGCTACAGATGAACAACATGAAGAGGGAAGAGTACAAAGGGTGGACTGGGGGAGAGGGAGACACGCACACCAGAAGACTTAAAATGATCAGTAAAGTGCTTCAGTGATAAATAGGAAAAGGTCAAATGACAAAAGTAATATCAGCAAAGAGGCTAATGATGAGGGAAAGCAAAGAAAATAAAGATATTTATGAGACACAGATTATGTAAATAGAACAGGAGGTGGGGGCAAGGTAGGTAGAAGTGGAAACACAAAAAACTGACAAAGCCGAGTGTGCTTCAGCATCATAGATCGACACCAAGGATACACATGCACTTTCATCCCTTCAGCATGGTGTTCCAACAGAGCAGCGACAGATAATGAATATCTATATGCACAAATTCAAAAGGATCTTGATGAGCTCCATCAGTTGGTGCAGAAATGCAATTTAATACAGGGAAATGTAAGGTTATGACATTTGGTGGAGGGCAGATTGATGACGTGGATTATGTGCTAAATGGGAATGTACTTGAGGTACATTTAAGCACTTTACAGGTCATTGTATTTCTTTGTGTGTGTTTGTGTATGTTTGCTCCCTTCCCCCCAGTCTTTGTCCTATTTCTTTTATGTGAGGATCATCGATAATAATCTCTAGTTTTGATGAAGGGGACTGCACTCTCCACCAGATGTTGCCTGACCTGCTAAGTGTTTCCAGTATTTTCTGGTTTTTATTTCAAATTTCCAATTTCTGTTTCTATTATTTGATTGTAGCTGTTTTATACTGGGTTCACACGGGTGTTTATGGCGAGGGCTCCTTTCTGGGCGTGTCACATTCACTACGAGCGGCTGCTGGGAAGATTAATTTTTTCGCAGGTGGCTGGACCTTAGCAGACAATCTCTTGGGGCAGCTGCCAGCTGTGTGAGACCACACATCAGGAATCAACAGCACAAGCTCTCCGCTAAAACCAGGATAAAAGCAGTACATTCTATCCTGTTTGAGATTATGATAGGATCCATTATACTTAACACCATTTGTAGGGATCAGTTGCTTATAATGATAAAAATCTGCTTTCCAAAACGGCAGCCCATCGAACACTGCTATTCTGGTGATCCGTGCAGCTCAGTTGCAGAAATCATTTCAGTCCCCATTCCTCATTGTTGAAGGGCAATTGCCTCACTTGTACCATTGTTAATCTGCACAATCTAGGTTATGAATGGGTAATGATATTATCAATGGGCTGCTAATTATCTTGAACTGGTTTATTATAAAAGATCCTGAGGATAATTCAACGACTTCATTGCTGAGCAATGCTGTCCAAAATTCACCATCACTTTAACTCAGTGAACAAGTTTTTTCTTTCTTAAAGATAAGTCTATTTCTCTTTGCTTTGAACCGGAACTTTAAATGTTTAGGCTGATATGTAAAAGTTTTGAGTTATACAACTTAATGGGAGCTACAGAATTGAATTCTCTCCAGCTTGGCAGAACTTGATTTCAAGTACTTGGCTATAAATTGAATTCTCTGAACCAGAGAGTCCTAGCCAGTAAGATTCAAATGTATTAAGAGTGTGGGTGGTGGCAGCCATGCTCCTGAAATATATAAAACAACGCTCCAAGGGACCTCCTGAACACATTTTAAAGCAGGTTTGATACCACACTGGAGTCTTGCACTACTCCATGTCCAATGCAAGCAGAGATCTCGAACTGTTTCCATCCAGAGTTGGGTTGAGATCTGATTCTGGAGTTATGCTGTCAGCTTTGTGTTGCTGTGGATTGGGTTTCCATCCCCTCTGTTATTTTCAGAATAATTCCACAAGACTGTGTGCTGTAAGCTCAAACTGTTGCGACCTTGGTCTGTTTAATGTAACTCCAGAGTGAGGAAGCAGACTGCCTTTTATACCTGCTTGTCCAGGGTGTGCAGATGACCATTGGTGTGCCCCTGGTGGCAAGTCTTACACATTGGTAAAGTTTACATACATAACATCACTGCTCCATGCCCCCCAAAAGCAAGTTATTTACATGTTGAGGCAATCCGGGGCTCTATGTTCCCGTGTTGATCGCCTGAATTGAAGAATGGGTGAGTCGGTTGGATCATTGCTGTACTGCGGCGTGGCTGGTCTGATCGGACTGTCGGGCAGGGTGGGTTCATCCTCGTGGTTGACCGCGAGGTCGATTGCTGATTGGGTGTGTGTAGGTGGATCAATGATGGTAATGTCCTCTTCAAACTGTTCTTGGTTGTCAGTGAATCACAGTTTGGTCTGATCCAAGTGCTTTCTGCACGTTTGTCCATTCAAAAGTTTGACAACAAACACTCTAGTCCCCTCCTTAGCTAAAACAGTGCCAGCAACCCACTTGGGACCATGACCATAATTAAGTACAAACACATTAATCTCAATGTCACGCGATACAGCCGCACGATCGTGGTACACGTTATGTCGGTGATGCCGGGTTTCTACATGATCATTGAGATCTGGGTGGACAAAGGAGAGCCTGGTTTTGAGTGCTCCCTTCATCAGCAATTCTGCAGGGGGAACCCCAGTAAGAGAGTGGGGTCATGTCCGGTAGCTGAGCAGAATCCGAGATAACCAGGTCTGCAGGGAGCCATCCGTCATGCGTTTCAAGCTCTGCTTGATAGTTTGGATTGCCTGTTCCACTTGACCATTGGATGCAGGCTTAAACGGAGCAGACCTGACATGCTTGATGCCATCGTGGATCATGAATTCATTGAATTCCAAGCTGGTGAAACATGGTCCATTGTCACTAACAAGGACATCGAGCAAACCATGGGTGGCGAACATGGCCCGGAGGCTTTCAATGGTGGCAGTGGACGTACATGACGACATTATTATACATTCAATCCATTTAGAGTAAGCGTCCACTGCTACTAGGAACATCTTTCCTAGAAAGGTACAAGTAAAATCTACGTGGACCCTGGACCACGGTTTGGAGGGCCATGACCACAGACTCAGTGGGGCCTCCCTTGGTGCATTGCTCAACTGTGAGTAAGTGCTACATTGATGTATGTATGACTGCAATTCCGAGTCAATACCGGGCCACCAAACATGCGATCTGGCAATGGCCTTCATCATGACTATGCCTGGCTGGGTACTGTGAAGGTCGCGTATAAATGTTTCCCTGCCTTTTTTTGGCAAAACTACATGATTCCCCAATAGGAGACAATCCGAATGGATGGACATTTCAACTTTGCGTTGGTGGAACAGCTTAATTTCGTCTTGCATTTCCCCGGGAACCATCGACCAGCTCCCATTGAGGACACAGCTTTTTACTAGTGATAGCACAGGATCCTAGCTAGTCCAGGTCCTGATCTGGCGAGCTGTGACAGGTGACCCCTCACTCTCAAAAGCATTCATTACAAGAAGCAAGTCTGTGGGTTGTGCCATTTCCAACCCGGTGGTGGGCAATGGTAGCCGACTGAGGGCATCGGCACAGTTCTCAGTGCCTGGTCTGTGGCAGATTACATAGTCATACGGAGATAACATTAGTGCCCATCTTTGGATGCGGGATGAAGCATTGGTGTTAATACCTTTGCTTTCTGAGAACAGTGAAATGAACGGCTTGTGGTCAGTTTCGAGCTCGAACCGGAGTCCAAATAGGTATTGGTGCATTTTCTTAACACCGTATACGCATGCTAATGCTTCTTTCTCAACCATACTGTAGGCTCTTTCAGCTTTTGATAAACTTCTGGACGCATATGCAACTGGTTGCAGTTTGCCTGACACATTGGCTTGCTGTAACACACAACCGACCCCGTACGAAGATGCGTCACAAGCTAGTACTAAGCGTTTACACGGGTCATACAATACAAGTAACTTGTTGGAACATAGCAGGTTTCTGGCCTTATAAAAGGCTGTCTCTTGAGATTTACCCCAAACCCAGTCATCACCCTTGCATAGCAATAAATGCAAAGGTTCCAGCAAAGTGCTCAACCCCAGTAGAAAGTTACCAAAATAGTTGAGGAGTCCCAGGAACGAATGCAGCTCTGTCACATTCTGTGGTCTGGGTGCATTCTTGATGGCCTCCACCTTGGAGTCCATAGGTCTGATGCCATCCGCCGCAATCTTTCTCCCCAGAAATTCGACCTCTGGCGCCAGGAAAACACATTTGGAACGTTTCAACCTGAGTCCCACTCTGTCCAGTCGCTTTAGAAGCTCTTCTAGGTTGTGCAAGTGTTCGCTGGTGTTGCGATCAGTGATCAGGATGTCGTCTTGAAACACCACGGTGCGCGGAACCGATTTCAGCAGACTCTCCATGTTCTTCTGGAAGATGGCCGCAGCCGAGCCAATTCCAAAAGGGCATCTGTGGTATATGAACAGTCCTTTGTGTGTGTTGAGGCACGGCAATTTTTTTGATGGTTCAGCCTCATGTAAGCAGAGGTTACATCCAGCTTGGTGAACGACTTCCCCCTTGCTAGCGTTGTGAACAGGTCATCCACTTTGTGTAGTGGGTACTGGTCCTGTAACGAGACCTTGTAGTCCCCACAGATTCTGACCGTCCCATCGCTTTTCAACACCGGAACAATTGGACTGGCCCACTCATTGAACTCAACTGGCGATATGATCCCCTCTCGTTGAAGTCTGTCCAGCTCGATCTCGACTTTCTCTCGCCTCATGTATGGACCCGCTCGGGCCTTGTAATGAATGGGTCGTGCATCAGGGACTAGATGGATCGGCACTTTGGCGCCTGTGAAGTTGCCGATGCCTGGCTCGAATAACGACGGGAATTTGTTTAGCACTTGGGCGCACGAGGCATCATCCACCGAAAATAGTGCTTTGATGTCGTCCCAGTTCCATCGGATCTTTCCTAGCCAACTTCTGCCAAACAGCATTGGATCATTGCCTGGTACAATCCATAGAGGTAAATCATGCACAGCTCCATCGTACGATGCCTTCACTGCCGCACTGCCAATGACTGATATGAGCTCTTTGGTGTAAGTGCGCAGCTTGGTGTGGATTGGGCTTAGTTTTGGCCTTTATGCCTTGTTGCCTCACAGTTTCTCAAAAGCCTTCTGGCTCATAATTGACTGACTCACCCCTATGTCCAATTCCATGGAAACTGGAATGCCTTTTAATTTGATTTTTAACATTATTGGAGGGCTTTTGGAGGTGAAGGTGTGTCCCCATACACACTTCCTCTTTAGTCTCAAGTTGAGTTGCCTCTCTTACTCATTCAGTGTGATCCACGCCGGATCGGTCATCTTCTGCCGACTCTGCCACATGGTGAGTCGCAGCAAGTCTGCACATTCGCTGGAGGTGTCCCATTGTTCCACAGCCTTGGCACACGTAGTGCTTGAATCAGCATTGATGGGCTCGATGATTACCCCCGCAGCGCCAACATGATGTTAATGGATTTGCATTCACGCCCCACGGCAGACTCTGAGTCATCCTAGGTCTGGCCTCTGCAGGTGTGTAGGCCCTGCCATGTACAGTTCTGCCTGCTGAAGGCATTATTTTATGCACAGTACTTGCAGGTGAGCTTCGATGCTGCAAAGATATCTGTTTAGTGTTATCGTTCGTGGACATGAAAGCCTGGGCTATCGTGATGACCTTGCTCAGGGATTCGGCAGACAGCAGTTTGCGAAGAATGACCTCGTGGCTGATTCCAAGCATGAAAAAGTCCCGCAATATTTCCCCAAAAAATCCAGCAAATACGCACGGTCCCACAAGTCGTCTTTGGTCGGCGACATAGCTCGCCACGTCCTGGCCCTCAGAGCAATGGTGCGTATAAAAGTGATACATGGCCATTAAGATGCTCTCCTTCGGCTTGAGGTGTTCCTGAATCAGCGTGTACAACTCTTCATATGTCTTCTCCGTTGGTTTCGTCGCTGCTAGCAGATTTTTGATGAGGCCATATATTGTGGACTCGCAAACGGTGAGGAGAATCGCCCTGTGCTTGACCGCAGTCTCTTCCTTATCCAGCTCATTGGCCACGAAATAGTGGTCAAGATGCTCAACAAAGGTTTCCCAATCATCAACCTCAACAAATCTCTCAAGAATACCAACGGCAGCCATAACCGCGTGAAAGTTCGTGATCTGTTACTCGTCGCCAATTGTTATGTTCAGAATAACTCCACAAGACTGTATGCTGTAAGCTCAAACTGTTGTGACCTTGGTCTCTTTAATGTAACTCCAGAATGAGGAAGCAGCATGGTGGACTGCCTTTTATACCTGCTTGCCCGGGGTGTGCAGGTGACCCTTGGGTCTCCCACAGGTGCGCCCCTGGTGGCAAATCTTACACATTGGTAAAGTTTACATACATAACACCCTCACCACCCCCCCCCAAAATTCAGTTGGTCGAACTTCGTTATGGGTGTTTTTAAGACAGCGTCACCGCCTGATTTTAGCGTCGGATGTTAGATGCAGCCTCAAAGTCCAAAATACAGTTTTCACACCCAAAGACGAGAGAGCGGTGCTAAAAAGTGATTTTACACATTCATCCTCGGGCGGCAGCTCAGCAGGCCAACTGAATTTCCCGTCGAGAGGCTACCGCCATCCGAGAAAAAAAAGGGACAAAAAAAAAGAACTAAAACTTCTCCATTCCACTCATACACTTTCCCACTCTTAAAACGAATGAAAACATGCAGAAATAAATAAAGAGAAAAACTTACCTTCCTTTCTGGACGATTCTGCCCGAGATCCGCTCTTTTATGACTACTTTTTTCAGGCTCTACGGCCGCCTGTTTGTATGGCAGACGTACAAAGCAAATATCGCGACAGAGGCGTCAAAGAGGTGTTGTACGCTGGATGGCATCACCACATGGGTGGCATTAGCCGGTGCAGCATTGTCTCTTGGCACCTCTGCCAAAGAGTCGACTGAATTTAAGATGGGGCATCGCGCCGCTTACCGTCGAAGGTAGGCCTTTGACGCCCATTAGCTGCCTAGCACCGGTGCTAATGGGCAGCATTATAAAATTAATTTCGGCCCCTATGTGTTCAGTGTTAATACCTACTTCAAATGGCCTTAAAGTTATTCCATGATCATAAATAGGTGCCAATTACTAACACCCAGGTCACCAAATCTATAAATTACCCATAGTAGTTTTGACTCCTGTTGGTAGCTAACAGGAAATGGTATGTATATCATCATCATCATTGACAGTCCTTCGAAATCGAGGAAAACTTGCTTCCACTCTAAAAGTGAGTTCTGAGGTGACTGAACAGTCCAATACGGGAATTACAGTTTCTGTCACAAGTGGAACAGACAGTCGTTGAAGGAAAGGGTGGGTAGGACTGGTTTGCTGTACGCTCCTTCTGCTGCCTGCGCTTGTTTTCTGCATGCTCTCGGTGACGAGCACGTATGTGCTGATCTACTCTCTGAACCTAATGGAATGGCAAGCACGCTGCTATCCTAAAGATGCCCCCAATGTGTCTCTCAGGAATTCAAACAAAATGTTGAGGTTTGTCATCCCATGAGGATCTAACTTTTTAAATTTTGGACTAATTTGTTTTTTTTTCTACAAGAAAAAATGAAAGTCTTTTCATCATGCTACTGTTCATTATGAAATCAACTTTTAGCAACAAGAATGAATGGTTAGGGCACCATGAGGGAAATTTTGTAAAGGACAACCATTTGGTGTGAGCAGTTAAGTCACTATCATTAATTTAGAAAATGGGAATACATTATCCTGGCATTCTTATCGCAAACAGGCCAAAATATATATCTGCTGATTCAACTGTTTAAAATATGAATCTAAAAACTTTTGGTCATTGCCCAACAGTACTACAGTATAATATAGGATCATTCTCCAGAGTAAATGACATATGTTTTTACCTTTTCCATTTAATTTTGATTGCTATAAAGTCATTTCAAAATCTGCAAACATTTACAGAATTTAAATAATAAAATAAATAGCAATAATCCATCATTGAGTGGGTTAAAAATCAAGGCAAAGGGCATCGATCAGGAGGGCTGTCATCTCTTATATAAAAAATATTTTAACTTGGCAATGAACACAGCAATTCTTTAAAAATGCAAATCCTAAAAATCTTGCGCCAACAACATTTCTAACAGGCACTATGTGGGAGTCATTGGTGCAAGTGAAACCAAATTAGTAGCATTGAGATCGGTCAAGATTCAGTCGAAAGCCTCTCAAACTGGCTCCAGAACAAAGCGATTAATGTGAAGACAGCATTAGAGTTGAAAGGGCAAACAAGCTCAGTAGCTGCTAGTGAAAACTGGCCTGAGACTGACAATCCAATTCACAAGTGAACCTAATAGCTGTCAGTAACTAAAGACAATCATGTCCTTTCCTTTGGAATTTGCCAAATTCTGGCCTGCAGAAGTGAAAGGCAGGGACTTGTTATCTGTGCATCCCACACCCCTTCATTTTCAGTGATTCAGTTGAAGGTAGTTTTATGTTTGACCTTTTTATTGTGCATTAACAGAGAAAGTACAAATTTGTAGAGCGGGTGCAGTGAATAATTATTTCCTGCGATGGGCAATTTGTGCTAATGGAGAGGTTACAATTAAAACAGAATAACCAGTGCAATGAGAAATGCCATTCAGGCACACGACTACTAATAAGGCCACTGGATTCATACTTGAATCTTCATATATCCTCTTACACTTGTACTGGCATCTTTGAAAGGTGGATTTAATATCCTGAGATTCATATAAGATGCATTTTGAACAGTTACTACAGTAATATCACACGATGTCAGACTTGTATTGTTGCATTTTCTAATGTTACAAAGCACCGACCCTGTACATTCCAGATGCTTCAATCAATTTCTTTCTTTTCTGAACCTAACCAATGCTATTTATAATGTGGTTTGTACAATTTTACAACATGTGACCATGTTGCATGAGTAACTTGCCTTTAAGGTTATGTGCAATATGGTTACCCTTCAGAACAATAAGAAATGCTTTCATATATATCAGTGTATTCCTCAAAAGCAATCATATAAGACTTGACCCAATGAAGGGAATAGCATTTTACCCATTAACTTAGCAACTGATCTGAATGCAAGAAATCCTGACCCTTCAGTGCTGAAGTGATAATTTCTTGGTGCTTTCAATCATACAAATGTGTGCTGTTACTTCTAATATCATTTATCATGATCTTAAGTTGGCATGAGCGGTGGGAAATTTGTGTACGACTGAAAAACATAAAAGTCTGGATTAACTAGACCGAGTCTGGGTTTCTCCTGACAGTATTGTGTATTTGGCAGAAACACTTCAAGCTGCCACTGAACCTATGGCAACCAACCTCACAGTATTAACTGTAGGGAGAATGGAGCAGGGAAGCTAGTTCTAGTGGACTCTGGCAGGAGCCTTATTATTGAATGCAAATCAGGGTTCCATGATGCACATGGAACTCCGATGGCCTCTTAATCTTAACAGCAAGCAAATGGTACAAGAAGATTTGAGTATAAGAGTAAAGGGGGGCAAAATTGCCCCTTTTTATAACCCCATTAGCGCCTCCGGGGAGGGAGCGCTACCGCTACCCGGTAAATTGCCGCGGAGGTTTGGGAGGCTCTGTCCTGGCAGTGCTGCACCCCGGGCCACCATGCAGCCAGTGATGACATCATCACTGTGCGCGGCGATCTCTCACCGCCCTGCACCGACCCCTTAACACCCCACGGGGGAAATTGCCACGCAGATGTCAATGCCAGTGACCCGGGTGCATCCCTCAAAGGAAGCGAAGCGCCAGAGACAGTGCTCCGCTTCCATTAAGGGAGAGTAAGGCCAAATTCCACATCGGGGGTGGGACTTCCAGGCCAGGCGATAAAAGTCCCAGCCCCGGAAGGTTATTGCCCTCAATCAGAGCTTGGGGCAATTTTGCCTCCTAGATGTCTTACTGCTATAGGAGCCTGGTGAGACCACACCTGGAGTATCGTGTACAGTTTTGCTGTCCTTATCTAAGGAAGGATTATACTTGCCACAGAAGAAGTGCAACAAAGGTTAACCAGACTGATTCCTGGGATGGGGGGATTGTCCTATGAGCAGAGATTGAGTAGATTAAGCCTATATTCTCTAGAGTTTAGAAGAATGAAAGGTGATCTCATTGAAACATACAAAATTCTTACAGGACTTGACAGAATGTTTCCCCTGGCTGGGGAGTCTAGAACCAGGGGCCACAGTCTCAAAATAAGGGGTCGGCCATTTAGGACTGAGATGAGGAGAAATGTCTTCACTCAGTGGGTGGTGAATCTTTGGAATTCTCTATCCCAGAGTGTTGTGGAGGCTCAGACATTGAATATTTTCAAGATAGAGATTGATAAATTTTTGGATTTTAAGGGAATCAAAAGATATGGGGATAGTGTAGGAAAGTGAA
Source organism: Pristiophorus japonicus (assembly GCF_044704955.1). Lineage (NCBI taxonomy): Eukaryota > Metazoa > Chordata > Chondrichthyes > Pristiophoridae > Pristiophorus > Pristiophorus japonicus. The sequence continues at coordinate 72,856,629 of NC_091979.1, forward strand.
GTTGAGGTTAAAGATCTGCCATGATCTTATTGAACGGCGGAGCAGGCTCGAGGGGCTGAATGGACTACTTCTGTTCCTATTTCTTATGTTCTTATATTCTTAACCCGCTCTCGAGTGACTGCTCCTCCATATAAAGCTATTGGGAAGCCAACGAGAACACGGGAGGGTAAATCAGGCTCCTACGGGCCCCATACTGGAAGTCTGGGAGTCCAGGCCTCTGCTCTACATATGAAAGTACGTAGGAGTCCACTTTCAGCCTGTATGGTATCATCTCACAGTCTATCTTGGAGAGTGTGGCCATCTCCAGAGTGTTTGAAGTGACTAGCATAGAGGCAGTTAAAGGGAAGCTGGATAAGTATATGAGGGGAAAGGAATAGAAGAATGTGTTGATCGGCTAAGATGAAGTAAGGTGGGAGGAGGCTCATGTGGGGCATAAACACCGGCATAGTCCTATTGGGTCAAATAGCCTCTTTCTGTGCTGTAAAATTCTGTGTAATTCTGTTTAACTCTGTGTAATTCTTCTCTCAGGATGTCAGCACATCTGTTCCTTTGCCAGCTCCTCAGCCTTAATGCTAGCAAGTCAACTGGGCCACACTGCCACGGCAGCAGTCAAAGTGCAGCGGTCTGCTTCTGGGCCGTCACAGGCTCCGCGGAGCAGGGAGACGTTACTGGCCACGAGCATCTCAAGGGTCACAATATCAGCAGCAGCAACCTTCTACCAGCTTTGCTGGGGCCACTATACAAAAAAGGAGGCAGACAAAAAGCAGGAAACTATAGACCAGTTAGCCTAACATCTGTGGTTGGAAAATTGTTGGAGTCCATTATTAAAGAAGCAGTAACAGGACATTGGAAAAGCAAAATTTGGTCAGGCAAAGCCAGCATGGATTTATGAAGGGGAAGTCATGTTTGACAAATTTGCTGGAATTCTTTGAGGATGTAATGGACAGAGTGGATAAAGGGGAACCAGTGGATGTGGTGTATTTGGACTTCCAGAAGGCATTTAACAAGGTGCCAACAAAAGGTTACTGCACAAGATAAAAGTTCACCAAGTTGGGGGTAATATATTAGCATGGACAGAAGATTAGCTGATAAACAGAAAACAGAGAGTCGGGATAAATGTTTCATTCTCTGGTTGGCAATCAGTAATGAGTGGAGTGCCGCAGGGATCAGTGCTGGGATCCCAAATATTTATAATCTATATTAACGACTTGGAAGAGGGGACTGTGTAACGTAGCCAAGTTTGCTGACGATACAAAGATGGGAGGAAGGGTAATGTGTGAGGAGGACATAAAGAGGCTGCAGGAGGACATAGACAGGCTAAGTGAGTGGGCAAGAATTTGGCAGAGTATAATGTTGGAAAGTGTGAGGTCATGCACTTTGGCAGAAAAAATCAAAGAGCAAGTTATTATTTAAATGGAGAAAGATTGCAAAGTGCTGCAATACATCGGGACCTGGGGGTACTTGTGCATGAAACACAAAATGATAGTATGCAGGTACAGCAAGTAATCAGGAAGGCCAATGGTATCTTGGCCTTTATTGCAAAGGGGATGGAGTATAAAAGCAGCGAAGTCTTGTTACAGCTATATAAGGTATTGGTGAGGCCACACCTGGAATACTGCGTGCAGTTTTGGTTTCCATATTTACGAAAGGATATACTTGTTGTGGAGGCAGTTCAGAGAAGGTTCACCAGGTTGATCCTGGGGAAGAGGGGGTTAACTTATGAGGAAAGGTTGAGCAGGTTGGGCCTCTACTCATTGGAATTCAGAAGAGGTGATCTTATAGAAAGATTATGAGGGGGCTTGACAAGGTGGATGCAGAGAGGATGTATCCACTGATAGGGGAGACATGAACTAGAGGGCATGAACTCAGAATAAGGGGCCACCTATTTAGAACTGAGATGAGGAGAAATTTCTTCTCTCAGAGGGTTGTGAATCTGTGGAATTCGCTGCCTCAGAGAACTGTGGAAGCTGGGACATTAAATACATTGAAGACAGAAATAGACAGTTTCTTAAACAATAAGGGGATAAAGGGTTTTGGCGAGCGGGCAGGGAAGTGGAGCTGAATCCATGATCAGATCAGCCATGATCTTATTAAATGGCGGAGCAGGCTTGAAGGGCATTATGGCCTACTCCTGCTCCGATTTCTTATATTCTTATGATAGAAACAAAGAAACGTAGAAAATAGGTGCAGGAGTAGGCCATTCGGCTCTTCGAGCCAACACCGCCAATCAATAAGATCATGGCTGATCATTCCCTCAGTACCACTTTCCTGCTTTCTCTCAATACCCCTTGATCCCCTTAGCCATAAGGGTCATATCTAACTCCCTCTTGAATATATCCAATGAACTGGCACCAACAACTCTCTGCGGCAGGGAATTCCATAGGTTAACAACTCTCTGAGTGAAGAAGTTTCTCCTCATCTCAGTCCTAAATAGCCTACCCCTTATTCTGAGGTCATGCCCTCTAGTTAATGTCTCCCCTATCAGTGGATACATCCTCTCTGCATCCACCTTGTCAAGCCCCCTTATAATCTTTCTATAATATCACCTCTTCTGAATCCTAAGAATATGTCCCCTGGTTCTGGACTTCCCCAACATCGGGAACATTCTTCCCGCATCTAACCTGTCTTGTCCCGTCAGAATCTTATACGTTTCTATGATATCCCCTCTCATCCTTCTAAACGCCAGTGAATAAAGGCCCAGTTGATCCAGTTTCTCCTCATATGACAGTCCAGCCATCGCTGGAATCAGTTTGGTGAATGTTTGCTGCACTCCCTCAATAGCAAGAATGTCCTTCCTCAGATTAGGAGACCAAAACTGAGCACAATATTCCAGGTGAGGCCTCACTAAGGCCCTATACAACTGCAGTAAGACCTCCCTGCTCCTATACTCAAATCCTCTAGCTATGAAGGCCAACATGCCATTTGCCTTCTTCACCGTCTGCTGTACCTGCATGCCAATTTCAGTGACTGATGAACCATGACACCCAGGTCTCGTTGCACCTCCTCTTTTCCTAATCTGCCGCCATTCAGATAATATTCTGCCTTGGTGTTTTTGCTCCAAAATGGATAACCTCATATTTATCCATATTATACTGCATCTGCCATGCATTTGCCCACTCACCTAACCTGTCTAATTCAGCCTGCAGCCTCTCAGCGTCCTCCTTACAGCTCACACTGCAATCCAGTTTAGTGTCATCCGCAAACTTGGAGATATTACACTCAATTCCTTCATTAAATCGTTCATGTATATTGTACAGAGCTGGGGTACCAGCACTGAGTCCTGCGGCACCCCACTAGTCACTGCCTGTCATTCTGAAAAGGACCCGTTTATCCCAACTCTCTGCTTCCTTTCTGCCAACCAGTTCTCTATCCACGTCAGTACATTGCCCCCAAGACCATGCACTTTGATTTTACACACCAATCTCTTGTGCGGGACCTTGTCAAAATCCTCTTTAAAGTCCAAATATACCACATCCACTGGTTCTCCCTTGTCCACTCTGCTAGTTACATCCTCAAAAAATTCCAGAAGATTCTTCAAGCATGATTTCCCTTTCATAAATCCATGCTGACTTGGTCCGATCCTGTCACTGCTTTCCAAATGCGCTGCTATTTCATCCTTAATAATTGATTCCAACATTTTCCCCACTACTGATGTCAGGCTAACCGATCTATAATTACCCGTTTTCTCTCTCCCTCCTTATTTAAAAAGTGGTGTTACATTAGCTACCCTCCAGTCCATAGGAACAGATCGAGAGTCGATAGACTGTTGGAAATTGATCACCAATGCATCCACTATTTCTAGAGCCACTTCCTTAAGTACTCTGGGATGCAGACTATCAGGCCCGGGGATTTATCAGCCTTCAATCCCATCAATTTCCCGAACAGAATTTCCCGCCTAATAAGGATATCCTTCAGTTCCTCCTTCTCACTAGACCCACTGTCTCCTAGTACATTCGGAAGGTTATTTGTGTCTTCTTTCGTGAAGACAGAACCGAAGTATTGGTTCAATTGGTCTGCCATTTCTTTGTTCCCCATTATAAATTCACCTGATTCTGACTGCAAGGGACCTACGTTTGTCTTCACTAATCTTTTTCTCTTCACATATTTATAGAAGCCTTTGCAGTCAGTTTTTATATTCCCTGCAAGCTTCCTCTCGTATTCTATTTCCCCCCTCTTAATTAAACCCTTATTCCTCCTCTGTTGAATTCTAAATTTCTCTCAGTCCTCAGGTTTGTTGCTTTTTCTAGCCAATTTATATGCCTCTTCCTTGGCTTTAACACAATGCTTAATTTCCCTTGTTAGCCACGGTTGAGCTACCTTCCCCTTTTTATTTTTACTTCAGACAGGGGTGTACAATTGCTGAAGTTCATCCATGTGATATTTAAATGTTTGCCATTGCTTATCCACCGTCAACCCTTTACGTATCCTTTGCCAGTCTATTCTAGCCTATTCACGCCTCAAACCATTGAAGTTACCTTTCCTTAAGTTCAGGACCCTAGTTTCCGAATTAACTGTTTCACTCGCCATCTTAATAAAGAATTCTACCATATTATGGTCACTCTTCCCCAAGGGGCCTCGCACAAAAAGATTGCTAATTAGTCCCTTCTCATTGCACATCACCCAGTCTAGGATGGCCTGCTCTCTAGTTGGTTCCTCGACATATTGGTCTGGAAAACCATCCCTAATACACTCCAGGAAATCCTCTTCCACTGCCTTGCTACCAGTTTGGTTTGCCCAATCAATATGTAGATTAAAGTCGCCCATGATAACTGCTGTACCTTTATTGCACACATCCTTTATTTCTTGTTTGATGCTGTCCCCAACCTCGCTACTACTGTTTGGTGGTCTGTACACAACTCCCACTAGCGTTTTCTGCCCTTTGGAATTCCACAGCTCCACCCATACCGATTCCACATCATCCAGGCTAATGTCCCTCCTTACTATTGCATTAATTTCCTCTTTAACCAGCAACGCCACCCCGCCTCCTTTTCCTCTCTGCCTATCCTTCCTAAATGTTGAATACCCCTGGATGTTGAGTTCCCAGCCTTGGTCACCCTGGAGCCATATCTCCGTGATGCCAATCACATCATATCCATTAACTGCTGTCTGTGCAGTTAATTCATCCACCTTATTCCGAATACTCCTCGCATTGAGGCACAGAACCTTGTCTTTTTAACACACTTAGCTCCTTTAGAATTTTGCTGTAATGTGGCCCTTTTTGTTTTTTGTCTTGGGTTTATTTGCCCTCCACTTTTACTATTCTCCTTTCTATCTTTTGCTTCTGCCTCCATTTTATTTCCCTCTGTCTCCCTGCATAGGTTCCCATCCCCCTGCCAAATTAGTTTAACTCCCCCCCAACAGCACGAGCAAACACCCCTCCTCGGACATTGGTTCTGGTTCTGCCCAAGTGCAGACTGTCCTGTTTGTACTGGTTCCACCTCCCCCAGAACTGGTCCCAATGTCCCAGGAATTTGAATCCCTCCCTTCTGCACCACTCCTCAAGCCATGTATTCATCTGAGCTATCCTGCGATTCCTCCTCTGACTCGCATGTGGCATTGGTAGCAATCCTAAGATTACTACTTTTGAGGTCCTACATTTTAATTTAGCTCCTAGCTCCCTAAATTCGTCTCGTAGGACCTCATCCCGCTTTTTACCTATATCGTTGGTACCTATATGCACCACGACAACTGGCTGTTCACCCTCCCTTTTCAGAATGTCCTGCACCCGCTCCGAGACATCCTTGACCCTTGAACCAGGAAGGCAATATATCATCCTGGAGTCTCGGTTGCGGCCGCAGAAATGCCTATCTATTCCTCTTACAATCGAATCCCCTATCACTATAGCCCTCCCACTCTTTTTCCTGCCCTCCTGTGCAGCACGGTGCCATGAACTTGGCTGCTGCTGCTCCCCCCTGATGAGTCACCCCCTCAACGGTACCCAAAGCGGTGTATCTGTTTTGCAGGGGGATGACCGCAGGGGACTCCTGCACTACCTTCCTTGCACTGCTCTTCCTGCTGGTCAGCCCATTTAATATCTGGCTGTGTACCTTTAACTTGCGGCGAGACCAACTCACTAAATGTGCTATTCACGTCATTCTCAGCATCGTGGATGCTCCAGAGTGAATCCACCCTCAGCTCCAGTGCCGCAATGTGGTCCGTCAGGAGCTGGAGGCAGATACACTTCCCGCACACGTAGTCGTCAGGGACACTGGAAGCGTCCCTGACTTTCCACATAGTACAGGAGGAACATAACACGTGTCCGAGCTGTCCTGCCATGATTTAACCCCTAGATAAACTTAATTTGGCAACAGCAATGCTAAATGTTACTTACTGGTATCGAAAAGAAAAAGAAAAACTACTCACCAATCACTCACCAGCCAATCACTTACCCCCTTGGCTGTGACGTCACCTTTCAATTTCTTTCTACTTCTTTTTTGCCTTCTCACGCAGCTGCAGCTGCACCAGCTGGCCTCACTCATGCTGCTCCCGCCTCTCACCGACTGCCGCTGCCTCACGAACTCCCGCTCGGCCTTTATAGGCCTCACTCACGCTGCTCCCGCCTCTCGCCGACTGCCGCTGCCTCACGAACTCCCGCTCGGCCTTTATAGGCCTCACTCACGCTGCTCCCGCCTCTCGCCGACTGCCGCTGCCTCACGAACTCCCGCTCGGCCTTTATAGGCCTCACTCACGCTGCTCCCGCCTCTCGCCGACTGCCGCTGCCTCACGAACTCCCGCTCGGCCTTTATAGGCCTCACTCACGCTGCTCCCGCCTCTCGCCGACTGCCGCTGCCTCACGTTCTTATATTCACCAGGAGAGCGCCTCATCAGAACATTAAAGTTAGAAAACCTTAGGTTGATACTTGGGTGAGAAATGAGTAGAAGGCAATGATTGTGTCAAGGATTAAATTCATCACCTTAATCGCATTTGGCACTTTGGACTACATTGTGCCTTTATAGCAGCTTCTGATTCTGCATTGTCAGTACGCCATTGATATCGATGTTGGCTGAATGTTTTTCAGTGTTTTTATATGCATGATTAAAGGATGCTGAAGGATATAATAATGGCTGTTAATGCAGAGGAGCTTTATGCAAGTTTTCAGTGCAGGGAATGAGCGGAGCCCTGGAATCGCTGAGCAGTTAACTCATCTTATATCCCTTGCTGCAAGATGTTGAATTGGCCCTCTTTTTTTTCTGCTGCTTGCTTGACTTTCCGCTGGTCATCCTCATCCAAAGAGGGCTGCAACTTTTGCTCTGCCTCCTCAAAAATTAAGTGCCTCTCAATGGCAAGGTTCTGTAAGAATATAGGCCGATGAGAGTATTTATGGGGATTCGGCATTGCAAGAGTTAAATAACCTGACGCTTTTTGCTAGAACTGCTTTTCTGCCAAGCCCACTGCTTTTGGACTCTCAGGATGATGTACGATCACAAGTATCCTTGTTATTGTTGGAAGAGAGGTAAAAATAGTTTGAGACTTGAAGCTGTCTACAGTGTTATCTCATCTTTGTTCCCTAACTGTGGAAATACACTGAGAGCTTTTGTAATTTGTTGAAATATAATTCCCTTTTATTAGTTTTTTGCATTAAAGCTTTGCTAGATTGCAGTTTAATATTAAGTTAGCTAGTCTGCAGCTTTATTACTTTCATTTTATTCCTCCGCTGTTTAGAATTAGGGAAAAGGAGCACGTAGAATCTAAATTTTACTTACAGTTCGAACTTTGGTTGTCTCCAAGGTCCACAGGATGGGTCATCAACTGTAGGAACAGAAAAAGCTGGGGGCTGAAATTGACCCCGCCCGAAAGGGAGCACTCACATCCCGTTTTGTGTGTTTTTACCGCCGCGGTGATTGAGGTCGCCTCTTGAGCGACATTCCGCTCTTTGTTTGTTTTTTTTCACTTGGATCCGAAAGTTGCTCGGTGACTACACAAGAGGGGCAAATATGTGGTGGTGGCAACACCTGAGGGACGGAGGTTGGGGGGGTGGTGGGATGCGGAGTGGCTGCCATGATGACGTCATCACGGCGCCGCGTCACCACGGCTCTCCCCTTCACTTAAAGCGGAGAGCCTTCGTGATTTCAAAACTTCAGCCCACTGGGCTACCGAGGAGGGTTTCAGCTGGACCCGTGGCCTCTCTCAGTGTAGAAGGGCTAAGGAAGACAACAGACAAGTGTACAAGCCTATGTGAGTCGGAGGTACGAGGAATGGGTCACATCTTCTACCCAAAGAAAGAAAGACTTGGATTTATATAGTGCCTTTAATGACCACCGGACGTCTCAAAGCACTTTACAGCCAATGAAGTACTTTTGGAGTGTAGTCACTGTTGTAATGCAGAAAACACAGCAGCCAATTTGTGCACAACCAAGCTCCCACAAATAGCAATGTGATAATGACCAGATAATCTGTTTTTTTTTGTTATCTTGTTGGAGGATAAAGGACAATAATAGGTACAGGTTGGAACTCTCTGGTCCGTCATCCTCGGGCACTAGTGCCGGTACAGAGAATTTTCCAAACCACTGGAGGCCACGCCGAGCCTAGGCAAACCGGTAGCTGCAGACAGCGCCCGGGCTCCTGAACACTACGCTGTGGCTCCGGCTCAGGCTGCGAAACTCGGGCCGCGCTCTCTCTCTCTCTCTCTGTAGAAATCTTCCGTAAGCACGGGAAACCGGGATGCCACCCACACAAAGCGACAGTTGCACACTGATCACTGAGATCCAGGAAGCGCGAGAAACCGATGGCGATGCCAAAGCTGAACCATGGATGTTTCCGGACCAGAGAATCCCGGACCAGAGAGGTCCAACTGTAATAGAATTCTCAATTATACTTTTTAAACTGTTGCTCAAATACTGTGTGTATTTAGTCTGTTTCAATGAAGGACCTAATATTCCAGGTCCCGAACTGCATACTGAAGGGTGGAAGATGCCTGTGCTTGGAATTTTTTTACTTGTGGTGGCCGTTGCACACCAGCCACCACACGGGCTTGACAGAGCTAGGTCTTGGTCCAGTAGCAAGGATTAACCAAGACGACTGGCGACCTGCTCTGCTGCACAGATCTAGTGTGCACACATTTTGGTCTCCTAACTTGAGGAAGGACATTCTTGCTATTGAGGGAGTGCAGCGAAGGTTCACCAGACTGATTCCCGGGATGGCGGAACTGACATATCAAGAAAGACTGGATCAGCTGGGCTTGTATTCACTGGAGTTCAGAAGAATGAGAGGGGATCTCATAGAAACGTTTAAGGTTCTGACGGGTTTAGACAGGTTAGATGCAGGAAGAATGTTCCCAATGTTGGGGAAGTCCAGAACCAGGGGTCACAGTCTAAGGATAAGGGGTAAGCCGTTTAGGACCGAGATGAGGAAAAACTTCTTCACCCAGAGAGTGGTGAACCTGTGGAATTCTCTACCACAGAAAGTTGTTGAGGCCAATTCACTAAATATATTCAAAAAGGAGTTAGATGTAGTCCTTACTACTAGGGGGAATCAAGGGGTATGGCGAGAAAGCAGGAATGGGGTACTGAAGTTGCATGTTCAGCCATGAACTCATTGAATGGCAGTGCAGGCTCGAAGGGCCAAATGGCCTACTCCTGCACCTATTTTCTATGTTTCTATGTTTCTATATCACAGTGTGGGCTGGCCCATGCTGCCCAAGGGTCTACGCCTCTCCTGGGCCCTGACCACATCGCTCTGCAATGGAGTGGTAGCCCTTCATATTTACGAATGCTGCTGGCTGGTGTTTTAGTGCCCCGATGGCAACATGTGTGCAGTCAATGGTGCCCTGGATATGATGAAGGCCAGCTACTGTTGCAAATCCACAAATATAAGAATATAAGAACATAAGAAATAGGAGCTGGAGTAGGCCATACGGCCCCTCGAGCCTGCTCCGCCATTTAATATGATCATGGCTGATCCGATCATGGACTCAAGTCCACTTCCCTGCCCGTTCCCCATAACCCCCTTAATCCCTTATCGGTTAAGAAACTGTCTATCTCTGTCTTAAATTTATTCAATGTCCCGGCTTTGACAGCTCTCTGTGGTAGCGAATTCCACAGATATACAACCCTCTGAGAAGAAATTCCTCCTCATCTCAGTTTTAAATGGGCGGCTCTTTATTCTAAGATTATGCCCCCTGGTTTTAGTCTCCCCTATCAGTGGAAACATCCTCTCTGCATCCACCTTGTCAAGCCCTCTCATAACCTTATACGTTTTGATAAGGTCACCTCTCATTCTTCTCGTGTTGACTGTTAAAGTCAATGGTAAAGGTAATGTACATTTGTGATCTGCTTAATACAGCCGTGTACTGTAGATTGGGAAATGTCCCATTTAGCAGACTGGAAGGACCCAGTGGTGAAGATGTTTAGAGCTGTTGTTATTTTGAGTACCATTGGCAAGCATGGCTCCCTGGTCCAGCAAATAGCAGGACATGTTGTAGCAGGCTGGAGAGGTCTGCAACAGCCTGGTTGGAGAAAAAAAGCCTCCTGATGCACTGCCCTTCAGATAAATCCAAGAAAGTAACTCTGAGCCTGTACACCCTATGTGCTGGGCGTGGTCTCTGACAAGCAGCCATGTGCTGTCTCCTGATAGGCTCAGCTGCTGCTTATCCTGGTTGCTGAGGCTGCTGCTGCTGCTCTTCCTCCAATTGTCCATCCGTCCAAAGGAAACGGGCAATAATAACACCCATGATAAGCAGATAGAGCTTACTGAGGATAAATACGCTAGAAAATGTGAGAAAAAATAATCTGGAGGTTGGAAACCCTTCTGGCAATCCAAACAGCATAATGGCACACAGACCCTGTGATCCAATTGCCTGCAGGTGAGTGCCCCTTTAAATATTGCTTCACTAGCTCTGCAAGAAATTTACCGGTAGTTTGGGTGCTGTGATTCCATGTGCAAATAACATTGGGGTCCTAATTGCATCGCTGAACTCTGATTTGCATGTATTCATGAAGCCTCATTTGTCTGTGCCTGGGGTCTCAGCTGTTTTAACAGTGTCACTAAAATGGACGCAGGTGGGAACACAGCAGAACGGAACGGTAAGTACTCTTGCAGCGATTTTAAGCGCTCTTCACTTTATTGGTGGGCGGGTAGGGTTAAAACCACCCCTTACTTCTTACAACCCTTTGTGGGTAGTCATTCTTGTTTATGCTGTGGGCCAAGAAGCAGAGCACATTCATAAAGCTGTCATGTTAGGCTGAGAAAAATAATTATGAAACAGCGATGCAAAAGTGCAATGAATTCTTTGTTCCAAAACGCAACTTTAAGTTTTGAAAAGGTGCACTTCCTTCAATGCAATCAACAAGCAGAAAAAGCTGCAGAATCATTAATCTGAACTGATGAAACATTGTGAATTTGATTCAAGCAAAACTGAGTGAATTCAGGAAGAATTGTGACTGGCATTCTTACCAAAGAAGCTGTAAATGAAATCAGACCTGATACTAGATATAGCTTTTCAACGAGTGTATCACTCAGCTGATAAAATGTCACTGAGAGCTAGACGAAGTTGCATAAAAGTCACATTACAGGCATGGAGAAAGAAGAAAAGAAATTGGATAATCCTCACAGCTCTGTCAAGTCGGAAGGCACACGTCCTTTGTATACGTAATCAGAAGACACAGATACAGGCATTTTGAAATTGTTTCTCACACCGTTGCTAAAACAGAGATGACTAGTTATAAATCAAAAGATAAGGAGTCACTGGGGCCAAAATTGCCCCTTTTTATAGCCCTGGTAATGCCACCGAGGGAACTAATAGGGCACAATGAAGTTTTCTCCCGGGCGAGGGAGGTGATTGCGCCTCCCGGGAAATTGCTCCGAAGGTTTGGGAACGCTATGCTGGTAGCGGCACGCTCGTGATTAGCGCCCTGTGCCGGCGCACGCACGTGATTACGACATTGCCATGCATGCCGACACCTTACCGCCCCGAACCAACCCCTTTGCGCTCTGCAAGGGAAATTGCGCGCTGGCGCTGACATGGGCGGATTTCAGCAGCACGGGGCGCAAAATTGGAGGACATTTGTTGGCAGCTCACTTGGGCCCCGCGCCGGGCTACTATTTTATTTTGTCGGCTAGCTCTCGCGTCAGCCCTTGCATCGACCGGGCTGCCATCATGCAGCATGGCGCTCTGTTATGGGCCTGCAGAGTACGCTGCGGCCTTCCCCTTTAAATGAAGAGGAGGGGCGTTGTAGAACGCGGACAATCCACATGGCACTGACCTCCTGAGGGCTCACTGGACACAGCACCACGTTCCCGCCTTGGGAGCGCCCCTCCAAGAATGCAGAGTGCCGGAGACAGTGCTCTGCTTCTGTGGAGGAGCACACGTCGGGGGCCGAACTTCTGGGCAGGTGATAAAGGTTCTGGCTCGGAAGGTAACCACCCCCGATCGGGGCACAGTGCAATTTTGGCCCCATTGTGTTTTGAGTACGTTTTGCATAATGACATAGACAAATTATAACAGGTAAACCTGAAGATAAATGACAATATTGTACATTTTAAGATTAATATTGATGCAGACATTACTGCTATATCACAGTTAGTCTACTACAGTTTCCCAGTTAGAGCTATCAGATTTAATACTAAAAAATCCAAGAGGGAAATTAGATTGGAAGGGACAATGTACGTTTCATACATCATACAAGAGAAGAAATTACAAATGTTGAATTTTTCTAAAAGCAAAATAATGTGGATGCTAGATATTGGACATAAAAAAAATGCTGGAAATACTCAGCAGGTCAGGCAGCCTCTGTGGAGAGAGAAAGAGAGTTAACGTTTCAGGTTGATGAGGTGATGTTCTGATGAAAGGTCATCGACCTGAAACGTTGGACTGAATTTTCCATGGTGCGAGCCGGTGCGATCGGTGCTGGGATGTGTGGGAAAGTTTATTTTTGACAGCGGGTCATGAACCCACTGTCAACTCACTCCCACTTGCCTTTTCCACGGGTGCATCTATCAGCGTGGAGCCGACCTGACCTGCAGTGGCCAAGGACCCAATTGAAATCATTATGAGGTACTTTACAGGCATTTAAGAGCCTTTCCCTTCCTACTTTTTGAATTTCCCTGAGCGGCCACAGGATTCACGCAGCTCGGGAACCATGTCTGTCAACCTGAGGCGTGAGTTGCATGACCAATGCTCCAGCTGATGACTTGACAGCATGGAAAACAAACCAAAATAAAAACATGTTGATTACATTAGCTAATAGATTGATGGACATTCTGTACAACTTGAAAAGCTACTGGTAAATGTTAATTTTTCGCTGGCCATTCTTGGCAATTGCCTTCCAATAGAACAGTAATTGCAGTGATCCACCACAAACACAATTCACGTCCGGACTGGGGTCAAGCAGGGCTGCGTCATCGCACCAACGCTCTTCTCGATCTTCCTTGCTGCAATGCTCCATCTCACTCTCAGCAAGCTCCCCGCTGAAGTGAAGCTAAATTATAGAACAACTTCTGCCGCCTCCAGGCCAGATCCAAGGTTGTCCCATCCTCTGTCATTGAACTACAGTACGCAGATGACGCTTGCATCTGCAAACACTCGGAGGCCGAACTCCAAGCCATCATCAACACCTTCACTGAGGCGTACAAGAGCATGGGCCTTACACTAAACATCTGTAAGGCAAAGGTCCTCTACCAACCTGACCCCACCACACAGCACTGCCCCTCGGTTATCAAAATCCACGAAGAGGTCTTGGACAATGTGGACCATTTTCCATAAATCAGGAGCCTACTGTCAGCAAGGGCAGACATCGACGATGAGGTCCAACACCACCTTCAGTGTGCCAGTTCAGCCTTCGGTCGCCTGAGGAAGAGATTGTTTGAAGACTAGCACCTCAAACCCAGCACCAAGCTTATGGTCTATAGAGCAGTAGTGATATCTGCCCTCCAAATGGCTCAGAGACATGGACTATGTACAGCAGACACCTCAAATGCTGAAGTACCAGCAGCACTGCGGCCGCAAGATCCTGCAAATCCATTGGCAGGATAGGCGCACCAACATCAGTATTCTCGCTCAGGCCAATATCCCCAGCATCGAAGCATTGACCACGCTCGATCAGCTCCGTTGGGCGGGCCACATCACCCGCATGCCTGACATGAGACTCCCAAAGCAAGCACTCTACTCGGAGCTTCGACACAGCAAGCGAGCCCCAGGGGGGCAGAGGAAATGCTTCAAGGACACCCTCAAAGCCTCCTTGAAAAGTACAACATCCCCACTGACACCTGGGAATCCCTGGCCCAAGTCCGCCCAAAGTGAAGGAAGAACATTCTGGAAGGCGCTGAGCACCTCAAGTCTCATCGCCGAGAGCAAGCTGAAGCCAAGCATATACAGCAGAAGGTGCATGTGGCAACTCAGGCACCCCACTCACCCGTTCCTTCAACCACCATCTGTCCCACCTGTGACAGAGACTGTAGGTCCCATATTGGACTCTTCAGTCAATTGAGAACTTATTTTTAGTGTGGAAGTAAGTCATCCTCGATTCTGAGCTACAGCTTAAGAGGAAGAATTGAAGTCAATTGATCTGCACTATAAAAATGATATAAACCATTTCAATACATTTTTGTGCTGTTTCTAGTCAGGTTTTTCTCACAGTATACTGTGATTGTCCAGTTACACATTACATTAATTCATCAACCGTAACAATTTCATTCTCATCACTCATTCCACCAGTTCAATTTGTTTTCAGTCCCTGAATATGACTAAATTAATTTTTCAGTCTGAGACTTTAGGGTGAATTTCTGCAGAAGTCCTTTTACTTGTCCATTGTTAACTTCAGTGGAAGAGCTGCAGAAAACACAGAAACACATTGTAAGCACCACTTACACTGTTTGTCAGGGATTCCGCAGCTGTTCTGCTAAACTTGCATAAGATTGTAAATCCACCCCTTTACAATTACATTTACAATCTGCTTCATTTTATGCATTACCTATATACACACATCTTTTATTTGTACCAGTTACTAATACAAAAGTCTATAGATTTGTGACTAAAGCACCAATAACTTCACAATTAATGTACTTTTTAAAATTATGTTCTTGATCGTATTTGTAGATGAAGTCATATTACTTAATGATAATATTTAAATATTTCCCTCATATATAACTTTTATTATATGCTTGTACAGTAAAGATTCAACACCCACTATGTTAGATTGAACTTAAAATGTAATGTGGCCAGGATCCCTTTAAGGATCCTGGCTTAAAACACGTCATGAATGACGTCACCAGACCTGCCAGGTAACGTGGCTGGGTGAGTTTAATAGGCCCCATTAAGGTAAGTTCATTCTGTACAGCGGGATTGTGCCAGCAGCGGGGTCGCGACCTGCCACGAACACCGGCCACAGCAGACCTGCCAAGGTAAGGAAAAATCCGGCCATTGACTCTGTTTCTCTCTCCACAGATGCTACCTGACCTCCTGATATTTTCAGCATTTTCTGTAGAATTTTTATGATCTGCTAGGCTTTGAACCAGCATAAAAGTTAGGTCTGGTACAGAGAGCAGAGGAGATTAACAGTAATATACTTGGTGATGTTACGAATCAGAAGTGTAAGAATTAAACAGAATGAAACAAGCTGGCACATTGAGCAAACAACTGAATCTATGGGGCTAGAATTTCCATAAAGCTCACCACCGTCGGATTGAGGCTCAAAAGATCGCTAAAATTCTTAAATTTACGACGGTGAAAAATTGCAGAAAAAAAGAAAAAAATACCGCCTGGCGAGAAATGAATCTTACATGCAGATTCTCAGCGGTTAAACACAATCCTGGGCAAATTGGGCGGCTCTTAATCAAAATGGACGGTAATTATTCAAATTTAGACCGAGGCTGCAGTTGGGACTAGGGAAGGGAAAACACAAAAAATATTATTTCCAAGAAACCAAAAATAAAAAAAATCAGAAAACAATCTCAAGACCCTTTTTAATTTAATCGCATTAAAAGAATTTTGAAAGATTTATAAAAAAACCCTTTCACTTACCTATTTTTGCAGGACTACTACCTACCGCCCTTCTCCAGCTGATTTTCGTGGGCAGTTTTTTTGAACTTACCTACGGGTCACCGCTGAGCCCAAACTTGGGCGGTAGCATTTTTTTCGGCGGTGCTCGCCGGCGGTCCGCTCCCCAGCGATATTTCGAAGCCGCCGGCGGAACACTTTGTGAAATGGAGTGGAAAGTTTTGCCGGGTGGTTTTCCGCCGAAAACAAGCAGTACCGCCGAGAAAACCGCCAGAAATGGAGTGGAAATTCTAGCCCACGGAATAGTACATGCAATGGTACCAGTTGTAAAAAGAAAGGAAGTTTGGCTCTGTGTGGATCTTAAGAGGTTAAATGAAGCTGTAAAGTGGGAACTATTAGTATTTTGCACATTGATATTGACCCCCAAACCAGCTGAAGCATTTATTTACCTCTTTGATTGCTTCATCTGGGTTTTGGCAGATACCACAGTATCCACAAAATGCCCTGCTCTCAACTTTCATTATCTCCTTTGTTCAGTTCTGTTTCTGATGAGTCCCATTTGGAATTCTGTCAGCAGCAGAAATATTTCAGTGTAAAACGTCTGAACGCTTGGAGACTAGAATCAGATACAGTCCATAATGCACATCTGGAGACAGCAATGAATAATTTTCTGCAGTCAGGATTAAAATTGAACAGGGATAAGTGGCAACCGCGTGACCTAGAAATAAGTTCAGGCCAGCTTTGAAGCACCAAAGATGAAGGGCCGAGGATCATGACAAAATGATCCTCAGGCCTCATCTACAATATTGTGGCAAAGAATTCAAATGCCTGCCTCCCTGGCACAGCCCTCAGATAAGTCCTGGGGTGGTGTGGGCTGCGGGCAGGGGGGCGGGGGAGGTGAGGACAGCAGGAGGGGGATGATTGTGGCTGGCAGTGGTCAGCAGCAGTGCTGTGGTGATGAGTGGATCAATCTTGCTCCTTCTCGCTCTACCTCAATTTCAAAACAAATAACTACACTTACCTTTTCGGTGTTGGCTGCTGGCTATGGCCGCATCCACATCCAGAAAACCTAAACTGGCAGAGGTATTTTAAAACTGACTTTGGGCCTCATTAGCATATGCAAGAGATCGAATGACTGTTTTCAGCAGCCTCCCTGTAATGTCTGTGAGCTTGTAATATTTGTAGCTCCACACTGTGGATGTGGACGTATTGTATACTGCAAGTGCAGAGTTAATAATAAACAGAACCAGGCGTGTTCCGGAAGTTTCCGACAGAGTTGCCTGCCATTTTAGAAGCTGTGTGTGCTTGTGCTCTGTGAATAGATGTCTGTACAATGTCCCGGCCCAATTTCTTGGAAGTTGGATCCTGAAATTCAGCTTGTTGGACCACATGTGTAAGTTTGAATATTTTGGCCACTTCAACAGTGAAGAAGGAATTAAACTATATCCAAATAAAATGCAATTAGGGAGCCTCCTGCCACCAAGAGCTTGCTGCATTACACTGTCACAGGGATTCTCAATAACTTGGCAGGTTATTAGATCTTATTTATCACAAGAGGACAGAAATACTAAATGATGACCGGATAGATTTGGGCTTAATCCAGGAACTTGCATAATTTAACTGCCAGGCAATGACCATCTCCCACCAGAGAGAGCCTAATCACCTCCGCATGACATTTAATGGCATTACCATCACTGAGTTCCCTATCATCAACATCCTGGGAGCCACCATTGACCATAAACTCAATTGAATCAGCCAATTAAATGCTGTGGCTACTAGAGCAGGTCAGAGGCTGGGTATTCTTCGATAACTGGCACAACCCCTGACTTCCCAAAGCTCCTCCACCAGCTACAAGGCACAAGTCAGGAATGTCATGGAATACTGTCCACTTGCCTAGCGCGGTACAGTTGCAACAACACTTAAGCAGCTTAACACCATCCAGGACAAAGCAGTCTACTTGATGAGCACCTTATCCACAAGCCTAAACATCCACTCCCTCCATCACTCCCATCATGGCTGCAATACTATCTCCAACACAGCCACAACTCATCAAGGCTTCTTCAGCAGCACCTCCTAAACCCTAACCCCAACCATTTAGAAGGACGAGGGCAGAAGGTACATGGGAACACAATGACCTCCAAGTTCCCATCAAGTCTCACATGATTCTGACTTGGTCATATATTGTCGTCCCTTTATTGTTGCAGTGCCACAAATCCTACAACTCCCTACCTAAAGCATTGTGGAAGTATCTTCACCACATGGACTGCAGTGGTTCAAGCAGAAGACCCACTAACTTTAAAGGAAATCAGCAACCTCTTTCCAATGGTGGTGAAGTTGTTGCCTGGAGGACTTTCTGCCCCATGGGGAGAAGAGGATTTCCCCCTTCCAGTCCAGAGCCTCCAAGGCAACATCTGAGAACCTGTAGGCCCCATTTGCAGATCTTGCAGCCATTTCTCCCCTATAAGCTTTCCCTCATGTCTGCAACCAGTGTGCACCTCCTCTTTAAGAGATGCTGACTACCTTTAAGTAGCATCAAAGATGCCCGATAACCAGCCCCCCAAACAGATGTGCAACCAATGAACAGCAAGGATACTGCTGGCTGCAAGCCCGACTCATGATAACCACGTATATTACACGCTGCCTGAGACAACACTCGCTGGAGCGTCCAGTGCGTGCCCCGACACCTGTAAGCCCATTTTTGGGCACGATTGAATTGTTTGGATCTGCAATTTTATCTAAAACAAGGTTTAGCATTTAGACATCATTATTTACTAAATTTACAAACTGCTTCTGAATCAGTTTTTGTTCCTTGTCTTCTATTGCCAAATGGTTATTTTCAGCAGAATGACCGACATTGACAAGGTACTGAAGAATAAATGTTTAGGAAACCTGTCAGTTTTATCAAGGCCCAGTATTTCTCACAGTGAAGTAGATCAATGATTTCACAGTTCACAGAACTACCAGCTGAATCCATTGTATTGACATTAGACCATGAAAAGGTATCAGTAAATCTGAGCTCTTGCATTTATGAATGAGTGTTGTTGTTTTGCAGCATTCAAGCTGTAACCTTTTCCAATTATCTCAGAGTACCTAGTAATGAAAGGAAATGAAATTCATATACTACTGTTAAAATTTAATATACTGTACTCATTACAGATATAATATGACATTAACCGTAGTTCAATATACTGCAGCTTAAAAGGTGAATTATTCAATTTAATATTTTGAAGCTAATTTGAGGTTTATGTGGGTTGAAATATACGGTATAAATACTACTCTATTGAAAACTAGACACCCTTTTTCTCCATTACCAAACTCATCTGCATTTGCAGACTTTTCTAATTAAGTTGGGTATATAGTTTGCTTAATCACTGTTCAGTTAATGCAACCAGATGTTTATCCTTGGAAACCCTTCTTCTTAACCAGACAAGTGGTAGCCAATATTAGACTGTGAGTTAAAAAATCCAAAACATTACACTGACTTACTCAAATCAACCACTCGATCTAGATAAGCACAATGTGAACATCTCTTGATCTAGTTCAAAATAATCAAACTGTGTAGATGTGATAATCTTCCAGTTCACAGAAAGGATCTAACCCACTCTTGAGTCTTGTATGAAATGGTTTGGTGAAACTAAGTGCTACAGAACACATGTTATATTTTATGTTACATGGGAGTGAACATTACATTACACAGGCATAAGGAAAGCAATTTCCCTTCTTTCAGTCACACAAACAAGTTTTCATATTTCAGTATGATTCACGTCATTTCTATTGGCAACTTGGGAGATTCATTGACTTCTTTTTAGTGCAAGGTCACAGAGTGTAGACTAGCTTGACACCTTAGAGTATGCCAAGAAGTGACCTGAGCCAACTTAAGCCACATTCTTTCTAATTAATTGCCTGCATGATCTCACACAAGGCTACTTAGAAGAAAATAATTTATTATGATCTGCATACTCCACGTCACCTCTGGAGATTTGCAGTTGAATGTGGTCCAAGACTAATGAAGGTAACTTTCCATGAGTGACTGTAATGGGTTGTGCATAAATAATAATACGGTGCTACAAATCTGAAGCTCAATAACATCGTGCCAATGTTTCAAGAGAAACAACAATAGAAAAGTGATCAGAAATCATTCATGGTTTTAAAAATGATGCCTTAGTACTAACCCAGTCTGTAACTGGAGCTCTAAAATATTGTTCTTTATTACACGTCATTGTTGGATTTCTGAGACAATAGAAATTAGATTTCACATAGCTAATGGCTGGCTGACACAAATATCTAGATATATTATACTCCCATAAAGTGAAAGCTGCCATCAGATAATAATGTCAGTTTAGTGAATGAATTAATCTTCAATCTCCCAACCATTAAATTGGCTGGTTGGTCTTTTTGTTTGATCACATGTGCTTTTTTAGAAGACTTCTCAACTTGTCCTGCCACCCTCTAAGATTTCTTTATGGACACCTTCAGGTCATAAGAACATAAGAATTAGGAACAGGAGTAGGCCATCTAGCCCCTCGAGCCTGCTCCGCCATTCAAAAAGATCATGGCTGATCTGGCCGTGGACTCAGCTCCACTTACCCGCCCGCTCCCCATAACCCTTAATTCCCTTATTGGTTAAAAATCTATCTATCTGTGACTTGAACACATTCAATGAGCTAGCCTCAACTGCTTCCCTGGGCAGAGAATTCCACAGATTCACAACCCTCTGGGAGAAGAAATTCCTTCTCAACTGGTTTTAAATTGGCTCCCCCGTATTTGGAGGCTGTGCCCCCTAGTTCTAGTCTCCCCGACCAGTGGAAACAACCTCTCTGCCTCTATCTTGTCTATCCCTTTCATTATTTGAAATGTTTCTATAAGATCACCCCTCATCCTTCTGAACTCCAACGAGTAAAGACCCAGTCTACTCAATCTATCATCATAAGGTAACCCCCTCATCTCCGGAATCAGCCTAGTGAATTGTCTCTGTACCCCCTCCAAAGCTAGTATATCCTTCCTTAAGTAAGGCGACCAAAACTACACGCAGTATTCCAGGTGCAGCCTCACCAATACCCTGTACAGTTGCAGCAGGACCTCCCTGCTTTTGTACTCCATCCCTCTCGCAATGAAGGCCAACGTTCCATTCACCTTCCTGATTACCTGCTGCACCTGCAAGCTAACATTTTTGGGATTCATGCACAAGGAAACCAAATTTTAATTTGATTTTACGTTTTAAAGTTTAATTTGTTTTAATTGCCGGTGCTTAGTGTCCCCTTCCCTTTTATAGGGGGCACTGGAAAAATTTGATTTTAGCGCCCAAAAAAAACCCCCAAAAAAATGAAAAACACAAAAGAAACCAAAAAAAGGAAAAAAGGGCCTTGTAAATGTCTGGTGTGTCAACCAGGTCGGGTGGCACGGTTTAATGTTTTATGTTTTTGCAGGTGAACTCCAAAAAGAGTTTCATGCACAAGGACCCCCAGGTCCCTCTGCACCGCAGCATGTTGTAATTTCTCCCCATTCTAATAATATTCCCTTTTACTGTTTTTTTTTCCAAGGTGGATGACCTCACATTTTCCGACATTGTATTCCATCTGCCAAACCTTAGCCCATTCGTTTAACCTATCTAAATCTCTTTGCAGCCTCTCTGTGTCCTCTACACAACCCGCTTTCCCACTAATCTTTGTGTCATCTGCAAATTTTGTTACACTACACTCTGTCGCCTCCTCCAGGTCATCTATGTATATTGTAAACAGTTGTGGTCCCAGCACTGATCCCTGTGACACACCACTAACCACCGATTTCCAACCTGAAAAGGACCCATTTATCCCAACTCTCTGCTTTCTGTTCGCCAGCCAATTCTCTATCCATGCAAATACATTTCCGCTGACTCCGCGTACCTCTATCTTCTGCAGTAACCTTTTGTGTGGTACCTTATCGAATGCCTTTTGGAAATCTAAATACACCACATCCATCGGTACACCTCTATCCACCATGCTCGTTATATCTTCAATGAATTGCAGTAAATTAGTTAAACATGATTTCCCCTTCATGAATCCATGTTGCGTCTGCTTGATTGCATTATTCCTATCCAGATGTCCCGCTATGTCTTCCTTAATAATAACTTCAAGCATTTTCCCCACTACTGATGTTAAACTAACCGGCCTATAGTTACCTGCCCCCTTTTTTAAACAGAGGCGTTACATTAGCTGCTTTCCAATCCGATGGTACCTCCCCAGAGTCCAGAGAATTTTGGTAGATTATAACCAATGCATCTGCTATAACTTCCGCCATCTCTTTTAATACCCTGGGATGCATTTCATCAGGACCAGGGGACTTGTCTACCTTGAGTCCCATTAGCCTGTCCAGCACTATCTCCCTAGTGATAATGATTGTCTCAAGGTCCCCCCTTCCCACATTCCCATGACCCGCAATTTTTGGCATGGTTTTTGTGTCTTCCACTGTGAAGACCGAAGCAAAATAGGTCTCTTTGTTCCTGCATCCACTTTAAAAATAATACCATTTAATTTATATTGTCTCTCCTCATTCTTCCGACCAAAATGAATCTCTTCACACTTCTCTGCAGATAAAATTCAATGCAATGTGTTTGGCCATTTCACCAGTCCTCCTGAAGTCTCTTACTATCCTCCTCACTGTTTACTACATGTCCGAGTTTCCTTTCATCTTCAAACTTTGAAATGATGCCCTATATACCCAAGTCCAGATCACCATTGTATACCTCCCTCCAGTCTGAAAAATAACCACTCACCACTACTCTCTGCTTTTTATCCCTTAGCCAACTTTGTATCCATGCTGCCAATGTTCCTTTGATCCCATGAGTTTCAATTTTATTAACAAGTCTATGACATCGTAATTTGTAAAATGTCTTTTGAAAGTTCCGTATGCACTGCCCTCATCAACATTCTCAGCTACTTCATCAAAGAATTCAATCAAGTTAGTCACACACGATTTGCCTTCAACAAATCCATACTGACTTTCATTTATTAGCCCATACTTTTCCAAATGCCAATTAATTTTGTCTAGGATTATTGCCTCTAAAACTTTGCCCACCACCGACATTAGGCTGACTAGCATGTAGTTGCCCAGTTTATCCCTTCCCCCTTCTTAAACAGGGTGTAACATTTGCAATCCTTCAGTCCTTTGGCACCGTCTCCATGTCCAAGGTGAATTGAAAGATTGTGGCTTGAACCTCTGCAATTTCCACCCTTAACTCACTCAGTAACATAGGATGCATCCTATCTGGATCAGGTGACTTTACCACTTTACAGACTGCCAACCTTTTAATTACCTCCTCTTTATCGATTTTTATCCTATCCAATATTGCTATTGCCTTCTCCTTTACATTGGCAGCATCCTCTTCTGTAGTGCAGACAGATGCAATGTATTCATTTAGTACCTCAGCCATGCCCTCTGCCTCAAGAAGAAGATTTCTTTTTTGATCGCTAATCAGTCCAACCCTTCCTTTGACTAACCTGTTACTATGTGATGCCTGGAGTTCCCACTACGCTGTGCTGGTATTCGTCCAGAATAGGCCAAACCAGCCCAAAAGGTTCGGTAATTTCAAGCACGAATTACATCCAGCGCAAATTGAATTTCCACGATCGTTAGCACAGGTTTAAAAAAACATTGTGCTGGAGAAAGGCCGTGCTCACAAAATTGGCCATGCCCTCAGATCAATATAACCGCCATGGCGAGTTTCTGCTAATTGAGCATGTTTGCGGGCCTTTGAAGAGGCGCTTAAAATTAAGCTTTTTTTTAGACAGAAAGCCACTAGTAGGCACCTTTTAAAAGTTTTTATATTGGCTTCATTTGCGCCCTCTGTGAGTGCCTCCGGGGGCGATAACGGGGTCCTAACAGCTCTGCGCCCGGGAGCGGCGAGAGTACCGATGCCCACTAAATTCGCCTGGAGGTTTGCGGTGGCGGTAACCCCTAGCACATGATCTCCTGCGCGCGGATATCATAACGTCATCATGCTGTGCATTGCCCTGATTGCACCCTGGACCCGAACATCAGACCCGCCATCTGCAACATCAGCAAGCGAGAACACAGACGGCTGCAGGAGGTGTTGTTTGCGAGGCAGCTGCTTGGGGAGCAGTAATTAAAGATAAGGTCGTCTTTATCCAGAATTTATTTTTTTAAATTCCTTAGGTTGAGTATTGAAAATCTTGAAGTGCTGCGATTGGGATGTTGACGGGAGAGATAGAGGGAGAGACTGAGGGGGAGCGGGGGGAGGGGGGGAAGAGAGTGAGGGACTCACTCTCCAAACCCTTCTCCCTCACTCTCAACCCTCTCTTCAGTGTGGAGCTCAAGCTCCTCATCGGGGTCGCAGCTGCCGTCGGCGACGAGGGAAATTATTTCAACGCAGACCCTGCAAATATGGCCCTTCCCTTTAAGGGAGGGAAGTAGCCTCCTTCCCCGGCAGCGCTGCCCTCGACAGTGGGCCATGCTGCACCGCTGTTGCTCCCCTTGCCGGCTTTAGCACTCCATGGGAAGTGGTAGCGCTTGATTTAGCGCTCCACTTCCTTCCTCGACCGCAAAACTGGAAGTACGTGTCAGAGTCCCTCACGTAGCGCCCGGCAATACTTTTGCGCTATCACAAAGGTTATCCCCCCAGACGGGGCGCTGTACAATTTCACCTCCATAATTGCGCTAAAACCCAGAACTTGTGATGAAATCGTATGAATCCGAAAGAAATGGGTCTCCATGGGAGGAGAGTTAGGCTATTTGCCCAATGTCTGTCCAGTGAATGTCTGTGAAATTCTTATGTCTGGTAAAAGTAGGCATAAAGCCTGCTTTTACCAGCATAAATGTTTTAAAGAACATAAACATAACTTTTTTTCATTCATTTATATATTAAAACCCTTTGTGCAATAAGGCAAGTTTATTTTTAGCCCCATTAAAACATGTAAATTTATTTTTCAAAACATTAAAAGATTTGTTTTAAATATTTAATTAAATGCCATTTTAATTTTAAATATGTAATGTTTTTTTATTTGATGCATAGAGGTATTTTTTTATAGTTGTGTACATATGGAATCTTCATATGTATGAATGGGGATTCCCTTCTTTGATTGATTGGGCAAGCCCATGTGATCCTAGGGGCACTTACAAACCGCATGTGCCCCTGGGATACGTGGGCCCTTACACAGGCCTATGCATAGAGGCCCAGGAGTGCAAGTTGCCAAACCTCCTGGATCATCAGGTAGGTTCGTAGATTTTTTGCAAGTTGGAGGCATTCGCCCGCAGAAAGCCTCCGACCACCAATTCAGCCCCTATATCTTTAGTCATCCAGGGAGCACTAGCCCTTGCTTTCTCTCTCATGGGAATGTGTCAACTTTGTACCGGAACCATCTCCTTTTCAACTCACTGAAATTCACCCTCTTCTGGTTTAACATAGGAACATAGAAAATAGGTAAAGGAGTAGTCCATTCGACCCTTCGAGCCTGCACCTCCATTCAATGAGTTCAAGGCTGAACATGCAACTTCAGTACCCCATTCCTGCTTTCTCGCCATACCCCTTGATCCCCCTCGTAGTAAGTACTACATCTAACTCATTTTTGAATATATTTAGTGAATTGGCCTCAACAACTTCCTGTGGTAGAGAATTCCACAGGTTCACCACTCTCTGGGTGAAGAAGTTTCTCCTCAGCTCGGTCCTAAATGGCTTACCCCTTATCGTTAGACTGTGACCCCTGGTTCCGGACTTCCCCAACATTGGGAACATTCTTCCTGCATCGAACCTGTCATAGAAACATAGAAAATAGGTGCAGGAGTAGGCCATTCGGCCCTTCGAGCCTGCACCGCCATTCAATGAGTTCATGGCTGAACATGCAACTTCAGTACCCCATTCTTGCTTTCTCACCATACCCCTTGATCCCCTTAGTAGTAAGGACTACATCTAACTCTTTTTTGAATATATTTAGTGAATTGGCCTCAACAACGTTCTGTGGTAGAGAATTTCATAGGTTCACCACTCTCTGGGTGAAGAAGTTCCTCCTCATCTCGGTCGTAAATGGCTTACCCCTTATCCTTAGACTGTGACCCCTGGTTCTGGACTTCCCCAACATTGGGAACATTCTTCCTCCATCTAACCTGTCTAAATCCATCAGAATTTTAAACGTTTCTATGAGGTCCCCTCTCATTCTTCTGAACTCCAGTGAATACAAGCCCAGTTGATCCAGTCTTTCTTGTTCGGTCAGTCCCGCCATCCCGGGAATCAGTCTGGTGAACCTTCGCTGCACTCCCTCAATAGCAAGAATGTCCTTCCTCAGGTTAGGAGACCAAAACTGTACACAATACTCCAGGTGTGGCCTCACCAATGCCCTGTACAACTGTAGCAACACCTCCCTGCCCCTGTACTCAAATCCCCTTGCTATGAAGGCCAACATGCCATTTGCTTTCTTAACCGCCTGCTGTACCTGCATGCCAACCTTCAATGACTGATGTACCATGACACCCAGGTCTCGTTGCATCTCCCCTTTTCCTAATCTGTCACCATTCAGATAATAGTCTGTCTCTCTGTTTTTACCACGTAAGTGGATAACCTCACATTTATCCATATTATACTTCATCTGCCATACATTTGCCCACTCACCTAACCTATCCAAGTCACTCTGCAGCCTCATAGCATCCTCCTCGCAGCTCACACTGCCACCTAACTTAGTGTCATCTGCAAATTTGGAGATACTACATTTAATCCCCTCATCTAAATCATTAATGTACAGTGTAAACAGCTGGGGCCCCAGCACAGAACCTTGCGGTACCCCACTAGTCACCGCCTGCCATTCTGAAAAGTACCCATTTACTCCTACTCTTTGCTTCCTGTCTGACAACCAGTTCTCAATCCATGTCAGCACACTACCCCCAATCCCATGTGCTTTAACTTTGCACATTAATCTCTTGTGTGGGACCTTGTCGAAAGCCTTCTGAAAGTCCAAATATACCACATCAACTGGTTCTCCCTTGTCCACTCTACTGGAAACATTCTCAAAAAATTCTAGAAGATTTGTCAAGCATGATTTCCCTTTCACAAATCCATGCTGACTTGGACCTATCATGTCACCTCTTTCCAAATGCGCTGCTATGACATCCTTAATAATTGATTCCATCATCTTACCCACTACCGATGTCAGGCTTACCGGTCTATAATTCCGTGTTTTCTCTCTCCCTCCTTTTTAAAAAGTGGGGTTACATTGGCTACCCTCCACTCGATAGGAACTGATCCAGCGTCAATGGAATGTTGGAAAATGACTGTCAATGCATCCGCTATTTCCAAGGCCACCTCCTTAAGTACTCTGGGATGCAGTCCATCAGGCCCTGGGGATTTATTGGCCTTCAATCCCTTAATTTCCCCAACACAATTTCCCAACTAATAAGGATTTCCCTCAGTTCAAACGTTTCTATGAGATCCCCTCTCATTCTTCTGAATTCCAGTGAATACAAGCCCAGTTGATCCAGTCTTTCTTCATATGTCAGTCCCGCCATCCCGTAAAGTATAATTACACTCGATTGTACCTTGTACTTTTCCATAAGGATTCTAAACCTGATGATATAATCATTGTTCCCCAAATGCTCTCTCACAGAAACATGCTCCACTTACCCCATTTTATTCCCCAGATCTTGATCCAGCACTGCTTCCTTCCTCATTGGGCTAGAATCATACTGATCAAAAAAGTTCCCTGGTACACATTTCAGAAA
This sequence comes from Pristiophorus japonicus, assembly GCF_044704955.1. NCBI lineage: Eukaryota > Metazoa > Chordata > Chondrichthyes > Pristiophoridae > Pristiophorus > Pristiophorus japonicus. The sequence goes on from NC_091979.1 coordinate 72,884,261, forward strand.
GTCCTCCCCCTCTTTGCCTTTACACTGTTATTATCCCAATCTGTATTAGGATAATTGAAGTCCCCCAATGTCTCTACTTTGTAGTTCTTGCACCTTCCTGTTATTTGCTTGTAAATTTGTGCCTCTATTGTCTTCCCACTATTTGGTGGCCTATGGTATAAACCCAGTAGCGTAACAAGTCATCTATTGTTCCTTAATGCAACCTGTCTTTGACCCCTCAACTACATCCCTCTCCAATGCTATAATAGTTTCTTTGAACAATACTGCCGCCCCCTCCTTTTTTCCTTCTCTATCTTTCCTGAATACCTTGCAGCTTGTACCTGCAACCTTATGATTTAGAAGCAAGAGTGCTACTAACTAAACAAAAACAACACTTACAAGTGCCAGAAACAGAATGTTCTAAACAAAGGGTGGATCTACTGCAGCATTGAAATTATTCAAATTTATTGCAATTACAAAAATTACAGCTGAGTGAATAGAATTCATTGCTGCATGCTGGCTATCCTCTGAACCATCTTTGCATTTTTAATCATGCAGTGGCTGTTTTGCAAGATGGAACTGGATAATGAGAATGAGCTTTAAAGTTTGACATTCAAAACAACAGCAAAGCGCTTAAATAATGGACACAAGGGAAGAGAAAGATAGATATAACCGAGTATTTTAAAATGTATTGGAAAATTGCTTTCATTTTTTTAACCTTAGCTCGAAACAATTTTTAGTGCTGGATATTATTAGTTAGATAACTATAATGCACATTTTTTAACACAAGAGGAGAAAATAAAGTACAGATTAGCCTGAATATGATAATGTTACACCAGTAATTATTTTTTTATCTGCTGGTTTAGTTCCAGTTCCTTTCATTGTCTGATACCAATTCAGGGATCAGAAACTCAAAGAGGCTAATAGGGATCAAGCTTTAGTACTGCTAGAATCTGTATAGCATTGCACTATATCGAACTGTCAGAGTAAATACATTGCTGTGTTTTCACCCTGTAGCCATATGGTGAGATGTAACTATACAAGGCTAAAGAGTTACAACTGCAAAAATATATTTTATAGAGTTCTAATTCTATTAACAGTTTCAAAATACTACTGGATCTCCCGTGACATTGCTCCTGGTGAATCAAAGGTTATTAAAGTCAATCTGAAAATTGGGGGAGGTTTTTATCCTACAGACCAAAATGTGACACAAGACTTTTATTTTACTCGAGCTCCCTTTGCCATGCTTATGTAATTTGGAAAATATTCTGCAATACAAAGATAAGACCATTATATAGTACCATAAATAATATATTTCACAACATATTATTGTGCTGTTAAGTTGTGGTTAATTTTGCCTTTCACTTCAAGGCCACAAGTCCAATTACTCTGAATAAGCCCATCTTTAAGTCAATTAGAAGCTAACTGCTGTTAAATACATGAGCTGAATTAAAGAGTATTTGCTTTGCAGTACATCATAAGGACAATTAGAAGATAATTACTTTCTTCCATTTTTAACAATTAATTCTCAGGATGTGGGCATCACTATCTAAGCAGACATTTATTGACCCTGCTTAAACTGAATGGCTGGCCAAATCACATCAGAGGGCAGTTTAGAGCCAACCACATTGATGTGAGACTGGCTCACATACAGGCCAGACTGAGTGAAGACAAAAGTTTTTTTAACAGCAATCTGATAGCTTCATGGTCACTTTTACTGATGCTAGCTTTTTATTTCCAGATTTTTATCTGAATTCAAAATTCTCAAACTGTCCTGGTGGGATTTGAGCTCATGTTCTTTGTATTATTAATCGAGGCATCTGGATTGCTAGTCTAGTAACATAGCCACAACACTACTGTACACCTCTTAACATGCCACTTATTAATTTGTGGATTCCCTATTTGTTTGTTTCAAATGCCATATCATGGTAATTTGTGCTTGAAATTCTGTGATCTTTTGTGTTGGTTTGGCTGATTTTGAGCGATTTGTACTGAGAAAAAACAACGCAACCCAACGGAAACTCCAGGCTCCATCTGCTTACTGTTAGGTGTATTAATGTAAGCTGCATGTTTGTAGGATAACCTACAGTTCTGAAGCCAGATGTTCATTGTGCTTCCAATGGTATATCCCTATTGTCCTTCATTATGGATATCCTCAGTTAAGCAATCATCTAAATTTGATATCAAGTTTGAGACAAGTTATGACTGATTATACAAAATGTCTACTAGTCTGCACAGGTCAGGTGGGGTCAGGTATTTGGCTGCTCCATTTCTATAAATGATTTGTACCTGGGCACAAGAAGAATGAAATTGACATTTACTGATCCTACCACTAAGGGTAATAGGCAAGCTGCGAAGCATAATGCAGACATTTGTGAGAAGGCAGATAGTTTAGCAGAATGGATAAATAAATCACATGAAGCCCATGGGATTAAAGGGGCAGTAACAGAGTGGATATGAAATTGGCTAAAGGACAGAAAGAGAGTAGGGGTGAATGGACAGTGGAGGGAAGTATACAGTGGTGTCCCTCAGGGGTCGGTAATACTCTTTTTGATATGTATGAATGACCTGGACACATTCAGATAAAATTTAATGCAGAGAAGTGTGAAGTGATTCATTTTGGTAAGAAGAAGTAGGAGAGGTAATATAAAGTAAATGGTATAATTTTTAAAGAGGGTGCATGAACAGAGATATCTGAAGGTGTACTTACACAAATCTTTGAAAGTGGCAGGACAAGTCTGTTAGAAAAGCACACGGGACTGTGGCTTCATAAATAGAGGCATAGCCAATAATATTTATGGGGCTGTGCATTCGGAGTGGGGGTTGTGGGGCAGGTTGAGTTTAAGATAGTTCACTGTCAGGAGTGGCATAAGGGAAAACAAACACAACAAATTTAACAAAAGTATTACCAGGCAAAGAAATGGATTGAAATGTAAGCTTAAATATTTTATACCATTGTAAGGAGTACTGGAAATATACTTACTTACAGGGTTTGAGATATATGCAGTGAAAATACTGACTTGATTGATATCACAGAAAAATGAGAGTAAGTGGAAGTTGAACATGAAATGAAGCTGAGATGGAATGTTTTACAAAGATAGACTTGTGAAACTCGGCAAAGAGTAGCAGTTCTGGTCGAGGACTATATAGCAGCTGTCAAGGAGATGGAAATAAAAGAGGCCAACTGGGATGTTCCTTCAAATCTTAAAGAAATGAAGGAAGAAATAAGTGAGACTCTGGTGAATATTTTTAGGAGCTCCATAAATAATGGAATGGTAACTGGGGACTGCAACATAGCAAATGTTATCCTGATTATTAAAAATAGAATGAAACACAAAACTGCAAATTACAGATTTGTAATGAGGAAAATATTTGAAAGAACACCTCTGCTGTAAGGAATATTTAGCATGGAGTTAAAAGCAAAGTCAAGTTGCATTAACCTGCAGGAATTCTTTGAGGAGGTAACTGAACTTGAGGGAGGAAGGAGATCCAATAGATATGTATAGAGCTGCATGTTTTCCACAAGATTTTAGTTCAAATTTCATGGTCAATCAATTCACAGACTTGCTCAACAAGCTAATAATATCAATAGTAATAATTTCAAATGGCCTGGCAATTTCAAAACCAAGAATGAAACTCTAAAATGTAGCTTATAAAATCAGGAAGTAAAGAAAGAAAGAGAGAGAGACTTGCATTTATATAGCGCCTTTCACGATCACCGGACATCTCCAAGTGCTTTATAGCCAATGAAGTACTTTTGGAGTGTAGTCAATGTTGTAACATAGGAAACGAGGAAGCTAATTTGCACACACCAGGCTCCCATGGCTCCCACAAACAGCAATGTGATAATGACCAGATAATCTGTTTTTTATTCTGTTGATTGAGGGATAAATATTGGCCAGGACACTAGGGATAACTCCCCTGCTCTTCTTTGAAATAGTGCCCTGGGATCTTTTATGTCCGCCTGAGAGTGCAGACAGGGCCTTGGTTTAATGTGTCATCCGAAAGACGACACCTCCAACAGTGAACACTCCCTCAGCACTACACTGGAGTATCAGCCTAGAGTTATGTGCTCAAGTCCCTGGAATGAGACTTGAATCCATTCAGAGGCGGTGGTGCTACCCACAGCTAAATGACACTGTTACAAGTATGGAGCAAGTTAGATATGCTCTCAGGTACAGCAGTGCCAGTCACTCTCATAAGTGCTCTGAGCCTCTTACGTTTGGGGAGTGCCCGTACTGCATGATATCTAACTATATGATAGTATAACCTGCGGTGGAATAGTATCCCTTGATGATCTGAATTGAGTGTTCATATCTTTAATTCTAATTTCCAAGCACCCTCAACATATTATTCCCATTTGACATGGATTTGCACTGGAGATCCTCCATCAGATATGCAAATAGGGTGACATAGAATTCTGATGATTTCAGCACAGCTGTGGCAAATCCCTCTGAATAAAGAGAATTCTCCTAACCTCTCTGCACAATCTCTTAGTGCCAGTTTTAAATTAGTAACCTGTCATCAGTTACTCGACAACCATTATGAAATAGCCATTTCTTATTCACTATCAGAGTTCTTCATAATTTTAAGCCATCTATTAAATTTCCTCTGTTCAGCAGATGTAGCCCTAGCATCTCCGCATAAATATAGTTTCCCATCCCTAATATTATCTTGGTGAAAATATGCTGAATGCTCTTTATGGCTTTAATGTCCTTGTTACTTGGATGACATTCAGGCTTGAGCTGATAAGTGGCAAGTAACAGTCACACCACACAAGTGCCTGGCAATGACTATCTCCAACAAAAGAGAGTCTAATCACTGCGCTTGACATTCAACGGCATTACCATCACTGAATACCCCAACATCAACACCCTAGGGGTCACCATTGGCCAGAAACTTAACTGGACCAGTCATGTAAATATTGTGGCTACAAAAGCAGGTCAGAGGCTGGGTATTCTGCAGCGAGTGTCTCATCTCCTGACTCCCAAAAGCCTTCCCACATTTTACAAGTCAGGAGTATATTGGAATACTTTACACTTGCCTGGATGAGTGCACCCCATCAACACTCAAGAAGCTCGACACCATTCAGGACAAAGCAGCCCCCTTGATTGGCACTCCATCCACCACCTTAAACATTAATTCCCTCCACCACTGGCGCAATGTGGCTGCAGTGTGTACCATCTACAAGATGCCTTGCAGCAACTCACCAAGGCTTCTTCAACAGCGCCTCCCAAACCCATGTCCTCTATCACCTAGAAAGACAAGGGCCGCAAGGGCATGGGAGCACCATCATCTGCAAGTTCCCCTCCAAGTCACACACCATCCTGACTTGGAAATTTATTGCCATTTCTTCATCGTTGCCGGGTCAAAACCCTAGAACTTCCTCTCTAACAGCACCATGGGAGTATCTCCACCACGTAGATTGCAGCTGTTCAAGAAGTCGATTCACTACCACCTTCTCGAGGGCAATTAGGAATGGGCAATAAATGTTGGCCTTGCCAGAGATGCTCACATCCCAGGAACGAATTTAAAAAAAACAGTGCAGTGGCCAAAAATACACACAATTGGCCGAGAGTTTCTGCTAGTTTGCGCTCACCTGAAATTGACCAAACCAGTATAAAAGGTTGAGGAATTTTAAGCATAAGTTACGTTAAGCATAGAGTTTCCACGATCTTTAACGCTAGGTTAAAGAACATTGCAATAGAAGCCGACCCCACCACAAAACTGGCCATGCCCCCAGATCCAAATAATGAGGATGGTGAATTTATGCTGACTGGGCCCGTTTGCAGCTTTTCGAGGAGGCTCTTCAAAGGAAGCCTTTTTTTGGCTCAAAGGCATGTTTTAAAAGTTTCTACATATTAAAAAAGATACACTAATGAAACTAGTAAATGGTTCAGTATAGTTTTCAAAGTCATTTTCAGCGATTTCAAATGAGGTTACTCACAGTTGGTGGACGAGACACTTTGATTAAAAATGCTTATTTTTTTGTAATAAACCCATTTTCGGTTACACTAATAAACTGCACTGTGTTACCACTTTTAAATACATCAATGAATATTTTTCAATAAAAGGAAAACAAATAAAGAATAATGTTTTATTACACTGACTGATTGTACTGGTTCATGGAATATTTCACGTTTGTGATTATGCAAATGAGTTTCAGCGGAAACTTGAACCATAACTTCATTTCAGAAAACCAGCGCAATATCAAGCACAATTTGCACCCAGATTGTTGATTGCATCCAAGTGGAAACTCTACCCCAATATTCTTTCTGTGGCCGAACCAATGGTTTGTATAAATTTATCATATTCTTGTGCTCCTTGCCCTATTTATAAAATCAAAAATGCTGTTTGCTTTTTTTTTTCTTGAATGCCTTTATCAATCTATACTTGCACTTTAAGGGAATTATGCTTTTAACTTCTCAGGTCTCTGTGTTAATCCACATCCTTCAGTATCTTCCCATTGCATATATACATGCACATAAAAGTTTTTCATCGAGTGCACCTTTATCACATTTCATAGAAACATAGAAACATAGAAAATAGGTGCAGGAGTAGGCCATTTGGTCCTTCGAGCCTGCACCGCCATTCAATGAGTTCATGGCTGAACATGCAACTTCAGTACCCCATTCCTGCTTTCTCACCATACCCCTTGATCCCCCTAGTCGTAAGGACTTCATCTAACTCCTTTTTGAATATATTTAGTGAATTGGCCTCAACAAATTTCTGTGGTAGGGAATTTCACAGGTTCACCACTCTCTGGGTGAAGAAGTTTCTCCTCATCTCGGTCCTAAATGGCTTACCCCTTATCATTAGACTGTGACCCCTGGTTCTGGACTTCCCCAACATTAGAAACATTCTTCCTGCATCTAACCTGTCGAAACACATCAGAATTTTAAACGTTTCTATGAAATCCCCTCTCATTCTTCTGAACTCGTGAATACAAGCCCAGTTGATCCAGTCTTTCTTGATATGTCAGTCCCGCCATCCCGGGAATCAGTCTGGTGAACCTTCGCTGCACTCCCTCAATAGCAAGAATGTCCTTCCTCAAGTTAGGAGACCAAAACTCACCAAGGCCCTGCACAACTGTAGTAACACCTCCCTGCCCCTGTGCTCAAATCCCCTCGCTATGAAGGCCAACATGCCATTTGCTTTCTTAACCGCCTGCTGTACCTGCATGCCAACCTTCAATGACTGATGTACCATGGCACCCAGGTCTCGTTGCACCTCCCCTTTTCCTAATATGTCACCATTCAGATAATAGTCTCTGTCTCTGTTTTTACCACCAAAGTGGATAATCTCACATTTATCCACATTATACTTCATCTGCCATCATTTGCCCACTTACCTAACCCCTATCTAAGTCACTCTGCAGCCTCACAGCATCCTCCTCGCAGCTCACACTGCCACCCAACTTAGTGTCATCCGCAAATTTGGAGATACTACACTTAATCCCCTCATCTAAATCATTAATGTACCCCTTGGCGAAGAGTGACCATAATATGGTGGAATTCTGCATTGGGATGGAGAATGAAACAGTTAATTCAGAGACCATGGTCCAGAACTTAAAGAAGGCTAACTTTGAAGGTATGAGGCGTGAATTGGCTGGGATGGATTGGCGAATTATACTTAAGGGGTTGACTGTGGATGGGCAATGGCAGACATTTAGAGACCGCATGGATGAACTACAACAATTGTACATTCCTGTCTGGCATAAAAATAAAAAAGGGAAGGTGGCTCAACCGTGGCTATCAAGGGAAATCAGGGATAGTATTAAAGCCAAAGAAGTGGCATACAAATTGGCCAGAAATAGCAGTGAACCTGGGGACTGGGAGAAATTTAGAACTCAGCAGAGGAGGACAAAGGGTTTGATTAGGGCAGGGAAAATGGAGTATGAGAAGAAGCTTGCAGGGAACATTAAGACGGATTGCAAAAGTTTCTATAGATATGTAAAGAGAAAAAGGTTAGTAAAGACAAACGTAGGTCCCCTGCAGTCAGAATCAGGGGAAGTCATAACGGGGAACAAAGAAATGGCGGACCAATTGAACAAGTACTTTGGTTCGGTATTCACGAAGGAGGACACGAACAACCTTCCGGTTATAAAAGGGGTCAGGGGGTCTAGTAAGAAGGAGGAACTGAGGGAAATCCTTATTAGCCGGGAAATTGTGTTGGGGAAATTGATGGGATTGAAGGCCGATAAATCCCCAGGGCCTGATGGACTGCATCCCAGAGTACTTAAGGAGGTGGCCTTGGAAATAGTGGATGCATTGACAGTCATTTTCCAACATTCCATTGACTCTGGATCAGTTCCTATGGAGTGAAGGGTAGCCAATGTAACCCCACTTTTTAAAAAAGGAGGGAGAGAGAAAACAGGGAAATCAGCCTGACATCGGTAGTGGGTAAAATGATGGAATCAATTATTAAGGATGTCATAGCAGTGCATTTGGAAAGAGGTGACATGATAGGTCCAAGTCAGCATGGATTTGTGAAAGGAAAATCATGCTTGACAAATCTTCTGGAATTTTTTGAGGATGTTTCCAGTAGAGTGGATAAGGGAGAACCAGTTGATGTGGTATATTTGGACTTTCAGAAGGCGTTCGACAAGGTCCCACACAAGAGATTGATGTGCAAAGTTAGAGCACATGGGATTGGGGCTAGTGTACTGACATGGATTGAGAACTGGTTGTCAGACAGGAAGCAAAGAGTAGGAGTAAATGGGTACTTTTCAGAATGGCAGGCAGTGACTAGTGGGGTACCGCAAGGTTCTGTGCTGGGGCCCCAGCTGTTTACACTGTACATTAATGATTTAGATGAGGGGATTAAATGTAGTATCTCCAAATTTGCGGATGACACTAAGTTGGGTGGCAGTGTGAGCTGCGAGGAGGATGCTGTGAGGCTGCAGAGCGACTTGGATAGGTTAGGTTGGTGGGCAAATGCATGGCAGATGAAGTATAATGTGGATAAATGTGAGGTTATCCACTTTGGTGGTAAAAACAGAGAGACAGACTATTATCTGAATGGTGACAGATTAGGAAAAGGGGAGGTGCAAAGAGACCTGGGTGTCATGGTACATCAGTCATTGAAGGTTGGCATGCAGGTGCAGCAGGCGGTTAAGAAAGCAAATGGCATGTTGGCCTTCATAGCAAGGGGATTTGAGTACAGGGGCAGGGAGGTGTTGCTACAGTTGTACAGGGCATTGGTGAGACCACACCTGGAGTATTGTGTACAGTTTTGGTCTCCTAACCTGAGGAAGGACATTCTTGCTATTGAGGGAGTGCAGCGAAGGTTCACCAGACTGATTCCCGGGATGGTGGGACTGACCTATCAAGAAAGACTGGATCAACTGGGCTTGTATTCACTGGAGTTCAGAAGAATGAGAGGGGACCTCATCGAAACGTTTAAAATTCTGACGGGGTTAGACAGGTTAGATGCAGGAAGAATGTTCCCAATGTTGGGGAAGTCCAGAACCAGAGGTCACAGTCTAAGGATAAGGGGTAAGCCATTTAGGACCGAGATGCGGAGGAACTTCTTCACCCAGAGAGTGGTGAACCTGTGGAATTCTCTACCACCGAAAGTTGTTGAGGCCAATTCACTAAATATATTCAAAAAGGAGTTAGATGAGGTCCTTACTACTAGGGGGATCAAGGGGTATGGCGAGAAAGCAGGAATGGGGTACTGAAGTTGAATGTTCAGCCATGAACTCATTGAATGGCGGTGCAGGCTAGAAGGGCCGAATGGCCTACTCCTGCACCTATTTTCTATGTTTCTATGTTTCTATGTAAACAGCTGGGGCCCCAGCACAGAATCTTGCGGTACCCCACTAATTCACTGCCTGCCATACATAGGCCCCAAGTTTCCACATGATTTGCTCCTGATTTTTAGGAGCAAATGGTGTAGAACGGAGTATCTTAGAAATCGGAATTCTCGTCATTTAGTTTGCTCCAGTTCTAGTCGGTTAGAACAGTTTCACTTTGGAACAGAATTTTTTTTTCAAAAGGGGGCGTGTCCGGCCACTTACGCCTGTTTTCAAAGTTTCGTCAGTGAAAACTTACTCCAAACTAACTTAGAATGGAGTAAGTGAAGATTTTTGTACGCTCGAAAAAACCTTGTCTACACTTTAGAAAATCAGGCGTAGGTTACAAATCAGGCGTAGGGAATGGTGGGGGCGGGGGGTTTAAAGGGAAGTTTACAAACATTAAAGACTTCAGTTTTATAAATAAAGAGCCATCATCAATAATAAATGATAAATACATCAATAAATCAACCAATAAATCAATCAAAAAAATTAATAAGAAATATATATTTTTTAAATCAATAAATAAAACATTTTCTACTTGCCGACTGCAGCACCGGGAGCCCTCCAACAGCGTGCTGGGATGCCACCCCCCCCCCCTCTCCACCCCTCAGTGTGTCTCTGTCAGTGTCTCTATCTCTCTGTGTGTCTGTCTGTCTGTCTGTGTCTCTCATTCTCTGTCTGTCAGTGTCTGTGTTTCTGACAGCGAGGGGAGGGGGAGAAGGGGGGTAGAGGGAGAGAGGGGGGGAGCAGAGGGAGGGAAGGGGGAGGGAAGGGGGAGGAGGGGGAGGGGGGGAGAAGGGGATAAAGGGGGAGAAAGGAGAGGGGGGAAAGGAGAGGGGGGAAAGGAGATGGGGGAAAGGAGAGGGGGGAAAGGAGATGGGGGAAAAGAGATGGGGGGAAAGGAGATGGGGGAGAAGGAGATGGGGGAGAGGAAGGAGAAGGGGGGGTGCAAAGGAGAAGGGGGAGGGAGGCTGAACGGGCCGGGCCCGAGACTTCGGGCAGGGCCCGTCCCCAGCACCAGATTTACAGGTAGGTGGTGTTGGGTCGGGTCGGGGGGGTGGTGGGAGGGAGGTCGGTTCGGTTCGGGTCGGGGGGAGGGAGGGAGAGGGAGGTCAGGTCGGGGGGGAGGGAGGTCAGGTCGGATCAGTCCGGGGGGGGCGGATGCGGGAGTCAGGTCAGATCCAGTCCGGGGGCGGGGGTGGGGGGGGAAGCAGGAGTCGGGTCCGGTCCGGGGGCGGGGGGGGGAAGCGGGAGTCGGGTCCGGTCCGGGGGCGGGTGGGGGGGGGGGAAGCGGGAGTCGGGTCGGGTCCGGTCTGGAGGTGGGGGGCGGGAAGCGGGAGTCGAGTCGGGTCGGGAGGAAGCAGGAGCTGGCCGTGGGAGGAGCCTTATTCACGCAGCCCCAGTGAGGCTATTCGGCCAGGGCTAGGGGCTGCGTGCTTCGGGCCCCTCCCACACAGTTTCGGGCGCCTGGAGCTACTGCACTTGCGTGCCCACTGTAGCACGCATGTGCAGAGGTCCTGGTACTGTTTTCAGCGCAGGGACCTGGCTCCGCCCCCTACAGCTCCTGCTGCGCCGCGCCGACGGCCAGCGGAGCTGCAGGAACATGGAGAATCTGAAGGGTTTTTTTCGGCGCACTTTGTCGCGGCTCGAAACTTGGGCCCAGAGAAAATAGCTGCAGGAGTAGGCCTTCTAGCCTGCACCACCATTCAATGAGTTCATGGCTGAACATTCAACTTCAGTACCCCATTCCTGCTTCTCGCCATACGCCTTGATCCCCCTAGTAGTAAGGACTTCATCTAACTCCCTTTTGAATATATTTAGTGAATTGGCCTCAACAACTTTCTGTGGTAGAGAATTCCACAGGTTCACCACTCTCTGGGTGAAGAAGTTTCTCCTCATCTCGGTCCTAAATGGCTTACCCCTTATCCTTAGACTGTGACCTCTGGTTCTGGACTTCCCCAACATTGGGAACATTCTTCCTGCATCTAACCTGTCTAAACCCGTCAGAATTCTAAACGTTTCGATGAGGTCCCCTCTCATTCTTCTGAACTCCAGTGAATTCAAGCCCAGTTGATCCAGTCTTTCTTGATAGGTCAGTCCCATCATCCCGGGAATCAGTCTGGTGAACCTTCGCTGCACTCCCTCAATAGCAAGAACGTCCTTCCTCAAGTTAGGAGACCAAAACTGTACACAATACTCCAGGTGTGGCCTCACCAAGGCCCTGTACAACTGTAGCAACACCGCCCTGCCCGTGTACTCAAATCCCCTCGCTATGAAGGCCAACATGTCATTTGCTTTCTTAACCGCCTGCTGTACCTGCATGCCAACTTTCAATGACTGGTGTACCATGACACCCAGGTCTCTTTGTACCTCCCCTTTTCCTAATCTGTCACCATTCAGATAATAGTCTGTCTCTCTGTTTTTACCACCAAAGTGGATAACCTCACATTTATCCATATTATACTTCATCTGCCATGCATTTGCCCACTCACCTTACCTATCCAAGTCACTCTGCAGCCTCACAGCATCCTCCTCGCAGCTCACACTGCCACCCAACTTAGTGTCATCCGCAAATTTGGAGATAATAAATTTAATCCCCTCGTCTAAATCATTAATGTACAGTGTAAACAGCTGGGGCCCCAGCACAGAACCTTGCGGTACCCCACTAGTCACTACCTGCCATTCTGAAAAGTACCCATTTACTCCTACTCTTTGCTTCCTGTCTGACAACCAGTTCTCAATCCATGTCAGCACACTACTCCCAATCCCATGTGCTTTAACTTTGCACATTAATCTCTTGTGTGGGACCTTGTCGAAAGCCTTCTGAAAGTCCAAATATACCACATCAACTGGTTCTCCCTTGTCCACTCTACTGGAAACATCCTCAAAAAATTCCAGAAGATTTGTCAAGCATGATTTCCCTTTCACAAATCCATGCTGACTTGGACCTATCATGTCACCACTTTCCAAATGCGCTGCTATGACATCCTTAATAATTGATTCCATCATTTTACCCACTACTGAGGTCAGGCTGACCGGTCTATAATTCCCTGTTTTCTCTCTCCCTCCTTTTTTAAAAAGTGGGGTTACATTGGCTACCTTCCACTTGATAGGAACTGATCCAGAGTCAATGGAATGTTGGAAAATGACTGTCAATGCATCCGCTATTTCCAAGGCCACCTCCTTAAGTACTCTGGCATGCAGTCCATCAGGCCCTGGGGATTTATTGGCCTTCAATCCCATCAATTTCCCCAACACAATTTCCTGACTAATAAGGATTTCCCTCAGTTCCTCCTCCTTACTAGACCCTCTGACCCCTTTTATAACCGGAAGGTTGTTTGTGTCCTCCTTAGTGAATTGTACTTGTTCAATTGGTCTCCCATTTCTTTGTTCCCCGTTATGACTTCCCCTGATTCTGACTGCAGGGGACCTACGTTTGTCTTTACTAACCTTTTTCTCCTTACATATCTATAGAAACTTTTGCAATCCGTCTTAATGTTCCCTGCAAGCTTCTTCTCATACTCCATTTTCCCTGCCCTAATCAAACCCTTTGTCCTCCTCTGCTGAGTTCTAAATTTCTCCCAGTCCCCGGGTTCGCTGCTATTTCTGGCCAATTTGTATGCCACTTCCTTGGCTTTAATACTATCCCTGATTTCCGTTGATAGCCACGGTTGAGCCACCTTCCCTTTTTTATTTTTACGCCAGACAGGAATGTACAATTGTTGTAGTTCATCCATGCGGTCTCTAATTGTCTGCCATTGCCCATCCACAGTCAACCCCTTAAGTATCATTCGCCAATCTATCCTAGCCAATTCACGCCTCATACCTTCAAAGTTACCCTTCTTTAAGTTCTGGACCATGGTCTCTGAATTAACTGTTTCATTCTTCATCCTAATGCAGAATTCCACCATATTATGGTAACTCTTCCCCAAGGGGCCTCGCACAACGAGATTGCTAATTAATCCTCTCTCATTACACAACACCCAGTCTAAGATGGCCTCCCCCCCCCTAGTTGGTTCCTCGACATATTGGTCTAGAAAACCATCCCTTATGCACTCCAGGAAATCCTCCTCCACCGTATTGCATCCAGTTTGGCTAGCCCAATCTACATGCATATTAAAATCAATCATTATAACTGCTGCATTTTATTGCATGCACCCCTAATTTCCTGTTTGATGCCCTCCCCAACATCACTACTACTGTTTGGAGGTCTGTACACAACTCCCACTAATGTTTTTTGCCCTTTGGTGTTCTGCAGCTCTACCCATATAGATTCCACATCATCCAAGCTAATCTCCTTCCTAACTATTGCATTAATCGCCTCTTTAACCAGCAATGCTACCCTTCCTCCTTTTCCTTTTATTCTATCCTTCCTGAATGTTGAATACCCCTAAATGTTGAGCTCCCAGCCCTGATCATCCTGGAGCCACGTCTCCGTAATCCCAATCACATCATATTTGTTAACATCTATTTGCACAGTTAATTCATCCACCTTATTATGGATACTCCTTGCATTAAGTCACAAAGCCTTCAGGCTTGTTTTTTTAACACCCTTTGTCCTTTTAGAATTTTGCTGTACAGTGCCATTCTGAAAAGTACCCATTTACTCCTACTCTTTGCTTCCTGTCTGACAACCAGTTCTCAATCCACGTCAGCACACTAGCCCCAATCCCATGTGCTTTAACTTTGTACATTAATCTCTTGTGTGGGACCTTGTCGAAAGCCTTCTGAAAGTCCAAATACACCACATCATCTGGTTCTCCCTTGTCCACTCTACTGGAAACATCCTCAAAAAATTCTAGAAGATTTGTCAAGCATGCTTTCCCTTTCACAAATCCATGCTGACTTGGACCTATCATGTCACCTCTTTCCAAATGCATTGCTGTGACATCCTTAATAATTGATTCCATCATTTTACCCACTACTGATGTCAAGCTGACCGGTCTATAATTCCCTGTTTTCTCTCTCCCTCCTTTTTTAAAAAGTGGGGTTACATTGGCTACCCTCCACTCCATAGGAACTGATCCAGAGTCTATGGAATGTTGGAAAATGACTGTCAATGCATCCGCTATTTCCAAGGCCACTTCTTTAAGTACTCTGGGATGCAGTCCATCAGGCACTGGGGATTTATCGGCCTTCGATCCCATCAATTTCCCCAACACAATTTTCCAAATAATAAGGATTTCCCTCAGTTCCTCCTTCTTACTAGACCCTCTGACCCCTTTTATATCTGGAAAGTTGTTTCAACCTATAAAGTGTCACTGTTTGTTATAGATACAAAATTATCTTAAAAATGTAAGAAAGAGAGAGAAAACTAATTAATTCTTGCTGGTGCCAGACAACAGAGAATGTTTTAATTGGTGTTAGGATGTCCCAGAAGAGAATTAATCGCAAATTGACCTCAAGATGTGCCTATTTGCTGTCATTAAACCTGTGACCCTCAAAGGCCAGGTCAATAACACGCTGCTCCAATTTAGCAGCAGAATAGTACATTGTGTGCTCAATGGTATAATACTGCTGCCCTTATAAAACAGCTTAATCTTTAATTTACTTTGAGCAGCAGCATGGGAAATACACCAATAAATAAATATATAGCATTGCTTACTATCCTATTATCAGTTATATAGTGCTGGTGGTGGGGCATACCCAACAACACACCTTTGGCTGGCTGATTCCAGACGTATGTGCAACAGTCGAATAGTGGTTATGTTAATGGACTAGTAATCCAAAGGCCTAGACTAATGATCAGGAAAAAATAGTTCAAATCCCACCATGGCAGCTGTGGAATTTAAATTAAATTAATTAAATAAATCTGGAACTAAAAGCTACCACCAGTAATGGTAACCATGCAACTACCAGATTGTCATTTAAAAAATCTGGTTCACTTTAGGGAAGGAAATTTGCTGTCCTTACCTGGTCTGACCTAGATATGATTTGAATGTGGTTGACTCTTAAGTGCCCTGTGCCAAGCAGTTGTATTCAAGAAGGTGGCTCACCATTAATTTCTCAAGGGCAGTTAGGGATGGGCAATAAATGCTGGCCTTGTCAGCGACACCTACATCCTGTGAATGAATAAAAACAATTATTATACATGTGGAAACTGGAATGTCACACCAATTCAGTGTAAAATATTGCTTTTTGTGTCCAGTTCTGGGCACCGCATTATAGGAAGGATTTGATGGTCTCAGAGAGGGTGCAGAAAAGATTTACGAGAATGATTCCAGAGATGAGGGACTTCAGCTACATGATGGGGTTGTTCTTCTTTGAGCAGAAAATATTGAGAGGAGATTTGATAGAGGTGTTCAAAATCACGAGGGGTCTGGACAGAGTAAGTAGAGAGAAACTGTTCCCATTGGCAGAGGGGTCGATATCCAGAGGACACAGATTTAAGGTGATTGGCAAACGAACCAAAGACGACGTAAGAAAAATCTTTTTCACGCAGCAAGTGGTTAGGATCTGGAATGTGCTGCCTGAAAGGGTGGTGGAGGCAGACTCAATGACAGCTTTCAAAAGGGAATTGGATAAGTACCTGAAAGAAAAAAACATTGCAGGGCTACGGGGAAAGGGCAAGGGAGTGGGACCAGCTGAAGCGTTGGCACAAGCTTACCGGGCTGAATGGCCATCTTCTGTGCAGTAACCATTCTATGATTCTATGTATACCCACCCGTCTTGTGCGGGATCAGAGGAGCACCAGCGGCCACAAATAGGAGCTAGCGCCCGAGACCAGCAGCGGAATCAGAAGAGCAGCGACGACCATAAATAGAAGCTAGCTGGGAGCAGAGCGAATGGACCAGTGAGCGGGGGGGGGGAAAT
The DNA here is from genome assembly GCF_044704955.1 of Pristiophorus japonicus. NCBI lineage: Eukaryota > Metazoa > Chordata > Chondrichthyes > Pristiophoridae > Pristiophorus > Pristiophorus japonicus. Next base: position 72,900,852 of record NC_091979.1, read on the forward strand.
CAAAGTGTGATATCACAGGAAAGCAGGCAACTCGGGCATTGGTTTAAATTAGGAGCCAGGATTATAGATTGAAAACTACAACTAGATAATTGAGTGACATTTCAAAACTTAAAAACTAAATTAGTTAAATAAAATACAATAGAGATGTCAGGGCAGGAGATGTGTTGCAGTTGCAGCATGTGGGAGCTGGTGGGCACCAGTGTGATCCACAGCGACCACATCTGCAGTAAGTGTTGAGGGCTCAAGGAAACTCGGCTCAGAGTAGATGAGCTGGAGTCTGAGCTTCAGACTGCAATGCATCAGGGAGGGGAAGGGTTACTTGGACACTTTATTATAGGAGACAATCACACTCCTTAGGTTAAATACTTCAAATTTGGTCCGTGGTCAGGAACAGGAGGGTGTGACTATGAGAGATGCAGGTATGGGGATCCAGAATGTAACATTGGAGGAGCCTCAGCCCTTATACTTGTCCAACAGGTACATGTAGACAAGGGGAGGGACTGCAGGGAGGATGAATAAACTGACCACAGCACCGTGGTACAGCTGGCAATCCAAGTTGGGGAATAAAAAGGAATGTAGTAGTCACATAGAAACATGGAAATAGGTGCAGGAGTAGGCAATTCGGCCCTTCGAGCCTGCACCATTGTTCAATATGATCATGGCTGATCATGCAACGTCAGTGCTCGATTACTGCTTTCTCTCCATACCCCTTTAAAGATCATATGGATGAACGACAACAATTGTACATCCCTGTCTGGCTTAAAAATAAAATGGGGAAGGTGGCTCAACCATGGCTAACAAGGGAAATTAGGGATAGTGTTAAATCTAAGGAAGCGGCATATAAATTGGCCAGAAAATGCAGCAAACCTGAGGGAGAAATTTAGAATTCAGCAGAGGACAAAGGGTTTAATTAGGAGGGGAAAAAAGAGTATGAGAGTAAGCTTGCAGGGAACATAAAAACTGACTGCAAAAGCTTCTATAGATGTGTGAAGAGAAAAAGATTAGTGAAAACAAACGTAGGTCCCTTGCAGTCAGAATCAGGTGAATTTATAATGGGGAACAAAGAAATGGCAGACCAATCGAACAAATACTTTGGTTCTGTCTTCACTAAGGAAGACACAAATAACCTTCCCGAAATACTAGGGGACCAAGGGTCCAGCGAGAAGGAGGAATTGAATGAAATCCCTATTAGTCAGGAAATTGTGTTAGGGAAATTGATGGGATTGAAGGCCGATAAATCCCCAGGGCCTGATTGTCTGCATCCCAGAGTAATTAAGGAAGTGACCCGAGAAATAATGGATGCATTGGTAGTCATTTTTCAACATTCTATAGACTTTGGATCAGTTCCTATGAATTGGAGGGAAGCTAATGTAATCCCACATTTTAAAAAAGGAGGGAGAGAGAAAACAGGGAATTATAGACTGGTTAGCCTGACATCGGTAGTGGGGAAAATGTTGGAATCAATTATTAAAGATGTAATAGCAGCGCATTTGGAAAGCAGTGACAGGCTCAGTCCAAGTCAGCATGGATTTATGAAAGGGAAATCATGCTTGACAAATCTTGTGGAATTTTTTGAGGTTGTTGCTAGTTGAGTGGACAAGGGAGAACCAGTGGATGTAGTGTATTTGGACTTTCAAAAGGCTTTTGACAAGGTCCCACACAAGAGATTAATGTGCAAAATTAAAGCACGTGGTTTTGGGGGTAATGTATTGACATGGATAGAGAACAGGTTGGCAGACAGGAAGCAAAGAGTAGGAATAAACGGGTCCTTTTCAGATTGGGAGGCAGTGACTAGTGGGGTACCGCAAGATTCAGTGCTGGGACCCCAGCTATTTGCAATATACATTAATGATTTAGATGAAGGAATTGAGTGTAATATCTCCAAGTTTGCAGATGACACTAAGCTGGGTGGCGTTGTGAGCTGTGAGGAGGATGCTAAGAGGCTGCAGGGTGACTTGGACAGGTTAGGTGAGTGGGCAAATGCATGGCAGATGCAGCATAATGTAGATAAATGTGAGGTTATCCACTTTGGTGGTAAAAACAGGAAGGCAGAATATTATCTGAATGGTGACAGATTAGTAAAAGGGGAGGTGCAACGAGACCTGGGTGTCATGGTACATCAGTCATTGAAAGTTGACATGCAGGTACAGCAGGCGATGAAGAAGGCAAAAGTTGGCCTTCATAGCGAGGGGATTTGAGTATAGGAGCGGTGGGGGGGAGGGGGGGTCTTACTGCAATTGTACAGGGCCTTGGTGAGGCCACACCTTGAATATTATGAACAGTTTTGGTCTCCTAATCTGAGGAAGGATATTCTTGTTATTGAAGGAGTGCAGCAAAGTTTCACCAGACTGATTCCCGGGATGGCAAGACTAACATATGAGGAAAGACTGGATCGGTTCGGCTTATATTCACTAGAATTTAGAAGGATGAGAAGGGATCTCATAGAAACATATAAAATTCTAACTGGATTGGACAAGTTAGATGCAGGAAGAATGTTCCCAATGTTGGGGAAGTCTAGAACCAGGAGCCACAGTCCAAGGATAAGGGGTAAGCCATTTAGGACCGAGATGAGGAGAAACTTCTTCACTCAGAGAATTGTGAACCTGTGGAATTCTCTACCACAGAAAGTTGTTGATGCCAGTTCATTAGATATATTCAAAAGGGAGTTGGATGTGGCCCTCATGGCTAACGGTATGGAGAGAAAGCAGGACTGGTGTACTGAAGTTGCATGATCAGCCATGATCATATTGAATGTTGGTGCAGGTTCGAAGGGCTAAATGGACTACTCCTGCACCTATTTTCTTTGTTTCTATGTAAAGAGGGTTTTTACTCCAACCTCAAAATCCCTATCCTGCGTCCCCGCGGATGACAAACTGATCCTCCTCGGTAACTTCAACGCCAGAGTTGGCACGGAAACAGCCCTCTGGAGGGGCGTGATTGGCAGAGAGGGGGTAGGGAAAGCCAACTCCAGCGGTACTCTGCTCCTGACAAAATGTCTAGAGCACAAACTTGTCATCAGCAACAACTTGTTCCACCAGAGGGACAAATACAATGCATTATGACAACACCCTCGCTCCAAGCACTGGCATCTGCTCGGCTATGTTATCGTCCAAGCCAGGGATCGCAGCGATGTACACATCACCCACGCCATGACAGGAGCCGATGACTGCTGGATGGATCACCAGCTAATCCGATCCATCATCAACATCAACATAGCCCCAAAGCGGAGGGGGCAGCAGAAGCAGTGCAGCAAAAATGTCAATGCCGGAGCACTTAAGGATCCAGTTAAGAGAGCCCTATACAGCCAGGGTTTCACAGCAAACCTGCATGCCTTGACGACCCCGAGACGCAGAATGCCCACAGCGCTTGATCTGCCCTCCAGGCCTCCATAACCTGTGCCTGCAAAGAGACGCTCGGTTACTCAACCAGGAAACACCAGGACTGGTTTGATGAGAATGATCAGGAGATCCAAGAGCTAATAGATTGCAAGCGCAAGGCATTTCTGAGCCTTAAAAAACAACCCAACGCGGGAGCAGCAAAGCAGCATTACAGAATGCTCAAGGCTGAGGTCCAACAAAAAACCTGGGACCTAAAGAACAGGTGGTGGATGGAGAAAGCACAGGAGATACAGCAACTGGCCGACAACCATGATGTACGAGGATTCTTCATCGCAGTCAAGGCCACCTACAGGCCAAAGTCCCAAGGCCCCACCTCACTGCTGGCCAAGAACAGGGAAACACTCATCAAGGACACCGAGGCAGTCACGGCCCACTGGCAGGAGCACTTCAAAGATCTCCTCAATTGAGACTCTGCCTTTGACTCAAGCGTTCTCAACTCCATCTCGCAGCATGTAACCCACCACCACCTCCGTGAGACCCAACACTGCACGAGGTAGAAAAAGGCATAAGACAGCTTAAAAACAACAAGGCTACGAGTGCGGACGGAATCCATGCTGAGGCATTGAAGTATGGCGGAGAGGCACTGCTGGCACGAATACACAACCTCATCTCGCTCATCTGGAGGGAGGAGAGCATGCTGAGAGATCTCAGCGATGCAGTGATCGTGACCATCTTTAAAAAAGGGGACAAGTCCGACTGCGGCAACTACAGAGGAATCTCCCTGCTATCAACCACTGGGAAAGTCGTCGCTAGAGTCCTCCTCAACCGTATTCTTTCTGTGGCCGAGGAGCTGCTCCCGGAGTCACAGTGCGCATTTCTTCCCCTATGACAGCTACAGCAAAAATGCAGGGAATAGATGGCCTTCTTCGAACTTATAAGGCTTTTGACACTGTCAACCTCGAGAGTCTATGGAGCGTCCTCCTCCGTTTCCGATGCCCCGAAAAGTTCGTCTGCATTCTCCGCCTGTTTCACGACGACAGGTGGGCCGTGATCCTTACCAATGGATCCATTACTGACCCAATCCATGTCCGGACCGGGGTCAAACAGGGTTGCGTCATCGCCCCAACCCTTTTCTCAATCTTTCTCGCTGCCATGCTCCATCTCACAGTCAACAAACTCCCCGCTGGAGTGGAACCAAACTACAGAACCAGTGGGAACCTGTTCAACCTGCGCCATTTCTGGGCCAGGTCCAAAACCACCCCAACCTCTGTCGTCGAGCTACGGTATACAGACGCGCCTGCGTCTGCACGCATACAGAGGCTGAACTCCAGGACATAGTCGACATATTTACTGAGGCATACGAAAGCATGGGCCTTATGCTAAACAACCGTAAGACAAAGGTCCTCCACCAGCCTGTCCTCACCGCACGGCATTGCCCCCCAGTTATCAAGATCCACGGCGCCCCTGGACAACGTAGACCACTTCCCCTATCTCGGGAGCCTCCTATCAACAAGAGCAGGCATCGATGACGAGGTCCAACACCGCCTCCAGTGCGCCAGTGCAGCCTTTGGCCATTTGAGGAAAAGAGTGTTTGAAGACCAGGCCCTCAAACTGCCACCAAGCTCATGGTCTACAGAGCTGTAGTAATACCTGCCCTCTTGTATGGCTCAGAGACATGGATCATGTACAGCAGACATCTTAAGTTGCTGGAGAAATATCACCAACGATGCAAGAACCTACAAATCCCCTGGGAGGGCAGGCACACCAACATCAGCGTCCTCATCCAGGCTAATCTCCCCAGCAGTGAAGCACTGACTACACTCGATCCGCTCCACTGGACAGGCCACATAGTTCGCAAGCCAGACACGAGACTCCCAAAGCAAGTGCTCTACTCGGAGCTCCTTCATGGCAAACAAGCCAAAGGTGGGCAGCGGAAACACTACAAGGACACCCTCAAAGCCTCCCTGATAAAGTGCGACATCCACACTGATACCTGGAAGTCCCTGGCCCAAGACTGCCCTAAGTGAATGAAGTGCATCCGAGAAGGCGCTGAGCACCTCGAGTCTCAATGCCGAGAGCATGCAGAAATCAAGCGCAGGCAGCAGAAAGAGCGTGTGGCAAACCAGTCCCACCCACCCCTTCCCTCAACGACTATCTGTCCCACCTGTGACAGAATCTGTGACTCTCGAATTGGATAGTTCAGCCACCAAAGAACTCACTTCAGGAGTGGAAGCAAGTCTTCCTCGATTCCGAGGGACTGCCTATGATGATGATGATGATGACATAAAAGGTTATTACTCAAGATAAGGGATCATGGGAGTGGAGGTAATGTATGAGCATGGATAGAGGATTGTTTTGACGGACAGAAAACAGAGAGTAGGGATAAACGGATCTTTTTCAGGTTGGCAGGTTGTAACTAGTGGGGTGCCACAAGGATCAGTACAGGGGCCTCAGCTATTTATGATCTATATTAATGACCTAGATGAAGAGACCAAGTGTAATGAATCCAGGTTTGCTGATGATACAAAGCAAGGTGGGACAGTAAGCAGTGAGGAGAACATAAAGCATCTGCAAAGGGATACTGATAGGTCTAAGTGAGTGGGCAGTAAGGTAGCAGATGGAGTATAATGTAGGGAAATGTGAGGTGATTCACTTCGGTAGGTAGAATAGAAAAACAGAATATTTTTTAAATAGTGAGTAACTTTTAAATGTAGGTGTTAAGAGAGATTTGGATGTCCTTGTGCAAGGAATGCAGAAAACTTGTATGCAGGTACAGCAAGCAATAGGAAAGGCAAATGACATGTTACATAGAAACATAGAAAATAGGTGCAGGAGTAGACCATTCGGCCCTTCGAGCCTGCACCACCATTCAATATAATCATGGCTGATCATGCAACTTCAGTACCCCATTCCTGCTTTCTCTCCATACCCCTTGATTCCTTTAGCCGTAAGATCCACATCTAACTCCCTTTTGAATATATCTAACGAATTGGCCTCAACAACTTTCTGCGGTAGAGAATTCCACAGGTTAACAACTCTCTGAGTGAAGAAGTTTCTCCTCATCTCAGTCCTTATCCTTAGACTGTATCCCCTGGTTCTGGACTTCCCCAACATCAGGAACATTCTTCCTGCATCTAACCTATCCAGTCCCGTCAGAATTTTATATGTTTCTATGAGATCCCCTCTCATCCTTCTAAACTCCAGTGAATACAGGCCCAGTCGATCCAGTCTCGTCTCATATGTCAGTCCTGCCATTCCAGGAATCAGTCTGGCGAACCTTTGCTGCACTCCCTCAAAGTCCTTCCTCAGATTAGGAGATCAAAACTGAACACAATATTCCAGGTGAGGCCTCACCAAGGCCCTGTACAACTGCAGTAAGACCTCCCTGCTCCTATACTCAAATCCCCTAGCTATAAAGGCCAACATACCATTTGTCTTCTTCACCGCCTGCTGTCCTGCATGCCAATTTTCAATGACTGATATACCATAACACCCAGGTCTCGTTGCACCTCTCCTTTTACTAATCTGCCACCATTCAGATAATATTCTGCCTTCGTGTTTTTGCCACCAAAGTGGATAACCTCACATTTATCTACATTCTACTGCATCTGCCATGCATTTGCCCACTCGCCTAACCTGTCTAAGTCACCCTGCAGCCTCACATCCTCACAGCTCACACTGCCACCCAGCTTAGTGTCATCTGCAAACTTGGAGATATTACACTCAATTCCTTCATCTAAATCATTGATATATATTGTAAAGAGCTGGGGTCCCAGCACTAAGCCCTGCTGCACCCCACTAGTCACTGCCTGCCATTCTGAAAAAGACCCCTTTATCCTGAGTCTCTGCTGCCTGTCTGCCAACTAGTTCTGTATCCATGCCAGTACATTACTCCCAATACCACGTGCTTTAATTTTGCACACCAATCTTGTGTGTGGGACTTCGTCAAAAGCCTTTTGAATGTCCAAATACACCACATCCACTGGTTCTCCCTTTCCCACTCAATTAGTTACATCCTCAAAAAATTCTGGAAGATTTGTCACGCACAATTTCCCAATCATAAATCCATGCTGACTTGGACCGATCCTGTCACTGCTTTCTAAATGCGCTGCTATTTCATCTTTAATAATTGATTCCAACATTTTCCCCACTACTGATGTCCGGCTAACCAGTCTATAATTACCCGTTTACTCTCTCCCTCCTTTTTTAAAAAGTGGTGTTACATTAGCTACCCTCTAGTGTATAGGAACTGATCCAGAGTCGATAGACTGTTGGAAAATGATCACCAATGCATCCACTATTTCTAGGGCCACTTCCTTAAGTACTCTGGGATGCAGACTATCAGGCCCCGGGGATTTATCAGCCTTCAATCCCAACAATTTCCCTAACACAATTTCCCACCTAATAAGGATGTCCTTCAGTTCCTCCTTCCCTCTAGACCCTCGGACCTCTAGTATTTCCGGAAGTTTATTTGTGTCTTATTTCGTGTCGACAGAACCAAAGTATTTGTTCAACTGGTCTGCCATTTCTTTGTTCCCCATTATGAATTCACCTGAATCTGACTGCAAGGGACCTACGTTTGTCTTCACTAATCTTTTTCTCTTCACGTATCTATAGAAGCTTTTGCAGTCAGTTTTAATGTTCCAGCAAGCTTCCTCTCATACTCTATTTCCCCCTCCTAATTAAAGCCTTTGTCCTCCTCTGCTGAATTCTAAATTTCTCCCCGTCCGCAGGTTTGCAAATTTTTCTGGCCAATTTATATGCCTCTTCATTAGATTTAACACTGTCTTTAATTTCTCTTGTTAGCCACGGTTGAGCCACCTTCCTCATTTTATTTTTACTCCAGACAGGGATGGACAATTGTTGAAGTTCATCCATGTGATCTTTAAATGTTCGCCATTGCCTCTCCACCGTCAACCCTTCAAGTATCATTCGCCAGTCTATTATAGCCAATTCAAGTCTCATACCATCGAAGTTACCTTTCCTTAAGTTCAGGACCCTAGTCTATGAATTAACTGTGTCACTCTCCATCTTAATAAAGAATTCTACCATATTATGGTCGCTCTTCCCCAAGGGGCCTCCCACAACAAGATTGCTAATTAGTCGTTTCTCATTACACATTTCCCAGTCTAGGATGGCCAACCTTCTAGTTGGTTCCTTGACATATTGGTCTAGAAAACCATCCCTAATACACTCCAGGAAATCCTCCTCCACCATATTGCTACCAGTTTGGTTAGCCCAATCTATATGTAGATTAAAGTCGCCCATGATAACTGCTGTACCTTTATTACACGCATCTCTAATTTCTTGTTTGATGCTGTCCCCAACCTCACTACTTCTGTTTGGTGGTCTGTACACAACTTCCACGAGCGTTTTCTGCCCTTTGGTATTCCTCAGCCCCACCCATACAGATTCCACATCATCCAAGCTAATGTCCTTCCTTACCATTGCTTTAATTTCCTGTTTAACCAGCAATGCTACCCCACCTCCTTTTCCTTTCTGTCTATCCTTCCTGAATGTTGAATACCCCTGGATTTTGAGTTCCAAGCCTTGGTCATTCTGGAGCCATGTCTTCGTGATGCCAATTATATCATATTCATTAATTGCTCCCTGTGCAGTTAATTTGTTCACCTTATTACGAATACTCCTCACATTGAGGCACAGAGCCTTCAGGCTTGTCTTTTAAAAAATTTTCCCCTTTAGAATTTTGCTGTAATGTGGCCCTTTTTGATTTTTGCCTTGGGTTTCTCTGCCCACAATTTTTACTTTTTTTTCTATCTTGTGCTTCTGCCCCCATTCTACTTTCCTCTGTCTCCCTGCATAGGTTCCCATCCCCCCGCCATATTAGTTTAACACCTCCCCAACAGCACTATCAAACACTCCCCCTTGGACGTTTGTTCCGGTTCTGTCCCACCTCCCCCAGAACTGGTTCCAATGTCCCAGGAATTTGAATCCCTCCCTTCTGCACCACTCCTCATGCCATGTATTCATCTCAGCTATCCTGCGTTCCTACTCTGATGAGCATGTGACACTGGTGGCAATCCTGAGATTACTAGCTTTTGAGGTCCTACTTTTTAATTTAACTCCTAGCTTCCTAAATTCAGTTTGTAGGACTTCATCCCATTTTTTACCTATATCATTTGTACCTATATGCACTACGACAATTGGCTGTTCACCCTCCCTCTCCAATATGTCCTGAAGCCGCTCCGAGACATCCTTGACCCTTGCAACAGGGAGGCAACATACCATCCTGGAGTCTCGATTGCGACCGCAGGAAAGTCTATCTATTCCCCCTAAAATAGAATCCCCTGCCACTATAGCTCTCCCACTCTTTTTCCTGCCCTCCTGTGCAGCAGAGCCACCCACGGTTCCATGAACTTGGCTGCTGTTGCCCTCCCCTGATGAGTCATCCCCCCAACAGTACCCAAAGTAGTGTATCTGTTTTGCAGGGGGATGGCCACAGGGGACCCCTGCACTACCTTCCTTCCACTTCTCTTCCTGTTGATTACCCATTCCCTATTTGCCTGTGTAACCTTTACCTGCCATGTGACCAATTCACTAAACGTGCTATTCAGACATCCCATGACACTCGGGTCTCGTTGCACCTCTCCTTTTACTAATCTGTCACATTCAGATAATAATCTGTCTTCCTGTTTTTGCCACCAAAGTGCATAATATACTTATCCACATTATACATCTGCCATGCATTTATGCATTTGCCCATTCACCTAACCTTTCCAAATCCCCCTGCAGCCTCCTAGCATCCTCCTCGCAGCTGGCACTGCCACCCAGCTTAGTGCCATCTGCAAACTTGGAGATATTACACTCAATTCCTTCATCTAAATCATTCATGTATATGGTAAATAGCTGGGGTCTCAACACTGAACCCTGCGGCACCCCACTAGTCACTGCCTGCCATTCTGAAAAGGACCCGCTAATTCCCACTCTTTGCTGCCTGTCTGCCAACCAGTTCTCTATCCACGTCAATACATTACCCCCAATACCATGTGCCATAATTTTGCACACTAATCTCTTGTGTGGGACTTTGTCAAAAGCCTTTTGAATGTCCAAATACACCACATCCACTGGTTCTCCCTTATCCACTCTGCTCGTTAAATCCTCAAAAAACTCTAGAAGATTTGTCAAGCATGATTTCCCTTTCATAAATCCATGTTGACTTGGACCGATCCTGTCATGCTTTCCAAATGCGCTGCTATTACATCTTTAATAATTGATTCCAGCATTTTCCCTACTACCAATGTCAGGTTAACCAGTCTATAACTCCCTGTTTTCTCTCTCCCTCCTTTTTTAAAAAGTGGTGTTACATTAGCTACCCTCTAATCCATAGGAACTGAACCAGAGTCCATGGAATGTTGGAAAATGACTACCAATGCATCTACTATTTCTAGGGCCACTTCCTTAAGTACTCTGCGATGCAGACTATCAGGCTCCGGGGATTTATCGGCCTTCAGTCCTTTCAATTTCCCGAACACCATTTCCTGACTAATAAGGATTTCCCTCAGTTCCTCCTTCTCGCTAGACCCACTGTCCCCTGGTATTTTCAGGAGGTTATTCGTGTCTTCCTTCGTGAAGACAGAACCAAAGTATTTGTTCAATTGGTCTGCCATTTCTTTGTTCCCTCTTATGAATTCACCTGATTCTGACTGCAAGGGACCTGCATTAGTCTTCACTAATCTTTTTCTCTTCACATATCTATAGAAGCTTTTGCAGTCAGTTTTTATGTTCCCTGCAAGCTTACTCTCATACTCTATTTTCCCCCTCCTAATTAAACTCTTAGTTCTCCTCTGCTGAATTCTAAATTTCTCCCAGTCCTCTATTGCAAGGGGTTTGAAGTATAAGAGTAAGGATGTCTTGCTACAATTGTATAGGGCCTTGGTGAGACCACACCTGGAGTACTGTGCACAGAGTTGGTCTCCTTATCCAAGGAGGCTATGCAACAAAGGTTCACTAGATTGATTCCTGGGGTGAGAGGACTGTCCTATGATGAAAGATTGTGTGGATTGGGCCGATAGTCACTGGAGTTTAGAAGAATGAGAGGTGATCTAATAGAAACATATAATATTCTGAAGGGGATTGGCAGGGTAGTTGCTGAGAGGTTGTTTTCCCTGGCTGGAGTGTCTCGAACTAGGGGGCACAGTCTCAGGATAAGGGGTAGGGCATTTAAGACAGAAATGAATCTTTGGAAATCTCTGCCCCAGAGGACTGTGGATGCTCAGTCTCTAAATATATTCAAGGCTGAGATAGATTTTTGGAGTCATGGGGAATCAAGGGATATGGTGATCGGGCAGGAAAGTGGAGTTGAGGTCGATGATCAGCCATGATCTTATTGAAGGGTGGAGCAGGCTCAAGGGACCATATGGCCTACTGCTTCTATTTCTTATGTTCTTATGTACCAATACCTTATTTTTCAGTCAGTGGCTTTGTCCAACTGAAACGTGATAATAAGCTCTGTGGTTATAGAGCTATTCCTTAACAATATGTAAATGCATTTTATCAATAAAGCATTGAAATGTTTTTAATCATAACTGATGTTTAAGCAATGTTTATTTCAGTAGCAAACTCACAATATAAATTTTTTATTGTTTTCATTAGCTTTGTAATGTTAGCAGAAAACAACATCGCGAATGTTTGCTGGGTTTGCATATAAGAAAATATTTTTTTCAAAATTTGGGCACATTATTAATTATTAGTCTTTGTCAATTACAAACAAAGTTGATGAGACTTTTTCAGAAAAAAACTGATTGAGTATCCATTTAACATAAACATGGCATAGTTTTAACATTCCAGGTTAAAGAAACATAATATAAAATGACATCAACAACTTGCTGTCGACAGCTGCTGCTTTTAGCCAGAATTTTCACTGCATTTGTAATGTACTTAAACCTTCTTAATATAGTCTCATGGGAATGCCAAATTAAACTTTCTGATCAACAATTTATCTTTACAAACTATATGCTTTTCTGAGTTAAAGGGGCACTGCGTGTTATTTTTGCACATCTGCTAGCTTGATTTGATCTTGTTGCATTCATCAAAGCAGAGCAATGGAAGTGCAGAATGTGCAAATTGTGCCATTTTTACCTGAAGGACACACACTAGCCTTTCCCATGTCAAAAAATAACAGAATTTGCAATAGTTTATTTAGGACAGCGAATTGGTGGATGAGGAGTCAAACGCAATACATAATTATGTACTAAGTGTATAAAATGACACAACTGGGGTGGATAAGGTGTTGAGTGCCTTCAGGTAATTGTGCCATTGCTTCAAAGGGCTATGTAGTCTGTATCTGATACCCATCAGTAGCACACAGATCTCCCACATTACGGCAATGACTCACTGTGAATAAGGACCATGTACAGCATCACTCACACAGTTCCTCAGAGAAATAAATGGATGATATCATGGATTGAATACATCAACAGAACCTCTGGTTGAAGCTGAATATTCTATCCATTGGGGTAAAGTGAGCATCAGCTAGGTGGAAAGAGAAGCACTCTTTCTGTATACACTAATGCTATATTGGAAAAAGACATGTCCTTTTGAAAAATAGTTTCCCATAACATTGTGACTCTTCTTAGTGGTAGAGTTTACAGGGCTGAGAGATGTGACAACATGCAACCTATCCATTACTTCTCCATACCATGCCACCTATTCATTTATATCTACACAAGCTCATTTAAAAACAACCATTGGCCCATTACTTCTTCACACCTACACAGACTGACACAAACATATCTGTCTTTGCTCTCACAGGGATTTTTTAAATTGCATTGTGCCGTCCACCCCCTCACAGATATTTTATATTTATTATTTTTGTGAAAATATAGGAAAAAGAAACAGAAGTACAAACCACTTTAAATGAAACCAATTTTTAAAAAAAATGTTACTTTTGTTCCAAAGAATTCCTTTAATTTATGACATTTCTAGCCATTTACTGCTGTTTGTTACATACGGTAATTCTGATATTGAAAAACATTTTTTTTTGCTTGGTGTTCATTTATAATATTTTACAGTTTGAATCTGAAGACATGTGGACAAAGTGATTGAACATTTAATTTTATTGTACGTTTTTTTTCCAATAACATTCCATGAGACACCTTGACCCATGGTGTATATTGAATCAATCTTAATAAGAGCATGCCACACAAAAGATAATTCATTTTAAATTTTCAGACAGGCTGCAATGAAATACAACATATCCTTCATGGTTTGTGTAACAAGTCAGGAATGGCAGCAATTCAGGATCTAAATGGAGTACTTTAATCAGACTAGCATTACGAAATTGATTGTTTTTTACGTGTGATATTACAGAAGTCACATTTTATATAAACGGGGTTTGCAAATAAAAGCCAGTTTCAGAGGATTTCCCTCAGAGAATTGAATTACTCCTCTTTTGCAGCACAAATTGGATTTGGAACATGTTGGCATTTCCAAGATCATTACCCTCACCTACAGGTCGATAACAAAGTGAAGAGGCAATGTTCTATAACTTCCTAAAATGAAATTAAACACGGTCATAAGAAATTGAAAGCCAGAAGGTATTAGTTACATCTGAAATAAAAGTCAAGGGATTTCAATTGGGGTAGATTACCCAGCAAAAAGATGGACTAAATATTTAATAAATAGTATTGAACTACTAAAAAGGACAATACAAATACATAAAACTGTGTATTTATTTCAGATTTTTACATCTTTGATAGGAATTGAAGTTCCCATTTTCATTTTTCCTTTGACTTTCAGCATTTGCTTCATGACACATCTGATTGTTCTGTCTGTTTATCGAATACACAGTATTATTTGCACTGATGAAATATGGAGAAACGAGCTGCGCCTGCCAGGTGTAGTCACAACTCAGAGCTCAGTCTGTGTGCAAAATGCCATGGGCAATCTACATTGCAGATGAATGACATTTGTAACTCATCAACTTCAAACAGTTTGCTGTGTTTGTACGGGCACAGAAAAAAAGGGTTGCACGTTAATGCTTCCCTTAACTTTAATTAAAATGAGAGACCTGATGAGTAATATGGTTGTAACTGGCAGCTGATCAATACCTGATAACTGATAACAATTCAGCAGACACTCATGAAATAAAGTCAAGGAGTATATCACATAAGTGAATAAAATGCGACAACTTAATAAAAATCCAGACTCATCAATAACGAATCTCACACAGAAAAACTATTGTACAATACTCACAGACTGCTTTAAAACCTCTTTTTATTTGACTGTTAAGTAAACTATAATGTTATTAAACGAGCTTAACCTAATATTTAGCATAGCAGCAAATGATTTTTATATCCAATGGCCATCAATGACTTAGCAATGTTAAAGATCCTTAATTGTAGACATTTATTTCCTTCAATAATTAAAGTATCAAACATAGTTTTAGGATTCGAAAGGCATTAGATAATGTAGACCATGACAAGCTATGTTACCTTGTCCAGAACAGTAGAACCAGAGGACATGGCCTGTGCTTGAAGGGAGGGTAAATTCAAACCTAATCTGTGGAAACAATGGCCCCAATTTTAAAAGGGGGGCAGGAATGGTGCGTGCGAGCTCTAAAGTGGGCAGCACACCCGGAAAGTCTCTAGTGCGAGCCTCGTTGATGCCATGAGTCGCTGTCATTAAAGTTACAGGAGTGTGGTGGGTATGAGGCAGGAGCTAGATTTTTCAAACTTTATCTGCTTTCCTGCCCATCGGGGAAGGTGGTTAAAATCGGAGTCAGCGAGTGAGTGAACAGTCGATCCTTGAAGAGATAGTGGAAACAATACTGATTCATTCAAATACAAATTAAATAGATTTCTTTCAGAAAATAACATTTTGGGATACAGTATATGAGTAATTTGAGACATGATGTGGTAAGTGTAGCATGCTTTGGAGGAAAATGGTGACCTTGGACCCGTGGTTCCCAAAGCTCTCCACCACTGGACTTTTCCTTGCGTCATTTCTGGGTCTGTGTAGACTAATTGACAGAGATCGATTGCTATAAATAGTCAAAACTCCATTATCATTGTATCATGCTACTTCCAGGTTGGTAGCTGAAATAGATGG
This sequence comes from Pristiophorus japonicus, assembly GCF_044704955.1. NCBI lineage: Eukaryota > Metazoa > Chordata > Chondrichthyes > Pristiophoridae > Pristiophorus > Pristiophorus japonicus. The sequence goes on from NC_091979.1 coordinate 72,916,259, forward strand.
ACCTTGGTCTTTTTTTCTAGCAATTCTTATGTCCATGTAAAATATTATGCTTAGCTCTGGAACTTTTATAAGGCAGGATAAAGTTTATTTGAAACGAGAAATATTTTATTAGCATTGAGCATTAACTCAATGAACTCAAACTGCAACCTCTTTATATACAGAATAACAGTTGGGTCTAACTATGAGATAGGACAACTGCACATCTTAGAGAATCAGGACATGTCACAAACCACAGGAACAAGGTTCAAGCAGATTGATTAGAAACCTTAGCCCACTCCAATCTTTGGATAGATAACCATTTCATGGTTTGTTTATTTCTCTCTGTACGAATGGTGCTGGAGCCACATTTGTCACAACATAAATGTGTTGTAGCATGTATTTATGGTTACATCGCAGAAAAAGGCGAATGAGACAAAAGTATTTTTGCTGTTTAAGAATTATGTAAGTATGTTAAATATGATGAAATCTCTTTCTACATCAGCCCTTTAGGTTTGGCCTCTTTATTTCCTTGGTTTCCTTAAAGGATCCAATTGATTTTTTTGTTTTTCTCAGTGGAAGCAGGGAGGGCTCTGTTCGCCAGACTTCTACCTGTACTGAAGAAAGAAAAAGAACGAACTTGGGGCGGGGGGGTGGGGTGGGTGCGGGGAGGGGCAAAATTGCCCTGCGCCCCAATTGGGGGTGGGAACCAGCTGGGGCCGGGACTTCCTGCGCTGAATTGGGCTTACCACCCCTCAAAGGAAGAGGAGCGCAAAAAGGGGTGGGGACTGAAACGTTACGCAGATGTTCCACAAAGCACTGACACGCTTTAACGCCTTCTCTTCGCTTAAAGGGTAGAGCCGCTGCACACTCTGCAAGTCCTCTGATAGCCTCCACTAGGTCACCAGGGCAGCATGCAATCAGGCCTGCAGCCCGACACCCAAAATGGAGTGCCGGGTTACAGGATGGTAGCACGGACCACACGAGGGCTGTTATACTGGAGCTGATCTGAGAGTCAACAAACCAGTAAAGATGGCGGCGCTGGGCGCTGGCGCCCTCCCCTTTAAGTCCCAACTCGAGAGCGGATGTTTTCTAGCTTCACGACCCGTGAAGCTGGCGTTGCCATCCGCTTGGGCCAGCCTCACGGCATATGGGGCTATTTCCCCTGTGTGGCGGTAAGGAGTCAGCGCCGGGCAGTGTGTGGTCGACGTCCAAGGCAATGATGTCATCACTGGTTGCGGGGTGGTCCAGGGCGCTACCTGCGGGGCGCAGTGTTGCCATAGCAGCGACTCCACAAACTCCCGAGCAATTTCCCAGAGCCGGTAGCGCCCCTTCCCCCCTCCCCCCGGGCGCAAAGTCTCTTCTGCCCCATTGGAGCCCTCCTGAGGTGCTAATGGGCCTCTAAAAAAGGGCAATCTTGCCTCCTTGCATTTCTATCGTACTTTTATGGTCTCAGGTGTCCCCAAGAGCTTCACAGCTAATCAAATACTTTTGAAGTGCAGTAATATAAAGAAATGCAGCAGCTATTTTGCACACAGCAAGGTCCCACAAACAGCAATGAGATAAACTACCAGATAATGCTTGTGTTGGTTGAACGATAAATATGCTGGTTCAATATCGGTCAGTAAGGCATACACTGAGATACAATTTTCATCCATTCTGTTAAGATACAGTGCTTCTCCATGGCATGGAACTCAATCTATTGGATGGGCTGGAATCATATTACGCCATATTACAATGGTGACTAAAGACTTGAGTGACAGTCATCCTGGAAATACACACACAGCCATCTCATTGAGAGAATAGGGATTCTGCTTCTTGTCCTACTCGGCTACTCAAATTCTGGGTTTGAAGTTTAATTTTGTGAAGTACTGAATTATTTTCACTGCTTCAATAATATGCAGCTTTGGGAAATTATATCATTTAAATATTTAAAGAACCTCTAGTCTCAGCATTTCTACTTTTGTCAAAGGATTTCTGATTTCTGATTGCTGCAGGCTAAGCAGAGATGACCATTTGCGAGGCAGATAGACGGACATGTTAAATGATCACTAAGTTGGCACAATCAGTTGGAAAAGAGGAGGAGATGCATTGCTTCTTTGCCCATTTAACAGCACAGAGGAGGACCAAGAAGGCTGGATCAGAGGTGGTCTGCACCCACCCGCCCATATCCTCGAACATATGTCTACATAAAGGGGTGCACAAACTTACATTTGTCAGAGTAGAAATCACTGAGGTGGTTCAGATTTACAGTGAGGCAGTGTCCCAAATTCTTCAATGTGTCCTGCAGCCAAACTAAGTTCCCATGTCCAACTTTCTGCATTGAAATGCTGCATTGATGAAAGTTAAGGTTGTGTTCTCCTATCTTGGCTGACCTGGTAAATTCATTAAACGTCTTGCAGCACTGGTTCCATGTGTGTGGAATGATGGAGGTAGCATTCATAAGTTGCCACCTCCTCCCATTTTCACTGGCCTGCTCTTCTTGAAGCCATTTAATGCACATTGCTGAGGAAAATCCCTTCCTCCACCGGACCTGCTACATGATCATTTCTATGACCCCATCATAGTAAGGTGCCATTCTCTGCCTTGCTGCATTTCTTTCTAAAATTTTGACCAAATTAGTTTCCTGTTGAAAATGTACCCCTTCAAGCTGCTGCAGACCTTGAAATCCTGCAACAGCACGAGACTTTACGCCCACCAACAGGTGAGCTCCCAATCACAGAGTTTCTACATCAGGAGCTTGCCAAAATGATGATAATGAGACTGTCCCATAAATACACACTGGGTCAATGCACTGAATACCTGCCAGATACTCTTCCCACACAACTGACTTCAGGTTGTGCATACATTTCAATCACAAAATTTAGGCCAAGGGGCTTAAAGTAAGAGAATAATGTGGGAAGCAGATTGCTATGAGCAGGATTTTACAACATCAAATACATAATCAACCCTGTCAGAATAATGGCCGCAATATGGCCTTTCATATTTAAAATTGTTGCATTAATCCTGATGAATCTTGATTTTGAATATAAATGATAAAAGATATGCTTTCAATTAGCAGATGGAGATTCAACACTTGAGGCTTAAACTTTGTTCCATTAAGTATATTTCTTTTGAGTTTCTCGCTAATAGTGTTAGCTTCTCAGTAGCTCAGAGATGTAACAATTCACATGATTGAAGTCATGGGTTTAAATCGCAGCACAGGCTTGGGCTATGGAGCAGCCATCCAGTGATATTTTAATTGCTTGGTGGTGAACACTCAACTCTAGTCGCAGCTTTAAATCATGATGGAGACTATGGGCTGGATGCAAGTTATGTGCGATTACATTTTAATTGCCGGAGTTTAACTGACAGCTGAAACACCCAAGGGGCATGCAACTTGCCACCTTTGATTTAATTCTGACAAACCCCATTGGAGTATACCCACAAGTCAAATGGACATGCCTGAAATGTCACCTGATTAAACTACAGTTTTAACAGAACAGAGCATATAGATCACCTGTTTAATGGCTCAAACATCATAGAGCATTAATACATTTTTGGTTAAATAACCTTAAAATTATTCAAGATGAAGAATGTTGGCATCATTTTTTCACTCTTAAAAACTGCAATTATAAGTTGAAATGTTATACTCAGTGGGGTTCATTTTGACTTTGTGCGATAATGTAAAATGGATGATAGCGAATCAGTAGCCTATTTCACATCTCTCCTATTGATTTCAACGGAAATACAAATTGGGGGCATGCACCTCCTGGCTTCATATTCATACAAATACAGAGTTTGGTACTTAGCTTATAACTAGCAGTTTCCAGGTGTCCTTCATGCAGTCAGTCACGATCCAGTTTAGCAAAGAGTCCTGAAACACCAGTTAGGCCCCTAATTTAGCTAGGCAATGAACCTTTGGATGACTGCATAGAAACATAGAAACATAGAAAATAGGTGCAGGAGTAGGCTATTCGGCCGTTCGAGCCTGCACCACAATTCAATATGATCATGGCTGATCATGCAACTTCAGTACCCCATTCCTGCTTTCTCTCCATACCCCTTGATCCCTTTAGCATCATCATCATAGGCAGTCCCTCGGAATCGAGGAAGACTTGCTTGCACTCTTAAAATGAGTCCTTAGGTGGCTGAACAGTCCATTATGAGAACCACAGTTCCTGTCACAGGTGGGATAGATAGTCGTTGAGGGAAAGGGTTAGGTGGGACAGGTTTGCCGCACGCTCTTTCCACTGTCTGCGCTTGATTTCTGCATGCTCTCGGTGATGAGACTCGAGGTGCTCAGCACTGCAATGCTGATTGCCCTTTTGGACTCTTCAGAACCTGTTATGTCTTGAATAAAGACCAGTTACTGCAAGCTCAAAGTAAGATGTGACCGTAGTCCTTCATTTCAGATCTCAGAGTGGCTCTCCAGCCTGTGAGGTCTCCTTATATACAGGTGCGACCAAGGGATCGTGGGATCCCTTGGGACTCCAGGGGATAAGCCCTCTGGTGGTTCGACATGGTATTTACAGGTTTACATACATAACATCACCCCCGCAAAGTCAATAATGTAACTATTTATAATGTGAGTCGATCTGGGGCCTTTCCCTGGTTGATCATCTCGGTGCAAATGCTGGTTTTGGTGAGTCATTTGTTGGGCTGCTGCAGGTGATGGGTTCTGCTTTGTGATCAACCACTGGGTCGGTTGCCACTTGTATGTGTGTGTTGGAGGGTCGAAAAAGGTAGGGTCTATTGTGGGTTGTTCTGGATAGTCCGTAAATCTGAGTTTGGTTTGGTCCAAGTGTTTCCTGCAGGTGAGTCCATTTGAGAGTTTGACCACAAACATCCTACTCCTGTCTTTGGCCAGAACAGTGCCAGGAAGCCACTTGGGACCTTGTCCATAATTCAACAAAAATACAGGATCATTGATCTCAATTTCGCGTGACACATTTGCGTGATCATGATATGTATTCTATTGAAGCCGCCTGCTCTCTACCTGTTCATGTAGATCAGGCTGGACTAACGAGAGCCTTGTCTTAAGTGCCCTTTTCATGAGCAGTTCAGCAGGAGGGACCCCAGTGAGCGAGTGGGGTCTTGTGCGGTAACTAAGCAGGACTCGGGATAAGCGAGTCTGCAGTGAGCCTTCAGTTACCCTTTTCAAGCTCTGCTTGATTGTTTGAATTGCTTGTTCTGCCTGACCATTGGACGCTAGTTTAAACTGGGCAGATGTGACATGCTTGATCCCATTGCGGGTCATGAACTCCTTGAACTCGGCACTGGTAAAGCATGGCCCATTGTCACTTACAAGGACATCAGGCAGGCTGTGCGTGGCAAACATGGCCCATCGGCTTTCAATGGTGGCAACGGACGTGCTTGCCGACATTATCACACATTCAATCCATTTGGAGTACGCATCTACAACCACTAAGAACATTTTTCCCAAGAATGGGCCTGCATAGTCGACATGGACCCTGGACCACGGTTTGGAGGGCCAGGACCATAAACTTAGTGGCGCCTCCCTGGATGCATTGCTTGACTGTGAGCATGTTTACATTGGTGCATGCAGGACTCTAAGTCTGCATCGATACCAGGCCACCACACGTGGGATCTGGCTATCACTTTGATCATTACGATGCCTGGGTGGGTGCTGTGGAGATCACTAATGAAAGTGTCCCTGCCCTTTTTTGGCACCATTACCCGATTGCCCCATAGGAGGCAGTCTGCCTCTATGGACATTTCATCTCTGCGTCGCTGGTACGGCTTTATTTCTTCCTGCATCTCTAGCGGGATACGAGAACAACTCCCGTGGAGCGCACAGTTTTTACTAAGGACAGTAAGGGGTCCTGGCTCGCCCAGATTCTAATTTGTCAGGCGGTAATTGGTGATTGTTCACTCTCGAATACTTCCATTACCATGATTAATTTGCGGGCTGTGCCATCTCTACCCCTGTGGTGGGCAATGGCAAGCCTACTGAGAGCATCGGCACAGTTTTCTGTGCCTGGCCTGTGGCGGGTGACGTAGTTGTACGGAACAACGTGAGCACCCATCTCTGGATGCAGGACAAGGCATTCGTATTTATTCCCTTGCTTTCAGAAAAAAGGGATATAAGCGGCTTATGGTCAGTTTCCAATTCAAATTTGAGCCCGAACATATATTGATGCATTTTCTTTACCCCATAAACACAAGCTAACGCTTCTTTTTTGATCATACGACAGGCCCTCTTGGCTTTATTCTGATGGGACTGGACAGGTTAGGTGCAGGAAGAATGTTCCTGATGTTGGGGAAGTCCAGAACCAGGAGACATAGTCTAAGGATAAGGGGTAAGCCATTTAGGACTGAGATGAGGAGGAACTTCTTCACTCAGAGAGTTGTTAACCTATGGAATTCCCTACCGCAGAGAGTTGTTGATGCCAGTTCATTGGATATATTCAAGAGGGAGTTAGATATGGCCCTTGTGGCTAAAGGGATCAAGGGGTATGGAGAGACAGCAGGAACTGGGTACTGAAGGAATGATCAGCCATGATCTTATTGAATGATGGTGCAGGCTCGAAGGGCCGGATGGCCTACTCTTGCACTAAGTTTCTATGTTTCTATATTTAGACAGACTTCTGGATGCATAAGCAACCGGTTGCAATTTCCCAAATTCATTAGCTTGTTGCAATACACACCCGACCCCGTACGACGACGCATCACATGCTAGCACCAAATGTTTATATGGATCGTATAACACAAGCAATTTGTTTGAACATAACAGCTTCCTAGCTTTCTCAAAGGCATTTTCTTGGCTTTTACCCCATACCCATTCATCTCCCTTACGCAGTAAAGAGTGCAGGGGTTCTAACAATGTGCTAAGATCCGGTAAGTAGTTATCAAAATAGTTCAGGAGTCTTAGAAATGACTGCAGCTCCGTCACGTTCTGTGGTCTCGGTGCATTCTTGATTGCCTCCGTCTTCGAATCGGTGGGTCTGATGCCATCCGCCGTGATTCTTCTCCCCAGGAACTCTATTGTGTTCCTAACACAGATGAGACTGCACACAGGGAAGTTAAAGTAACAGTGACCTCAGTCTTTATTAAGACACTCCAGAGTGAGGAACAGGCCTTAGGGGCCTACTTATATACAGTGCTCCCAAGGGATGCTGGATTCCTTGGGACTTCAGGGGATGCACTCACTAGTGGTGGAACATGGGAGTGCATGCTTTACAGATACACAACATCACTCCCCCGCCAAAGTCAAAGTGAAAACTATTTACAAGGTGAGGCATTCGGGAGCCTTTCTTTCCCTGGTGGACCGCCTCGGTACAAATGTCTGTTCTGGTGTGTTGGCTGTGCCCTCGCTGGGCTGGTGTGTTGTTGGCCCTGCAGGGCTGCTGGGTGAGCCTGGCCTTGCTGGGCTGTTGGGTGTGATGGATTCGATTTCCTGGTCTGGGGTGGTGTCGTTGATCCTTTGGGTGTGTGTTGTGGGCTCGAAAAAGGTGGTGTCTGCTATGGGTTGTTCAGGGCAGTCTGTGAACTGCAGCCTCATTTGGTCCAGGTGCTTTATGCAAATTTGTCCATTGTCTAGTTTGACGACAAACACCCTACTCCCTTCTTTAGCTATCACCGTGCCCGCGATCCACTTGGGACCATGTCCACAGTTTAGTACATACACAGGGTCATTCAGATCAATTTCCTGTGACACAGTGGTGGGACCATCGTTTACATTTTGTTGCTGCCGCCTGCTCTCTGCCTGATCATGCAGGTTGGGGTGAACCAGCGAGAGTCTGGTTTTAAGTGTCCTTTTCATGAGTAGCTCAGCCGGGGGCACCCCTGTGAGCGAGTAGGGTATCGTGTGGTAGCTGATCAGTACTCGGGGCAGACGTGTTTGCAGTGAGCCTTCTGTGACTCGTTTAAGGCTCTGTTTGATTGGTTGTACTGCCCGCTCTGCCTGTCCATTGGAAGTTGGTTTAAACAGGGCCGAGGTGACATGTTTGATCCCATTGCAGGTCATGAATTCTTTAAATTCGGCACTGGTGAAACATGGCCCGTTGTCACTGATCAGTATGTCAGGGCAGGCCATGGGTGGCAAACATGGCCCTCAGGCTTTCAATGGTGGTGGTGGCAGTGCTTCCCGACATTATTTCACATTCAATCCATTTTGAAAAAGCATCCACCACCACCAGGAACATTTTACCAGGAAACGGGCCCGCATAATCGACATGGATCCTTGACCATGGTCTGGAGGGCCAGGACCACAAACTTCGTGGTGCCTCTCTGGGCAAGTTGCTCAACTGAGCACACACGCTGCACAGCCGTACACAGGACTCTAAGTCAGAGTCGATACCGGGCCACCAGACGTGGGATCTGGCTGTCGCTTTCATCATTACTATACTCGGGTGTGTGCTGTGGAGATCTGAGATGAACGTCTCCCTGCCCTTTTTGGTTAGCACTACGTGGTTACCCCACAACAGGTAGTCTGCTGGACAGCTCGTCCTTTTGCCGCTGGAATGGCTTGATTAGCTCTTGCATTTCAACGGGGATGCTGGCCCAGCTCCCATGCAGTACACAGTTTTTTACTCGGGACAGCAGAGGAGCTTGGCTGGTCCAAGTCCTAATCTGGCAGGCCGTGACAGGTGATTTATCATTTTCAAATGCTTCTATGACCAACAACAAGACTACGGGCTGCGCCACCATCAACAAGTTTGCAGGCTGCGCCATTTCCACCCCCTGGTGGGCAATGGTAGCCGACTGAGAGTATCCGCACAGTTCTTGGTGCCTGGCTTGTGGCGGATGGTATCGTTAAACGTTGATAGCGCAAGTTGAGGAGTCCCAGGAACGACCGCAGCTCCGTGACGTTCTGTGGCCTGGGCGCGTTCCTGATAGCCTCTGTGTTGGCGTCTGTGGGCCGAATGCCGTCCGCCGTGATCTTTCTCCCTAAAAACTCCACTTCTGTTGCCATGAAGACGCATTTCGACCTCTTCAGCCGCAGCCCTACGTGATCCAGTCGCTGGAGGACCTCCTCCAGGTTTTGTGGGTGCTCGACGGTGTCCCGACCCGTGACCAATATGTCGTCCTTAAAAACCATCGTGCCGGTACCGACTTGAGTAGGCTCTCCATGTTTCTCTGGAAGATCGCTGCAGCCGACCAAATTCCAAAGGGCATCTGTTGTCGATGAACAGTCCCTTGTGCGTGTTGATGCAAGTGAGGCCCTTCGAAGACTCCTCCAGCTCCTGCGTCATGTAGTCCGAAGTCAGGTCGAGCTTGGTGAACATCTTGCCTCCTGCCAGCTTCGGTAGCGCGTATTGGTCCTTTAGCGAGAAACAATTAATAGTTACTTTATAATCGCCGCAATTACTGACCGTGCCATCACTTTTGAGTACTGGAACAATCGGGCTGGCGCATTCGCTGAATTCCACTGGGGAGATGAAGCCCTTGCGTTGCAGCCTGTCCAGCTCGATTTCCACTCTCTCCCTCATCATGTGAGGTACCACTCGCGCCTTGTGGTGAAAGGGTCGTGCCTCTGGGATTAAGTGGATCCGCACCTTCGCCCCGGAAAAGTTTCCAATGCTTGGCTCAAAAAGGGAAGGAAATTTGTTAAGAACCTGGGTACATGAGGCCTCATTGACATGTGATAGCGCTCGGATGTCATCCCAGTTCCAGCGGATTTTGCCTAGCCAGCTCCTTCCAAGCAGTGTGGGGCCATCGCCCGGGACAATCCAGAGTGGCTGTTAGTGCACCGTTCCCTCATAGCTGCCCAGGACAGTGATAAGCTCTTTGGTGTACGTTCTTAGTTTCATGTGAATGGAGCTGGTCTGAGTGCCTTGTTGTACTACAGTCTCTCAAACATCTTTTGACTCATGATGGATTGGCTAGCGCCAATGTCCAGTTCCATGGCTACGGGTAAACCATTCAATTTTACATTTAGCATTATAGGTGGACATTTCGTTGAAAATGTATGTACCCCGTGTACTTCAGCATCTGCCTCCTCTCTCTGAGGCTCGAAATTGCTTTGATCCACCATGGACCGATCTTCCTCCGCCACGTGGTGGTTAGCAGGTTTTGCGGAGCTTGCAGCTCATCTGAAAACTCATTGGAGGTGCCCCATTGTTCCACAGCTCTTGTAAACATACCATTTGAAGCGGCATGAATAGGCTGAGTGGAAGCCTCCACAACGCCAACAAGGTGTGAATTGCCTTGCATTCATCCTTTGTTGTGGACTCTGAGTCATCTGCGTCACCTGAGGCCTGCTGGTAGTTGCAGACTCGTGGTTTCTGCCCTGTACATTTCTGCTCACAAACACAATTCCAGTTAATTTATGAGCATTGCTAGCACTTGTGTGCTGAGAGATTTGTTTGGTGTTATCACTGGTGGACATAAACGCCTGTGCTATCGCAATGGCCTTACTGAGGGTCGGTGTCTCTACAGTCAATAGTTTTCGTAGCATGGTCTCGTGGCCAATGCCCAGTACAAAAAAGTCTCTGAGTATTTGCTCCAGGTAGCCATCAAACTCACATTGTCCTGCAGGTCGCCTTAGCTCGGCGACGTAGCTCGCCACTTCCTGACCTTCAGATCGCTGTCATGTGTAGAACTGATACCTCGCCATCAGCACGCTCTCCCTCAGGTTAAGATGCTCCCGAACTAGTATACACAGCTCCTCATACGACTTATCTGTGGGTTTCACCAGAGCCAGAAGATTCTTCATGAGGCTGTAGGTCGGTGCCCCGCAGACCGTGAGGAGGACCGCTCTCCTTTTTGCAGCGCTTCATTCTCCGTCCAGTTCGTTGGCTACAAAGTACTGGTCTAGCCGTTCGACATAGGCTTCCCAGTCCTCACCCTCCAAGAACCTCTCCAAGATGCCCACAGTTCGCTGCATCTTTGCATTGGATATGTATACTCGTCGCCAGTTATTGTGTTCCTAACACAGATGAGACTGCACACAGGGAGGTTAAAGTAACAGTGACCTCAGTCTTTATTAAGACACTCCAGAACATAAGAACATTAAGAATTAGGAACAGGAGTAGGCCATCTAGCCCCTCGAGCCTGCTCCGCCATTCAACAACATCATGGCTGATCTGGCCGTAGACTCAGCTCCACTTACCCACCCGCTCCCCGTAACCCTTAATTCCCTTATTGGTTAAAAATCTATCTATCTGTGATTTGAATACATTCAATGAGCTAGCCTCAACTGCTTCCTTGGGCAGAGAATTCCACAGATTCACAACCCTCTGGGAGAAGAAATTCCTTCTCAATTGGTTTTAAATTGGCTCCCCCGTATTTTGAGGCTGTGCCCCCTAGTTCTAGTCTCCCCGACCAGTGGAAACAATCTCTCTGCCTCGATCTTGTCTATCCCTTTCATTATTTTAAATGTTTCTTTAAGATCACCCCTCATCCTTCTGAATTCCAACGAGTAAAGACCCAGTCTGCTCAATCTATCATCATAAGGTAACCCTCTCATCTCCGGAATCAGCCTTGTGAATCGTCTCTGTACCCCCTCCAAAGCCAGTATATCCTTCCTTAAGTAAGGTGACCAAAACTGCACGCAGTACTCCAGGTGCGGCCTCACTAATACCCTATACAGTTGCAGCAGGACCTCCCTGCTTTTGTACTCCATCCCTCTCGCAATGAAGGCCAACATTCCATTCGCCTTCCTGATTACCTGCTGCACCTGCAAACTAACTTTTTGGGATTCATGCACAAGGACCCCCAGGTCTCTTTGCACCGCAGCATGTTGTAATTTCTCCCCATTCAAATAATATAAGGTGGATGACCTCACATTTTCCGACATTGTATTCCATCTGCCAAACCTTAGCCCATTCGCTTAACCTATCTAAATCTCTTTGCAGCCTCTCTGTGTCCTCTACACAACCCGCTTTCCCACTAATCTTTGTGTCATCTGCAAATTTTGTTACACTACACTCTATACATAGATGACCTGGGAGAGGGGACATTGTAAACAGTTGTGGTCCCAACACCAATCCCTGTGGCACACCACTAACCACTGATTTCCAACCCGAAAAGGCCCCATTTATCCCGACTCTCTGTTTTCTGTTAGCCAGCCAATTCTCAGAATGAGGAACAGGCCTTAGGGGCCTGCTTATATACTGTGCTCCCAAGGGCACAGACTCCACTTCAGGTGCCACGAAAACGCACTTCGAGCGTTTTAGCCTGAGCACCACACGATTAAGCCGACTAAGAACCTCCTCTAGGTTCTGCAGGTGCTCAACGGTGTCCCGACCTGTAACCAAGATGTTGGTCTGGAAGACCACGGTGCGCGGGACCGACTTCAGCAAGCTTTCCATGTTCCTCTGGAATATCACCATGGCCGATCGAATCCCAAACGGGCATCTGTTGTAAATGAAAAGACCTTTGTGCATGTTGATGCAGGCCTGTCGATGGTTCCTCCAGCTCCTGCGTCATGTAGGCTGAGGTCAAGTCCAGCTTCGTGAATGTTTTCCCTCCCGCCAGCGTCGCAAATAGGTCATCTGCCTTTGGTAGCGGGAAATGATTGATCGTTACTTTGTAATCACCACAGATTCTGATGGTGCCGTCTCCCTTGAGGACTGGAACAATCGGACTGGCCCACACATTGAATTCGATAGGCGAAATGATGCCCTCTCATTGTAGCCTGTCCAGCTCGATCTCCACCCTCTCTCTCATCATGTAAGGTACCACTTTCGCTTTTTGATGGATGAGTCACGCCCCCGGAATCAAATGTAGCTGCACTTTTGCTCCGTGGAGCTTTCCGATGCCTGCTTTGAACAGCGAGGTGAACTTGTTTAGGACATGGGCACATGAGGTGTCGTCAACGGACGAAAGTGCTCGGACGTCATCCCAGTTCCAGCGTATCTTTCCCAGCCAGTTTCTGCCAAGTAGCATGGGGCCATCGCCCGGTACCACCCAGAGTGGTAACTTGTGCACCGCTCCATCGAAGGAGACCTTTACGGTAGCACTGCCGATTACGGGAATCAGTTCCTTTGTGTACGTTCTCAGTTTAGTACGAATGGGAGTCAGGACTGGCCTTGAGGCCTTGCTGCACCGCAATTTATCCAAAGTCTTTTTGCTCATTAAGGACTGGCTTGCGCCCCTGTCCAGCTCCATGGACACCGGGAGTCCATTTAATTCAACCTTGGGGGACACTTTGTGGTAAATGTGTGCACCCCATATACCTCTGCCTCCTCGGTCTGAGGCTCTGGTCCGTCATGATCCACCGTGGATCTGTCATCCTCTGCAACATGGTGGTTTGCAGGATTAGCAGGGTTTGCAGCTCGCCTGCACATATGTTGGAGGTGTCCCATTGTTCCACAGCCCTTGCAAATGTATCCTTTGAAGCAGCATGAATTGAAACGATGATCACCGCCGCAGTGCCAACAAGGTGTTAATGGCCTTGTATTCACCACCCTTGATGGTGGACTCTAAGTCATCTGCAGACATGCATCTGCAGGCGTGTAAATCCTACCCTGTACATTTCGATTCGAAAACAATGTTACTTTGTTCACAGTACTTGCAGCAGCACTAGTGTGCTGAGAAATCTTTTTGGTATTGTCACTGGTGGAGATAAACGCCTGGGCTATCGCTATGGCTTTGCTCAAAGTTGTGGTCTCTACAGTCAAAAGTTTACAAAGTATTACTTCATGGCCAATACCAAGTACAAAGAAGTCCCTGAGCATATGCTCCAAGTGTCCTTCAAATTCGCATTGTCCTGCAAGGTGCCTCAGCTCGGCGACGTAGCTCGCCACTTCCTGGCCTTCAGACCTCTTGTACATGCAGAATCGATACCTCACCATCAGAACGCTTTCCTTCGGGTTTAGATGCTCCCAGACCAGTGTGCACAACTCATCGTATGACTTGTCTGTGGGTTTTGCTGGAGCGAGCAGATTTTTCACGAGGCCATACGTTGGTGCCCCGCAAACAGTGAGGAGGATTGCCCTCGGTTTGGCAGCATTCGCTTCTCCTTCCAGCTCGTTGGCCATGAAGCATTGGTTGAGTCGCTCCACGAAAGTTTCCCAATCATCTCCCTCCGAAAATTTCTCCAGGATGCCCATGGTTCTCTGCATTGTTGTGGTGGGGTTCGTCATCTGTATCTCATTGCCAGTTGTTACGTCTTGAATAAAGAGTCAGACGAGATACTGCAAGCTCAAAGTAAGGTGTGATCGTAGTCCTTTATTACAGATCTCAGAGTGCCTCTCCAGCCTGTGAGGCCTCCTTATATACAGGTGCTCCCAAGAGATTGTGGGATCCATTGGGACTCCAGGGGATACGCCCCCTGGTGGTTAGACATGGTATTTACAAGTTTACATACATAACAGAACCCATTAAAAAAAAAATAGGCACTGTGCAATTGAATTTCTCGGTCACTTTGTCAGCAGTTGAATACTAAGATTTCTTAAAGGCATAAAATGTAATTATTGCAGTTTGTGTTTGGAGCACTACAATAAGTAGTGAATGCTGTGTACTAGTGTATTAATAGGTATGCTTTAGTTTAAGGAAGGCTCAGTGACTTTGTGATGTCTTTAGTTGCTTCGAGAAAAATCATGTTCTATTTGCCTGTAAAAGAAAGTAAAATATGTAGAAAGCATCAGTTCAGAAATTGAAAATTTGGTCCATTGTGGCCGTCAGTACTAATTCCTTCACTAGAGCGATCAGACCCAATCCCATTTCTTCCTCTTTTTGAAGCTCTTCTTCCAATGTTTGTCTAATTCTCTTGAAAATAGGATTGACTCTGCTTCAAAAACTACTTGTGGTAATGTATTCCATATCCTTAAGTTCTTTCAGAACATAAGAATGAGGAACAGGAATAGGGGCCCTCGAGCCTGCTCTGCCATTCAATAAGTTCACAACTGACCTTCGACCTCAACTCCACTTTTCTGCACTATTCCATATCAACTGATTCCTCTGGAGTCCAGCCTTGAATATACTAAACGACTGAGCATCCACAGCCCTTTGAGGCAGAGAATTCTAAAGATTCACAACACTCTGAGTAAATAAATTCCTTTTCATCTGAGTCTTAAAAGGCCGGCCCCTTATACTAGAACATAAGAACATAAGAAATAGGAGCAGGAGAAGGCCATTTGGCTCCTTGAGCCTGCTCCGCCATTCAATAAGATCATAGCTAATCTGATCATGGACTCAGCTCCCTGCCCGCTCCCCATAACCCTTTAGTCATCGCTCAAAAATCTGTCTATCGCCTAGCTCTTAAATATATTCAATGACCCAGCCTCCACAGCTCTCTGGGGCAGAGAATTTCATAGATTTATAACTTTCAGAGAAGAAATTTCTCCTCGTCTCAGTTTTAAATGGGCGGCCCCTTATTCTGAGACTATGTACCCTAGTTTTAATTTTTCCTATGAGTGGAAATATCCTCTCTGCATCCACCTGTCGAGCCCCCTCATTATCTTATAAGTTTCAATAAGATTATCTCTCATTCTTCTGAATTCCAATGTGTATAGGCCCAACTTACTCAACCTATCTTCATAAGTCAACCCACTCATTTCCGGAATCAACCTCGTGAACTTTCTCTGAACAGCCTCCAATGCAAGTATATCCTTCCTTAAATACGGAGACCAAAACTTTACGCAGTACTCCAGATGTGGCCTCACCAATAACCTGTACAGTTGCAGCAGGACTTCTCTGCTTTTATACGCTATCCCCCTTGCAATAAAAGCCAACATATCCTGAGGCTATGCCCCCTAGTTCTAGACTCTCCAGCCAGGAAAAACAATCTCTCAGTATTTATCCTGTCAATCCCCCTCAGAATCTTATGTTTCAATGAGATCACCTCTCATTCTTTTAAACTCCAGAGAGTATAGGCCCAATCTGCTCAATCTCAGAGGTCAAACCTCTCATCCCAGGAATCAATCTAGCGAATCTTTGTTTCACCACCTCTAAGGCGAGTATATCCTTCCTTAAGTAAGACCAAAACTGTGCACAGTACTCCAGGTGTGATCTCACCAGAGTCCTGTACAATCGTAGCAAGACTTTCTTATCCTTGTACTCCAACTTTCAACAATAAAGGCCAACATCCCATTTGCCTTCATAATTACTTGATGTACCTGCATGCTAACTGTTGTGTATGTAGAAAGAGTCAGACTGAACACTGTGAGCTCAAAGTAAAGTGTGACCTTAGACTTTTATTGCAGGTCTCCAGAGTGCCTCTCCAACCTGTGAAGCCTTCTTAAATACCTGTGCTCCCAAGGGATTATGGGATTTCTTGGGACTCCGGGGAATGAGCCCTCCGGTGGCTGTACAGAGAATATACAAGTCCACATATATAACAACATTCCCCCCCCCAAAGTCAATCGTGTAACTATTTACAATGTGAGTCGATCTGGGGCCCTTCTTGCCCTGCTTGATCGTCTCGGTGTGAAAGTTGGTGTTGTTGAATCATTTGTTGGGCCCTCGCTGGGCTGCTGTGCAGCTGGCCTTGCTGGGCTGCCTTGTGTGTTGGGCCTTGCAGGGCTGCTGTGGATGATGGGTTCTGCTTCATGGTCAACCATGGTGTCGGTTGCCACTGGTGTGTGTGTTGGGCGATAAAAAAGGTAGGGTCCAAAGATTGCTCAGGGTAGTCCGTGAATCTGAGTTTGATTTGGTCCAAGTGTTTCCGGTGAATGAGTCCATTTGAAAGTTTGATCCGAAACACTCTGCTCCCCTCTTTGGCCATGACAGTGCCGGGAAGTCACTTGGGACCTTGTCCATAATTTAAAACAAATACAGGATCATTGACTTCAATTTCGCGTGACACATTTGTGTTATCATGGTATGCACTTTGTTGAAGCCGCCTGCTCTCTACCTGTTCATGTAGATCAGGGTGAACTAATGAGAGCCTTGTCATAAGTGCTCTTTTCATGAGCAGTTCAGCAGGTGGGATCCCAGTGAGTGAGTGTGGTCTCGTGCGGTAGCTAAGCAAGATTCGGGATAGGCAAGTCTACAGTGAGCCTTCAGTTACCCTCTTCAAGCCTTGCTTGATGGTTTGCACTGCTCTCTCTGCCTGACCATTGGACGCTGGTTTAAATGGGGCAGATGTGACATGTTTGATCCCGTTACGGGTCATGAATTCTTTGAACTCAGCACTGATAAAACATGGCCTGTTGTCGCTCACCAGGACATCGGGTAAACCGTGTGTGGCAAGCATGGCCCGCAGGCTTTCAGTGGTGGCAGCGGATGTGCTAGCCGACATTATCTCACATTCAATCCAATTGGAGTACGCGTCTACAACCACAAGGAACATTTTACCCAAGAACGGACCTGCATAGTTGACGTGTACCCTAGACCACGGTTTGGAGGGCCAAGACCATAAACTTAGCGCGCCTCCCTGGGTACATTGCTTAACTGCGAACATGTATTACATCAGTGAACGCAGAACTCAAAGCCGCATCGATACTGGGCCACCACACGTGGGATCTGGCTATCGCTTTCATCATTACAATGCCTGGGTTTGTACTGTGGAAGTCATTGATGAAGATGTCTCTGCCCTTCTTGAGGACCATTACTCGATTGCCCCACAGAAGGCAGTCTGCCTGTTTAGACATTTCATCTTTGCGGCGCTGGAATGGCTTTATCTCTTTCTGCATTTCCACTGCGACATTGGACCAGCTCCCGTGAAGCAAACAGCTTTTGACTACAGATAATAAGGGGTCCTGGCTTGATCTGCCGGGCAGTGACGGGTGATTGCTCACTCTCAAATGCTTCCATAACCATGGCTAGATTTGCGGGCTGCGCCATTTCCACCCCCGTGGTGGGCAATGACAGCCTACTGAGAGCATCGGCGCAGTTTTCTGTGCCTGGTCTGTGGCGGATGGCGTAGTTGTATGCGGATTACGTGAGCGCCCATCTCTGGATGCGGGCAGATGCATTGGTATTTATCCCTTTACTCTCGGAAAACAGTGGCTTATGGTCAGTTTCCAATTTGAATTTTAGCCCAAACAGGTATTGATGCATTTTCTTTACCCCATAGACACACGCTAATGCTTCTTTTTCAATCACGCTGTAGACTCTCTCAGCCTTAGACAGATTCCTGGATGCATAAGCAACCGGTTGCAGTTTCCCGAAATCATTAGCTTATTGCAATACACATCCGCGCCAGATGACGACGCATCACATGCTAGTACCAAACGCTTACAAGGATCAACACAAGCAATTTGTTTGAGCATAACAATTTTCTCGCTTTTACAAAGGCATTTTCTTGGCTTTTGCCCCAAACCCATTCACCCCTTTACGTAGTAAGACATGCAGTGGTTCTAACAGTGTGCTGAGACCTGGTAAGAAGTTACCAAAGTAGTTCAAGAGTCCCAGAAACGACCGCAGCTCCATCACGTTCTGTGGCCTTGGTGCGTTCTCGATTGCCTCTGTCTTTGCGTTGGTGGGCCTGATGCCGTCCGCCGCAATCCTCCTTCCCAGGAACTCCACTTCAGGCGCCAGGAAAACGCACTTCGAGCGTTTTAACCTGAGCCCCATGCAGTTGAGTCGACTAACAGCCTCCTCCAGTTTCTGCAGATGATCGACTGTGTTCCGACCCGTGACCAAGATGTCGTCCTGGAAGACCACGGTGTGCAGGACTGATTTCAGTAAACTTTCCATGTTTCTCTGTAATATCGCCACCGCTGATCAGATTCCAAACGGGCATCTGTTATAAATAAAATGACCTTTGTGTGTGTTGATGCAGGTGAGGGTCTTCGATGATTCCTCCAGTTCCTGCGTCACGTAGGCTGAAGTCAGATCCAGATTTGTGAACGTCTTTCCTCCCGCCAGCATTGCAAAGAGGTCGTCGGCTTTTGCTAGTGGGTATTGGTCCTGCAAGGAGAAACAATTGATAGTTACTTTGTAATCACCACATATTCTGACAGTGCCGTCTCCCTTGATGACTGGGACAATGGGACTGGCCCACTTGCTGAACTGGATCGGTGAAATGATGCCCTCTCGTTGCAGCCGGTCTAGCTCAATCTCTACCCTTACATCATGTGCATTACTGCTCTCGCCTTGTGATGGATGGGTCGCGCCCCCTGAATTAGCTGGATCTGCACTTTTTCTCCTTGGAATTTCCCAATGCCTGGTTCGAACAGCGAAGGAAATTTGTTTAAGACTTGGGCACACGAAGCGTCGTCAGTGGGCGACAGCACTTGGACATTGTCCCAGTTCCAGCGTATCTTTCCCAGCCAGCTCCTGCCGAGCAGCGTGGGACCACCGCCCGGTACCACCCAGAGTAGTAGCTTGTGCACCGCTCCATTGTAGGAGACCTTTACGGTAGCACTGCCAATTACAGAAATCAGTTCTTTTGTCTCGTGCGAACTGGAGATAAGACTGGCCTTGAGGTCTTGTTGCACCACAACCTTTCGAAAGTCTTTTTGCCCATGATGGACTCGCTCGCACCCGTGTCCAGCTCCAATGACATTGGGAGTTCACTTAGTTCAACAGTCAGCATTATCGGGGGACAATTCGTGGTAAGTGTGTGCACCCCATGTACCTCTGCCTCCTCTATCTGAGGCTCTGCTTCGTAGTGATCCTCCGTGGATCTGTCCTCCTCTGCAACATGGTAGTTTGCAGGTTTAACAGGTTAGCAGCTCACCTGCACACTCGATGGAGGTGTCCCATTGTTCCACAGCCCTTGCAAACGTATCCTTTGAATCGGCATGAATGGAAACGATAATCACCCCCGCAGCACCAACAGGGTGTTAATGGCCTTGAATTTATCACCCTTGATGGTGGACTCTGAGACATCTGCAGACGTGTAGCTGCAGGTATGTGTGACCTGCCCTGTATGTTATGATTTGAAAACAACATCACTTTGTTCACAGTTCTTGTAGCAGCACTTGTGTGCTGAGAGATTTGCTTAGTATTGTCACTGGTGGCAATGAACGCCTGGGCTATCGCTATGGCCTTACTCAAGGTTGAGATCTCTACAGTCAAAAGCTTGCGAATTATGGTTTTGTGGCCAATGCCAAGTATGAAAAAGTCTCTGAGCATGTGCTTCAAATGTCCTTCAAATTCGCAATGTCCTGCAAGGCGTCTCAGCTCAGCGACATAACTCGCCACTTCCTGGCCTTCAAATCTTTAGTAGGTGTAGAACCGGTACCTCGCCATCAGAATGCTTTCCTTCGGGTTCAAATGCTCTCGGACTAGTGGTCACAAATCGTCATATGATTTTTCCGTTGGTTTCGCTGGAGTGAGCAGACTCTTCATGAGGCCATACGTTGGTGCCCCACAGACGGTGAGGAGGATCGCTCTACGTTTGGCAGCGCTCTCTTCCCCATCTAGCTCATTGGCCAAGAAGTATTGGTTGAGGTGCTCCACAAAAGTTTTCCAATCATCTTCCGACGAAAATTTCTCCAGGATGCCCACAATTCTCTGCATCTTTGGGTTCGCTATCTGTATCTCGTCGCCAGTTGTATTATATGGAGAAAGAGTCAGACTGAACACTGTGAGCTCAAAGTAAAGTGTGACCTTAGTCTTTTATTGTAGGTCTCCAGAGTGCCTCTGCAACCTGTGAAGCCTCCTTAAATTCCTGTGCTCCCAAGGGATTATGGGATCCCTTGGGACTCTGGGGAATGCGCTCTCTGGTGGCTGTAACTCTCTGTGTTTCTTGTACTAGGATCCATAAATCTCTCTGAACACCAACATTTAATATGTTTCTCACCATTCAAAAATAATTCTGTTTGTCTATTCTTCCTACCAAAGTGAATAACCTCACATTTCCTCACTTTATACTGCACCTGCTACCTTATTGCCCACACACTTAACTTGTGCATATCTATTTGCAGGTACGTTACGTGCTCCTCACATTTTACTTTTCCATCCAGCTTTGCATCGTCAGCGAACTTGAATACATTACACTCGGTCCCTTCATCTCAGTCATTAATATAGCTTGCAAACAGCTGAGGCCTGCGGTACCTCACTAGTTAAAGCCTGCCAATCTGAAAATGACCCATTTATCCATCCACTTTGAGTGGAAAAAGTATTTTTCACCATTCCCTTTTATGCTTCTAGTACTAAATTGAGCCATATACAGTAGACACCGCAAAGCACTGGAGAAGTATCACCAGCACTACCTCCACAAGATCCTGTAAATCCACTGGGAGGATAGATGCACCAATATCGGTGTTCTCGCTCAGGCCAACATCCCCAGCATCGAAGCATTGACCACACTCGACCAGCTCCATTGGGTGGGCCACATCATCCGCATGCCCGACACGAGACTTGAAAGCAAGCGCACTACTCTGAACTCCTACATGGCAAGCAAGCCCCAGGTGAGCAGAGGAAACGTTTCAAGGACACCCTCAAAGCCTCCTTGATAAAGTGCAACATCCCCACCGACACCTGGGAATCTCTGACCCAAGACTGCTCTAAATGGAGGAAGAGCATCCGGGAGGGCATTGAGCACCTTGAGTCTCGTTGCCGAGAGCATGCATGCAGACAGCAGAAGGAGTGTGCGGCAAACCAGACTCCCCACCCACCCTTTCCTTCAACCACTGTCTGTCCCGCCTATGAATGTAATTCCCATATTAGGCTGTTCAGTCACCTGAGAACTCACTTTTAGAGTGGAAGCAAGTCTTCGTCGATTTCGAGGGACTGCCTATGATGGCTAAATTGAAAATGATGGTGGCCCAAGATGAAAGAAGGGAGACTAAGAGAAACAAACAATAAAGAGAGGAACAACAAAAATATATTATAAGAATTCTAAGTCGGTACAAGTGATACTCAGTGAAAACTTTTGGAATGGCACACAATTCTTAAAGTTCTCTTGGGCAGTTAGAGATGAGACAAATGGAGAAGGAGCCAAAGTAATGCAAAATGTCATTCTGAGTGGAGAAAGGGTAGCGATGGAGAGATGTGTGGCCAAGACAGATATTTGGAACTTGAATTTAACATGGGTAAAATGCCTTCTGTCAATGGGATATGGTTTATTTAGTCAACCTATTCTGATGGCGAGCCAGAGAATACAGTAAACACTCACTTGATATTGTTTCAAGAAAGTTAAAGGATGACAACAGCGACAGTCTTCAAGAATTGTAAGACATTCTGGATTCCAAGTTCAAAAACAGGTTTGTTGCATAAAAGATACCAAGCCCAATATTCATCATTTTTGTCATTGAAGGCAGAACAAGAGTAAAACAGTATCAAAATACAAAGTTGGGTATTGTAGCACCAGGAAATACTAGTACCTACTGAAGGAGCAAAGCTGGATTTCAGAAAAAGCAATTGTAACTGATGATGAATTTGACATTGTGATATACTCAGTGAAAGCAAAAAGATTTATTTTTAGCAAAATAGGAGCATTCGGAGATAATCCTTCCACGACAAGCTTTTGCCGGTAAATTTCACCAACAAGACAATTAATTCGTGATGACTGACACAACTATTTTATTGAAAACTACAAAGCAAGTGTCCCCTTATTAAAGGGGCACTAAAACCAACAAATTAAACTTTTAACATTAAATGGATCAAATTAAAATTTGGTTGCCAGGGGTGATGATGCACTCCAGTCCCTCCAGCACACACCTCTCGCGGAAGGCCACGTGCTCCATCTCCAGGGACACCCAGGCTCAAAGATAACCACGAAAGAGAGGCAAGCAGTCAAGCTGAACGACCCTGATGACAAGCATAACCTGGATGCAACCAGAGTACTCCCTGTTCATTTAGGTTAGAGGCAACAAAAGCACCAATCAGCAGAGGGGTTGTTAGATACCTATTACATGACTTAACAGCCCTAATAATTGGAAATAAAAACAGCTAGCTATTGAAACTGGGACTGGAACCGATTACAATGACAATGACAACGACAGCGACAGCTGTTACCCATTCCAGGAATGTGTGTTACTATGCTACATTTGCATTTGTATTTGCATTTAAATTTATAGATGAAGTGCTGACTTTCCAGCACTAAATCCGTGCTCAGTGGATTATAAAACTACTAAGACTTGCTGATTTTGTATATTGGAAGAGGTGACGTAGTGTTTGATGCTGTATTGGAAAACAGGAGCAACATCAAAGTAGGAATTTGGTGACATCAATAATGCCAGCAAAGTAAGTGATTGCAATGGAAAATGTACTCTGCACTGTTACAGCAGTATATTTTATTCAGCCAATAGAGTCCTGTTGCTATAGCCACAGCTGACAAATATGCTCTACCGTAAGCTAAAAAGAATATATGGGAGGAGAACATAACCCTAAAATTGGTGAAGAACAACTAGCTTTCTGACATGTGTATAGTTGTAAGTGGCAAAAAGAATTAAGTGAGCAGTTGCATGATCGTCAAGGCAAGCAACACGCGTCTCTAACTATATGCATCATTGGGTATTGCTGTCACTCTGCTTGATGCAGATGAAAATTGCACACCATGCCAGAGGATAAAGCTAAGAAATGGTGAGGCAGGAATGGGTGGGGGCCATTTAGCCTATGAATGCCTTATAGCCTGGGAAAATGGATGCTTGATTTTATTGGAATGCTGACTTGAGTTGGCTTCCCAGGGATGGGGGTGTTAAAGTGGTATTATGTAGCAAAGAAAATGGTAGATCTCTCAGCCTTCAGAAGTATACAGGCCTCACTAATGGCATTGTGAGATCCTGAATATATTGCACAGCTAAATTTTCACCTTGTGCATCCTCAACAGATGAAAGTAGTGTCTCGATAGCATAGAAGGCCATATGCAATCAGATGGGCACATTAACACACCTAAATTCACCCACAAGGTGTCATTTTTATATAGCAAACGGGGAGGGACTGTGCATAATTCTCTCACACAGTAATGTAACTGCCCCAATGACCTTGTAGGTAAAGACCTCGTCCTGTTTTATGCTGAGCAAGAACAGAAAGAATGTCCCAAGTTGGTCATTGTTCTCAGCTGGGCATAGTTGGAATGTTACAATTAGATCTTCTGGGTTAAAGTGAGAACAAAATTTGCATTTTCATTCCTGGTCGTTATACAGTGATTCGTGCTGGAAAGTATACATATGTGAATGTCTGGTGAAAATATTATTGGGGTTTATCATCTTGGCCTCCACAGTCAATTAGCTTGCTAACACTCACCGGGAATACAAATAAAAAATCATTGCTTGGGCGGCACTGTACCCATGGAATCATATCTGAGTGAGAGTCCGCATCAGGAATAAAGCAAAATGGAGAATACTGAAAAAATATAACCTCAATTATGGTTCTCGTACAGTTGAGGTAACATTTGGTGTGTGATGAATACTGAAAACTAAATTGCTTAGCTTTGGCATATACAGTACACATATTTCTGGCATATACAAGAACATTTCTGGCAAACAACTTACATTTAAAATATAGGTATTTTTTCCAATCCAAAGCGTCTGTTTAGTGATTACTGTTAATGGTAGTGATTAACTGTTCTTGTACATAGTCTGGAAAACCTGAGGTCATTAGTTCCTGGAAGTGAAATCTATACTGCAGTGATAGCTTATAGAGATTGTTAGACTGCATAGGAGATCATGGGTAGGATGCATTCAGGCAATGTGACTGCAACATCCAGATAGCTTGAAACCCTTTGTACAATGGGTGAGATTACATTTACTTCAGATCATGTTTACCCTGTTCATTTGTTGGCTGTTATTGGATTACCAGTCTGATACATGTGCCGTGGTTTTCCTTCAGGCAGAAAGTAACCATGGATTTAAACTGGACTGTTTACTTCAGTCTAGTCTGAATCTCATTGATTTGCTGCCAGCTTTAAACAAGCATTCAGAAGACAGGAATATTTACTCTGAACTAAAATTGAAATGGGGGTTCTGTGACAATGTGTCACGGGCTATGATGTACATTCCACGATTGGTCTGACCTGATAATTCAGAAGTCACTGTTGCTTGCATCTTACAAGTGGGAACTAATTTACATCCCACAATCCTCATCACATATTTTGTTTGTACCACATATATTAGGCAAATGAAATTAACCTAGCTGTTAAAGGTAAATATTATAAATATGAAGTATATTGATGCATGGAATGATGGCAGCAATGACATTGTGAGCTTAATTTTATGTAATGCTGACTGTCTCGATAAAATCAGTTTCATTAAATATTTTTCATATTTCATGGAGGTGACCAAACCATAGCTCAGTAAACATAAGAAAAATAGACCAGTTGCAGATCTGGAATTAATGCAAGTTGTGCTTCACTAAATATACAGCACAAGTTTCTCTCTACTTATTTTATTTGTGTGCTTGTGAAACTGGGTTTTACATGAATATTCAAAAATCAGAATCATAGTGTAGGGTGACCATATGTCCCTGTTTTTCTGGAACAGTCCCCGGATGAGGGACTGTGTCCACGGGCAAACGATGTCTCCGGTTCAGGAAACTTGTCCCCGAATAGATGCGGCTTCAAATCAGGAGCCACATGACCCTGAGCTGCTTGCCTATTAAGTGGGAAAGCCTGTATGGCAGGGTGGGTTCCAATTGGTGGGAGAGATGCCAAACTCCAGTTTTCAACCAGTATAAGGGATGGACTCACTGAGGGACTTTAATTGACGCAGATATTGCTCTTCGTGGCCGCAGCATGCATGCTACACCCTCCACCTCCCACCTTTGAATCTCCGGATAGTCCTGTGAAATTCAGTTGAAGAGAAATCACCCTGGAGCCAAATTGTCCGAGTAATGGGGCTCACTGGTAACCGGACTGATGAGCGGCGGTTGGAACTATGCTGTGTGATGTCCCGGGAACTGGATCAGAGCGTGCTCCATGGCCTCGGATGGTGTAGGTGCGTGTCGGGTTGTGAGGAGGGGGAGGAGCCGGTGATTGCAGATGCTGTGAATGGTGGCCGCATTACTCAG
Source organism: Pristiophorus japonicus (assembly GCF_044704955.1). Taxonomy (NCBI): domain Eukaryota; kingdom Metazoa; phylum Chordata; class Chondrichthyes; family Pristiophoridae; genus Pristiophorus; species Pristiophorus japonicus. The sequence goes on from NC_091979.1 coordinate 72,941,969, forward strand.
ACAGAAAATTCTGCCGCTGCTTTTTGCAGATTCAGTTTGCATCAAAAAATCTAAAGCTTTTGTTTTGCTACATTGCACAACCTACATTTTCTGTCCTGGCTACTTTGCTGTGCTCCCACTCTGTGAAACCCAGATTTGGTTTAGAAAATATGGTCACCTTATCCTAATGAAAATCTATAAACTTTCTAACATCTCACTGAATTGATGCTATATGGGAGAGATTACAGGACCTATTGTTGGACAGATGCAGATTCCTGAAAGTGTACTGTACCTGCTCAAGCCAAGCTGCAGCCGAATTTGGTATATGGACCTTTATAATGGTCCAGTCTGCCTGAACACAGTCCACCTCCTGTGCCAGGAAACAGGGACAGAAAGAAGGGCACAGCTTCAAGCTCATTAGCAGCAGTCAGAAGGCCTCATCACTCAATGATCAGGTGGGCTAATATTGGAGCCTTTTTTATATGTTCCCTTTCAGTTTGTGGTGCAAAATCTTTTCATCTGAGGGGGGGGGGAGGCCAGGCGCTACTGGCTCCCGCGGGAGTTTGTGGTGGCGCAAAATCAATAGTGCTACACCCCCGCTGGTAGCGCCTCAAAGCCCGCTGTGCCTCTGGTGATGATGTCATCGCCGTGCGTGGAAACCTCTTCGTCCCATGGCAGCCCTGTGGCAAAATCTGGTCAGTGCCCCATTAGGCTGCCGTGGGCAATGTCAGCGCCAGCCTCACGAGTCGCGTCCTGGGCCGCACTCCGCTTGCAGGGCAAGAAATTTAAAGGGGAGTTGCGCACCACCATTTCTTTTTGCTGACATACTGGTCGGGCCTTTCTCTGCTGATTTTGCAAAGTCTGTGCCGTGATTGTGCAGCCCGGCACTTTGTTTCGGTGCGAGGCTGCGGCCACGGCACCCGGCATCCCTGGTGGTCTAGTGGAGGTCCATCAAGGGCCATGCAGAGCTCGTAGTGTACCTCCCTTTTTAAGGGAAGGGGAGGGCCCATGGAATGAGTCAGCGCTACACGGCAAGGCCGCGTAGTGCCTTGCGTTGCGTGCGCTTAGTGTCCCCGAGCTCGCCCCCTGAGGAAGTGGAGCAGCCAACATTGCATTCCACTTCCTCTTAGGGGTGGCGACCCCAATTTAGGTTACCGCCCCCAAACTTGGCGCTCCGGAAATTTGCGGCCACAATTTCCCAAATATCTAGGGGGATATCAGGCAATGTGGATGTAATATATCCGCTCCACTGCACAGTGCAATGCCTACATGAATTGGAAAGGAATCAACTCTGAATTTACAGTTTAGTTGCAGCATCGGCAACAAATATTGCAATTCAATACTTGCTTTCCATTTTAAAGCTGCCTACCTTTACACCAATATTTGACCTAAGTGATCCACTCCTTGACCTCTTTGCAGCATCCAAGGACACCAGATGAAAAAAGCCAGCAACAACATCGTGTTATGCCCTGCCTCATGGTTCTGTTTAAGCAATCCTGATAAATGTCAAAGCTAGAAGAGATCATTCATTCCACTCTGGAACCCCAGGCTTCTGGTCATAGCAGTGATCCCTCTTAGAGCCTCTATCGTGGGGTTTCATTCCAGATGTCTCTCATTGTCACATGATCTCCATGCTGGATGGCAATATTTCAAAGCCATCATGCAAGGCTGTGCACATTTGGGCAGTGTTCCTCCTGAGCAGTTAGTTCAGTATGCTGTTTCACATGGTCCCCAGAGACTGCACCAACATTCAATGATTGAACAACATTCTTTTTTTAAGGTCCTGTGAGGTCCACATTCCATGGGTTCATCAGCTGAGATGGGATAAAAGTTGTCCCTTCAAACAGCAGATTTTTCACCCAACTCAATTTCTAAATTCCCCAGTGTGTATACATCGAGGGAAGGATAGAGAGTGAAGACACGGATAGCTACACAGGGCCTAGATTGTGCTACCTGTGGAACACCTAGAAGAACAAGGGTTCCAATGATATCCTTGTGAGCTGCTTTTACCCAGGCCTAGATTTTAACTGCCAGTAGGTTAAAATCACAGACGGCAGGATCTTAGTAGCTTCAGGTAGATAAGTAACTTGGGGCATTTCAACTTCCTAGCTTCCTGGTTTCCAGTTGGTGGGTGGGGATAAAATTTGCCCCACAGCTTTCAGTCGATGGAGTAATGTAGTCAAATGGTTTAATATATACTTTCGTGCAGAAATTGAATTCAACAAAGCTGATAATTTGAGGGCTGTGGCCATGGAAGCTGCTGGATTGTCATAAACCCCAGCTGGACCACTAATGTCCCTCACTGAAGGGAAGCTGCCACCCTTACTCGGTTTTCCCTATATATGACTCCAGTCCCACACTACGTGGTTGACTATTAATGCCCTCAGGGTAAAAAGGAATGTGCAGTAAATATTACCTTACTAGTGTTGCCCACATTCCAAGAGCAAATAAAAAGAAATGATTGAGGAATTGGAAAGAGATGAATGATTAGGAGAATATTAATGGCCCACTGCTGGCAGCAATTTTACAACTTCCCTTTCTTTGACAATAACGATGGAATTTGGGATTCACAACAGGCCAGAATTGGAGGAACGCAGAGTTCTCAGAGGGTTGTAGGGCTGGAAGAGGTTACAGAGATAGAGGGGGGGGAGGGTGGGGGGAGGGGAGGGGTAAGGTTATGGAAGGATTTGAACATCAGGATGAGAATTTTGCATTTGAGGCATTGCTGGACCGGGAGCCAATGCAGGTCAGCGAGCACAGGGGTGATGGTTGAATGGGACATGAGTTAGGATATGAGCAGAGTTTTAGATGAGGCTCAGTTTATGGTGATTGGAAGATGGGAAGATTACCTGAAGAACCTTGAACTAATCTAGTCTGGAAGTAACAAACAAATAATGTTTGAATTTTTACATTTTTAATCTGTATATTGTTCAACAAGCGTAAATATTTAATATAGCTCTTAAAATCTCAGTTTTTGTCTCTTACGGAATAATCTGATCTTTTATAGTTCGCAATTAATCTGAATGTTGAGAAAGCTGCCTGACAGAATCTTGTTATAATAAATTGTTAGTTTAAAATATATCTACTTCAAAATTCCTAGGCCTAGAAATGTGATGGCAGCAAGGCACAAACCGGAGCATCTTAATAACCGATGAGATCCAACCCATACATTGTACCGCTTAGTGTTGTAACAAACTCCTGGGGCATGCCCAGTTGTTTTTACTGAGACTAAAGCTACGCTGCCTTTCCTCTCTCAATTCAACATGCTCAAATTATCGAACCACTCTTTCCCTTTTCAACTGTTGCTGTGGGAATTGCACCCAGTCTCCTGCTGTGCCACGCTTACTGTGAGTGGCAAAGCAATTACAGTTGCATACTTGGTTCTAATTTGCTTGGCTATCATGAACTGGCTCATTTGCTGCACAGCTTCTTGTTGGCTTTCTCACCTGCCATCATTCTATCGTCTCCAGCATTTTGAAGCTTCCCTGGCTCAATGCCATTGACAGCCTTGGATTTATTTTGAGACTTTTGTATTTTGTTAACTAACTTTATTGTAAAATTTACCTTTATTGAAATCCTGAAATGCTTATGATGTCTGACCTTGTTCAGTCATCTTTATTATATCAAATAAGTCACTGTCATCTGAATCTAGACCTGCTAATGTAACATTCTATTAATCACAATTAATTTTTTTGAAGTCCAAAATCCTTTCTATCTTCAGCAATTAAACTCCATTCTGTTGTTACCTTTCATTTTCTTAGTTGGTTGATGGACTGTTTTTCCTTAATTACTTTCAAACTTTATTGCTGCTCTCTCAAATAAAAGGCTACAATTATGAACTTATTAAATTATAGTGACTCTTTACTGCATCATAGGTGTTGGGATGGAAATGCCTGGACTAAAATGATTTAGTAACCATTCCATTATAGACTACAAGGCTCAGCTAATGCGAGAGCCAGCTGGGGTCCCACTCCAATAAAGACCCAACAACCCCTAATAAACTAATAGTATGTGAACAGGATCAAGCTTTGTTGTGATGCCCCTATAGTTAAATAGTCTGGTGAGACCACCTATCAAGACTCAACCTATATAAAGGTCACTTGCGGTACAAGAGGTGGCACTTGTCCATGGAACTGTACTCTAGCAATGAATCAGCACTTTCAGGAGAGGGGCGGGGGGGAGAAAATATAATTAGCTAAGATCAGAATCTAGGCTGCACAACTTGATCAAATCAACAACCTATTGAAGTGTACCTTGGGGAGAACATAATGCAATCCCCTGCCCTGACCCATAAGATTATGTCTTCAAAGTTACAGAGGTATAAAAAGATGTTCAATAATTATTGACTGGACTTTATTGACAATAAGCTGTTTAAGACCTTTGTGGCCATGGAGTAGCTCCTGCGCAGTTGTAGGGCACAAGTTCTGCATTGTTTTATCTGCATTTAGTATCTTGTAATTTTATGTAGAGGCTGCTGTAAATCCATATGTGTAAATCACAGCGATGTTGATCACTTTTTGCTTCTGCAGTTTGAGGCCGATGTTTCATTTTATTGTTCTAATATATCCGGGTGGGACAGATCTGATGGACTTGTTGGTATATTCGTCCCTTTTGTATATTTGCATTACCTGTAAAGTATTTGCTTCATGGATTCTTTGCTTAAGAAATCATAGCAACACATTGCTATTAAGAACTAGTTGGCTTATTAGCAAAGTTTAACAATCACACTACACATTATCACATTACCAGTTCATCCACCTTCCTTATTATGGATCCACTGAACCCAACTGGCTGGGATTTTATGGAGTCTTGTGAACATTACTTGACTGGCTAAGCCACTCACAACTCAAAAGCTCTATACCCCTGTGAGCATACTCACAGGTGCAGACATTACACTGCTTCCCCTTTTTTTAGAAGCAAGGTATTTATACAATATTTCAAAAGATTACTTATGTTGATTACAATTTTACAAATTCGACTGCTGAGCCTGAGTATCTTCTTGTAGCTTTCTCCTGCTCCGACCTCCATTTCTTTGCAATTGGCTGGCTATGCCCATTTTCTATTCTCGTATCTGAGTCCAGAGATTGTCTTGGGAAATTTCTGTTTTCCGGGCGTGTAGCCTCAATTCTCTCACCTCTATTTTCCTGTGTCCCCTTGAGTTTCCTTGCAACTCTTACATCAGTCCTCATGTTAGCTTTCTTGATACTCCAAGTTATTAATGTCCTGTCTAGTTGGTTTGCATTTCCTCGTTGATCTTCTCAACTGAAGCCCAAATCCACGTCCACCTCCCCCCTCGGGAGATACAGAGTGTCTGCGACATTGTCCCATACCTGCAGAACTGCCTTCAGTCGGCTGCATCTGAGTTGGCGAGGATATGGGCATTGTGACCATTGTGTCTGTTGAAGTACTTGGACCTGCCAACTCACTCTGATCATCGTCCAAGTCAGGCTCATAATTATCGACTCGTGGTACAGAAGGTGCATCACTCGCTAGAAACATTTGATTCACATGAACCTTCCTGATGTATGCCACATACCCGAATAATTGTACCAATATCCCATTTGCGTGGACTTGCCCTTTACGCGTGACTGAGAACCTTGATCTGATCACCCTTCTGAAAGTACAGCTCTTTACTATTGGAATGATAATGACATTTCTGCACCGATTGTGCCTTCTTTACCTCGTCAGACAAGTTTGGTTGCAATAAACTGAGACGCGTCCTCAACCTACGCTTCATCAATAATTCAGCAGGTGTGTACCCTGATGTAGAATGAAGCGTAGTTCTTATTTGAAGAGAACATACGCTAACCTGTGTTTAATGCCCACCGATGATGCAGTCTATAGAACTTGTTTCCACAAAGCTTCCTTGACAATCCTGACCGAACTATGTGCTGCACCATTCGGAGCAGGATGATATGGTGCTACCCATGTGTGTTTGATACTGTTGTTTTGTTTTGTGTTCATGTGGATTGTTTTGTTGTAGTGGTAAATCACACGTTCCCGGCCTGCAAGACCATCAGCAGGCAAGGGCCATTAGAGGGAGCAACGTGCGATGGCATACCACTGCAGGGAGCAGCACATGCTACTGCAGGAGGGCGACGGCTGCGAAGCCTGGTCGCTGATTGCAGTGTGGGCAGGCACAGCAGGAGGGGTGAAGGAGCGGCAAGAGTTTGCAGAGGGAAGTGACCGGGGCCCAGGAGAGGCGTGAGTTTGGGGCTCAGAAGAGGCGAGGGCCCAGGGGCAGCACGGGGCCAGCCCACACTGCGATATATGTGCGCAATAGGTCCGTGCAGCAAAGCTGGTCTCCAGTCATCTTGGGTAATCCTTGCCACTGGATCAAGACCTAGCCCTGTCAAGCCCGTGGTTGGTGTGCAATGGCCACCATATGTTTAAAAATTCCACGCACAGGCATCTTCCACCGTTCAAGATGTAGTTCGGGATCTGGAATATTAGGTCCTTCATTGAAACACCTGTGAACTCATCCCTTTTTGGCATGGAAGCAAGTCATCCTCACTGCGAGGGACTGCCTATAATGGATACCATTGTGTCTGGCAAAATTCGTAAATTGCATGGACCGAAATTGCGGCCTATTATCTGAAATAATTTCTTCGGGCAGGCCATGGCATGCAAAATGTCCCACAATTCATCCAATGTACGCTCTGTAGTAGTACATGACCCCATATGTCGTACCGCCAACAATTTTGAATGGTTATCAATTTTAACCAGAAAATTATCACTGCCCCTCTCGCAAAAATCAATATGTATTCTTTGGGATGGTCTCGCCAACCAAGTCCATGTTTGCAGCAGCAAACTCCCTGGCATGGCCCTGCAGTCTTGACAGATAGTATACTTACTTCTAAGTTTTTATCCAACCCAAGCAAAACTTCAGCCACCACGTTCATGCCTATGATGCCACTGTGAAGTTCCGTCAAGACTTTGGCCCGTAATGTATTTCAACCTGCGATTTTACTGCATATGGTACCAGCCTTGGTCTACAAAAAATAGATTTGACATTCAACCTCATCTAAATATGTACATTATATCCCTTGATGCCCTTGAATGAGTCCTCAAACACGTTGGCATATTGCTATTAAGAACTAATTGGTTTATTAGCAAAGGTTTAGCAATCACACTACACATTACCAGTTCATCCACCAAGCTCACAACCACCTGCCTTATCATGGATCCCCTGAACCCAACTGACTGGGGTTTTATAGAGGCTTGTGGACATCACATGACTGGCTAAGACATTCACAACTCAACAGCTCTACAACTATTTTAGTTGTGCACTTTAATCAAGTGCCCCTGTTTAAAGGGGATCACACTCCAAACACTTCCAAACAAGTGCCCTCTTGTTTTTTTTTGAGGACGCTAAAAACACAAATTATACAAGTACCCCCTGACTAAAAGGCGGCACGGGGGTGGGGGCATTAAACCGACAAACATAGACAAATTAAACTTTAAACATGTGGTTCAAATTAAAATTTGGTTGCCAGGGGTGATGATGCACTCCAGTCCCTCCAGCGCCCACCTCTCGCGGAAGGCCGCAAGCATACCAGTGGACACCGCGTGCTCCATCTCCAGGGACACCCTGGCTCAGATGTAAGCACGGAACAGAGGCAGGCAGTCGGGCTGAATGACCCCCTCATCCGCCCGCGACCTGGACCGGCTGATGGCACCCTTGGCCATGCCCAGGAGCAGTCCTACGAGGAGGCCCTCGGACCTATCCGCTCCCCTCCGCACAGGGTGCCCAAAGATAAGGAGTGTGGGACTGAAGTGCAACCAGAATTTGAGGAGCAGCCCCTTTAAATAATAGAAAAGGGGCACCTCGCACATTCCATAAAAACATGGAACACGGACTTTTCCAGACCGCAGAAATTGCAGACGGCCTGGGAGCCTGTGAACCGGCTTAAAAACTTGTTGCACCGGATTGCTCCATACACCACCTTCCAGGTCAAGTCCCCAATAAATAGGAGAGCTCCCGTGTAGAGAGCACTCCATTGGGGATCCTCGACTCCTCCAGTCAACAGCTCTACAACTCTTTTGGTTGTAAACAAAATTAAACAGTTAAATCAAGTGCCCCCTGATCTGGGGGACACTCCAAACACTTTTCAAGTGCCCTTTTTTTGTGTATTTTTTTGTTTTTGTTTTTGTTTTTTTTTTGGCACTAAAAAAACACAAATGTTACAAGTGCCCCCTGGCTAATAGGTGGGGGACACTAAAACCGGCAATAAAACAAATTAAACTTTAAAACATATAAAATCAAATTCAAATTTGGTTGCCGGGGGTGATGATGCACTCCAGTCCCTCCGGCGCCCACCTCTCGCGGAAGATTGCGAGCGTACCGGTGGGCACCGCGTGCTCCATCTCCAGGGACACCCTGGCCCGGATGTAAGCATGGAAGAGAGGCAGGCAGTCAGGCTGAACGACCCCCTCGACTGCCTGCTGCCTGGACCGGCTGATGGCCCCCTTGGCCGTGCCCAGGAGGCCCTCGGATCTGCCCGCTCCCCTCCGCACAGGGTGCCCAAAGATCAGGAGTGTGGGACTGAAGTGCAACCAGAATTTGAGGAGCAGCCCCTTTAGTGGAACAGGGGCTACAATCTCGCACATTCCAGAAAAACATGGTTCACGGACTCCTTCAGACCGCAGAAATTGCATGCGGCCTGGGAGCCTGTGAACCGACTTAAAAATTTGTTGCATGTGACTGCTCCGTGCACGTCCCCGATAAATAGTGGGAGGACCCCCGCGTGGAGAGCACTCCATTGGGGACCCCGCCTCCTCCGGTCAACAACTCTACAACTCTTTTTGGTTGGAAACAAAAAATAACAGTGAAATCAAGTGCCCCCCCCCCCGATCTGGGGGACACTCCAAATGCTTATCATGGCCCTTTTTATATATTTTTTTGTATTTTTTTTGTGTTTTTTGGGGGGGGTTTTTGTGGGGTTTTTTGGGCCCTAAAATTGTAAATTTACAAGTGCCCTCTATAAAAGGGGAGGGGGGACACAAAAACCAGCAATTAAAACAAATTAAACTTTAAAACATATAAAATCAAATTAAAATTAGGTTGCCGGGGGTAATGATGCACTCCAGTCCCTCCGGCACCCACCTCTCGCGGAAGACCGCGAACGTACCGGTGGACACCGCGTGCTCCATCTCCAGGGACACCCTGGCTCGGATGTAACTACGGAAGAGAGGCAGACAGTCGGGCTGAACGACTCCCTCGACCGCCCGCTGCCTGGACCGGCTGATGGCCCCCTTGGCCGTGCCCAGGAGGCCCTCGGACCCACAGGGTGCCCAAAGATCAGGAGTGTGGGACTGAAGTGCAGCCAGAAATTGAGGAGCAGCCCCTTTAAATAATGGAACAGGGGCTGCAACCTCGCACATTCCAGAAAAACATGGAACATGGACTCCTCCAGACCGCAGAAATTGCAGGTGGCCTGGGAGCCCGTGAACCGGCTTAAAAATTTGTTGCACGGGACTGCTCCGTGCACCACTCTCCAGGCCAAGTCCCCGATTAAATAGTGGGAGGACTCCCGCATAGAGTGCACTCTATCGGGGACCCCCGCCTCCTCCGGTCAACAGCTCTACAACTCTTTTGGGGGGGAACAAAATAAACATTAGATCAAGTGCCCCCCCCGATCTGGGGGTCACTCCAGACACTTTTAACAGCCCTCTTTTTTCATATTTTTTGGGGGTTTTTTTGTGGTTTAAAAAATTTTTTTTTTAGGGCATTAAAATGATATATTGTACAAATGACCCCCATAAAAGGGGAGGGGGATACTAAAACCCCGGCAATTAAAACAAATTAAACTTTAAAACATGTAAAATCAAATTAAAATTTGGTTGCCAGGGGTGATGATGCACTCCAGTCCCTCCGGCGCCCACCTCTCGCGGAAGGCCGCGAGCGTACCAGTGGACACCACGTGCTCCATCTCCAGGGACACCCTGGCCCGGATGTAGGTGCGGAAGAGAGGCAGGCAGTCAGGCTGAACGACCCCATCGACCACCCGCTGCCTGGACTGGCAGATGGCACCCTTGGCCGTGCCCGGGAGCAGTCCTACGAGGAGGCCCTCAGATCTACCCGCTCCCTTCTGCACAGGATGCCCAAAGATCAGGAGTGTGGGACTGAAGTGCAGCCAGAAATTGAGGAGCAGCCCCTTTAAATAATGAAACAGGGGCTGCAACCTCGCACACTCCATAAAAACATGGAACACGGACTCTTCCAGACCGCAGAAATTGCAGGCGGCCTGGGAGTCCGTGAACCGGCTTAAAAATTTGTTGCACGGCACTGCTCCGTGCACCACCCTCCAGGCCAAGTCCCCGATGAATAGTGGGAGGACTCCCGCATAGAGTGCCCTCCATCGGGGACCCCCGCCTCCTCCGGACAGCAAGATGGTACGCCATGGCGTGTCCGGACGGCAGACGAGGATGGCAAAGTTGAGATTGTGCAGGAGCAGCCCGTACAGGAAACCCCTCCGCGCGGAACTGAAAGGCACAGAAGGGATTTCCCCGAGGCGGCTCAAGTTGTGAGGCGCCGGCTCCCGAGGGAGGTTCCGGGGTTTGGCGCTGATGAGGAATTCCGTCCGGATGAGGGTCAGTTCGGACGGGATCTCCCCACGTGCTTGAGCCTCCTCGATGCACCTAATGGAGTCAGGGCCCAGAGCTGTTTTTAGCGACTCGATGGCATCGGCCGCGCGGCGGACGTCGGATGAATTTAGGCGCCGGGCCAGCGTGTCTGGCGCCATCCAGCCCACTCCTCCGCCATCGAGCAGGTCCCTGAACCTGGTCACCTCCCCAGCCACAGCCCTCTCGTCCGACTGCCACCTAAAACCTCGGTCATGGAGGTACGGATTCCCGAGCAGCAGCTCCTGCAGGACGGCCGCCACTCCAGCCGGTGGAGAGCTATGCTTGGTGGAGACTTTGTTCTAGACCCTGGTGAGTTCCTTGTAAAAGACAGGCAGCTCCTGGGCGGCGGTCCTGACGTCCCCCAAGCTCACAAACAGGAGCTGCATGTCGTAGTTGAGGCCGTGCTGCTGGCGGAAGAAATACGTCGCCAGCCCACGCCACCTAGGAGGGGGCTCGACGTAAAGGTATCTCTGCAGGGTCTGAAGACGGAAAGTCGCTAGCTGGGTGCTGACGCACACCAACGACTGACCGCCCTCCCTAAGCGGGAGACTCAAGACCGCGGCAGAGCCCCAGTGCTTCCTGTTGTTCCAGAAGAAGTCCACCAGCTTCTTCTGTATCTTGGCGACAAACGCAGGGGGAGGGGTCAAAGTGACCAGCCGATACCACAGCATTGCGGCCACCAGCTGGTTTATGACTAGCGCTCGACCCCTGTAGGACAGCACTCGGAGCAGTCCTGTCCAGCGCCCTAGGCGAGCGGCGACCTTGGCCTCCAGCTCCTGCCAGTTCGCCGGCCAGGCTTCCTCATCGGGGCTAAGGTAGACTCTCAGATAGAGGAGATGGGCCGTGCTCCAGGCAAAAGGTCTGAGCTCCTCCGGCAGGGAGTCCACCTGCCACTGACCCACCAGGAGTCCGGAACATTTCTCCCAGTTGATCCTGGCGGAGGATGTGGCCGAGTAAATCTCCTGGCACTCGCGCATCCTCCGCAGGTCAGCGGCATCCTCTACCATGAGGAGCACGTCATCGGCGTAAGCCGAGAGGACGACCTCCACGCCCAGCCCTTGCAGAGCCAGTCCCATCAACCTCATCCGCAGAAGGCGCAGGAAAGGCTCCACGCAGATGGCATATAACTGGCCGGACATGGGGCATCCCTGGCGCACCCCTCTCCCAAAGCGAAGGGGCGCCGTCAAGGACCCGTTAACCTTAATCCGCGGCGGCGTACAAAAGTCGGATCCAGGCAACGAAATGCGTCCTGAACCCGAAAGCGCGCAGAGTTCCGAACAGATAGTTGTGATCCACCCTGTCGACCGCCTTCTCTTGGTCGAGGGATAGGAAAGCGACCGACAGACCAGCCCCCTGGGTGTGATGGATGAGGTCCCAGATCAGATGGATGTTATCGTGGATTGTCCGGCCCGGGACCGTGTAGGACTGGTCGGGGTGGATCATGTGGTCCAGCACGGCACCAAGGCGAGCACACATCACCCTGGTGAAGATTTTGTAGTCCGTGCTGAGGAGGGAGACCGGGCGCCAGTTCTTAAGGAGGTGGAGATCGCCCTTCTTAGGCAGCAGGACGATGACTGCCCTGCGCCAAGAGAGGGGCATCTCCCCGGTCGACAGACTTTCCCCCAGGACCCGCGCGTAGTCGCTCCCCAGGACGTCCCTGAACGCCCTGTGAAACTCCACGGTCAGCCCGTCCAGCCCCGGAGCTTTTCCCCTCGAGAGCCGGTCGAGGGCGCCGGTCAGCTCCGCCAGGCTTAGCGGAGGTTCCAGATTTTCAGCGCCCTCCGGGCTGACCTTCGGCAGGTTCTCCCACAAAACTCTAAGCGCTTCCTCGCTGGACGGCTCCGGAGAGAACAGAGCCCCGTAATATTCACGGACCCTGTTGTTGACGCCCTCCGGATCCGAGACGAGAGAGCCGTCGTCGGCCAGCAGCGTCAAGAGCTGCTTACGGACACTCTGCCTTTTTTCCAGCGAGTAGAAGAAGGGGGAGCCGCGGTCCAGATCCCGCAGGAACTGGATCCGCGACCTCACGAACGCGCCTCGGGACCCGACGAACTACAGGTCCTTCAGCGCGGCCTTCTTCGCTTCGTACACCGTCCGCAGGGCCTGGTCCTCGACGACTTGACCGAGACGGGCTTCCAGGTCGAGCACCTCTTTTTCTAGGCGCCCGACTCTGGCCGCCCGCCTCTTGGTCGACCCCCTCGCGTACTCTTGACAGAAGACACGGACGTGAGCCTTGCCCACGTCCCACCATAGCCTCAAGGAGGGGAAGCCCCCCTGCTTCCTTCTCCAGTCGGCCCAGAAACGACGGAACGAGTCCTGGAACCGCACGTCCTCCAGCAGCCGGTTGTTAAAGTGCCAGTACGCGGACCCCGTCCTCGCGCGGAGCGAAGCGAGCTCCGCCCACACCAGGTGATGGTCCGAACACGGCACCGGCCGCATGGAGGCCGCCGGGACACAGGAAACGTACACCCGAGACACGTAAAGGCGGTCGATTCTGGACCATCCTCTTCCAGGCCTCACCCAAGTAAAGGCGCTAGAGTCGGGGTGGAGATTTCGCCAGACGTCCACCAAGTCGAAGGACCCGACCAGGTCCCTCAACTTCTCGATCACCGTCATGCTCTGTGGTGAACCGGAGCGGTCCCTCGCCTCGAGGGTGCAGTTAAAATCCCCCCCGAGGACAATGCAGTCGCCGACGTCGACGGAGCCAAGAAGAGCGGACACTTCTTCGAAGAAGTGCGTTTGCTGCGGGCCGGGCTGAGGGGCGTACACGTTCACGAGATGGAGTGGCACATCCCCCAGGCGAACTGTGATGTGCAACAAGCGGCCTGGCACGGGCTCCTCGACCCCCAAGATCTCCGGCTGAAAATACGGGGCCAGCAAGATGGCCACCCCACAAGAAGTGGCGGTGAGGTGGCTCATGTGGACCTCTCCTTGCCATTCCAGGAGCCACGTGGCTTCGTCTCCCGGAACGGTGTGGGTTTCTTGCAGGAAGCACACCGCATATTTCCCCTCCCGCAGGAGCGAAAAATTGTCAAATCTACGGCGTGCCTCTCTGCCGCCGTTGATGTTGAGGCTGGCTGTGGTTATCTTCATGACAAAAGCATCGTGCAACCTCTACCTTAACCTATTGTGGGGGAGGGAGCGGAGTCGTTTGTTGACCTCCACTCCCTCAGCAACCCAGCGAGGAACGTTTTGAGCCGACGCAGCTCAAGGTTTTGCGCCTTTGATAAAGGCCCGCCCGTGGCCATGGTTTTAGCGGCGGCGCGGACGGACGTGATGAGCAGTACCGGCTCGGACCATTTTTCCAGGGCCAGATGGGCTCAGTTGCAGCGACCCTGGCTCTGGGCCAAAAAGTCCCGGAGCTCCTTTACAGGATTGAGGGGGGACTCAGCGGCGGGCACGAGGAGATCCACCGCCTCACTGGCGATGGACTCCAGATCTTCTCCCGTGTCCTCCACCGAGTCCCCGTCCCCCTCCGGGAGGTCGCCGCCAGCAGCCGGCCCATCAACCGCACGAAGTACGGCAAACAGCCCGGCCGCTCCATCCGGGCCTGGCTCTGCCCCGATCACACCCCCAGGATCGTCGGCAGAGGAATCCCCACTGGGCTCTTTTATTTGTGGTGCTGGGTCGGGAAGCGACAGCGGAAGGGGTTCCTCCTCCGACCCAGGAACCGGGGAACATGGAGAGACCTGGTCAAAGAAATGCTCCAGGTCCTCCAATTCCTCCAGCTCCAAATTTGGGGGCGAGGGTTGGTGTTCTTCCCCCTCCCCGCCGATATCCCCCGGCCCAGCGTGTGTTGGTTCATTAAAATTATTAAAATTTTCTATATCTGTCGGGTCGAGCAACTCCCAGGGGAAGTTGGATAATGGCTGGGCGGGCTCAGGTTCGGCCTTTTCGGCCCCGCCCGCTTCAGTCCCCGGAACGCTCGACCCGGCGGCGAAGCATTCCTCCGACGGCTCCACGCTCCCCACGACAGGCAGATCTTCCTCGCCATCCCCGGGAGGCAGAGGCTGGGCAGCCTCGACTGTCTGACCCTCCCCGGGGACAGATTCCTCCCGCCTACAGCTCAGTTTGGGGGCGCTGGTGGGGGACGCGGGACACACGCCGGGCACCGATTCCTCCGCGGAGGGATGTTGTTCCCCCTCCACCTCATTGGAGCGGCGCCTCCTTTTGTTCCTGGGGGGGCGCGGAGGCAGGGAGACCTCCATGTCTGCCGAGGCTTCCTGCTCCGCTCCCCCCTTTTTCTTGCCCGCGCCCGAGCCCCTCTGCATTATTGGTCGAAGGCTCGGGCATGGGCTCAGGGCACCCCGCGCTCGCCGGTGACAGGGTTGGGCTGAGTGCGGTGATCAGACTGTCTGGCGCACTGAGGGGACCCGCCTCGAGGTGTTTTGTCTTCCTCCGCACCTTCTTTCCGCCCGGATGCGCTCTCTCCCCCCTGCCGGAGGTCGTGAAAACAAATGCCTCCGATGATGCCCGCGCACCCACAGCTCCCGGCACGCGGACGCTACTTGGAGGAGAGGTGGCGGCAGTGCCAGCCTTGGCCACCTTAGGTGGTTTGGCGGCCTTGGAGGCGGGGCAGTTCTTACGGACGTGCCCCACCTCCCTACAGGCATGGCACCGCACGCCGTCCGACGTCCAGAAGACGCGGTAGGCAGTCCCCTCGTGCACCACATTAAAAGTGCCCTCTGTCTTCTCCTCCCACGCCAGCCGGACAAAGAGCTGGCGGCGGAAGGAGAACACGTGGCGCAGGCTGTTCTCCCTGAGGCCGAGCGGTATGGGGTTAATCCCTGACCTTACCTCCCCCAGTTGGTGTAGGTGAGGGAGGAGGAGCTCAGCGGGAACAAAGGGCGGGACGTTTGAAAGGATGACCCTCTGCGCAGTGGCCTCAAGAGGGTCCACCGGCAGGAACGTCCCGCCCACCGTGAGCCCCTTTTCAAGGGCCAGGGACACCGCCCGCTCCGACCCCAGGAAGAACACAGCCTTCCCAGACATTTTGGAGGCTGCGACAATGGCCGAGGGGCCGACTACCCCAGCCATCGCCCGCACGCACTCCTCAATGCTCATTGTGGGGTGAGTGTAGCTCTTGACCCCGTGTTTTTTCATAATTAATCTGAATGGTGGCAGGGCAGCAGGAGGCGCAGGAGGCGCCGTGGATGCAGACGCCGCCTGCGCGTACATCTCCGCTGACCCTGCCACCGGCATGGATGGGGTCGCCATCACGGGGTCCCTTTAAGGGCTACACCCACCCCAAAGTCACAGGCCTTAATGGTCTTAATTGGCCTTAGTTGATGTTTGAGCAGAGGGAGCTCTTACAAAGGCACACCTCTCCCCTGGTTTAACGATTGGGGAGGGGCCTTGCTCCCTCTGCTCAGTTGTCTTAATTTAATTTTTAATTAGGAGGAAAGGGGCTCTCAGAGAAAGAGGGGAGAGACAGAGAGAGTGACAGAGAAAGAGGGAGGGGGGTGGGAAAGAGGGAAGCTGTGAGAGCAGGTCTCCCCTCACAGAGTTGGGTGGGTGTTGCTGGGGTGCACTCCCCAGATGGCAAAAGAACACAGTCCTATTAGGTGGTCTTCGGGTGGGGTAGAAGATGTCTTCACCCGGGATAGCTGGAACTACCCAGGTATAGCACTCCAACAATGTTAAACAAGATGTAAACGAGTCTTCACCCAGGTAGCTCCAGCTATCCCAGGCTAGGCAATGGGGGAGGGGTCCTTCAGTGGTGTGTGGGGCCTAGTTATGAACACGACCCCCACACACACTTCCACACACACACATACCCCCCGCGATGTTCCGGCCCTCGAATTATTCTTCTTTCCTCCCCCCACCGATAAAACAAAGTCTTTAGGGGAATGCACCAGTACACCTACCTGTAGAATGTTCATGGCTCTCCCTCCTTCCACACTGGATGGTTGATATTTCCCCCTCTCTCCAACTCTCTGGAGAAGTATTCTCTCCTCCTCTCCCTCTGGATGAATGGATATGTAGTAAGCCCCTTCCTCCTCTTCCTGGGGTGTTCTCAGGGTACACAGGCCTTCAGGCAGGAGACAAAGCAGGGAGCTCCTTCCCTCACTGCTCCAAGCTCCAAATGAACAGGCCACGCCTCCAACAGCTCCACAAACCTGTGAGCATCCTCACAGGTGCATACGTTACATTACCTAACTTCATGTATTTATTGAGACACTTCCTGTGCCTGAGCACGCCCAACTGTAAGGAGCATGGGATCTACTTTTATGGGAGTGACGACTGCAATTGAACCATTAGAAGGTATCCGCAGCATGCCCAAATTTGTAACACATATTTTAGCCCCGGCAAAAACCGAGTGGTCAGTGAAAATCAGGGCTGCAATTTAACCCCACCGATCGCACTGCCGTGGGGTGTAATTTTAACCTATTGTTTTTAAGTATGCAGCTGGGCTCCAATGATGCGATCTATCTCTATCCCTCCCTCCGGACCTAAAAAGGAAATCTTGGATACTAAAAACAGAAAATGCTCGAAATGCTCAGCATGTCAGGCAGCATCTGTGACGAGAGAGAAACAAAGGTAACGTTTCAGGTTGATGACCTTTTGTTTGAACTGGAGCAAGTTAGAGATGTAACAGATTTTCAAGAGGTTAATGTCAAGAGGTCAAAAGGAAATTTTGGACCCCTCCTTGCACAGACACAGACATACTAATTGACAGCAAGGGACTATTCCTTTTGGATCTCCAGCAGCGGCCTCCTGCCACCCAAAATCCTTCTGCCACCCGCTGTTCAGGTAGGGCTTCCCATCGGGCCTACTCATCCCATTAGCAGTGTGACAACCAGCATTATATACAATACTCCAAGTGTAGTCGGATCAGTTGTGTGACCTCAGTAAGTTTTGATTTCACATTTTTAATTCTGCATCGCAGCATTTTATTATTTTAATTGCCACACTAAATTGTTTCGACATTGACAGTCCCTTTCGGAATCTATCTGCCTAATCCAATCACTTTGTGCATTTGTCGCATTTTACCTCATTCAATGTGCAACACTTTACATTTATTAGTATTGTGTTTGGTCTGTTTATCCACCAATCTGCATCAATGAGTTATGCTGCTCACCATGTGTTCATGATCAGCTCTTCGCTGTCCATGTAGTGATGGCTTAAATTTTCAAAGTTCTGTTGTCTGATCACTAAGAGACAGGAAACAGAGAGTAGTCGTGAACAGTTGTTTTTCAGACTGGAGGAAGGTATACAGTGGTGTTCCCCAGGAGTTGGTACTTGGATCACTGCTTTTCTTGCTATATATTAATAACTTGGACTTGGGTGTACAGGGCACAATTTCAAAATTTGCAGATGACACAAAACTTGGAAGTATAGTGAGGAGGATGGAGATGGACTTCAAGCGGACATAGACAAGCTGGTGGAATGGGCAGACATGGGGCCGATGAAATTTAACACAGATAAGTGCAGAGCGATTCATTTTAGTAGGAAGAACGTGGCGAGGCAATATAAACTAAAGGGTACATTTCTAAACGGGGTGCATGAACAGAGACACTTGGGAGTATATGTGCACAATTTGTTGATGGTGGCTGGGCATGTTGAGAAAGCGGTTAAAAAAGCTTACGGGATCCTGGGCTTAATAAATAGAGGCATGTGGGAGAAATTGAGGAGCGCCTCATTTGGGACGTTGACTTTTAAAGGGTTTGAAAATTAGCGGCAGGTGCTAATGTTTTCAAACTTTTGAAAAGTTTTCCGTTTGCGCTCCAGGGAAGAATTGGAGGGCTAAATCAAGTGCTCCACTTCCTTCCTGGAGCGCAATCGACAGCAGGTGGGGTGGTAGCTGTGCAGCCCTGAACACTGGGCTCCTTCCCTCCCTTAAAGGGAAGGGTCGTCGCTGCAGGCTCTTCAAAAAAAACACGATAACTCTCCCCAATGGTAGCCACGATCCTGCCCGATGCACTCAAGCAGAGTGCCGGGCTGATCGATCGCATGCAAAGAAGAACGGCCAGAAACCTGAAAGAGAGAAGGTAATTGTTATGTATGAATTAAGATTCTGACTAGATACTGTGAACTCAAAGTAAAGTGTGACCTTAGTCTTTTATTGCAGGTCTCCAGAGTGCCTCTCCAGTCTGCGAGGCCTCCTTAAGTACCTGTGCTCCCAAGAGATTATGGGATCCCTTGGGACTCCAGGGGATGAGCCCTCTGGTGGCTGTACAAAGTATATACAAGTTTACATATATAATAACACTTCCCCCCCCCCCACACACACCCCCCTCCCCCCTGCAAAAAGTCAACAGTGTAACTATTTACAAGGTGAGACGATCTGGGGCCCTTCTTTCCCTGGTTGATCGTCTCGGTGCAGATGCTGGTATTGGTGAACCATCTGTTGGGCCCTCACTGGGCTGCTGTGCAGCTGGCCTTGCTGGGCTGTCTGGTGTGGTGAGTCCTGCTGGGCTGCTGTGGATGATGGGTTCTGTTTCGTGGCCATCCGCGGTGTCGATTGCCGCTGGTGTGTATGTTGTGGGGTCAAAGAAGGTAGGGTCCAAAGTGGGTTGCTCAGGATAGTCTGTGAATCTGAGTTTGATTTGGTCCAAGTGTTTCCAGTGAATGAGTCCATTTGAAAGTTTGACCTGAAACACCCTGCTCCCCTCTGTGGCCACAACAGTGCCAGGAAGCCACTTGGGACCTTGTCCATAATTCAATATAAAGGCAGGATCATTGATTTCAATTTTGCATGACACATTTGCGCTATCATGATATGTACTTTGTTAAAGCCACCTGCTCTCTACCTGTTCATGTAGATCAGGGTGAACTAACGAGAGCCTTGTCTTAAGTGCCCTTTTCATGAGCAGTTCAGCAGGTGGAATCCCAGTGAGGGAATGGGGCCTCGTGCAGTAACTAAGCAGGACTCGGGATAGGCGAGTCTGCAGTGAGCCTTCAGTTGCCCTCTTCAAGCCCTGCTTGAGAGTTTGCACTGCTCTTTCTGCCTGACCATTGCATGTTGGTTTGAACGGGGCAGATGTGACATGTTTGATCCCGTTGCGGGTCATGAATTCTTTGAACTCGGCATTGGTAAAACATGGCCCGTTTTCGCACACAAGGACATCGGATAGTCTATGCATAGCAAACATGGCCCGCAGGCTTTCAGTGGTGGCAGCGGACGTGCTTGACGACATTATCTCACATTCAATCCATTTGGATTATGCATCTACAACCACAAGGAACATTTTACCCAAGAATGGGCCTGCATAGTCGACATGTACCCTAGACCACGGTTTGGTGGGCCAAGACCATAAACATAGCGGCGCCTCTCTGGGTGCGTTACTTGACTGTGAGCATGTGTTACATCTGTGAACGCAGGACTAAGTCCGCATCGATACCGGGCCACCACGGTGTGATCTGGCTATCGCTTTCATCATTACGATGCCTGGGTGGGTATCTTGGAGGTCACTGATGAAGGTTTCTCTGCCCCTCTTGGGAACCACTACTCGATTACCCCACAGAAGGCAGTCTGCCTGAATGGACATTTCATCTTTGCGCCGCTGGAACGGCTTTATCTCTTCCTGCATTTCTACTGGGACACTGGACCAGCTCCAGTGAAGCACACAGTTTTTAACTAGGGACAGTAAGGGGTCCTGGCTCATCCAGGTTCTAATCTGTCAGGCTGTGACGGGTGATTGCTCACTCTCAAATGCTTCCAATACCATGACTAAATCTGTGGGCTGTGCTATTTCCACCCCCGTGGTGGGCAATGGCAGCCTACTGAGAGCATCGGCACAGTTTTCTGTGCCTGGCCTGTGGCGGATAGCGTAGTTGTATCCGGATAACGTGAGCAGCCATCTCTGGATGCGGGCCGGTGCATTAGTATTTATCCCCTTACTCTTGGAAAACAGGGATATCAGTGGCTTATGGTCAGTTTCCAATTCAAATTTTAGCCCAAACAGATATTGATGCATTTTCTTTACCCCATAAAAACACGCTAACGTTTCTTTTTCGATCATGCTGTAGGCTCTCAGCCCTAGACAGACGCCTGGATGCATAAGCAACCGGTTGCAATTTCCCAAAATCATTAGCTTGTTGCAATACACACCCGACGCCATACGACGACGCATCACATGCTAGTACCAAACGCTTACATGGATCATACAACACAAGCAATTTGTTTGAGCATAACAATTTTCTCGCTTTTACAAAGGCATTTTCTTGGCTTTTGCCCCATACCCATTCATCTCCTTTACGCAGTAAGGAGTGCAGTGGTTCTAACAGTGTGCTGAGACCCGGTAAGAAGTTACCAAAGTAGTTCAGGAGTCCTAGAAACGACCGCAGCTCCATCACATTCTGTGGCCTCAGTGCATTCTCGATTGCCTCCGTCTTCGAATCGGTGGGCATGATGCCATCCGCCGCGATTCTTCTCCTCAGGAACTCCACTTCAGGCGCCAGGAAAACGCACTTCTAGCATTTTAACCTGAGCCCCATGTGGTTGAGTCCACGAAGAACCTCCTCCAAGTTCTGCAGATGCTCGACTGTGTCCCGACCTGTAACCAAGATGTCGCCCTGGAAGACCACCGTGCATGGGACCAACTTCAGTAAACTTTCCATGTTTCTCTGGAATATCGCCGCCACTGATCGAATTCCAAATGGGCATCTGTTATAAATGAAGAGACCTTTGTGCGTGTTGATGCCAATGAGGGCGTTAGATGATTCCTCCAGCTCCTGCGTCATGTAGGCCGAGGTCAAGTCCAGCTTCGTGAACGTCTTTCCTCCCGCGAGAGTAACAAAATAGATACTTTGTAACCACCACAGATTCTGACGGTGCCGTCTCCTTGAGGACAAGAATGGTTGGACTGGCCCACTCGTTGAATTCGATCGGCAAAATGATGCCCTCTCTTTGCAGCCGGTCGAGTTCGATCTCCAACCTTTCTCTCATCATGTTTGGTATTGCTCTCATCTTGTGCCCCTGGAATTAGGTGGATCTGCACTTTTGCTCCTTGGAACTTCCCGAGGCCTGGTTCGAACAGCGAGGGGAACTTGTTTAAGACCTGGGCACATGAAGTGTCGTCAGCGGACAATAGCGCTTGGATGTCGTCCCTATTCCAGTGTATCTTTCCCAGCCAGCTCCTGCCGAGCAGTGTGGGTTACCACCAGGTACAACCCAGAGTGTTAGCTTGTGCATCGCTCCATCATAGGAAACTTTTACAGTAGCACTGCCGATTATGGGAATCAGTTCCTTTGTGTCAGTTCTACGTTTTGTGTGAATTGGAGTCAAGACTGGCCTTGAGGCCTTGCTGCACCATAATATTTCAAAAGTCTTTTTGCTCGTAATGGACTGGCTCGTGCCCGTGTCCAGTTCCATTGACACCGGGAGTCTATTTAGTTCAACCTTCAGCATTATCGGGGGACACTTGGTGGTGAATGTGTGCACCCCATATGCCTCTGCCTCCTCGGTCTGAGGCTCTGGTTCATTGTGATCCGCCATGGATCTGTCTTCCTCTGCAACATGGTGGTTTGCAGGATTAACAGGATTTGCAGCTCGCCTTCTCATACGTTGGAGGAGTTCCATTGTTCCACAGCCCTTGCAAACATACCCTTTGAAGCGGCATGAATGGAAACAATGATCACCCCTGCAGCGCCAACAAAGTGTTAATGGCCTTGCATTCATTACCCTTGATGGTGGACTCTGAGTCATCTGCAGACGTGCAGCTGCAGGCATGTGGGGCCTGCCCTATACGTTGCGATTTGAAAACAACATCACTTTTTTCACAGTACCTGTAGCTGCACTCATGTGCTGCAGGATTTGCTTAGTATTGTCAATGGTGGCAATGAACGCCTAGGCTATCGCTATGACCTTACTCAAGGTAGGGGTCTCCACAGTCAACAGTTTGCGAGTATCATTTCATGGCCAATGCCAAGTAAGAAAAAGTCTCTGAGCATGTGCTCCAAATGTCCTTCAAATTCGCAATGTCCTGCAAGGCGTCTTAGCTCAGCGACATAACTCGCCACTTCCTGGCCTTCAGACCTTTTGTAGGTGTAGAACCGATATCTGGCCATCAGAATGCTTTCGTTCGGGTTCAGATGCTCCCGGACCAGTGTGCACAAATCAACGTATGATTTCTCTGTGGGTTTCGCTGGAGCAAGCAGGTTTTTCATGAGGCCAGACGGTGAGGAGAATCGCCCTTCGTTTGGCAGCGTTTGCTTCTCCTTCTAGCTCGTTGGCCACGAAGTATCGGTCGAGTCGCTCCACGAAGGTTTCCCAATCATCTCCCTCCAAGAATTTCTCCAGGATGCCCACTGTTCTCTGCATTGTTGTGTTTGTCATTTGTATCTCGTCGCCAGTTGTTATGTATGAATAAAGAGTCTGACTGGATACTATGAGCTCAAAGTAAAGTGTGACCTTAGTCTTTTATTGCAGGTCTCCAGAGTGCCTCTCCAGCAGTGAGGCCTCCTTAAGTACCTGTGCTCCCAATGGATTATGGGATCCCTTGGGACTCCAGGGGATGAGCCCTCTGGTGGCTGTACAATGTATATACACATTTACATATATAACAGTAATTTTTTATTTTTCTACTTACTTTGGCCACTCGCCTTTAAGTATCTCCCCCGAAATATCCGGCCTCCTGATGGATGCCTCCTGCAGCTGCCGGTGTTTTTGCCCAGTGATGCTGCAGGGAGCGGAACCCAAGTTCAGGTCTGGGGCGCTACCGAGGCAATATGCACGGCGATGACATCACAATCTCCGGGCGAAGGAGATCGTGGCGCAATGCCGCACCACCGCCACAAACCTCCCACTAAATATGACGGGAGTCGATGTTATCACCGTGCCCGATTGGTACCTGGTTAGCGTCCCTTTACCGCCCATCGTGCCCCCTCCCCCAGAGGTGATAATGGGAGGTGCTAAAGACGCCAATTTCTAGGCCGTTGAAAACACTGGGTTGACCTCAACTGGATAATTGTGACAATTCTGGGCACCACAATTGAGGAAGGATGTGATGGCCTTAGAGAGGGGGCAGAAAAGATTGACAAGAATGCTTCCAGGGATGAGGGACTTCAGTTACGTGGATAGACTGGAGAAGCTGGGGTTGTTCTCCTTAGAGCAGGGAAGGTTGAGAGGAGATTTGATCGAGGTGTTCAAAATCATGAGTCTAGACAGAGAGATACCGTTCCCATTGATGGAAGGGTCGAGAACCAGAGGACAGAGATTTAAGGTAATTGGCAGAAGAACCAAAGGCGATGAGGAAAAACTTTTTTACACCGCAAATGGTTATGATCTGGAATGTACTGCCTGATAGGGTGGTGGAGACAGATTTAATCGTGGCTTTCTAAAGGGAATTGGATAAGCACCTGAATGAAAAAAAAAATTGCAGGGCTTCAGGGAGTGGGACTTGCTGAAGTGCTCTTGCAGAGAGCCAGAATGGAGTTAATGGGCCAAATGGCCTCCTTCTGTGCCGTAACCATTTTATCATCTACTACTGACTATCCTCCTTTTTAGAGGGTGAGAGTAGGAGGTTCCTTTTTGATGTCCAGATGATTCCAGGTACCACGCCACATGGTGTATGTTTGGAATATAGCCAACTCTCTGTGCCAGACTTGGTAATCCAATACCTGAACTAAGCAGATCCACAGGACTGCAGTGTTGATGATTGATCAGCCAGACTGAATCACAGATGGGATCTATCACTGGGAGCTGGGATTCTTCCAACTCCACTCCAGGTAACCCTGTAGGACAAAACCTGAATGGGTACGGCAGTCCTAGTTGGACAAGCAGTGGAACGTTAACTAATAGTTTAAGCTGGTTAAGCTCCAACAGTATCCTTGTGCACATTTGGCGGTCCCTAAGCATTGTCAACCCAGACCTCATCTCTCTGGATTTAGATAAGTGGGGTGTGATCCAACAGTTGAGTGTGTACTCCATATTGAGCAAACACAAACCCTGCTGGTAAGTGTAGCTTTCTCAAGAGCTTGAATTGGATACTCTTGGAAAGGGTGATGGCTCTCAGACATCCAGATGATCAACAAGAAACTGCATAACTGATCCAAATGTTTAGCTGTATCTTTTTTATTTTCAATGCTTTCTATTTGAGTGCACTTTGCAGATTTAACAATCTTGGGCATGGTTTCAAAATCCAGGTTATTTATATGAAGAAAAACCAAGGTCCAAGCACTGAACTGATCCCTGCAAAACACCACTTAATATGTTCCCCTTAACTGTCAAAATATCTCCCGACTACTACCCTGCTTTCTATCCGTTAACCAACTTCATGTGCAGGTCCATGCTCTACTCTGGATCCATATGGTTTTAAGCTTCGTCATCTGGAACCTTATTAAATGTCCAACATGGCTAATTCCACTGTGCTTTATATGTTCATGAAATATTTGTAACAGTAGGCATTGTTAGAAAGAGGTGTACACAACTTTAAATTTACTGTCTGAACCTTTGGCACTGCAGGTTCAGTGTCGAGAATCCGGAGTTCCGGAATGTTCCAGACTCCAGGATGAATGATGGCAGGGTCGTCCAGAATCCGTAAAATATCCGGAATCCGGACCCGCCAACCTCGGGCCTTGCACGCCGCCGCTCGCCTCACTCCCGCTCGCCACCACCACTGCCCTTACCTCGGGGCCTCCTCACCGGCCCGCCCGATGACCTACTCGATGGGGCCCCACCCGACGTGAACACCGGCTCAGCGGGGCCCCACCTGACAAGCTCCTCGGTGGGCCCCGGATGGCCTGAACTGTTCCTCGGCAGGGTCCCCACCCCCCTTTCTAACGTTCCGAAATCCGGAAAAACCCGAACCTGGGCTTAGCTGTTTCCAGATTCATGATGTCAGAAAGCAAATCTGGAAAAGTCCGGAATCCGGAACGGCCTCGGTCCCGAGGGTTCCGGATCTAGGCGCTGCACCTGGGTACTGAATAAATACCATCAGGCCCATGGGTTTTAGAAACATAGAAACATAGAAAATAGGTGCAGGAGTAGGCCATTCGGCCCTTTGAGCCTGCACCACCATTCAATGAGTTCATGGCTGAACATGCAACTTCAGTACCCCATTCCTGCTTTCTCGCCATACCCCTTGATTCCCCTAGTAGTAAGGACTACATCTAACTCCTTATCTTCTTCAGTTACTTTAACTTGTTCAGTATCCTCTGCCACCAAGATCTCAGAATCCTATGGGATCATTTTGTGTGAATATCGCTAGAAAGTATTCATTTAGTAGTTGAACTATTTTCTTCTTAATCCTGAACTCCGTTGTTATGTTTTATTATTCTCACTTCCTCTCTAACTACTTCTTTTACTGTGATGGTGTTGGAGGAATGTTTTATGTTTGTGCTTGACTTCTTTAACTATTCTCATTCCCCAGGACCCTTTTTTTGTGACTGTTCATATGTCTTTTAAACTATTTTTGTGCAATCCTTCAAAACTCCACTTCTTCCTTCTCTCTACTGAGTCTGTATTTCCATTTTAATAAACATCCATTTGAGGGATTGCCTGTTTACCATGTACTTGTTTCTCCTAGTTTATTTACTGTGCTGCTGCAAATGGTGGAGCGGTGGTCTCGCATCAATAGCCTTAAGTAAATACTATGAACCAATTAAATAATTGGCAGTGTTTATCCATGTGACTCGAGAGTCAAGACATATGGCGCAGCAAAATTCCAACAAGTGACAAAACAACATCGGGAATCAACTGGGACTAACTGATATTTTTCAATCGTAATTCACTGTGTCCTACTTCAAGAATACTATAAATATATGTCATAATGCCAACAGTGAAATAACAATCCAGTGAAATAGAAAAAATAAAATGTAGAACACAACCAACATGTAAGGCATATAATCAGCAACATTATGGCATGGTCACACATCAGGACTAAAACGGGAAACTTCTTCATCACTGTCCAACTTCAGTCTCCAGCAGAGCTATCCTCTGCAGATTTTTCTTTACTGAATTCAGAATCTATAGCAAGTGAATCACTTTGACCAAAGCAGCAGCTTCCTCTTTATACATTTCTGTCATTCTGTCCTTCTGTGGTACTAGTATGCAGGTCTTCACATGCCCAGATGTTTCAGAGTTTCCTTACACCTATTTTGAATGTCTTACTAAATACTACATCTAAAAGCTGATGATATTTGGTTAGGCCCATGGTGCTGTGTTTATTCACGTAGAACACTTTTAACAGTATCCAGCTTGATCGTTTGTTTTGCATCCAAAACCAAGAGATCTTTGGGATTAAATGTCCCTCTTGTATCCTGATTCCAGACTACAGCATCAGGTTTTTAGTTACACAACCTTTTATGTTGTACTTCATAATAACAATGGAGAGTAATATTTCCTATGGTGTATTCTTCCATTTTAAAATATTTATCAGCTCTATTCTTTCACCATTGACGATCAAGCTGAAATTGGTATGTTCATGGTCAGCTTTTAGCACCAACGTAGGCTGTTCTCTGTGGTCCATAGTTTGGATTTCCAGTGCATCAACGATCATTGGCACCACATCTCAATTTCCAATATTCTGGAGTCAAACACCCACAGCAATATGAAAAGTGAAATCCATAAAGTTGGTTTCCTTGTCCTGGTGATCAGATGTCACGAGTTGACCATTTACCCATGTTCTGACCTACGACCTTAGTGACATCATTGTCAGCATCATCAGCACAAGGAATGCAGCAACTCGATGAGAAGGCCCACCATGTTCATTTGATGCCAACTAGGGATGGGCAATAAAAGCTGCTTTGCCAGCATCGACCACATCCCAAAACAACCCGTGGGTAGCTGCAGCGCATCAGTGGCTTTCTAACCCAGCCACTGCATTTGCATCTGACATCCGGGTTTCACAATCAATTAACGCAAACAGGCATGATGATGGCACGCATGGGTCTATTTCAGCTGAATTATTTAAAAAAGGAACACTGTAAAGATGACAGTTGTAGGATTGTGGAGGTGGGAGAAAGATAGCTAGCAGCATACACAAGAACATAAACAGTTCAATAAGATCATGGCTGATCTTTGACCTCAACTCCACTTTGCTACCCGATCTCCATATCCCTTGATTCCCCTAGAGTCCAAAAATATATCCATCTCAGTCTCCAATATAGTCCATGACTCAGCATCCATATTCCTTTCGGGTAGAGAATTCCAAAGATTCACAACTCTCTGAAGAAATTCCTCCCCCTCTCAGTCTTAAATGGCTGACCCCTTAATCTGAGACTACGCCCCCTAGTTCTAGACTCTCAAGCCAGGGAAACAACCTTTCATCATCTACCCTGTCAATCCCCCTCAGAATCTTGTATGTTTCAGAGTTGTCACTTGCTTTATTGATGTCTCCTTGGACCTCGTGCTGTGAGGTGTACAGGGGGGCCCGCAGGGAGATTTTATTCCCTGTTGATGTGAGGAAGAGGCCAGAAGCACTGGCAAAGAAGGCATAGCTGGCGATAGCAGAAGAAATTCCCAGCAGGTATGTGGTACCACTCTCCAGGATACAATGCAGCAAGCAATTTGAATGACCTCAGGAGGGCAGGAAAGGTGAGTACAAGGGCACATTTAATTACATCCTGATGTGCGTAGCATCCCAAACCCTTCACTCTGCCTTCCCGAGCCCACTCCTGCACATCACTCCTCACAGCAACATACCTTGCAGATGTAACCATCCCTCTCTGTCTTGCACTTCCTCACATCACCATCTGACCATCCACATACACACAGATCAGTGGGACTGTCAAGAGAGATAGTTGTGTTATCACTTGGTGTCTCTCAGATCACTTGTGAGCAAGAGCAGATGGTGGAGAAAGGGACAGCAGTGGAGAGTCCTCAGGATGCTCCAAGCTCTGCTCAGCTGTGATGTGCACACTTGCAAAGAAAATGGAGGAGTCCACCTCGAGCACGAGTGTCTTGATGTTGCAGGCCTTAGCCATGATGTGTTCGTCCATGGAAAGAGTGCCCACCTGCATCAACTAAGTGCATGCTAGCCCTCACCAATGGCTTGCACACTCTGAATGCCAACTTTAAATAGGTTAGATCAAAATCTAGCTTTGGCTGTTCAGTTACCATTGAGCCAAGGCTGACATGTGGAATTGCAAATGTAGGCGGAAAACAAGGACATAGGTGTATTAGAGAAGGATGTGGAACAATTCAAAGAGTTGTTCCTGCCAGAGCCTCATGCATATTGTGCTATTCTGAAGAGGAGTCTCCACTGCTGTCCTTGTTTCCACCATCTACTCTTGCTCACGTGTGATCTGTGGGATGCCAGGTGACAACTGATGTGCAGCAATGTGCTCTCCATCTCATTACTAGCAGGGAAGTGCGGCTGGGCCATGAGAGGGATGATGGCGAAAGGAGACATAGAAGTGGGAACTCGGCTCAAAGTGCTTTCACTTCTCACCCGTTGTACCCCCCACCCCCGGCCCCGTCAGACAGTGCCTCCACATGCTGCCTCATGTCATGATGGCGGAGTCTCACCCTGCACAGGTGAAGGGGGAGCAGTCTTTGGCGGGGCCCTCATGGACTCCAAACCCAGAGGTCGTCGGCCCAAGAGCATCTGAGCAGTCAGAGCAGGGAAGTGTGCAGCCTGTCTCTACCAATGCTGAAGCCACAGAGGTTGTACATCGTTGGAGTTATAGGAAAGGGAACATGAAAGATTAGTAGTAGCACAAGGGTCAGCATATTATGGGTGTGTTAGACACGTTACAATGATAAATTAATGTATAAGTTTTGCTCCACATATAAAATTGTTACTTTACACCACTTTCCAGTCTTGTCCATACTTGCCTGCAGCCTGGCAACTGGAATATTCAGTTCTGATGAATGGTAAGATAAGACTTAAATAGGAGCAATGGATGGCTGTGAAAGGGATGCTTTGTTGATTGCAGGAGTGCTTTATGCTGGGGGTAGGGGGAAAGTGTGTTCAACATATGGGTACAGTGGGGCAACCTAACTACATCTTGCCATGGTGAGTCCACCCCAGGCAGCAATATGCACTGCTGTCAATGCTGTGCTCATCCTGGTCCTCATCTGCGGTCCAAGGTGAAGCAGCATAAGCAGCATCCATGCTAATCTGATACCTGACAGATTGAAAGTGGAGATCAAATGATCAAACCTCCAGAGTAGTGAGAGTGACCTCCAATGTAGTGAAAATCACCTGCAAAGTACTTAAAGCAAACTCTCAAGACAAGTGCTGTGAGCCTTTCATTTAGGTGAAATGCGGAAGTCGGCGGGTTGGAGCTGGCATCCAGAAATGCTGTCAATTTCGGCGCATTTTACTACCTATCCGCTCCAAAATCCACTCATTCATTGATGTTCAAATTCCCCCTCTATTTGTACCCTTGGATCTCTCTTCCTCCACTCTCCTTGGTGTCTTTTGATTGAGTTTATGCTCCCGTTCCATTTTGTTTTCTCCCAAAAGGCATTAACTGCCATTTCTCTGTTTTGAATTGCATCTGCCCATTCCACTAATCTGTATGTCCTCCTGAAGTCTTCATCAATCTGCCTTGCTGTATGTTTGCCAAGTCTCCAACTTTTGTGTCATCAATCACTAGCTGCTTGCTAATTTGATCTTGAATAATCGAATTTTAAGAGTGCGCCCACAACTGACGTTTGATTAATAGTTCCTCCATGTGTCCTTCTTTACATTTTTGAACAGAGGTGTTACATACTCACCAATTCATGCTGCGCAATTTGTATATCTAAAGCGGATTTGAAAAACTGATCGGAGCCTTTGCTCTGTCCTCTCTGACTTCCTGCAACAACATAGGGCGCAAGCTTGTCCATCCTGAGTTCTGCTATTGTTTTTTTTTTCAGATCCAATTCCATTTTTTACTTCTAGAATTGTTCCACATCCTTCTCTCGTACTTTCAGCCTATATTTGCAATTGCAGGTGTCAGCCTTGGCTCAGTGGTCGTGCTCGCACCTTTACAATGGGGCTTGAACCCACAACCTTCTGGCTTAGAGACTTTAGCACCAAAATGTAGGCTAACACTTCAGTGAGTACTGAGGGAGTGTTGTATAAATAGAAGTGGCATCTTTCAGATGAGACGTTAAACTGAGGCCCTGTCAGTTTAGCAAAGACTTTTATATTCAGCCCTCTTTTATAATGAGGGTGTGTGTGGGGGGTGGCAGGGGGTGTAGGTGGACATGGGTGCACTTAATTATTCTTTCTAACTCCTCCTACCAGCCCCAGCAAAGATCTGCTGATTATTTCCCTATTGTGATGCAGTTGAGGAAACGTTTTCCTTTCCCCAGGAAGTATTTCGGAGCCAACGGCTACATCCTAGCACTTACTCCAGAATGCAGTCATCACTGATTTTCACTCCCAATCTCTCTACTGATCTGTGGAACTTTATTTTTTGATGCACTCGCTTTTGTGCCTTACAGATAGCAATACATTCATTTCTGTATTCTTTTCATCTCGTATTTGAAAATTTCCCACTGCTAATCCATCATCCTGCCTGCTAAACTGTCTAACTTAATATGAGTCAAATCTCTTATCTCACTGAACTTTGTCTTTTTCCAATCCATCATGGTTATCTTTGGCTCCATATTATCCTTTTCTATTTGTGTTCTTTCCTTGTTGGGCTAGAAACATGCTGATCCTTGATGCAGTCTTGGAAGCATTATAACGATCAATCCCCACTTTGACCACATATCTTGATCTATCTCAGGATATTTGAAACCACCCAGTATTATTGTCCTGTTATTCTTGCATTTCTCTCTGAACTGGGATGCATGCACAAAGCTCAAACCTCCGGACAGCTTTTTCTTAATGTTCTATGAAGATATGCACAAGATGCCCTTTTCTCATAACATTAAAAAGAGTTGAAATCACCTGGGCACTTTTTCTTTGTACCAGGGAAGACTTGTAATTTTTTTCTGGTGTGAAGTCAGAGTTATGAAAATGCTTCCTATAACTGTGAAGTGAACGCCAAACTCTTGCTTTGTGTGCTCAGCAATCAGAATCAGATCAGCAACACAGAAACTTTCACCTTTATGGGCACCAAAAACCATTTCACATCAACACAAAAGCGATGGTGTAGCAGCAGGCTTTCATGTGTTAGTGCTGCTTTCTGGAGAGATCACACTTTTTGTACATTTTCAGCTGTATACACTTCTTACAATACATCTTTCCTTTTCTGTATCTGCCAAAACCATATCCACTTTCATCCTAGAGCTAGTGAAAGTAACAAAAGGATTTCAGGAAGAAATTCCAAAGATGAGGGGTGACAACTTGGAAGTTCTAAATGATAGAAAGCGAAGCAGTACAGAGATCACTTGTGTAAGAAGTGACTGTCTAACTTGGGTAACTGTTTAGATTTTTTTCAAACATGAATTTTGATTCAAGTGAATATAATTTTAGGAACTCTGATGCATAAGTTAAAGTTAAGGTCTGAACTGGGAAAAAATGCAATGCACATACACAAATGAGAATAATTCTGTGAAGATATTTCCGTCGTTAAGGAGATCGTGTTGCTGAACTGCTTGTGTTATAATATAAATTAAATTATTGTTGTTGTTGTTAAGTTCTGATCAGAGAAAATACTTGGGTTTGAACAAAGCACTGTGTAGTTTCCACGGTGACCAGTCCTGCCGATGACAACGTTTAGTGGAGCAGTTCATTTGAGAGCATAACCGTATAATGCCTGTCTTTAAACTGATAGTTTGTGCTGATGCACTTCTGACATAATGTCCTTCATGGTTTCATGGTCTTTTGACATGTGAAAGAAAAGTATTATAAAATAATCAATATTTAATCATTTTTCCACAGTAGTGGCTGGCTTGAAAATTACATTAAAAAACTGCATTGATTTTCACCCAAATGCCTGCATCCTATAACACAAGGTCAATTCTAATTCCTTCTGAGTGTAAATTCTTAGCTTTGTAAACTATTTATGGATAATAGATTATGTCTTGAGGTTGAAAACACCTACATTTTATATTTATTGAATAAAATAGATTAATGTCGCGGTCTTCTAATCTGCCAGATTTTACTGATTTGTGGCCTATACTTTAAAATTCCAAGAACTCACTATTTTAAAACTCATGAAAATATTGGACTCCTGAGAGATTCCAGTGGTGTAGCATCTTGGTATATCAATGTTTTAATCTGCTGTAGAACCATATCCAGAACATTTACCTTGCCAATTCCTAATGAATTTGTGGTGAGTTTCCTTAAAAATGTAATCAGCTTGCAAACTGTCATGTATCATCAGTGTATTTCTCTCCATCTGCAATCGTTTGTTACTTTCTCTGCTTCCTCAGCCCATCTCGGCTATGTTGCCTTTTCCAGCTTAGGGGATCTCATAGAAACATACGAAATTCTGACGGGATTGGACAGGTTAGATGCAGGAAGAATGTTCCCGATGTTGGGGAAGTCCAGAACCAGGGGTCACAGTCTTAGGATAAGGGGTAGGCCATTTAGGACTGAGATGAGGAGAAACTTCTTCACTCAGATAATTGTGAACCTGTGGAATTCTCCACCACAGAAAGTTATTGAGGCCAGTTGGTCAGATATATTCAAAAGGGAATTAGATGTGGCCCTTACGGCTAAAGGGATCAAGGGGTATGGAGAGAAAGCAGGAATGGGGTACTGAAGTGCATGATCAACCATGATCATATTGAATGGTGGTGCAGGCTCGAAGGGCCGAATGGCCTATTCCTGCACCTATTTTCTATGACCTGCGGAGCTGTTCTCTTGCAGGTCAGGGGGCCACGATGTCCCAGGGCCCGGCGCTTCAGTTCTTATACTTGCCGACCTGCGGAGCTGTTCTCTTGCAGGTCAATGGACTCCTTAAATAAGAAAGGATATACTTGCTTTGGAGGCAGTTCAGAGAAGGTTCACTAGGTTGATTCTGGGGATGAGGGGGTTGACTTATGAGGAAAAGTTGAGTATGTTGGGCCTCTACTCATTATTCTGAGACTGTGACCCCTGATTCTGGACTCTCCAGTCAAGGAAAACATCTACCCTGTAAGAATGTTGTATGTTTCACTGAGATCACCTCTCATTCTTTTAAACTCGAGAGAATATAGGCCTAGTCTACTCAATCTCTCCTCATAGGACAATCCCTGCATCACGGGAATCAGTCTGCGGAACCTTTGTTGCACTCCCTCAATGGCAAGTATATCCTTCCTTACTTGAGGAGTCCATTGATATCTTCCTACAGTCTACAGCTTTCTTCTTCATTATCAGCCATGTGGCCAATTTTTGTATCATTTGCAAACTTCTTAATCATATCCCTTACATTCAAGTCTAAATAATTGATATATACCACAAAAAGCAAGGGACCTAGTACTAAGCTCTGCAGTACCCCACTGGAAACAACTCTCCAGTCACAAAAACACCTTTGCTTCCTGCCTCTGAGCCAATTTTGGATCCAACTTGCCACATTGCCCTGGCTCCCATGGGTTTTTACTTTCGTGTCGAGTCTGCAATGTGGGACCTTATCAAAAGCCTTGCTAAAATCCATATAGACTACATCGAACATACTACCCTCATTGACTCTCCTTGTTACCTCCTCAAAAAATTAAATGAGATTAGTCAGACATGACCTTCCTTTTAACAAATCCATGCTGACTGTCCTTGATTAATCCTTGTCTTTCTAAATGAAGATTTATCCTGTCCCTCAGAATGTTTTCCAATAATTTTCCTATCACCGAGGTTAGGCTGACTGGCCTGTAATTAGTCAGTCTATCTATTTCTTCCTTTTTAAATAACGATACAACTTTAGAAGTCACCCAGTCCTCCAGCACCAAACCTGCAGCCACAGAGGATTGGAAAATAATGGTCAGAGCCTCTGCTATTTCCACTCTTGATTCACTTAACAGCCTGGGATACATTTCATCTGGGCCTGGGGATTTATTCACTTTCAAAGATGCTAAACCCCTTACTACTTCCTCTCTCACTATGTTTATTTCATCTAATATTTCACACTATTCCTCCCTGATTGCAAAGTTTGCATTGTCCCTCTCTTTTGTGTGAAAAACAGACGCAAATCATATCCACATATTGCGCCTCCACACACAGGTTACCTTTATGGTCTCTAATAGGCCGTACTCTTTAGTTATCCTCTTGCTCTTAATGTATTTATAAAACATCTTTGGATTTTCCTTGGTTTTACTTGCCAATATTTTTTCATGCCCTCTGTTTGATTTCCTAAATTCATTTTTAATTTCACTCTGGCATTTTTTATATACCTCTAGGGTTTCTGCAGTATTGAGCACTCAGTCTATGTCATATGCTTCCCTTTTTCTTTATCCTACCCTATATGCCCCTTGACATCAAGGGGGCTCTAGTTTTGTTTGTCCCACCCTTTTTCTTGAAGGGAACATACTTGTTCTGAGCCCTCACTGTCTCCTCCTTGAATGCCTCCCACTGCTCTGACACTAATTAACCTTCAAGTAGCTGTTTCCAGTCCATGTTGGCTAAATCACATGACAGCTTAGTAAAATTGGCTTTCCCCCAATTGAGAACTTTTATTCCAGGTTTATCTTTGAACTTTTCCATTACTGACCGGTCAGCCTGACATCGGTAATGGGTAAAATGATGGAATCAATTATTAAGGATGTCATAGCAGCGCATTTGGAAAGAGGTGACATGATAGGTCCAAGTTAGCATGGATTTGTGAAAGGGAAATCATGCCTGACAAATCTTCTGGAATTTTTTGAGGATGTTTCCTGTAGAGTGGACAAGGGAGAACCAGTTGATGTGGTGTATTTGGACTTTCAGAAGGCTTTCGAAAAGGTTCCACACAAGAGATTAATGTGCAAAGTTAAAGCACATGGGATTGGGGGTAGTGTGCTGACGTGGATTGAGAACTGGTTGTCAGACAGGAAGCAAAGAGTAGGAGTAAATGGGGACTTTTCAGAATGGCAGGCAGTAACTAGTGGGGTACCGCAAGGTTCTGTGCTGGGGCCCCAGCTGTTTACATTGTACATTAACGATTTAGACGAGGGGATTAAATGTAGTATCTCCAAATTTGCGGATGACACTAAGTTGGGTGGCAGTGTGAGCTGCGAGGAGGATGCTATGAGGCTGCAGAGTGACTTGGATAGGTTAGGTGAGTGGGCAAATGCATGGCAGATGAAGTATAATGTGGATAAATGTGAGGTTATCCACTTTGGTGGTAAAAACAGAGAGACAGACTATTAGAAACATAGAAACATAGAAAATAGGTGCAGGAGCAGGCCATTCAGCCCTTCTAGCCTGCACCGCCATTCAATTAGTTCATGGCTGAACATGAAACTTCAGTACCCCCTTCCTGCTTTCTCGCCATAACCCTTGATCCCCCGAGTAGTAAGGACTTCATCTAACTCCCTTTTGAATATATTTAGTGAATTGGCCTCAACTACTTTCTGTGGTAGAGAATTCCACAGGTTCACCACTCTCTGGGTGAAGAAGTTTCTCCTCATCTCGGTCCTAAATGGCTTACCCCTTATCCTCAGATTGTGACCCCTGGTTCTGGACTTCCCCAACATTGGGAACATTCTTCCTGCATCTAACCTGTCTAAACCCGTCAGAATTTTAAACGTTTCTATGAGGTCCCCTCTTATTCTTCTGAACTCCAGTGAATACAAGCCCAGTTGATCCAGTCTTTCTTGATAGGTCAGTCCCGCCATCCCGGGAATCAGTCTGGTGAATCTTCGCTGCACTCCCTCAATAGCAAGGATGTCCTTCCTCAAGTTAGGAGACCAAAACTGTACACAATACTCCAGGTGTGGCCTCACCAAGGCCCTGTACAACTGTAGCAACACCTCCCTGCACCTGTATTCAAATCTCCTCGCTATGAAGGCCAACATGCCATTTGCTTTCTTAACCGCCTGCTGTACCTGCATGCTAACCTACAATGACTGATGTACCGTGACACCCAGGTCTCGTTGCACCTTCCCTTTTCCTAATCTGTCACCATTCAGATAATAGTCTGTCTCTCTGTTTTTACCACCAAAGTGGATAACCTCACATTTATCCACATTATACTTCATCTGCCATGCATTTGCCCACTCACCTAACCTATCCAAGTCACTCTGCAGCCTAATAGCATCCTCCTCGCAGCTCACACTGCCACCCAACTTAGTGTCATCCGCAAATTTGGAGATACTGCATTTAATCCCCTCGTCTAAATCATTAATGTACAATGTAAACAGCTGGGGCCCCAGCACAGAACCTTGCGGCACCCCACTAGTCACTGCCTGCCATTCTGAAAAGTACCCGTTTACTCCTACTCTTTGCTTCCTGTCTGACAACCAGTTCTCAATCCACTTCAGCACACTACCCCCAATCCCATGTGCTTTAACTTTGCACATTAATCTCTTGTGTGGGACCTTGTTGAAAGCCTTCTGAAAGTCCAAATATACCACATCAACTGGTTCTCCTTTGTCCACTTTACTGGAAACATCCTCAAAAAATTCCAGAAGATTTGTCAAGCATGATTTCCCTTTCACAAATCCATGCTGACTTGGACCTATCATGTCACCATTTTCCAGATGCACTGCTATGACATCCTTAATAATTGATTCCATCATTTTACCCACTACTGAGGTCAGGCTGACCGGTCTATAATTCCCTGTTTTCTCTCTCACTTCTTTTTTAAAAAGTGGGGTTACATTGGCTACCCTCCACTCCAGAGGAACTGATCCAGAGTCAATGAAATGTTGGAAAATGACTGTCAATGCATCCGCTATTTCCAAGGCCACCTCCTTAAGTACTCTGGGATGCAGTCCATCAGGCCCTGGGGATTTATCGGCCTTCAATCCCATCAATTTCCCCAACACAATTTCCCGACTAATAAAGATTTCCCTCAGTTCCCCCTCCTTACTAGACCCTCTGACCCCTTTTATATCCGGAAGGTTGTTTGTATCCTTCTTCGTGAATACCGAACCAAAGTACTTGTTCAATTGGTCTGCCATTTCTTTGTTCCCCGTTGTGACTTCCCCTGATTCTGACTGCAGGGGACCTACGTTTGTCTTTACTAACCTTTTTCTCTTTACATACCTGTAGAAACTTTTGCAATCCACCTTAATGTTCACTGCAAGCTTCTTCTCGTACTCCATTTTCCCTGCCCTAATCAAACCCTTTGTCCTCCTCTGCTGAGTTCTAAATTTCTCCCAGTCCCCAGGTTCGCTGCTATTTCTGGCCAATTTGTATGCCACTTCCTTGGCTTTAATACTATCCCTGATTTCCCTAGATAGCCACGGTTGAGCCACCTTCCCTTTTTTATTTTTACGCCAGACAGGAATGTACAATTGTTGTAATTCATCCATGCGGTCTCTAAATGTCTGCCATTGCCCATCCACAGTCAACCCCCTAAGTATCATTTGCCAATCTATCCTAGCCAATTCACGCCTCATACCTTCAAAGTTACCCTTCTTTAAGTTCTGGACCATGGTCTCTGAATTAACTGTTTCATTCTCCATCCTAATGCAGAATTCCACCATATTATGGTCACTCTTCCCCAAGGGGCCTCGCACAATGAGATTGCTAATTAATCCTCTCTCATTACACAACACCCAGTCTAAGATGGCCTCCCCCCTAGTTGGTTCCTCAACATATTGGTCTAGAAAACCATCCCTTATGCACTCCAGGAAATCCTCCTCCACCGTATTGCTTCCAGTTTGGCTAGCCCAATCTATGTGCATATTAAAGTCACCCATTATAACTGCTACACCTTTATTGCATGCACCCCTAATTTCCTGTTTGATGCCCTCCCCAACATCCCTATTACTGTTTGGAGGTCTGTACACAACTCCTACTAACGTTTTTTGCCCTTTGGTATTCTGCAGCTCTACCCATATAGATTCCACATCATCCAAGCTAATGTCTTTCCTAACTATTGCATTAATCTCCTCTTTAACCAACAATGCTACCCCACCTCCTTTTCCTTTTATTCTATCCTTCCTGAATGTTGAATACCCCTGAATGTTGAGTTCCCAGCCCTGATCATCCTGGAGCCACGTCTCCGTAATCCCAATCACATCATATTTATTAACATCTATTTGCACAATTAATTCATCCACCTTATTGCAGATACTCCTTGCATTAAGACACAAAGCCTTCAGGCTTGTTTTTTTAACACCCTTTGTCCTTTTAGAATTTTGCTGTACAGTGGCCCCTTTTGTTCTTTGCCTTGGGTTTCTCTGCCCTCCACTTTTCCTCATCTCCTTTCTGTCTTTTGCTTTTGCCTCCTTTTTGTTTCCCTCTGTCTCCCTGCATTGGTTCCCATCCCCCTGCCATATTAGTTTAAATCCTCCCCAACAGCACTAGCAAACATTCCCCCTAGGACATTGGTTCCGGTCCTGCCCAGGTGCAGACTGTCCGGTTTGTACTGGTCCCACCTCCCCCAGAACCGGTCCCAATGCCCCAGGAATTTGAATCCCTCCCTGCTGCACCACTGCTCAAGCCACGTATTCATCTGCGCTATCCTGCGATTCCTACTCTGACTATCACGTGGCACTGGTAGCAATCCCGAGATTACTACTTTTGAGGTCCTACTTTTTAATTTAGCTCCTAGCTCCTTAAATTCGTTTCGTAGGACCTCATCCCTTTTTTTACCTATGTCGTTGGTACCAATGTGCACCACGACAACTGGCTGTTCTCCCTCCCATTTCAGAATGTCCTGCACCCGCTCCGAGATATCCTTGACCCTTGCACCAGGGAGGCAACATACCATCCTGGAGTCTCGGTCGCGGCTGCAGAAACGCCTATCTATTCCCCTCACCATTGAATCCCCTATCACTATTGCTGTCCCACTCTTTTTCTTGCCCTCCTGTGCAGCAGAGCCAGCCACGGTGCCATGAACTTGGCTGCTGCTGCCCTCCCCTGATGAGTCATCCCCCTCAACAGTACTCAAAACAGTGTATCTGTTTTGCAGGGGGATGACCACAGGGGACCCCTGCACTACCTTCCTTGCACTACTCTTCCTGCTGGTCTTCCATTCCCTAGCTGGCTGTGGACCCTTTCCCTGCGGTAAGACCAACTCACTACACGTGATACTCACGTCATTCTCAGCATCGTGGATGCTCCAGAGCGAATCCACCCTCAGCTCCAACTCCGCAACGTGGACAGTCAGGAGCTGGAGGCGGATACACTTCCTGCACACGTAGTCGTCAGGGACACCGGAAGTGTCCCTGAGTTCCCACATGGTACAGGAGGAGCATAAATATCTGAATGGTGACAGATTAGGAAAAGGGGATGTGCAACGAAACCTGGGTGTCATGGTACATCAGTCATTGAAGGTTGGCATGCAGGTACAGCAGGCGGTTAAGAAAGCAAATGGCATGTTGGCCTTCATAGCGAGGGGATTTGAGTACAGGGGCAGGGAGGTGTTACTACAGTTGTACAGGGCCTTGGTGAGGCCACACCCGGAGTATTGTGTACAGTTTTGGTCTCCTAACTTGAGGAAGGACATTCTTGCTATTGAGGGAGTGCAGTGAAGGTTCACCAGACTGATTCCCGGGATGGCGGGACTGACATATCAAGAAAGACTGGATCAACTGGGCTTGTATTCACTGGAGTTCAGAAGAATGAGAGGGGATCTCATAGAAACATTTAAAATTCTGATTGGTTTAGACAGGTTAGATGCAGGAAGAATGTTCCCAATGTTGGGGAAGTCCAGAACCAGGGGTCACAGTCTAAGGATAAGGGGTAAGCCATTTAGGACCGAGATGAGAAGAAATATCTTCACCCAGAGAGTGGTGAACCTGTGGAATTCTCTACCACAGAAAGTTGTTGCGGCCAATTCACTAAATATATTCAAAAATGAGTTAGATGTAGTCCTTACTACTAGGAGGGTCAAGGGGCATGGCGAGAAAGCAGGAATGGGGTACTGAAGTTGCATGTTCAGCCATGAACTAATTGAATGGCGGTGCAGGCTCGAAGGGCCGAATGGCCTACTCCTGCACCTATTTTCTATGTTTCTATGTTTCTACCCTAAAACTAACTGAATTATGATCACTACCACCAAAATACTCTCCCACTGATGCCCCTTCCACCTGCCCAGCTTCATTCCCTAAAAAAAAGTGCTGAACTGCCCCCTCTTTCATTGGGCTTGCTACATACTGGCTAAAAAAGTTCTCCTGAATACATTATAAGAATGCTGCCCCCTCTATATTTTTCACACTAATTCTATCACAGTTAATATTAGGGTAGTTGCCAACTATTACTGCCCTATTGTTTTTGGACTTCTCAAAAATTTGCCGACATATTTGCTCTTCTATCTCCCTCTGACTGTTTGGGGGCCTATGGTATACTCTCGGCAGTGTGATTGCCCCTTTTTGTTCTTCAGTTCAACCAATATGGCCTCATTTGATGATCCTTCTCACATATCATCCCTCCTCACAGCTTAATAGTTTGTTTAATCAATATTGTGACTCCCCTCTTTTTTTATCTCCCTCTCTATCTCGCTTTAAATCCCTGCAACTCGGAATGTTGAGCTGCCATTCCTGCCCTTCTTTCAGCCATGTTTCTGTAATAGCTATAATATCGTACTCCCACGTGTCTATTTGTGCTCTCAGTTCATCGGCTTTATTCTCTAGACTCTTTGTATTGAAGTATATACCATTTAGCACTGTCAAACTCCCTTGTTGTCTGTTTTCTAGCCTTTGTTTCCTCTACCTTCCAAATCCACTTACGAGTTTTCCGCCTTCCATTTCCAGCTTTGCTTCTGATACGCTCATAAAAAAAGATGAAACTGAGTACTATCAACAATGAGCAAGTGTGACCTTAGCTCCTTTAATAAGACTCCAGAGTGCAGGTACCTTGTGGGTGGCATGCTTATATACAATGCTCCCAAGGGATGCTGGGATCCTTTGGGACTCCAACAGGTAGGCCCTCTGGTGGCGGTGTGATACAGGTTGCAAAGGGTTAAATACATAACATCACTCCCTCGTAAAGTTAATAGTACACTTATTTACAAGGTGAGACGATCTGGGTTTTTTCGCTCCCTTGTCGACCGTCTCGGTACAAATGCAGGTGTGGGTGAGTTGGTTAGTTCTTCACTGGGCTGTTGGGCAGACAGCCTTGCCGGACTGCTGGGGATGTTGACTTCGGCTTCGTTGCCAACCATGATGTCAGTTGCCACTTGTGTGTGTGTGTTGGAGGGTCAAAGTTGGTAGTGACTTCTTAGGGTTGTTCGTAGCTGTTGGTGAACCGCAATTTGATTTGGTTCAAATGTTTTCTGCACATTAGTTCAGTGGCCAATTTGACTTGAAACACCCTACTCCCCTCTTTGGCTATGACCATGCCAGCGAGCCATTTGGGACCATGTCCATAATTAAATATAAACACAGGGTCATTGACCTCAATATCGCATGACAAATTTGCACGGTCATGGTACACACTTTGTTGATGCCTCCTGCCCTCCACGTGATCAGGGTGGACAAGAGAGAGCCTTGTTTTGAGCGCCCTTTTCATGAACAGCTCGGCTGGGGGAACCCCAGTGAGTGAGTGGGGTCTGGTGCGGTAGCTGAGCAGCATTCGGGGCAGTCAGGTCTGCAGGGAGCCTTCCCACACACGTTTCAAGCTTTGCTTGATGGTCTGAACTGCCCATCCTGCCTGGCCGTTGGATGCGGGCTTGAATGGAGCAGATATGACGTGCTTGATCCCGTTGCGAGTCATGAATTCCTTGAATTCAGCACTGGTGAAGCACGGCCCATTGTCGCTGACCAGGACATCAGGCAGGCCGTGCGTGACAAACATGGCTCGTAGGCTTTCAATGGTGGCCGTGGACATGCTTACAGACATTATTGCACATTCAATCCATTTTGAGTAAGCATCCACGACAACCAAGAAATGGGCCCGCACAATCCAAATGGATCCTCGACCACGGTTTGGAGGGCCATGACCACAAACTTAGCGGTGCCTTTCTGGGTGTATTGCTCAGCTGAGAGCAAATGTTGCACTGGTGCACGCATGACTCTAAATCTGAGTCGATGCCGGGCCACCACACATGAGATCTGGCTATGGCTTTCATCATTACAATGCCTGGGTGGATGCTGTGCAGTTCACAAATGAACATATCTCTGCCTTTCTTGGACATAGGCAGAGATTACCCCAAAACAGACAGTCCGCCTGCAGGGACATTTCGTCTTTGCGCCTGTGGAATGGCTGAATCACCTCCTGCATCTCCGCTGGGATGCTAGACCAGCTTCCATGGAGGACATATTTTTTTAACCAAGGACAGTAAAGGATCCTGGCTGGTCCAGGTCCTGATCTGGTGGACTGTAATGGGTGACTTTTCATTTTTGAATGCATCCATTACCATGAGCAAGTCTGCAGGCTGTGCCATTTCCACCCCAGTGGTGGGCAATGGTAGCCGACTGAGAACATCAGCGCAGTTCTCTGTGCATGGTCTGTGGCGGATTACATAGTTGTATGCCGACAGCGTGAGTGCCCATCTTTGGATGTGGGCAGAGGCATTGGTGTTAATCCATTTGCTCTCAGAGAACAGCAATATGAGCGGATTGTGGTCAAACTTGAGGCCAAACAAGTACAGGTGCATTTTTTTTACCCCGTAAATGCACGCCAGAGCCTCTTTTTCAATCAAGCCATAGGCCCTTTTGGTCTTGGACAAACTCCTGGACGCATAAGTGACCGGTTGCAAAATCCCTGATTGGTTTGCTTGTTGTAACACACACCCTACCCCGTATGACAACGCATCGCAAGCTAGCACTAATCGTTTACAAGGGTTATACAGGACAAGGAGTTTGTTTGAACACAACAGATTTCTGGCTTTCTCAAAGGCAGCCTCATGTGAATTTCCCCATACCCAGTCAGCTCCCTTGCGCAGTAGCACATGTAAGGGGTTCTAGCAGGGTGTTTAACCCAGGTAGGAAATTACCGAAATAGTTAAGGAGTCCCAGGAACGACCGCAGCTCCATCATGTTCTGTGGTCTCGGCGCGTT
Source organism: Pristiophorus japonicus (assembly GCF_044704955.1). Lineage (NCBI taxonomy): Eukaryota > Metazoa > Chordata > Chondrichthyes > Pristiophoridae > Pristiophorus > Pristiophorus japonicus. Next base: position 72,985,410 of record NC_091979.1, read on the forward strand.
CTTGATGGCCTTCGTCTTGGCGTCGGTAGGTCTGATGCCGTCTGCTGCGATTCTTCTTCCCAATAACTCAATCACCGGCGCCAGGAAAACACATTTCGAGCCTTTCAACCTGAGTCCCACATGATTCAACTGACTAAGAACCTCTTCCAGATTCTTCAAATTGCTCAATGGTGCCCGATCTGTAACCAGTATGTCGTCCTAGAATACCACAGTGCGAGGAACTGCTCTCCTTGTTCTATTGGAAGATTGCCCCGGCCGGCCGAATCCCGAACGGGCATCTGTTATAGAAGAACAGACCTTTGTCATGTTGATGCAGGTGAGGCCTTTTGAAGACTCCTCCAGCTCCTGCGACATGTAGACCGAGGTCAGGTCCAACTTGGTGGACGTCTTCCCTCCAGCCAGTGTCACAAATATGTCGTCTGCCTTGGATACGGATACTGGTCCTGCAGCGAGAAAAGGTTAATCATTACTTTAGAGTCTCCACAAATTCTGACCGTGCCATCTTCAAGTGTAGTGTCTCTGCGCCTTGTTACAAACTCACACGAGGCATGTATATATCAGACATGGTCACTCTTTGACCATCACTTTATTCCCAGGCCCAAGGAGTGCTGACCCTGGGTGGAACCTCCCCTTTTATATCTCGAAACCCAGGTGAGGAGTGTCTCCCGCAAGCTCACCCCCTGTGGTCAGGGTGTGCATTTCAAGGGTACAGGTACAGTGTGCATGAGTTACAGTTACATAACTATTGTCATTGCAAGATGGTGAAATACATGACATTAAGTACCGAGACAACGGACTGGCCCACTCTTTGAATTCCACCGGCGCAATGATGCCTTCTCGCTGCAGCCTGTCCAGCTCAATTTCCACTTTCTCACGCATCATATATGGTACCACTTGTGCCTTGTGGTGGATGTGTCGCGTACCGGGTACCAAATGGATCTGCACTTTCGCCCCCGAGAAGCTTCCAATGCCTGGTTCGAACAACGATGGAAATCTGCTCAGAACCTGGGCACATGAGGCATCGTCGACTGACGAAAGCACTCGGATGTCGTCCCAGTTCCAGCGGACTTTTCCCAGCCAGCTTCTGCCAAACAGTGTGGGGCCATCCCCTGGCACGATTCACAGCGGGAGTTCGTGTTCTGCTCCATCATAGGAGACTTTGACTTCTGCACAGCCAATTACAGGGATTAGTTCCTTGGTGTGAATGGGGCTGAGCTTGGGCCTGTGTGCCTTGTTGCACCACAGCCTGTCGAAGGCCTTTTTGCTCATTGCTATGTCCAGTTTCATAGATACCGGAATTCCGTTCAGTTCAACTTTCAACATTATTGGTGGATATTTTGTGGTGAATATGTGTACCCCGTACACTTCTGCCTCCTCGGTAGGAGTCTCCAATTCAGCCTGATCCACAGTGGATCAATCTTCCTCTGCAACGTGGTGGTTTGCAGGGTTTGCGGCTCGCCTGCACATTCACTGGAGGTGTCCCACTGTTCTACAGCTGTTGCACGCATAGTGCTTGAAGCAGCATCGATGGGCCCAATGATCATCTCTGTTATGTCTTGAATAAGGAGTCAGACTAGATACTGCAAGTGTGACCATAGTCCTTTTATTACAGATCTCAGAGTGCCTCTCCAGCCAGTGAGGCCTCCTTATATACAGGTGCTCTTAAGGGATTGTGGTTAGACATGGTAATTACAGGTTTACATACATAACAACACCAGCCCCCCACCCCCCACCCAAGGTCAATAGTGTAACTATTTACAATGTGAGTCGATCTGGGGCCTTCCTTTCCGTGGTTGATCGTCTCGGCGCAAATGCTGGTGTTGGTGAATCGTTTGTTGGGCCTTCACTGGGCTGCTGCGCAGCTGGCCTTGCTGGGGGTGATGAGTATTGCTGGGCTACTGCGGGTGATGGGTTCTGCTTCGTGGTCAACCGCTGGGTCGGTTGACACTTTTGTGTGTGTTGGAGGGTCAAAAAAAGAAGTCTATTGTGGGTTGTTCTGGATATCCGTAAATCTGAGTTTGATTTGGTCCAAGTGTTTTCTGCAGGTAAGTCCATTTGAGAGTTTGACCACAAACACCCTACTCCCCTCTTTGGTCAAAACAGTGCCAACAATCCACTTGGGACCTTGTCCATAGTTCAACAAAAATATAGGATCATTTACTTCAATTTCGCGTGACACATTTGCGCGATCATGATATATATTCTGTTGAAGCTGCCTGCTCTCTACTTGTTCGTGTAGATCAGGGTGGACTAACGAGAGCCTTGTCTTAAGTGTCCTTTTCATGAGCAGTTCAGCGGGATGGACCCCGGTGAGTAAATGGGGTCTTGTGCAGTAACTAAGCATGACTCGGGATAAGCGAGTCTGCAGTGAACCTTCAGTTACACTTTTCAAGCTCTGCTTGATTGTTTGAACTACTCGTTCTGCCTGACCGTTGGATGCTGGCTTAAACGGGGCAGACGCGATATGCTTGACCCCATTGCAGGTCATGAATTCCTTGAATTCGGCACTGGTAAAGCACGGCCCATTGTCACTTACAAGGATATCTGGCAGGCTGTGCATGGCAGACATGACCCGTAGGCTATCAATGGTGGCAGCGGACGTGCTTGCCGACATTATCACACATTCAATCCACTTGGAGTACGCATCTACAACCACTAAAAACATTTTTCCCAAGAAAGAGCCTGCATAGTCGACATGAACCCTAGACCACAGTTTGGAGGGCCAAGACCATAAACTTAGTGGCGCCTCCCTGGGTGCATTGCTTATCTGTGAACATGTATTACATTTGTGCTCGCAGGACTCTAAGTCTGCATCGATACCGGGCCACTACACGTAAGATCTGGCTATCACTTTCATCAATACAATGCCTGGCTTTGTACTATGGAGATCACTAATGAAAGTGTCCCTGCCCTTTTTTGGCACAACTACCCGATTACCGCATAGGAGGCAGTCTGCCTGTATAGACATTTCATCTTTGTGCCGCTGGTACGGCTTTATTTCTTCCTGTATCTCTAACGGGACACGAGACCAACTCCTGTGGAGCACACAGTTTTTTACTAAGGACAGTAAGGGGTCCTGGCTCGTCCAGGTTCTAATCTGTTGGGTGGTAACAGGTGATTGCTCACTTTCGAATGCTTCCATTACTATAACTAAATCTGCAGGCTGTGCCATCTCCATCCTTATGATGGGTAATGGCAGCCTACTGAGAGCATCGGCACAGTTTTCTGTGCCTGGCCTGTGACGGATGCTTTGTAGTTGTATGCGGACAACGTGAGCACCCATCTCTGGATGTGGATGTATTCGTATTTATCCCCTTATTTTCCAAAAAGAGGGATATAAGCGGCTTATGGTCGGTTTCCAATCCAAATTTGAGCCCGAACAGATATTGATGCATTTTTTTTTACCACGTAAACACATGCTAACGCTTCTTGTTCGATCATACTGTAGGCCTTCTCAGCCTTAGACAGACTTCTGGATGCATAAGCAACCGGTTGCAATTGCCCAAATTCATTAGCTTGTTGCAATACACACCTGACCCCGTACGACGACGCATCACATGCATGTACCAAATGTTTACATGGATCGTACAACACAAGCAATTTGTTTGAACATAACAGCTTCCTAGCTTTCTCAAAGGCATTTTCTTGGCTTTTACCCCATACCCATTCATCTCCTTAACGCAGTAAAGATTGCAGGAGTTCTAACAATGTGCTAAGACCCGGTAAGAAGTTATCAAAATAGTTCAGGAGTCCTAGAAACGACCGCAGCTCCGTCACGTTCTGTGGCCTTGGTGCATTTTTGATTGCCTCCGTCTTCGAATCGGTGGGCCTGATGCCATCTGCTGCGATTCTTCTCCCCAGGAACTCCACTTCAGGCACCAGGAAAACACACTGAGTGTTTTAGCCTGAGCCCCACACGCTTAATCCGACTAAGAACCTCCTCCAGGTTCTGCAGGTGCTCGACGGTGTCCCAACCTGTAACCAAGATGTCGTCCTGGAAGACCACGGTGCATGGGACCGACTTCAGCAAGCTTTCCATGTTCCTCTGGAATATCGCCGCGGCTGATCAAATCCCAAATGGGCATCTGTTGTAAACGAAAAGACCTTTGTGCGTGTTGATGCATCTGAGGCCTTTCGAAGATTCCACCAGCTCCTGCGTCATGTAGGCCGAGGTCAAGTCCAGCTTCGTGGACGTTTTCCCTCCCGCCAACGTTGCAAATAGGTTGTCTGCCTTTGATAGCGGGTATTGATCCTGCAGTGAGAAACGATTGATAGTCACTTTGTAATCACCACAGATTGAAGATGCCGTCTCTCTTTGGGCCAGTCCGATTGGGCCAGTCCGATTGTTCCAGTCCTCTTCATTGAATTTGATCGACGAAATGATGCCCTCTCGTAGCAGCCTGTCCAGCTCGATCTCCACCCTCTCTCTCATGTAAGGTACCGCTCTTGCCTTGTGATGGATGGGTCGCGCCCCCGGAATCAAATGGATCTGCACATTTGCTCCTTGGAACTTCCCGATGCCTGGTGCGAACAGCGAGGGGAACTTGCTTAGGACCTGGGTACATGAGGTGTCATCGACAGACGAAAGCGCTCTGTCGTCATCCCAGTTCTAGCGTATCTTTCCCAGCCAGCTCCTGCCGAACAGCGTGGGGCCATCGCCCGGTACCACCCAGAGTGATAACTTGTGCACCGCTCCATCGTAGGAGACCTTTATGGTAGCACTGTCAATTACGGGAATCAGTTCCTTTGGGTACGTTCTAAGTGTGGTACGAATGGGAGTCAGGATTGGCCTTGAAACCTTGTTGCACGACAACTTATCGAAAGTCTTTTTACTCATTATGAACTGGCTTGTGCCCGTGTCCAGCTCCATGGCCACCGGGAGTCCATTTAACTCAACCTTCAGCATTATCGGGGGACACTTTGTGGTAAATGTATGCACCCCAAATGCATCTGCCTCCTCGGTCTGAGGCTCTGGTTCATCATCATCCACCGTGGATCTGTCTGCCTCTGCAACATGGTGGTTTGCAGGATTAGCAGGGTTTGCAGCTTGCCTGCACATACATTGGAGGTGTCCCATTGTTCCATAGCCCTTGCAAACATATCCTTTGAAGCGGCATGAAGGGAATCAATGATCACCCCCGTAGTGCCAACAACATGTTAATTGCCTTGTATTCACCACCCTTGATGACGGACTCTGAGTCACCTGCGGACGTGCAGCTACAGGCGTGTAATCCTGCCAAGCATATTTCGATTTGAAAACAACGTTACTTGTTCACAGTACTTGCAGCACGAGGGTGCTGGGAAATTTGTTTGGTATTGTCACTGTTGGAGATAAACGCCTGGGCTATCGCTATGGCTTTACTCAAGGTTAGGGACTCTACAGTCAAAAGTTTGCGAAGTATTACTTCATGGCCAATGCCAAGTACAAAGACGTCCCTGAGCATATGCTCCAAGTGTCCTTCAAATTTGCCATGTCCTGCAAGGCGCCTTAGCTCGGCGACATAGCTCACCACTTCCTGGCCTTCAGACCTCTTGTACGTGTAGAACCGATACCTTGCCATCAGAACGCTTTCCTTCGGGTTTAGATGCTCCCGGACCAGTTTGCACAACTCATCGTATGACTTGTCTGTGGGTTTCGCTGGAGCGAGCAGGTTTTTCATGAGGCCATACATTGGTACCCCGCAAACGGTGAGGAGGATTGTCCTTCGTTTGGCAGTTTTCCCTTCTCCTTCCAGCTCGTTGGCCACGAAGTATTGGTCAAATCGCTCCACGAAGGTTTCCCAATCATCTTCCTCTGAAAATTTCTCCAGGATGCCCACAGTTCTCTGCATTGTTGCATTGGGGTTCATCATCTGTATTTCGTTGCCAGTTATGTCTTGGATAAGGAGTCAGATACTGCAAGCTAAAAGTAAGTGTGACCATAGTCCTTTATTACAGATCTCAGAATGCCTCTCAAGCCTGTGAGGCCTCCTTATATACAGGTGCTCCCAAGGGATTGTGGGATCCCTTGGGACTCTAGGGGATAAGCCCTCTGGTGGTTAGACATGGTCAGTACAGGTTTACATACATAACAACCTCCACAACGCCAATAAGGTGTTAACGCAAGGCAGTTAACGATTGATGGCGGATTCTGGGTCATCTGAGGTCGTGCAGCAGCAACCGGCGTGTACGTTCTGCCATGTAGATTCCTGCTCGAAAACGACGTTACTTTGTGCACAGTACTGGCTGAAACCTCTTTACTCTGCAAAATCTGTTTGGTGTTGTCATTGGTGGACATAAATGCCTGGGCTATCGTTATGGCTTTGCTTAGATTTGGAGTTTCAACAGTCAACAGTTTGCGAAGGATTACCTCCTAGCCAACGCCCAGTAGAAAAAAGTCTCTTAGCATTTGTTCTAGGAATCCATCAAATTCGAAGCACCTTAGTTCAGCGACATAGCTCGCCACTTCCTGGCCCTCCGATCGTTGACATGTGCAGAACCGATATCTCGCCATCAAAACGCTTTCCTTAGGCTTTAGGTGCTCCCGGACCAGCGTACACAATTCTTCATAGGATTTAGTTGTTGGTTTTATTGGAACTAGAAGATTCTTCATGAGGCCATAGGTTGTTGCCCCACAGACAGTAAGGACTATCGCCCTTCGTTTGGCAGCGTTCTCGTCCCCTTCCAGCTCGTTGGCCACAAAGTATTGGTCAAGTCTCTCCACGAAGACCTCCCAATCGTCCCCTTCTGAGAACTTCTGCAGGATACCAAGTGTTTTTTGCATTTTCGCGCGGTTGTTCGTTACCTCATCGCCAATTGATGTGTTCATAATAAAGGATGAAACTGAGTACTGTGAACAATGAGCAAGTGTGACCTTAACTCCTTTTAATAAGACCCCAGAGTGCAGCTACCTCGTGGGTGGCCTGCTTATACACAGTGCTCCCAAGGGATGCTGGGATCCCTTGCGACTCCAACAGGTAGGCCCTCTGGTGGTAGTGTGATACAGGTTGCAAGGTTAAATACATAACAGTTTCTTTCCCTTCTGTCTTTCCTCTCAGGTTCCCATTCCCCTGCCAAGATGGTTGAAACCCTCCCCAACAGCACTAGTGTAAGGGATGAATTGTAAGAGTTGCAAATCGTTGGTCAGAATTATATATAATGCATTAAACTGTATCCTTAACCTTAGTAACACTTAAACAGCCGAAGTCAGCAGTTTTTGATTAGAAGTCTCTGAGGAAGAGATAAAGAAGCCAGTATTTTGGTACAATTACTCCAGGCAATGTGCAGTCTGGGGTAGAGGGCAAATACTGGAACAACACAATGATGGGAGATGGACAGTTGTATATACCACTCAGAGCCAGTCTGATAAGAATCGACAAATCAATGTAACTCCGCTGATGGCAATAGACCTATTGATGATTTTGTAGGAGGGTAGCTCCTCTCCAAAACCTGTATAAATTATACTTGAAAACTCTTGTATTTCGGAGGTTTAGACTGAACCTTCCCGTGCATTGCTCGTAATAAAGCCAGTAAACCTAAGGTTTTGTTTGTTTACTTCTGTGGTTGTTATACAGTGGGTGCTGGGCGAGGTGTTGATTAACTATATCAGTTAATCCACCCCGAGGGAGAGAAGCCTCCTTTTTACCCTTGCATTTGGCACTGCGAGCAGGGTGCAGACCCTCTGACCTGGATGATGTGACAGCTAGCAATGGCAGTGAGTATGATTTTGTACCACCTGCAGCTGTAGCATTGACGGGGAAGGAGGTAATCTGTGTAAAGAATTAGAAGAGGTAATCTGTAGAACAAGTTATAGCGTACCACGGAAGGATGAAAACCAAGGTTGGGGATAGGTGTATTGCCTGAAAAAGAAGGAATACAACCAAAAAGAGGGGTGGGACCCCAGGCTGTTTAGGAAACTGGCCAGTGGGATAAAATGAAGACCAAGGGAGGTTTCTGAGAAATGGACCAAAAGGGTGCCGGGTATAAGTGCTAACAGGGAAAAGATGAAAAAAGAAAAATGCTGGAAAAAACATTGAATTCACAAAGGACAGCTTGTTTTTATCAAAAGATAAAGACGCAATCTTGAAGCTACAGCTGCTAAAAAGGAAACCAATTTAATGTCTAATTGGAAAAAAAAGTGTTTGTGATGGAAAAAGACGTAATTTACTAAATACTAGTTGATATTGGCTGTGAAAAAGATATCGGTTTGATTAGGGGTAATTAACAAATGAAGGCCGAATTTTCATAAATGGCCACAGTGAAATCTTGTTTCAAAATGTGAAAATAATAAAAACTTCTGAGTTAACCCCCGACACAGAAGCTGCAGTTTTGTGCCGAGAAAGAGAAACAAAGATGTTTAATTATAGACTGGAGGAAGTCATCAAAATATTAAGTTCGGATTCAAAAGGGGGAAAGATCTAAACTATGCGAACTCAGCAAATGAAGGAAAAAACTGGGAATTAGAAAATTATTTTAAAAAATGGAACCGGCACAGAAGTTTATATTTTGCGCCGAGAGAAATAAAACAAGATTTGCTCAGTGAATGGGACCGTAATAAAACAAAGTGCTGGAATGTATATCGCTTGTGTGAAAATTGGATTTCATTAAACAAAATAGCTATTAAAAATGTGTGGTCTCATTTTAAGTCAATTAAAAAATCTTTGGCAAGTATTTGAATTGGAAGTTTAGAAAAATTGGAGTTTAATCTAAAATGCTGTCTTTCCCGATGAGAAGATTTTATTTAAAGCTAATTATGACAACTTTATTCATGATTTCTGCTGTTTTAACGGATTCCTAATTTCGAAGCAAGTTTTGAAGGCACAAAGACTTAGGAAAGAAAATTCAGATGATTAAATGAAGTCACGTAATGACGTCAGGCCTTCTTTCAAACCTGTAAAGGAGTTGATCCTTTCCATTAACAGCTGTTTTATACTGGACATTATTAATTTGGGTTTCTTAATAAAAGAAACGAAAAAGCAAGGATAGCAGCCAGAAGACTCACCAGACAGACAGAAGAAATGATGGAAAGGTCAGAATAAAAATAAAACAAAGAAAGCCTATGTAATAATACTCACCTGCTACAGAGGACAGATAGATACTCAAACAAAACAAATTCAAGAGTTAGAAGCTAAGATAAATAAGCTAGAAGAGATAAAGATGGGACCAAACAGATAGTGCAGTGCGCAGCCATAGCACCATCACCTATGGCAATAGAGCTGATGTACCCCACGGTGGGTAAGTCGAGTCCACAAACCCAATCTAACAGTAAACCAGACTGTGATAATGCGTGCGCGTGCCCCTGGCACATGATAAATGAAAAGATTGGAATTCCTCAAATACGGGATAGAACGATGCTGGGGACCAATTAGAACCAATTGGAGTAGAATACTGAATGTGACTCAAAAGGCAGTGAAAGGGTAGGGGAATACAGGGAATGAAAGTGGATTGGATACAAAGACCACTCTGGGACTGATGACCCCGACAAAAATGATGCAGCATTCTTGAAAATGTTTAAAGACAGACTAGGAGAAGCACATCAAAAGATAATGAAACTTTGGAGTGAGCAGAACACGTCGAGGAGTTAAAGTCAGAACAATGGGAGAAAGTAGCTAAAATAACAGCAGTTACGTTAGCAGCAGAGGCAAAAGGGGAGGAGACACACCCTCGCGCAGCTTTCCTAATATGATTTAGCTGCAATAAGGGAGGAGGCGCAGGAAGGCGAGGCTCTCAACAGGCAAAGAAGGGAGCAGTATGTGGATGATATCCTTATTGCCTCCAGCACAGATCAACAACACGTACTAGCTACTAGCTTTAACTACAGTGCTAGGAGCTCTACAGAGTGCAGAATTAAAAATAAATCTTAGGAAGGTGCAGGTAGGAAGGAGCGAAGTAACCTATCTAGGATAAATAATATCACAAGTGAAGAGACAGGGGCCTGAGGACAGAAAGGAAGCAATTTGATCAGTGCCCAGGCCAGGAACCATGAAGGGGGTCAGGCAGGTACTAGGGCTATTCAACTACTGCAGAATTGCCGAGATCAGGAAATTGTGGTTGTAAGGTTAAAACAAGCTCTTACAAGTGCTCCAGCCCTGGGATTACCCGACCAGAATAGGTCCTTCCACATCTATACCCACACAGTAAAGATCATTTCATGGGGACAGACATAGGCCAGTGGTATAAAAATGTCAGGACACATTTCCAGCATACCTTAGCAGAATTACTTAACAGAGGAAGGCTAAAAACGGTATCCGACACACGAAGGGCAAGGTGGGAAGTAATGCTCTTATCCCCCCCCCCTCCCCCCCAAGGGGGAGGCACAATAAAAGACAACTGTACCAACCCTGTAGGATGGATCATTACTCAGGGAAAGAAGCATCAGTGTAGCCCAACAGAAGACGAGGGAAGTAGTCAGGCAAGTGAAACCCCGCTTGAAGAGGCAGATGTGGATCTATATGTAGATGGGTCTCAGCGCTTTATCAATGGGACACCACGGACGGGATGGGCAGTGGTAAATAGCGGACAGGTCAAAAAGGAAGGAAGGAAGGAAGTGGCTGAACTAGTGGCTCTCACTAAGGCTCTGAGGCTGGCTAGGGGAAAAAGAGTAAACATCTATATTAAACATGAGGAGATTGTTAAAAAATTAGTGGAAGCCTCCCTCCTACTCCAGGAGTGTTCAATCAACATCAACAGAGATGCATGGGCAGACAAGGCAGCCAAGTGGGTGGCGGAGACTGGCCGGGGAAGCTCAAGTCGGAGCATGCACAATCGGGCCTGAGGAAGTAAATATGCTTAAGGTACAGGGAGAAGCCACTCAACAGGAAAAAGAGGGGTGGAAGCAGAGAGGGGCCCATCAGGGGACCAACGGGATATGGAGGAAGGATGGGAATGTGCTGGCCCTGGAACGCATCCAGGGGAGCCTATTAAATTTATACCACGGGTATATCCATACAGATAGAACCAACATGATAAGCTCGATGTCCAGATGCCGGTGGTGGAAGGGAATGGGTAGAGATATAGGGGACCACTGTAGAAGGTGCGTGATATGCACAAAATACAACCCAGGGGGGAAAGTAAAGGTCAGAATGGGACATCAACCCTGACCGAAAGGACCCTGGGAATACTTGCAAATAGATTTTACTGGACCATTACCCAGCAACAAGGGGAAGACATACTGCCTAATGATAATAGACCAGTTTACGAAGTGGGTAGAAGCTTTTGCCACCAGAAATTGTTCATCAGAAACCGTGGCCAGGATCCTAGCAGAAGAAATAATACCCCAATGGGGAATGCCACTACAGCTGGACTCAGATCAAGGTACACACTTCACAGGGAAGGTGATGAAACAGGCCTGCGCTTTATTAGGGATTAGGCAAAGGTTCCATATACCATATCATCTGGAATCCTCTGGATTGGGGTATGAATGAATAGGACCTTAAAAATAGCCCTAGCTAAAGCAATCGAGGACATTGGAAAGGGGTGGGTAGAGATGTTACCCCGAGTACTGATGAAGCTCAAGGCAACCCCTAGTCGGATGACAGGACTGACATCCTTTGAACTAATGAGACTGCCAGAAATCTTGGTTTCACAAAGCGAGCACGTAGCATCATATAAAGACTGGATACGGAAATTTGTAATGGAACTCTGTAAGCAGTTACATGACTTTAAAGGCACAGGCTGGAGATCAGCAAATAATCAAGGACTTGGAGAACGATACTCAGGAACAGAAGGTCCAAATACCCCAAATAAGCAGTCAGGTGATTACCCCAGAGAGGTCCATGCTGGCACCCAAATGGACCAGACCCTATCAGGTAATAATGGTAAGTTATGGTAGTTATAAGGGGTATCGGCAAGTGGAAATACTGGACCCAGTTAAAAAAAACATGGTCACAAACTAACCGATGACAACAGAGATATATTGTTTTGTGCAGGACTCTAGTGCTCGTGGAAACAACATGGGGTAACGCAGGACAACAGGCTGAGGGATGGCAAGACCTGAATTACAGGGACTCGGGCGACATTAATTTAATAAAGAATCAAAAACATTGATGGTGACGGATGGAGCAACAGTAGACTTAAATAACGGGCATAAAACAATGTAACAAGGAAACGAAACAACTTTGGGGATGGAACCAATAATTAGTGGGAATAATACCACGGTGTGTTTTATAATCAGGAGGGACAAAGATACTGCACCCGGGGGAAGGGGTTGCAGATTTCACTCAACATCTATGAATGGTGGTGGTGGGATATCTCCTGAGATAGACCCACCAACACGTCCCCAAACACTACTTTAGCAAGAGTGAGCACTACCAGGACCCCGACCACCACACACCCAGCGCCACCAACATGTCCAAGTATGAACGCTGGGGTAAAAGGGGGATTGATAAGGCAGACCAAGGATAAGATACAGTTCGGGGTACATCAGCGAATAATTACTGTATTCCTAAATTTAAACTCGATAACCACCCCCAACTTCTACAGGTTAAACACTATAAGCCTGTATAAAAACCTGACCCTGCGAGCACTTAAAGGCCCTGAATCAAAACCCATGAAGTTTAATGTGGAAAGAGGGTCAGGTAAAAAGCGGGACCGGGGAAAAAGAGGGATACTAAAAATGGTATGCGACGGGATACACGGCACGATTCGCGGCGGGATACACGGCGGGAGTTGCGACGATAAACACTATAGACCTGCACACAATAGATGATCGAATTAACGCCCTAACACGAGCCTTGCACGGATTGCTGGAAAGGGATGAGGATGCTGAAAATGTACAGGCACAACTGGGTAATGGCGCAGAAAGGGAATTAGAACTATAAATTCGATAAATAGAGCAGAACGAAACTTGAGTAAAACCATACAGACAGAACTAATATATACAGAATACGGACCATGGTTGCTCAGTGGAATACAACATGACCTCGAGCAACTTCAGAATGGAAAGGTGCCAGATTGGATAACACTTGATATATTTACCAACTGGACCCTGGACAAAAACAGGACTCATGCCTAATGAGGTGTGGAGAAACAGTCATGCTTGGGTCCCAAAGGTCAGATGTATAACCGGACACTTAAATATAATATACCACAGTATGATGTGACAAAGGGAGATCCTCTGTCGGAGAAATAAGAAATCAAACTTGCATGCGGTACCTTGACAAACCAGGAATGTAACTGAAGAGAACAACAGTACTAAGAGTCTCAGCATTGATGATTGTTATAAAAATAACAAGTTGCTTTATGTTGAGATCCACTACGAATGATCAAAGATGACTGTGGATATGACCAAGTGGATGGGTTCACCTTGAGTATCACCCCCCCAACACAGGATTACAAAATTATCGCTGTTCCACGAGGAAATGGAATTTGATGTGTGAGCACCATGGCAACTGAAACCAAGAAACCTCAAGCGCCATTATGGATATTGACTTCTGCTTCACTCTGCTTGTCGAGACAGATATAAACGGGTTTATTATAACCCCTGAGCTAAAGGAGGAAAGATCGATGGGACAATGATGGACATTACCTGAGGAGGTTATGCGAAGGCCATTGGGCCGCAAGGAAAACTGATACTTGAATTGATAGAAGAACAAACTCGACTGAATTGGACACCATTCGACAACATAGAGGATACCCCAGGCGGGGCATAATTCGAACACCGAGAAAATGTTGGCTAGAAAGGATTATACATGAACTATGCTGGACTAAATGTGCTGGTTGTAGTGCAAGGGAACTCATCTTGCTAGTATTATCCTGTAAAAAGGTGTAAAGACGTAAGAGACAGGCCCTAGCCCATACTATAGTTAAAACATTGAATAAAGGGAAATCAGACCGTCCAGCAGAAAGGACTTACTTAGTATAACCTTGATGGGAAAGCCAACAGGTGGATCCTGCAGCTAGGGAAGTAGTGCTACCCAAGCAAAAGGACAACCCTGGAAGCTCACCCATGAGGAATTGATTGGGAAATGGCCTATGTTGGGCATATAGCCAAGGACCATTAGGGGAGAATTGTAAGGGATAAATTGAAAGAGTTGCAAATAGTTGGTCAGAATTATGTAAAATGCATTAAACTGTATCCTTAACCTTAGAAACACTTAAACAGCCGAAGTCAGCAGTTTTTGATTAGAAGTCTCTGAGGAAGAGATAAGGAAGCCAGTATTTGGTACAGTTACTCCAGGCAACATGCAGTCTGGGGTAGAGGGCAAATACTGGAACAACACAATGATGGGAGATGGACAGTTCTATATACCACTCAGAGCCAGTCTGATAAGAGTCGACAAATCAATGTAACTCCGCTGATAGCAATAGACTTATTGATGATTTTATAGGAGGGTAGCTCCTCTCCAAAGCCTGTATAAATTATACTTGAAAACTCTTGTATTTCGGAGGTTTAGACTGAACCTTTTACCCCAACAGATGGGTGAGGTGTCGATTAACTATATCAGTTAATCCACCCCGAGGGAGAGAAGCCTCCTTTTTACTCCTACAACTAGCAAATTCCCCCATGAAGATATTGGTCTCGGCTCTGTTGAGGTGCAACCGTCTGGCTTGTACAGGTCCCACCTCCCCCAGAAACAGTCCCAATGCTTCCAGAATATAAAGTCCTCCATCCTGCACCATCTCTCCAACTACACATTCTGTCCTCCTATCTCTGTACTCATGAGCATGTGGCACTGGGAGTAATCCGGAGATTACTACCTTTGAGGTCCTGCTTTTTAATCTCTTTCCTAACTCCCTAAATTCTACCTGCAGATCCTCATCCCTCTTTCTACCTATGTCATTGGTACCAATATGGACCACACCCTGTGGCTGTTCACCATCTCCCACCTAATGCCTTGCTGCCGTTCAGTGCCAGCCTTAACCCTGGCACCCAGGAGGCAACATACCATCCTGGAGTCAAGTCTGTGGCCACAGAAACGCCGTTCTGTTCCCTAACTAGCAAATCCCCTACCATTATTGCTCTTCTACTCTGCCCCTCTCTGCCTGCATACGTTTAAGCTGTGGGGTGACCAGCTTCTGAAACATGCTATCTGTAAAGTTTGCTTCATGGGTTCTTTGCTTAAGAATTCATAGCAATACATTGATATTAAGAATTAGTTGGTTTATGAACAAAAGTTTAACAATGACACTACACATTACCAGTTCATCCATTAGGCTCACAACTGCATAACTCAACTGCATAATTGACTGGGGTTTTATTGAGTCTTGTGAGCATCATGTAACTGGCTAAGCCACTCACAATGCAACAGCTCTAAAAACCTGTGAGCATGCTCACAGGTACATACATTACACTATCCACAAAGCTGTCACCCTCACGGATACACTGCAGTGACACTAGCCGCCTCTCAAGTTCTGAAACCCAGAACTCGAGCTGCTCTAGCTGGTGACACTTCCAGCGCATGTGGTCACGGGCCATGAGAGCCATCCAGGACTTCCCACATTGCACAGGCTGTGCATTCCATGGGACTGAGCTGCCTTGCCATGCCTCTATTTATTAGATTATTAACTAAAGTTTTTAGTATACCCCTCTACCCTTACATTGAGAGAAGAAAAGACAACAATAATACTCACCAACCAATCATCCACCTGCTATCCTGTGACGTCACTCCTTGATTTTTTTGTTTTTTTTGCTCTCTCCCACCGCTCTCTCTGTTTTCGCTGCTCTCGTACCTCCGCTGCTCCTTATACCCATACTGCTCTCGCTACTCTCACTTGGGGTTGATTCCATGTGGAGTTTAACTGCAATATGATGTGAAGCCAAATTTACAATGTATTCAGGCAATCTGTTGGACCTTCTGGATAATTTGCAGGCTTGATGCAGAGTCTTTTATGTTTCGAGAAAGTACTGCTCTGGCCTGCAATCTCAAAACATGAACATTTTATCATCCAGGGAGTGGAGCGGAGCTTTGTCTATGTGTGCTAGCAGCAGAGTGCAATTGCAGATCATGGCTCAGAATAGCCATAGCCTAAGATGGAGACATTTTCTCAAAGGGTATTCCATTGTAAAGATAAAAATACAAAACATGACATTTTAAAATCTGAATGGCCTAATGCCTAAAAAGACAAATGGATTTTGAGCTTTCATGCAAATGGTTTTGAAGCATTTTCAATGGCGAAAAACCTCTTTCTTTACACTGCTGAATTAATTTAGCTTTTAGTGGTTGATTTGAATTTTAAAGTTAAGGCAATTCATGTGCACACATGGCTATTTTGTGTTTTGATTGGCAGACATGCATTTATTTAACCATTACTATTAAACATAGCTTTTCTGTAAATTGCACAGAAGTTTAATTTTATCTCATTGGCCCAGATTTGATGGTCAGCGGTGAAGAAACGGTACTCGCCGTTCACCTGATTGACAGCTGCCCACAAAGATATGATCAGCTTTAGTATGGAGACATCCTGTGATGAGATGTCTGTTCCAGCGCAGCGCTCTTTACAGGTGATCTATGACGTCTGTGAGCAGGTCAAGATAACAGTGAGGCTGTTCAACCAATCCAATTGAAGAATCCTCAATGAACCACGCAGAGTCCAAACCAAGAAGTATAAAGCAGGAAATGTAAATTAGATTTAAATGATGTACAGAAAGCAAAATAAAGATTGGGAACTACAGATGGGATTAAGGGAGAGAGGTAAAAGACAGACATCTCCAACACTAATTTTATTCTGAAAGAATGAGGCTCCACATTTCTAAAATTATTTTTTCAGAGCCAGAGAGGTTGTTCAGCAGTAATTATCACTTATTACACCATTAAAATCTCACTCACTTTTGAATGCACCAGTCCTAACTTTTTCAGCCATGTTTAGTGCAGAACTAGTGGGCAAACACAGCAAGTTCACGCCATTACAGTGTCACGTCTATCACTAAGGATTGCAATGGCGCACCCTGTGGAGGAGCAGGGTATCATTGACAGAAACTTCTCGATTTCAGCATTTAATTACACATGCGTGGCGCAAGTAGTTACTGTCCAACTTGCCCTGTAATAACAGTGAGCGTGGATAGCCTCACCGTTATTGTAACTGCAAAATCCAGGCTGTAATGTTTTATTTTCCTCGGGGATATATATCTACTAATATGTATTCTCTCAAATTTCACTAACTTTAAAAACACTTCAAGTACACTAAGAACAAAACGTTAAAGTAAATACCTCTTTGGTCACATTATATTGTCATTACTTGTGCCAGGAGTTGAGGGGGTTGACTTACGGGGAAAGGTTGAGTAGGTTGGGCCTCTACTCATTGGAATTCAGAAGAATGAGAGGTGATCTTATCGAAACTTATAAGATTATGAGGGGGCTTGACAAGGTGGATGCAGAGAGAATGTTTCCACTGATAGGGGAGACTAGAACTAGGGGGCATAATCTTAGAAATAGGGGGCTGCCCATTTAAAACTGTGATGAGTAGAAATTTCTTTTCTCAGAGGGTTGTAAATCTGTGGAATTCGCTGCCTCAGAGAGCTGTGGAAGTTGGGACATTGAATAAATTTAAGGCTGAGATAGACAGTTTCTTAACCGATAAGGGAATAAGGGGTTATGGGGAGCGGGCGGGGAAATGGACCTAAGTCCATGATCGGATCAGCCAAGGTCATATTAAATGGTGGAGCAGGCTCGAGGGGCAATATGGCCTACTCCTGCTCCTATTTCTTATGTTCCTATGTTCTTATTAACTGTAACAGGAGACTTTACGGCTGTTTTAGATGTCTTACCTAAAATACATTTGATGAGAGAAATTTTAGATTCCTAATTTCCACAGTTGATCAGGTGTCTGAAAAACATGCATTTCTAATCATTGGAATCGCAACATTTCATTTACCCCAAGGAAGAAATTCTTTCCCCTTTCTAACCCCTTCCTCCCCAGCTGAAGATATGTTACAGGCACCTGAGCAAAAATAAGGGAAGTGAGATACTGTGAACCTCTAGCTGGCCAGCAATACCAAGCCATTCCTGAATCTGTCTACAGATAAGAGCTCAGTGACCTTCCTCATCCCTTAATTATCTTGTGACTTTGTGATTCACCAGGTTATGTCCAAAATAAAGAGACATTCATTGGCTCAGAGAAGGAAAACAATATAATAGATATTATTACATTAAGGTAATCTGGAAAGATTTTCAATTAATGATCCAGAAAATGCACAATATTGATGTTCAATTTAAGCAGTCACAATACTGTACTTATCTCCTGTTTATAGGGTAATAATCTGGAGTACTGGTCAGGCTGGATAAATGTTTGCTTTGTTCGAGCACAAGGGCTTAGAAACTGGAGTACGCTGGAAACCTGGCGCTGCCATTGTGAGTCAAAGTTAACGGCTGCCTGAAATAATAGCGCAGGCAGTACCGGTATTTTAGTGCTATCGACTAATTTACATTAGTGCAGCACAAAACCTGGAATGCTAGACTGGTTTTCCGTTGGTACTCCCAGCAGGCTTTAGTGCCCAGAAGAAAGAGCAGTATTGTCTTAAATCAAGGCTGTCATTTTAGAAATCAGTGTTGGTCTCTTAAAGGAGAACTACCTTCTAAAATGAAAAAAATAAAAATCATTTAAAAATAAGTCTTAGTCCTTAGATCTCAATAGCCTTCTGGAAAAAAAATGTAAATTAATTCTCAAGTGGCAGTTTTCAGTACTTAAAGTTGAACTGCCTTCCACACGTAAAACAAATGGTAACATTACTTCAGCAATAACACAAATAGCTCAGCAAGCCAGGGAAAGGACACCAAGGGTCTTGCACGCACCACCCTAGCTTTGTGCAGGGGAACACTGCAAGATAGGTCCTCTACCACAAGGGCCAGCAGACCCTGCAGAAAGAATAATGTGGGATCAGATCACCAAGGACTGTCACTGCCAGCAGTGTCGCCCCCACGACCTGGCTCCAATGCCCAAAGAAGCTTCATGGCCTCAGACCACTGGTCGAGCTCAGTGAATACATCCTCAAAAGCTGTCTCCTATCAACTGCACCACTAGCCTCGTGCACTTTTCAATGCTTGACTCCCTGCCCCCCTCCCCCCAATCACTTGCGTGCCAACAACCTGTACCAAACACGTGGCACTCCTAGGCATCTCCCATTCCTAGCTTCACCTCATCCCCCTTAGAGGAGACGGTGCTGGCCATTCTTGGAGGGACATGGCTGATCCTTTGACCAGCGGCAGCTGAAAGGATGCAAAATGCTGGTACCTTCATAGGTTATCCTCCTTCTCACATCCCACTTACCCCTCATCCCACTATATCTTCTGATTTGCAAGGTGTACATGGTGTAAGCATGCAGCTCTTGCTTTCCCGCCCTCCCTTCCCAACTATTCTATCCTTGTGCCTTCCTCATTTTAATCACCCACGAAATCAAGTTTGCCCAGTCAATGGTTGACCAAGAAGAGGGAGAGGAGAGTGAAGAAGAAGAAGAAACACCGTCACTCAATGTCACACTCCCAGCCACCAGCTCCTCGAGTTCATCCTGCAAAGTCATCTGCAGTGTCCCCCACTGAAAGTCAGCAGGCTTCCTCCAGCCATGCTTCAGCCACTGGGGTAGCACTGCGTGACATCACTAGGACAGGCCAAGGCACACAAAAGATAGTACCTAAGGGAAAGCATGAGTGATTTATTGATTGCTTGATGTCCTATTGGATGGCTAGATGTATAAAATTGGATTGGAAAGTTTGCTTTGTGATGGCGTATATTTCAGCATTATGGTCAAGCGGGCATTGTGATGATCAGTAACAGAGGGAAGGTGTAGGACAAATGTTAAAAGGGGAATTGGGTTTGTGGTCACTGGTACCACAGGCGGATGATTCCACCCCAATATCCCAGCCAGAAAGGAGTTGTCTGGGATGCTTCCTCCTCTTCTGCATCTTTCACTTCCCTCAATGAGTGGAAGCTGGAAATCTGAAATAAAAGCAGGAAATGCTAGAAATACTCAGCAGGTTAGGCAGCATCTCTACCTGAGGCGTGAACTCTGTTTTTCTCTCTCCATCGTCTTTAAATATTTAGTTGCAATGTATCACCATAATCTGTTTTCATGCCTTGCACTAGTTTCATCTGTTGCCAGATTCTGTAAATACTAGTCAACAGTTTACTTTCCTGCATGGCAAAAATGTTATACTGTCGTCTCTTCACGAGTGAATTTTTTTATTTTTGATCCTGGTTCAAGTGCTCAGCATAGAATCTGAGGCAATTTTCGCCGAGGGGAGAGGGATGCTACCGCCTCCCAGGAAATTGCCCCGCAGGTTTGGGAAGTGATGACCCAGCAACGCCGCATCCCACGGTTAGTGCCCCAGGCCACCGTGCAACCTGTGATAATGTCATTGCCGTGCACGGCGACCTCTCATTGCCCCACGGGCCACGAATTTGCCATGAGCGAATGTCAGCGCCAGTATTGCAAGTCGCGAAGCTGACCAACATCTGCTCTCAGGGCACTTTTTAAAGGGGAGGCCTGCAGCACCGCGGGTCCCAATCTTTTTTTGTCGGCCGACTCTTGGGTCTGCTCAACCATGGCGGACCTAGCGTGGTCCGGGCCACCATCGTGCAGCACGGCATTCCTTCTTGGGTGCCGGGCTGCTGGCCCAGTTTCACGCTGCCCTGGTGGCCCAGTAGCGGCCATCAAATGGCCTGCAGAGTGCGCAGTGGCCCTCCCCTTTAATCGAAGGGGAGGGGCTTGTAGCATGTTAGTGCTATGTGGACGTCCACATGGCACTGGCCCCAGTGCCACAGCAGCGCCCCAGGACCGCCCCTAAAGGAAGCGGAGCGCAGGGTGGTAGGCTCAATTCCACGTCAGGGGCGGGACTTCCAGGCCGGGTGATAAAAGTCCCGTCCCCGGAAGCTTACCTGCTCCCAATCGGGGCGAGGGGCAATTTCGCCCCCTTTGTATTTTAAAATTATACTGACTACACTGATTTACCAAACTGAGAGTCTGAAGCAGATTTCATGATGATTCTGTTATAATTCATATTTGTGTCTAATCATTAACACGATGTCCCTATCCTGTGTTGCTTTATTCTGAACGCTGTTGATTAACTACATTAAAGATGCTATATAAATGCAAGTTGGGCTAATTCAATAGGACGATGTGCGGAGGGTTAGGTGCGCAATTAGCACAGAGGAAGTGTTGAATTGGAAGAGCAGATCTGCTGCCAATTTCTTTCCTGTCTAGAACACAAGAACTTAAGAATTAGATGCCGGTGTAGGCCATTCGGCCTTTCGAGCCTGCTCTGCAATTCAATAAGATCATGGCTAATCGACCTCAACTCCACTTTCCCACCCTATCTCCATATCCCTCGATTCCCTTAGAATCCAAAGATCTATATATCGCTGTCTTGAATATACCCAGTAACTGAGCATCCACAACCTAAAGGGCAGATAATTCT
This sequence comes from Pristiophorus japonicus, assembly GCF_044704955.1. Classification (NCBI taxonomy): domain Eukaryota; kingdom Metazoa; phylum Chordata; class Chondrichthyes; family Pristiophoridae; genus Pristiophorus; species Pristiophorus japonicus. The sequence continues at coordinate 73,006,736 of NC_091979.1, forward strand.
GTTTCTGTTGTCTCGATCCTAAATGGCCAACCTCTTATCCTGGGACTATGGCCCCTTAAAAATTTAATATTATTCAATGAGATCACCTCTCATTCTTCTAAACTCCAGAGAATATAGACCGATTCTACTCAATCTCTCCTCAGAAATCAACCCTCTCATCCCAGGGATCAATCTAGTGAACATTTGATGCATTGCCTCTTAGGCAAATATATCCTTACCTGGGTAAGAAGACTAAAACTGTAACCAGTACTCCAGGTGTAGTCTCACCAAAGCCCTGTATAATTACAACCAGACTGCCTTACTCATACTCCAACCCCTTTGCAATAAAGGCTAGCTTGCCATTTACCTTCCTAACTGCTTCCCAATCTCTCCTGGTAAGACAATCACCTCATCCCAGGAATCAGTCTAGCTTAAGTCAATTGCGCCAGTTTTTTTCCCTTTGTGCATTATTTTGGAATGGGAGCAAGAGCTCTTAAATAGTTCCTAGAAGGATGTTTTTGTCACGTTTTATAGTGCAGTGCTTTTGTTGGGCACTTGTGCCATGTTTTTGAATTATTTAATAAGAAATTACTGTTTGCAAAAAAATGAGTGACCATTTTTTCCATCCTTTTGTGGGGTGAGTTCATTTTTAAAGCACCTGAAATACAATATTGCATAGTTGAGATCCTGATCAGATGAAAGATGACACTTCATACTGCAGACCTTGATAGACCAACATGCCAATAAACCAGGATAACCACCTCAGATTTCTACAGGGCAGCAAACATTGCCATCTGGATCAAGGATATCTGCAGCAAACCTGCAAGTTAAGGACAGCACAACTCATCATCATCATCATCATCATCATAGGAAGTCCATCGGAACCGAGGACCGAGATGAGGAGAAACTTCTTCACCCAGAGAGTGGTGAACCTGTGGAATTCTCTACCACAGAAAGTTGTTGAGGCCAATTGACTAAATATATTCAAAAAGGGGTTAGATGTAGTCCTTACTACTTGGGGGATCAAGGGGTATGTCGAGAAAGCAGGAATGGGGTACTGAAGTTGCATGTTCAGCCATGAACTCATTGAATGGCGGTGCAGGCTCGAAGGGCCGAATGGCCTACTCCTGCACCTATTTTCTATGTTTCTATATTTCTATGTTTCTATGAATCGATGAAGACTTGCTTCCACTCTTAAAATATGTCCTTAGGTGGCTGAACAGTCCAATACGAGAACCACAGACCCTGTCACAGGTGGGACAGGTAATCATTGAGGGAAAGGGTGGGTGGGACAGGTTTGCCGCATGCTCTTTCCACTGCCTGTGCTTGATTTCTGCATGCTCTCGGCGATGAGAATCGGTGCTCAGCGCCCTCCCAGATGCACTTCCTCCACTTAGGGCGATCTTTGGCCAGGGACGCCCAGGTGTCAGTGGGGATGTTGTACTTTTTTCAGGGAGACTTTGAGGGTGTCCTTGTAACATTTCCTCTGCCCACCTTTGGCTCATTTGCCGTCAAGGAGTTCCGAGTAGAGCGCTTGCTTTTGGAGTCTCGTGTCTGGCATGTGAACAATGTGGCCTGACCAGCGGAGCTGATCAAGTGTGGTCAGTGCTTCACTGCTGGGGATGTTGGCCTGGTCGAGGACGCGAATGTTGGTGCGTCTGTCCTCCCAGGGGACTTGTAGGATCTTGCGGAGACACCGTTGGTGGTATTTCACCAGCGACTTGAGGTGTCTACTGTACATGGTCCATGTCTCTGAACCATACAGGAGGGCAGGTATTACTACAGCCCTGAGCTTGGTGGCAGTTTTGAGGGCCTGGTCTTCAAACACTCTTGTCATCAGGTGGCCGAAAGCTGCACTGGTGCACTGGAGGCGGTGTTGAATTTCGTTGTCAATGTCTGCTCTTGTTGATAAGAGGCTCCCGAGGTATGGGAAATTGTCCACGTTGTCCAGGGCCGCGCTGTGGATTTTGACGACTTGGGGGCAGTGCTGTGCGGTGAGGACAGGCTGGTGGAGGACCTTTGTCTTACGGATGTTTAGCGTATGCCCATGCTTTCGTATGCCTCAGTAAATACGTTGACTATGTCCTGGAGTTCAGCCTCTGTATGTGCGTAGACACAGGCGTCGTCCACCCACGTATTGTAGCTCGATGACAGAGGTTGGGGTGGTCTTGGACCTGGTCTGGAGATGGCGAAGGTTGGACAGGTTCCCACTGGTTCTGTAGTTTAGTTCCACTCCAGCGGGGAGCTTGTTGACTGTGAGGTGGAGCATGGCAACGAGAAAGATTGAGAAGAGGGTTGGGGCGATGACACAGCCCTGTTTGATCCCGGTCCGGACGTGGATTGGGTCTGCAATGGATCCGTTGATAAGGATCACGGCCTGCATGTCATCGTGGAGCAGGCAGAATATGGTGACGAACTTTTGGGGGCATCCGAAACGGAGGAGGATGCTCCATAGACTTTCGCTGTTGTAAGGTAGAAGAAGGCCATGTATAAGGGCTGGTGCTGTTCCCTGCATTTTTCCTGCCGCTGTCGCGCTGCAAAAATCATGTCCGTTGTGATTCGTAGGGGATGAAATCCGCACTGACTCTGGGAGGAGCTCCTCAGCCACAGGGAGGAGATGGTTGAGGAGGACTCTTGCGACGACTTTCCCAATGACTGATAATAGGGAGATTCCTCGATTGTTGCCGCAGTCGGACTTGTCCCCCTTTTTAAAGATGGTCACGATCACTGCATCTCTGAGATCTCCCAGCATGCTCTCCTCTCTCCAGATGAGAGAGATGAGAGATGCAAGATGAGAGATCAACATAACCCCAAAGCGGAGGGGGCAGCAGAAGCAGTGCTGCTAAAAAGTCAATGCCAGGGCACTTAAAGACCCAACTAAGAGAGCCCTTTACAGTCAGCACCTCACACTAACCTGGCGTGCCTTGGTGACCCCAAGACGCAGAATGCCCACAGTGCTTGGTCTGCCTCCAAGCCTCCATAACCAGTGCCTGCAAAGAGATGCTCGGTTACTCAACCAGGAAACACCAGGATTTTTTTGATGAAATTGAGCAGGAGATCCAAGAGCTAATAGATCGCAAGCGTGGGGCATTTCTGAGCCTTAAACAACAACCCAACTCAGGAGCAGCAAAGTAGCATTACAGACGGCTGAGGTCCAACAAAAAACCCAGGACCTAAAGAACAGGTGGTAGTTGGAGAAAGCACAGGAGATACAGCAGCTGGCCGGCAGCCGTGATGTGCAAGGATTCTTCATCACAGTCAAGGCCACCTACAGTCCAAACACCCAAGGCCCCACCCCACTGCTGGCCAAGAATGGGAAAACACTCATCAAGGACACCAAGGCAGTCGGGCCCTGCTGGAAGGAGCATTTTGAAGATCTCCTCAATCGAGACTCTGCCTTTGACTTGAGCGTTCTCAACTCCATCCCGCAGCATGCTACCCGCCAACACCTCAGTAAAACCCCAACACTGCACGAGGTAGGAAAAGCCATAAGACAGCTTAAGAACAACAAGGCTAAGGGAGCGATGGAATCTTTGCTGAGGCACTGAAGTATGGTGGAGAGGCACTGCTGGCACGAATACAGCACAACTATTGGTTGGGCAGCTCATCATTGCCTTCAGTTGTTATGCTTGTGGCTCACTCCCAACTGATGGTAGAATCATATAAATTTACGTCACAGAAGGAGCTCATGCCAGCCGGCAAAGAGCTATCCAGCCTAATCCCACTTTCCAGCTCTTGGTCCGTAGCCTGGTATATTACGGCACTTCAAGTGCATATTCAAGTACTTTTTAAATGTGGTGAGGGTTTCTGCCTCTACCACTCTTTCAGGCAGTGAGCTCCAGACCCCCACCAACCTCTGGATGAAAAGAATTCCAATCAAATCCCCTCTAAACCTCCTACTAATTACTTTAAATTTATGCCCCCTGGTTGTTGACCCCTCTGCTAAGGGAAACTGGTACTGCAACATCAGATTTCGAATGGATGAAAAACTTTGGTCAGCTTGACCAACATTTTTATTTAATTTTCCATTGAAGTCAGGACATGCATGCCCAATGTCACCACATTGATGCATTTTCAAACGTGGAGGGGATTGCTCATGGCTTCCGCTTGTCCTTGCTGAGGTGTGGGTAGACATATGTGAGCGTTTAATGTGAATTAAGTTGAAAAGCTACACTTTGTGGCACATGCCAACTACATGGTGCATTATTAACGTTGCCTTGATCGATTCCTTACAGTACTGCCTACTCTAGTAGCTGGATACTGCAGGTACCATTGACAGCATTCAGTTTTGCCCCTACTTCCTCCCAGAAGCAATGCCCTGGAGTACAAACAGGACGTGCCTCTACTCACTCACTTCAGCTAGCCATGAAACATGAACCAGACTGAATTTTGATATGAAGCCCAAACACCAATGATGCTTTATGTCCAATTTGGTAAAACTGAAATACTCAGATTATTCAAATTAATGGATACAGTGGCACTATTGCATGAATCTGTCATAATAGTTCACACTGCTCAACTAAAATAACTAATATGACAATTGGAATGGGTGGGCGAAACATTCGTGGCCTGTTTTCCAACAAAGGATACTGGAACACATACACTACGTTGTGTAGATAATTGGTTTCATCGCCATGGTAATGAAAAGGATAAACAAATGGTTCCCTGCACAGAGCAGGGAGCAACACCAATAGCAAATATAGTAGTGAGAGCAGTTTTACAGATTGTAGTTGGAGCATGTCTCAGGAATGCAGCCATTGCGACTATGAATGACTTGGAGTAAGCAGGTTTACTTGGGCAATGCTTATGAATAGCCAGCAGGGAGATTTGAAAGACCCCCCTAGTAGCTCACTCATCTATGTTCAGACAGATATTTGGGCATCATGAAGAGATGACAACCATGTCTGGAGAAGCACAGTAGTTGAGTGACAGTAAAGTCAGTGGAGGTTCTGGACCACAGACAGCGCTACACAAAGGGTTACAAAGTTTCAAAAAGCAGGGACTACAGTACAGGGCATGCATGGCATTGTTGTAGATACGTTTGAGTTAGTTGCAGCTGAAGGTAGCCAGCACCCTGAATCCCAGGCAGCTTGCCTGTGAACCATCACTGCTACTTGCTCAGCTGCATGAAAACTTAGAATTCGGTACATAAACAAGCAATAAGTAGAAATACAAATTCATGTTCGAAATTGAGGCAAAACTTGTAAATTGCTATGTAGCAACTAGACTGGATATAACGATTCCACAACATTCTTAAAGCAAAATTATCAACATAATTGACAAGTGGCCATGTTTATTACAGGGTGAAAGGCTTAATTTCCTTTTTTTCATTGCTTATCATTTTTACTTATTATTGACTGAGTCTTGGTTTAACGCATTTTAAATTTGGCTCCGCAGTGCCCGATTTTTCGATCCTACGGGTGCTGCTTCGTGTTAAACGGTAAAGCGCTGCAGGCGCACACTTCCGGTGCAGGCCACGCCAGATGCCATTTTGGTGAGGGTGGTAGGGCGGGTGTTAGGAGCGTGTGCCGGAAGTATGTAGAGTCGGTAGATCGTGACGCCAATCAGCAAGCAATGCTGATTTGGCACCACCATTACCATTTTCGTACTGAGCACTGGAGCTAACGCCCTGCCTTAACCTCACACAGCTGAACATGCATTCAGCAGTAGCAAGGAAATCCTCCAGTGCTATTTAAAAGGGATAATCAACCACACTCAGGTTAGTTGTTGATTAATTTCTACTGGCTCTGTGCAAGTTTGTAGAAGTGTTTGGTGCTTTCCAGAGTTATTTAAAGTTGGTGAGGTGACAGGGAGTGGTGTTGCAAGTGGAGAAGGACTTGGTTCTGACTTCAAGGGTTGTGGTCAGACCACTTGCTCCCAGTCATGGGTGCTTTAGTTGCCAGCCTCATTGGCCTGCAGCATGACAGGGAGATGGAGCAGAGGCAGAAAAGAAGAGGAGAAGCTGTTTACAGAGGGAGGAGGAGAAGGGGGAGGAAGGGAGAAGCCAGCCAGCAGTCTCCGGCCGGGCTGTCCATGATCGCCTCATTCAACTATGGTTCCACTGAACAGAATGCCAAATCCTCATTATACAACAGTCACACACCTTACCATCCCTCTGTTCCAGACCATCACAGCGTCCTCTTGGCCATAATGCTAAAATAAATGCCACCACCAAAGAAACATTCCAAATAACTTTATACATCAATCCATCCAATAAGACATAACAAAGTCAACTAATCACCCTCTGCATTCTCTCGGTGCCTTTTTTCAGTGTGCCTTTGCCTGTTCTAGTGCTCCTATGAAGTGCTATCCCAGTGGCTGCAGCATAGCTGGTGGAAGGCTGCTGACTTACAGTGGGGGACACTACAGATGGCCTTGGAGGATGACCTCAAGCAGCCCTGGGCCGAGAAGGCCCAGCATAAGGTTGCAACATAACTTGATATGGACAGCAGCAGTCTGGGCTGGCTGGCTGACAGGCAACAGCAAGGGCACTGGCAGAGTGGCATTGATGGAAGGATAAATGCTGTCATCCTGAGAGAGGACAACAGGTTCTTGCTCCACGGAGCCTCTGCCAGTCCCATGGGTTTGCACCTCATCAATCCAGGTAATCCGTTGGAGGAAAGATTGCTGGGCTGCTGTGAACCCTGCAAGCCCCTTTCCACACTGGTAAAACCAGCCATGATGGCAGCAGATCAGACTTGCATGGCAGCAAACTGAGGCTGCATGAGAGTAGTTTGAGCTTGCATGACAGAAGCCTGAACTTCCACTGCAGCACTCAGACATTGGGTGACTTCTGCTTGTGCTGCAATGGAAGCTGAGACATCAGCCATTAGATGCTGCAGCATGATTGGGTACACAAGTGCGCTAATGGAGTTGCCCATCATTTCCATGTTGGAACATAAGAACATAAGAAAATAATAATTAGGAGCAGGAGTAGGCCATCTGGCCACTCGAGCCTGCTCCGCCATTTAATAAGATCATGGCTGATCTGATCATGCACTCAGCTCCACTTCCCTGCCTGCTCCCCATAACCATTTATTCCCTTATCGCTCAAAAACCTGTCTATCTACGCCTTAAATATATTCAATGATCCAGCCTCCACAGCTCTCTGGGGCAGAGAATTCCATAGATTTACAACCCTCAGAGAAGAAATGTCTCCTTTAAATGGGCAGCCCCTTATTCTGAGACTATGGGCTTGATCCTCCATTATTTTGCCATGCTTAACGCCCACTTATCGTCCATTTTAATGCTGAAATGACATGTAACACCCATATATCACCCATTTTGGTATAAAATGGAAACTGACGGGCATTTTTAGGAAACTTATCGCCGAGCATTACTTTCCCCATGTGTGTAATGCCAGGAAAAAATATTACAACCCACCCACTTTTTTTGAGCGGAATCATCAGAATGGGCGAAATCAACACCCATAATATCGCCCAGCATGACTTTCCGCACGGAATTAACGCCGAGATTCAATAATACCGCCCGCCCATTTTCTTTGTCGTAAAGGTCACATTTGGTGAAACTAACGCCCAGGAGATCGCCCACCGTCACTTTCATCACCTCGCACACATATTGCCCACAATATCGCTCGCCCAAAAAACAGCCAGAAAAAGTGGAACTGTTCTGAACTAAAGCCAGCGGTATGGCTGCCATTTTTTTTAATCGCAGTTTGTTTCATTCAAAAGGCTGCTTCAACTTCGGGGAGTTTGCATTGACTTTGGAGTTCTTCTCAGGTGAAGTGACCATCTCAGCAGACATATTTTTAGACTCTGGACGATTGGGGGTTTACTCTTGGTGTATTTTAGTGAGGAAATTATTGCTTCTGATCAATTGCTATTATACTTTGATTGCAATGGGGCCAGCCATTTCTCAGCCTACATCGATTAATACGCAGATGCTGCAGAGTGCAGATGGCTCAGTGTGTGATGCACATCATAATGTCCCCAATTTAAGATGTGCAAGAGTGAGGAGGTGGGCCAGACATCTCGCATGTACAGGGAAAAGAGGTCTTACCTCAATGTCTCTGACCACACCTGCCTTCGGAGACTGCGCTTCCACAATGTGGTGATCAATGAAATATGTGAGCTCATCAGGCCACATATGCAGCCTGCCATCAGGACATCAGTGTCGGTCGAGGTCAAGGTCACCGCGGCACTGACTTTCTATGCGCCGGTTCCTTTCGGGCCTCCGCGGTCGAGATTTGCTCTCTGTCTCACCATGCAACCCATGGCTGCATTAGACAGGTCACGGAAGTCCTGTGTGCGAGAAGGATGAACTTTATCAGCTTCCCCATGACCATGGAGGCTCAGACTGACCGGGCTGGAGCATTCTACCGCATTGCTAAGTTCCTCGGGGTGCAGGGAGCTATACAGTACACTCACATCAGGGTGAGGCTCTTCCATTAAGGGTGAGGTGAATCTATGAATGTGAGCTATGTGTCATTTTTGATAGACATTGTTAGTAGGTGAGTGATGGGGAAGTGGTGCATTGAGCAGGCTAGTGGTGCAGATCGTGGGATAGGATATTTGAAAATGAATTCACTGATCTTGACCATTCATGTGAGGTCAGTAAACATCTTAGTATCAGTGCAGCAACTGCCCTGGAAGTGTTTGATGGGACAGTGTAGAGGGAGCTTTACTCTGTATCTAACCCGTGCTGTACCTGCTTGGGGAATGTTTGATGGGACAGTGTAGAGGGAGCTTTACTCTGTACCTAACCTGTGCTGTACCTGCTCGGGGAGTGTTTGATGGAACAGTGTAGAGGGAGCTTTACTCTGTAACTAACTCGTATTGTACCTGCTCGGGGAGTGTTGGATAGGACTGCGTAGAGGGAACCTTACTCTATATATAACCCATACTATACCTGCCCTGGGACAGTCAGAGAAGCAGTTTGGAGTTTGGAACTGTGGGCAAATCAAAAAAAGCTAGCCACCGCAGCAGCAGAATCAACAACGGCAAGATCCGGAGGTCGGAAGTGGCGAGGTCCGGAGATCAGAAGTGAAGAGGAGAGGACGGACGAGGCACAGAGGAGCAGAAAGGTCGGAGCCCAGAGGTGGAGCAGTGTGGACAAGACCAAGGGAAGGCGAAGCACGGGCCAATAGCGAGGTTGTGAGGTCGTGAGGCTCACATTGCGTACTATGAATTTCATGTAGAGAGAGATCCTGTGGGAAGGAGGAAGGAAGGAGGACAGTAAGAGTATGTTTGTGTGTATGTATTCGCACATGCGGCGGAGCCTGGTCTCTCGTCATCCTGGATCCCCTTACCAATGGACCAAGACCTTGCTCCGTCAAGCCCGTATGGTGGCTGGTGAGCAGCGGCCACCCCGCATTAAAATAATTGCACCGGCATCTTCCACCATTTAAAATGAGTTCATCAGTCACCTGAGTACTCATTTTCAGTGTGAAAGCAAGTCATCCTCGACCCTGAGGGATTGCCTGTGATGAAGAGTAAACATCTTCCTGCACTGAGACCAGGTCCTGGGGGCTATATTACTGGCATTGAACATGACAGCTCCTCTTTCTCCCATTGCCTCTTCGGAATTTGCCTGCAAGGCCTCCTGTGGAAACAGGAACTCTCTCCTCCTCCTATCCATATCCTGCACCAAGGCCTCCAGTACTGCATCCAAGAACCTTGAAGCAGGCTCTCTTCCATTGTTGTGCCAGCAGTAGTATGTTTTCCTGCTCAGACTCTGTTCCCAAGCCAGTTGAATCACCTGCTGCAGCCAGAATGTACCTCCCCTTTAAGAGGTGCAGACTGCCTTTAAGAAGTGCAGGCTAGCTTTAATTGGTGCTAGTCTTGCATGAACTTGGGCCCCTGCTGAGCATGCAGCCACTCAGCACTGTGTTCTGTGCTGGGCTGCACACTGCAATCCTGTTATAATCAGCAGGCAGCACGAAGTTGGCATGCTGCCTGCATTACTTTGAACGGTGCAGGTTAGTCCTGCATCTCGATCCCGCACCCTTTTTCGGAGGCAATAGAATTTCTAGCCATGCAGATTTTCAGTGTATTAAAGCAACTTGCAATTTTTAAAAACAAATTTGATTTAGTTAAAAATCAAAATTAGAAACTACTAAATTGTTAATATTTTTAAATTAGATATATTTTGTTTTTAAACATTGCCTTCTCAACTACAGAGGAAAATGTAAAAAGAGCACTAAACTTGTGGTATTTTACACTGAAAAGTCAGAATGTTGCTGTGTTGTATATTTGTCTGTTTTGTGCATGACTTTGAAAAAATCTTTATTAATGTTCAAAAGAAACACAAGCATTAATAATAAGTGACATAACATCACTGAAAATGTACTATCTCACTACATAAAAACATCTTATTTTCCTCAGCACATCTGTTAAAATAATAATTTAAAGAACAGAACAAGCTAAAATACCAAAAATAATATTTAAATTTTCAGACAGTAAATTAGTATTCTACCTTTTCGACTGCCTCCTGTAGCTAAGGATTGAGTCATTTGTCTGTGTTAGATGACACATGCTGTGCTTTGATAGAAAATTAACATAAATGTTTGGTCATATGCTAATCCTGAAGCAATGTCAACAATGTTGTGCACATACAAGTGGACCTTCTTTATTTAAAATTCAATCATTATTTTCAGTGAATACAATCTCTCATTTGCTAAAAATCAGTCAGAACATATATATAATTCTATGTTGAGTTGTTTATTGTAAAGATAGCACAAAGTAGTAAATGCAAGGCTTGGATACCAATACTAACCAATATCTGTTCTGTTTTGAATACTTCATTCACTATATTACAGTGTTGACTCTGAAGGTACCCCTGCCTTTGAAAACATTGCTAAAATGTAAATGAGATGCATACAGGTCTCTGGTGACTCTAAAGTTAAAGCAAGTCAAACATAGTGATTGGCTCCATTAAAGCCTTCAAAGTCTTGCCTTTATACATTGCCTTATCACATCTCCAAGCAACATCTCAAAGCAGTTGACATAAAATTAATTACTTTGAAGTGTTGTAACTATTACTTTCTAGGCCAATCCAGGAACCACACATAAGACACCATATTGATATCCTGGCCAATACTTATCCCACAATCAACATAACAAAGCAGATTATCTGGTCATTATCACTTTGCTGTTTGTGGGAGCTTGTTGTGCGCAAATCGGCTGCCGTGTTTCCTACACTACACTACAATAGTGACTCCACTCCAAATGTACTTCATTGGCTGTAAAGCGCTTTGAGCCATCCAGTGGTCATGAAAGGCGCTATATAAATCCAAGTCTCTTTATTTATTTTCTAAAATGCGATAAGGTGAATCATTAGTTAACCTGACTATGAATGAAACAAATGAAATCTGCATGTAAGAAAGCTACAAATCAGCAATGAGCAAGCACTGCAAAACCACCCAATCAAATTATTATTTTGTCTTCAATGACAACAATCTGGGACCTGCAGCTGCAGACAAACAATCCAATTGCTCAAAAATTTACTTCACCTGTTTTTGGCTGCCATTTTCTTCTCCATTCCAGTATTTGTATATAGCTAGAAATAACATTTCTAACACAACAAATATATATATATAAAAAATTAGTTATTTAATGGTAGAAATTACTGCCCAAGTTTTCTCCAAACCAGCACGCCCTTCTATTATATTATCAACATCCTGGATTCTGCTTACATGTTTTAGAGTTCCAAATTTCATCTGGGCCTGGGGTGCTGGGGATTTCATTTTGCCATAGTGTGAGAAGAATTACGTGAGTTGTAGTTTTCAGCCTCCTGTAGAACCACAATACCTATAATAAACCATGAAATCCATGTCACATAACAACATGGCAGAAAATTTATAAACTGTGAGGCACAAGTGGAAGAAACAAAATCGGAAGTTTGAAAACAATCCTTTCCCCGTCCCCCTCCCTCCACGAGTGGTTTGCCCAATTTAATCTATTAAGTAACAATTTTGAGCAAACAGCATTATTTAGAATGAGATTTTATCTTTGTGCTTCTTCTGAAAATATTGACATTTGCATTGGAACCAGAAGGGCATGTTTATGAGTCTCCAACATTGCAACCAATGGCCAGTCAGTCATCTGGTCAGACCCAGAGCAAAATGAATGACCACCAGTTTGTAAACCCCTCCTTGATGCAGTGCGACACCAATGATGGCGTCTGCTAGAAATACAAATTGACCATGAGAAGAAGGGAATGTAAAATAGAATCATAAAGTCATTACAGCACAGAAAGAGGCCATTCGGCCCACCGAGTCCATGCTGGCTCTCTGCAGAGCAATCTAGTCAGTCCCATTCCCCCGCTCTATCCCTGTAGCCCTGCAAGTCTATTTCCCTCAAGTGCCTATCCAATTTCCTTTTGAAATCATTGATCGTCTCCACTTCCACCACCCTCGTAAAAAGTTCTTCCTCACATCCCCCTGTATCTCTTGCCCAAAACCTTAAATCTGTGTTCCCTAGTCCTTGTACCATCACTAATGGGAACAGCCTTTCTCTCTCTACCTTATCCAAATCTGTCATAATCTTGTACACCTCTATCCAATCTACCCTCAACCTCCTTTGCTCCAAGGAGAACAACCCTAGCTTCTCCAACCTAACTTTGCAGCTAAAATCCCTCATCTCTGGAACCAATCTGGTAAATCTCCTTTGCACTCTCTCAAAGACCTTCACATCCTTCCTAAGGTGTGAACTTTAGGAAGAACAGTTCCTAACCTGAACTGGACACAATACTCTAGTTGTGGCCTAACCAGAGTTTTATAAAGGTTTAGCATAACTTCCCTGCTTTTGTACTCAATACCTCTATTTATGAAGCCCAAGATCCCATATGCTTTGCCAATTGGTCTCTCAATATGTTCTGCCACCTTCAAAGATCTATGCACATGAACTCTGTCCCTGCACACTCTCTAGAACTGTGCCATTAAGTCTGTATTGTCTCTCCCTATCCCTTCTGCCAAAATGTATCACCTCACATTTCTCCATATTAAGTTCCATCTGCCACTTGTCTGACCATTCTGCTAGCATATCTATGTCCTGTTCCAGTCGATTGATATCATCCTCACTGTTTGCCATAATTCCAAGTTTGGTATCATTGGCAAATTTTGAAATTTTATTCTGTATTCCAACATCTAAGTCATTCATATGTATCAAAAAAGCAGTGGTCCTTGCCTGACCCCTGGGGAACACCATTGTCTACTATCCTCCATTCTGAAAAACAACTATTCACCATAACCCGCTGTTTTCTGTCCTTAAGTCAATTTCTTATCCAAGCTGACACTGACCCTCCTATTCCATGAACATCAATTTTGTTAACCAGGCTTTTATGTGTTTTGATGCATTATAAATAAAGTATATAACTGAAAAAAATAAACATGTAAAGTACTTACATCTTAAATGCCATAAAATTAAGTTTTGTGGTCCTGTGCGGTGGGATGTTGGCTTGCTGATCACTATGAATACTAGAAAATTGGGTGGGGAGGAGTGCATACTCGTAAGGGAGCCAGTTTGATTTATTTTTCAATTGATTAATTTAAATTGATGGAACCGGGTCGGCTCATTCACAAGAATGCACTCTGCCCCAACAGATTTTCCAGTATTCACTGTGCCCAAACAATCCAATTTAACTAGGCATAGAACCAGAACAATCTTCCCCATAATGTAAGTAACAGAGAACAAGAGGTTTTAGGGAGAGAAGAGCAAACCAACTTACTTGCAAATAATGCATGTTTTGTAATTTAAAAAAAAATGTGGGATGAGGTGATGCTGGCAAGACTGCATTTATTACACTTCCCTAGTTGCTCTGAGAAGGTGGTGATGGATCTTTTCCTTGAACTGCTGCAGTCTGGGTTAATAGTGCTCCCATAATGGTGTTAAGCAGGGGATTTCAGGATATTAACCCAGTGACAAACAAATAGTATTACAAATAGTCTGAGATTTGATATATACGTATGTTGTTTTTGTTGTGAGTCTTTCATGTTTTTTATTTATTCGTTCCTGGGATGGGACTTCCGGGACTTTGACCCAGCGATGATGAAGAAGCGGCAATATATTTCCAAGTCAGGATGGTGTGTAATTTGGAGGGGAACTTGGAGGTAATGATGTTTGCATGTCCCTGCTGACCTTGTCCTTCTAGGTGGTAGAGGTCGTGGGTTTGGGAGGAGCTGTTGAAGAAGCCTAGGTGAGTTGCTGCAGTGCATCTTGTAGATGGTACACACTGCAGCCACGGTGCGCCGGTGGTGGAGGGAGTGAATGTTAAAGGTGGTGGATGGGGTGCCAATAAAGCGGATTGCTTTGTCCTGGATGATGTCGAGGGTTTTGAATGTTGTTGGAGCTGCCCTCATCCAGGCAAGTGGAGACTATTCCATCACACTCCTGACTTGTGCCTTGCAGATGGTGGAAAGGCTTTGGCGAGTCAGAAGGTGGGACACTCACCACAGAATACCCAGCCTCTAACCTGCTCATGCAGCCACAGCATTTATGTGGCTGGTCCAATTAAGTTTCTGGTCAATGGGGCCCCAAAGGATGTAGATGGTGCGGGATTCAGCAATGGTAATGCCATTGCATGTCAAGGGGCAGTAGTTAAACTCTCACTTGTTGGAGTTAGTCATTGCCTGGCACTTGTGTGACACAAATTTTACTTGCCACTTATCAGCCCAAGTCTGAATGTTGTCCAGGTCTTGCTGCATGCGGGCATGGGGAATGCTTCATTATCTGAAGAGTTGCGAATGGAACTGAACACTGTACAATCATCAGCGAACATCTTCACATCTGATCTTGTGATGGGAAGAAGCTAATATTTATGGTTGGCAATCAGTAACTAGTGGAGTACCGCAAGGATCGGTGCTGGGGCCTCAATTATTTACATATTAATGACTTGGATGAAGGGACCGAGTGTAATGTAACCAAGTTTGCTGATGATACAGAAATGGGTGGGAAAGCAAACTCCTAGGAGGACACAATAAATCTGGAAAGGGGTATAGACATGCTAAGTGAGTGGGAAAAGATTTGGCAGATGGAATACAATGTGGGAAAATGTGAGATTATCCACTTTGGCAGAAAAAATAGAAAAGCAAATTATAATTTAATTGGAGAAAAATTGCAAAGTGCTACAGTACAGAGGGACCTTGGGGTTGTTAGCGTTAGTGTTTTCTTAGAAGAATCACTCAACACTCAGGGTCGGTTCCAATGCTGATGCAGCTTTTATTACGCTCAGCGGGAAGGAAAAACTCAGGACCGTATCCAGGTTTCTCTTCACAGAACAAAGAGTTACATGTACCTTTATATGTTTCACAACAGTTACAAAACAGTTTACTACAGTTACACAGCCCATCACGGCTGGACACAAGCCAATCACAACGATTATAGATTACATATAGGTTCTTTTAACCCAATAGAATTCTCCTAGTATCCAGGGAACCATATGTTCGGTTATTGTCAGCTTGGGCTGATCGATGGCTTTATAGGTTCTCTCCCTAGTTCTTTCATCTGGGAGAAATAATTGGTATATAGCCTTGTTTACAGCAAATGGTTTCCCTCTTATCTTTCTTCCTGGGGAATTAATTGGTTTATGGCCTTGTTCACAGGAGATGGTTTCCTTCTTATCTCTGTCTTCCCAGGCATTCCTACAGTGGGCCTCACAGGGTTATTGCTCGGTCAGTGAACGTTCAACAGTTCACAGTTTGACTACCTGATTTCCCATAATGCCTGGGCAGCCATTTTATGTGTGTGTCCATTTAAGCTTATGTGAGTTTTAAATATCCAGCAGGTGCCTAATGCCTAAGTCTATATATTATTTCAACTCTCTACAACAATTCCCCCTTTCGGTAAAGGGACTAGTCCTAGTCCCCTTTTAACCGACCGTACTGCCTTTATCTGATATTTGTGCACGGCCCGGTATTCCTTGCCTCAACGTGCTGGCCAGTCACGCGGTTTCAGGAGTCCCGGTTGCTTAGATCAAATTAACAAAGGCTAGCTCCTCCCGTCCCCTTATCAAACAGGCTTGTTTAATATCCAGGGAACGGTGATTGGTCCGTTTCCGCCATTTGTGGCGCCTGCATACCTGGCAGGCCATCACGCCCCATGTTATTGCTAAGATTAATTGTATTCCGACCAGTGTGTGTGAAATAATTCGGATCCATGGGTGGATGTTCACATTTATTCCCCAGTCCCAGACTTTTCTCCACCAACTCTGACTTTGTAAGTCTACCTCGGTATCTTCTTCCAGTTCTTTGATTTTAGTTTGTAGCTGGTGATAGAGTTTTACGGATTGCCCCACTCTGAGCCTTAACTCCCGTAATACCTCGGTTAGATGTGGGATAGGGACCTGCTCTGGCTCGTCATAATCCTGCAAATGATCATGGAGCTGATCAGTTACTTCAATAACTTCGGACTTCCGGCGCCTAACCTGGGTGATATGTGCTTGCCCGATCGCGACAGGTCGTAGTGGTGTAAAGCAAAAGTTTGGCTGCGGTATAGGGCACTGTAGGTCATTATACTGGTATGAACGCTCTGTGGTAGAGACGCAGTATCTTCCCCTCCCTCCGTAGCCTGCCCTCGCGAAGTGCATGTGTGCGGGCACTATTTCTAGTACACACCCGTTGGTTCGGTTAAACCCGCACTCGTCTAGTTCCCCTCGGCCCACCGGGTGAGGGCATACTGTGATTTCCCCCCTTTGCTTGCAATCTGCTAGGGAAATCCCAGTAAGTATGTTGTTTCGACGAACGGCAGAGGTGGTGGTTAGGTAGTAGCGTATGGAGACATTTTCCCGTATTACTCCGATATTCTCTAGTTGGTATAAGGGGAACGGCCCTGAGTCCGGCGTTGCTATAGGGATCAACAGGACTATCCCTATCCCGGTAGTCCTACCCATCTGGCAATCTGGAATTGCGGGGTATACTCGGGTCAGTCCCTTCAGAGTACAATTATCCAGTGTCCCCCTTTGGTTCGCCAACTGAGCTAAATGTGAACTGTCTATCCAATCGGGTACTTCCCCGCGTTGGATCTGGTCGAGGTTGTGGCGGATCTGTCCCACCATCCACAGACCATAAGCATGACAGAGTTGCCCCTGTCTTTGCTTTATTGTATCTTCTTGTTCTCTATCAATGAGGTGATTGATGGTTTTAACGTGAGCTTCCAGGACTGAGATGCCATCCAACTGGATTTTGGCACCCTCCTTTCCTAGGTTGGCCTGGTCTTCCTGGTTTTGCTCCACCCTCTCCAATAACCCCTTCATCACCCCTCTAAGCTGTTCCACCCTTTCATTTAATCCTTGTATGTCTATCGAGTTCACTACGGAGGTCTCTGTATTGAAAACGGTAGCAACATCATTAACTATTTCCCTCTTCATCCTGGGGCTAACCCCTGTCCCCGGAACCTACTGGCACCCATTGCATCGGCAGCCTGCTGCATTACAACTTTACTTAATACATTGTACATCTTCCTTGACTGTTCTGTACCGTACTCCAGCATCTGGATGCCTGAAATATTGATCAGAACAGGCACAATTTCATGTCTAACATTATCATACAACAGTTCCCCCTCGCTGTACATTACAATCCCATTCTCTGGTCCCTTCGTAGTTATGGGGCAAGGCAGTTCCTCGGGCAATGTAGTGATTCTTATGGGGCGCGGTGTCGGAGGGGGTGAGAAACATACATACAATGATATTGCAGCCGCCCCCGCCTCCTCGTAATACCCACACAGCCCCACTCCCTTCTTGCGGATGACTGATTGCTGGGATTGTCCCGGAGGCGCGCAAATTATGCCGAAAGTACATTCATCAGGCCCTTTGACATCCCTCCGTTTAATGCATCTGCTCCTTATACCCGTGGAGCACTGTACACATACTCTTATTCTTATTAGGATTCTTATTAGGATTCACTTGTAACCATGCATTAAAATAAGTCCTGTCCTTGCTCCAGTCCTTGGCTGCTGGGATGCACATTCCGTCCGTTAAATTAAACAAGACTCCATAGTTCATATAGTTGTTTATTTCCAGCGTGCTCTGCTGTCCGTCGGTGTTGCCCAGGGTACGTGCATGTCGCAGGGCTATCCATATTACGAGTAGCGCCGTTCGTATTCCTATTCCGGTAAGTATTATCTGTAATTTTAAACAGACGGCCTGGTCGTCACCAGGGGTTAAGTTTTTTGCTCTACGAGAGTCCCTGTCACCCTGCAAAATCAGAAGCACAAGGTTATAATCGAACCATTTTGAGCTGAATCTGTAGGGCGTGCGCCCGTGTCTTTACTCACTTAAATATTACCCAAACTCCTATGACCAAGGCCAAAGCTATTCCTCCAAACATCGCTGTCTGCTTTACCATTAGGTTGGGTTTGTGGACTACACCTACCCACCGTGGGGTACATTGGCTCTATTGCCAGAGGTGATGGTGCTATGGCTGCGCACTGCACTATCCGTCTAGTCCTGTTATCTCTTCCAGCCTGTTTATCTTAGCTTTTAACTCTTCAATTTGTTTTATTGAATATCTATTTCTTTATTGTATCAGGCAAGTATTATTACATAAGCTAGTTCTGTTTTTATTTTTGTTTCCTCTGTTAGGTGAGTCTTTTTTTTTTCCCTATTAAGAAATCCAAATTAATAATGTTCAGTATAAAACGGCTGTCAATGGAAAGGGTTAACTCCTTTCCAGGTTTGTAAGAAGACCTGATGTCATTACGTGACTTCACGTAATCATCTGAAAAAAAAAGTCTTTGTGCCTTCAAAACTGGCTTCGAAATTAGGAATCCGTTAAAAACAGCATAAATCATTAGAGTAAACTCCAATGTTTCCTTAACTTCTAATTCAAGTACTTGCCGAAGAATTTTTTTTTTTTAATTGTTTTAAAACAAGACCACACATACAATAGCAATTTTGTTTACTGAAATTCAATTCTGTTTTTTTTTATTTCTCTCTTTCTCCTCGTTATCTTCAAAACCCTCCTGCTTGTTTAGACTGTTCGGGACTTTTTTGATAAACACTGTCCATTTTGGAAATCTTTTCAAACTGCATTGAAACTTTTTCATAATTGAAAATTCGAATCCATGTAGAGTGTTTTTTACTTATTCCAATTTTTTTTTCTCTTCTAATTAAACCAATATCTTTTTCACAGCAAACATCAACTAGTATTTAGTAAGTTATGTCTTTTTCCATTTAGTCCGTTACATCTTTTTTTTTCCTTTCTTCAAATTAGGTTTTGTATTTTACACGGAGGGTTCGTAACTCCACAAAGTTGTTAATTTAAAATCATTTGTTTACTTTCAAAGTGGCGTCTTTATCTTTTTCTTTTTCTCCATAACTGGAATGGAGACCAGCTTTGAGAGTTTGAGTGCTGCCTTTCGTTATCTCAAAATGCTCCAGTTTCAAAGTCGTTACTAAAGCTTGCTGTTTTTTAACATTTTCCAAAAGTTCCTTTTACACCTTCGCAGATAGCTCGCCACTTGCCCAGGAGTTTGACCTGATCAGATTTAATTTAATCTTTTTCTTTTTTTTTAAATCCACCTCAGTATTTCCTGTGCCTTCTCTGAATATCTCAAAATCCCAATTCAAACTTTGTAATTTCAATCTTTATTTAAAACTTTTTTTTTTTAGAAGCTCTCTTTTTTTTTTAAAGCATTCTTTATCTCATTCCGAGACCAAATTTATGTCTTTCAACCCAATCAATCATTGCATGTTTTCTTTCGGCAAGTAAGTGAGCATGTCAAATAAATATTTTGCTTAACAAACCTATTCTTTATTTGTTTATTTTCCTAGCTCCGTAACTTATCATCCGAATAAATCCACACCTGCGTTTCTAACTTAAATGTCTTAAAACTTCCCACATACAGGACAACATTACAAAGGGTTAAAAAAAAAGACTTTCACTCTGTTTCTAAAATAAACAGACACTTGCATTCCTCTTCCAACCAGGCTTTCGGAACATGAAAACATAAAAAAATTCATTCTGCAGTCAAAAATCACACAGACACTTCTCACTCAACGATTTACAACAGTCTCTCTTCTTGTTTTGGCCGGCTCTATTTTTGGATCCATGACCTTTCAGGGAATTCGTAGTTTTTATCTAAATAATTCCTCACATAACTAATTCCTGAGGATTCCACCCTGCTTTAATCATTTTTTTCAATTAGCTTCTTTTGTTTTTCCGCCAGGTGGCGGGTAAGCGACCCTTCTGGTCTCCACTCGAGTTTACTTGTTTTCATGGCCATTCCTGGGTAGGACTAGTACCGTTAGGAATCTACTCTCAGAGGTCCGCTTTCTTTCTAGCGCGACTTGTAGTAAACTGTCTCTTGGCTACTGTCAGGTCACAAGTTCTGCTGTTACACAAACTTATACAATTCTTAAAAACGCATTTAAGCAATTCCCGCAGTGCTCTACGTATCCTTAACGACTACCTACCACCGCTCAGCCCGTTGGTCCGACCCTGTTCACAGGTTTGGATTCCGTTAGCCGCTGTACACCGCTTGGTTCTATCCCGGGGTATTTCAAATTACACTACTGGGTCCGGAAGATGTCTCTCGGTATCACGATCCCACGGTCTAAGTGTGTTCCCTACGCCTACTTGGTTCCTGGCCGTCACGTGGGACAAAAGTCCTCTTAATTCAGGCTCAGGCTAGGCGTTTGAGATATTAGACCGTCTCCTCATGTCGATCAACCAGCTTCCACCTTCCGCACCCTTTATACTTAAAAATTGTTTTTTATACTCACCCGGGTTTTTTCCAAGGGCGTCCAGCGACTCCGGGAAATCCCGTCGACTACGCCATTGTTAGCATTAGTGTTTTCTTAGAAGAATCACTCAACACTCAGGGTCGGTTCCAATGCTGATGCAGCTTTTATTACGCTCAGCGGGAAGGAAAAACTCAGGACCGTATCCAGGTTTCTCTTCACAGAACAAAGAGTTACATGTACCTTTATATGTTTCACAACAGTTACAAAACAGTTTACTACAGTTACACAGCCCATCACGGCTGGACACAAGCCAATCACAACGATTATAGATTACATATAGGTTCTTTTAACCCAATAGAATTCTCCTAGTATCCAGGGAACCATATGTTCGGTTATTGTCAGCTTGGGCTGATCGATGGCTTTATAGGTTCTCTCCCTAGTTCTTTCATCTGGGAGAAATAATTGGTATATAGCCTTGTTTACAGCAAATGGTTTCCCTCTTATCTTTCTTCCTGGGGAATTAATTGGTTTATGGCCTTGTTCACAGGAGATGGTTTCCTTCTTATCTCTGTCTTCCCAGGCATTCCTACAGTGGGCCTCACAGGGTTATTGCTCGGTCAGTGAACGTTCAACAGTTCACAGTTTGACTACCTGATTTCCCATAATGCCTGGGCAGCCATTTTATGTGTGTGTCCATTTAAGCTTATGTGAGTTTTAAATATCCAGCAGGTGCCTAATGCCTAAGTCTATATATTATTTCTACTCTCTACAACAGGGTCCTTGTGCATGAAACACAAAAGGTTAGTATGCAGGTACAGCAAGTAATCAGGAAGGCAAATGGAATGTTAGCCTTTATTTTTTATTTTTTCTTTTATTCGTTGCCAATCTTTCCAATTCTTTGTCAGATCATCTTGTCAGATTACAAATGCCAGAGGTCACCTTGCACACATCAAGGATCACTCTGCACCAATGCTCTTAGCCAAAAGGCCGAGAGCCACTGCACCATTCCTGGAAGTACTGCAATACCAGATTCGTGTCATGGAGGTGGTTGTGTGCCCCCCACCCACCTCCATGGAGGTGGATGGGTCAAGCCACCCCACCCACCTCCTATTTCCAAAAAGCATAGGAGAACCACCTTCCTGATCCAGGGAGAACCACTTTCTGGTCATGGTTACTCCCCTGTCAGGTCAGTTACGCATGATCTTAGCCAAAAGGCCGAGAATGTTAGCCTTTATTTATTTATTTATTTTTCATTCTTTTTTTATTCGTTGCCAATCTTTCCAATTCTTTGTCAAATCACAAACGCCAGAGGTCACCTTGCACACATCAAGGATCACTCTGCACCAATGCTCTTAGCCAAAAGGCCTAGAGCCACTGCACCGTTCCTGGAAGTACTGCAATACCAGGTTCGTGCCATGGAGGTGGATGGGTCAGGTCCCCCACACACCTCCGTGGAGGTGGATGGGTCAAGCCACCCAAGCCACCCCACCCACCTCCTATTTCCAAAAAGCATAGGAGAATCACCTTCCTGATCCAGGGAGAACCACGTTGGGGTCATGGTTACTCCCCTGTCAGGTCAGTTACACATGATCTTAGCCAAAAAGCCTTTTTTTTTTTAATTCGTAGCCAATCGTTCCAATTCTTTGTCAAATCACAAACGCCAGAGGTCACCTTGGGCCCATTCAAGGATCACTCTGCGCCAATGCTCTTAGCCAAAAGGCCTAGAGCCACTGCACCGTTCCTGGAAGTACTGCAATACCAGGTTCGTGCCATGGAGGTGGATGGGTCAGGTCCCCCACACACCTCCGTGGAGGTGGATGGGTCAAGCCACCCCACCCACCTAAAGCCTTTATTGCTTTTATACTCCATCCCCTTTGCAATAAAGACCAAGATTCCATTGGCCTTCCTGATCATTTGCTGTACCTGCATACTAACCTTTTGGGTTTCATGCACAAGTACCCCCAGGTCCCGCTGTACTGCAGCACTTTGCAATTTTTCTCCATTTAAATAATAACTTGCTCTTTGATTTTTTTCTTCCAAAGTGCATAACCTCACACTTTCCAACATTATACTCCATCTGCCAAATCTTTGCCCACTCACTTAGCCTGTCTATATCCTTTTGCAGATTTTTTGTGTCCTCATCGCATATTGCTTTTCCTCTCATTATCCTATCGTCAGCAAACTTGGCTACGTTACACTCGATTCCTTCTTCCAAGTCATTAATATAGATTGTAAATAGTTGGGGTTCTAGCACTGATCCCTGCGGCATCCCACTGGTCAATTGCCAATTCAAGAATGAACCATTTATCCTGACTCTCTGTTTTCTGTTAGTTAGCCAATCTTCTTTCCATGTTAATATATTACCCCCAACCCTGTGAACTTTTATCTTGTGCAATAACCTTTTATGTGGGACCTTGTCAAATTCCTTCTGGAAGTCCAAATACATCACATCCACTGGTTCCCCTTTATCCACCCTGTTTGTTACATCCTCAAAGAATTCCAGCATATGGAGGAATTTCTTCTCTCAGAATTATAAATCTGTGGCATTCTCTGCCCTAGAGAACTGTGGAAGTTGGGTCATTGAATATATTTAAGGCGGAGATAGACAGATTTTTGAGCAATAATGGAATAAAGGGTTATGGGGAGCGGGCAGGGGAGTGGAGTTGAGTCCATGATCAGATCAGTCAATATCTTATTAAATGGTGGAGCAGGCTCGAGGGGCCAAATGGCCTACTCCTGTTCCTATTTCTTATGTTAACTTCAATAAATGTGTTGTGTTGATGGGTAAACCTGTGTTATTTTTACGATTATAGTGGGTCCATGATAAGTTTTATAAATAATGTACAAGGGCCCAAATTAACCATGAGCAATATCATGAAAGCTCTGCTAGTCAAGAGGACCAATGAAATGCTATACCAAAGTTTCAATTATCAGAAGAAATGCAACAATCTTTAAGAATATATATCCAATTGAATAAAGGAAAACCCTGAAAAGAAGTACCGTTCTGGAGCAGCTTTAGATAAAAATAAAGAGGTCGAAATTGCCCCCCTCCATAAGCTCCATTCCTGCCTCAATGGGGCGGAGAGGCCTTACTGACCGGGAGCGGACGGATGGACTGACCCATCCGAAATGGCCCCCGGGCTGGAAGTGGCGGGAATGGGTTTCCACTCCGTCCGTTTTCTCATCGCATCGGGCACTGCCGACCCCTTGCCGACTGGCACCGACCCCCTTTCTGCCCTCCGTGCGGTATCGCCTGGCGGGAAATTGCCCCATTGGAACGGTTCCAACGTCGGTTGGTGCCACTTACATCTTTCCCCAGCGGGGAGTTGGCTGTGGCTGGACGGCGCGTCCGCCCTTAAAGGGGAGGTTGAGTTGCTGGTGACTCCATTTTATTTTTTATTGTCAGCCGACTGCCAGCTAGCCCAGCCAAAACCCTCCCTGGTGGCCCAGTGGACCGAGCCAAAAACTTTACAGAGTTCGCAGCGGCTCTCCCCTTTAACTGAAGGGGAGGGATGTTGTGACGTGACAGCGCTGATGACCCGAAGCGATGGCCATTCCAACCTATCCGCACTTCCGTCCTGCAGACGACATGACACCCGTCCCAACCAAAAAAAACATTTCAAATCTTGAATTTCTTCAGATTCTCTGCCCCATGGATTGGGGCGGAGATAAACTTTTTAAATTGGTAGGTGTGTCCCATTTGGGCTCAATTTCGCCCCAAAATCTCTTGCTTTGCCTCCACAGCTTTTGGTTGTAAAAGAAATAAGGGTGATACAGATTGATTACCTATATAGATGTTCTTGATTTGGGCTATTTGTTATAAACAGCACATGAAAAATAGGTGTCTGGGAAGTTTATTTTTGTTAGATGTGGCTCATGTCCAAATCTCCTTGAATTGATATGTTTGAAGTGAAGAGCATACTTGGAGCTATCAAACTATATCTTTGATAAGACAAAAAAAAACACGCTTCCTAAAGATGTGGCTTTAATGTAATAATAGCTGTGATTTATGAAGTGACTAATGAACTATTTTATGAACCGAAGCAAGACTTGTTTATAAAGGTATCAAGCATATGTCAGCAGCACAAGATGCTTTCCAATCTGAATCCTATGTTTTTTTCAGACCTTAAATACTTGTGGGTATTTTAATTAGCACACTGTTAGCGAACAAAAAATTACCGGTCAATTAACAGATACAATATTGCCATGGGTCAATTATTGGGTCTAAAATTGAAGTCGGAAGCTTCCTTCGTACGAACGCCTCTGCCCCGAAAAAAAATCTACGAATCTATCTGTTGGTCCCGGAGAAACGTAGAATCCTGGTCGGAGGCCTAAATTCACTGTGCAGCGCATGGGGACCTGTCTTCAAGGTACGTAGATCCAAGCTGGAGTCATGTGGGCTTAGACAACCAATCACGATGCAGTATT
The DNA here is from genome assembly GCF_044704955.1 of Pristiophorus japonicus. NCBI lineage: Eukaryota > Metazoa > Chordata > Chondrichthyes > Pristiophoridae > Pristiophorus > Pristiophorus japonicus. Next base: position 73,031,780 of record NC_091979.1, read on the forward strand.
CTCATTGATAATAATGGGAACTCTGTTTGTGCGAGTTCCCATGACTATCAATGAGAAAAACCCTAAAACACCCAAACACAACATAATAAATAAAACACCTCACACATTTAAAATTAATTGAAATTAAAGTTAATTAAATGTTTTTTAAAAATATATTTTTGGGAATTTTTTTTCATGTGTTTTAATACGATTTAAAATAAACTTTCCTTAATGGACAGGGTTTTTAACGTAAAAATGTGCTTTTAAATGTAATTTTGGTATATTTTAAAATTCTTCTGCTGGTAAAAGTAGGCTATGCACCTGCTTTCACCAGGCGTAAGAGTTTGAAGGACATTTGCTGGGTATAAGTTTGGCAAATAGCCCAATCTCTCCCGCGCTTATGTCCTTCTCCCGGGGATGCAAAGGATCTGTCAAGAATTGACAGATTGGAAAAGCCAGTTTTCGGCGCGTGCGTATTGCGCCGAAAACTGGCTTTTGTGAGGCCTTGCTGGGTCTGTGCGTGTTCCGTACGGACCTCGTGAGGCTGGAATTTTAGCCCCATTATATTTTCTTTCATTTTGCAAGATTTTAATCACTTTCGATTCTTTAAGATAAGGTTTTAAGATAAGTCATATGTAGGTGTCCGCCTTGGCTTACTGCTAGCACTCTCGTCTTTGAGTCACAAGCTCATGTACTCAAGCCCCAAAGATTTGAGCACAAACTCTAGCCTGACACTTCAGCGCAATGCAAAGGGAGCACTACACTGTCAGAAATGCAGTTCTTCAGCTGAGATATTAAATTGAGACACTGCCTGCTCAGCTGAATAAAGATATCCCATGGCCCTATTTGAAGAAGAGCAGGCAACTTCTGCTGGCGACATTTATCTTGCAACCAGAACCACTGAAACAGATAATCTGCTCATTTATCTCATTACTGTTTGTGTACAAATTGCCTGCTGCATTTGCCTAAGTAACAACAGTGACTACATTTCAAAGTGCTTCCTTGGCTGTGGTGAGAAAATGAAAGGTGTTGCATAAACACAAGTGCTCTCTGTCTCTCTCTCTCGGAGTTATTTAAATTGTGTAGCACGATTTCAAATCTTTATTATTTTGGCTTTGTATGACAAATGTCATCAAAATGAACCATTTCACAACATTGCACAACAACCTAGAATGCATGTTTGCCATTGTTCAGCAATCGGAACTGGGATAAATGACAAGCTGATAAAAAGTAATTCAAAGTTTTCTTGGAGGACAAGGACATACAAATGTCCAATCATGATGATGGGGAAGTTAAAAAAAGGATCTTTTGTTGGGGGAAGGGAATTGTCTGGATATAATAGAGTTTCTTAAAATTCTAGCATTCTTTAGTAAATCATTGCAGATGGGGTTGAACATTGTAGGACACATTGATCAAAAAATTTAGCTTAAACACCGGTATTCAGTACTTTAAAGTATAGTCACTGTTGTTAAATACGATGTGCAGTTATAAATCTAGAATTCTGCACACTATATAAAAAGCACACTTCTCTAAATAATCATATATGACATCAAAATGGCAATTGTGCTTTTGTTTTTGTGCCCTGCAATCTTGAGTGTTATAAGTTTCAAAGTGCTTCCTTGACTGTCGTAGATATTCTGTTGGGTGTAGCAGTGTTACTCAGTCCCACAGGTGATCCTAGCATCTTATATGTAGGAGTGTGTAACTACTGCCCAATATCTAATTATATGATTGTGTTACCCAGGGCTGTAACAGTAGGACCTCCTTGTAACCTGAACTGGCAATTAGGCATTTTTCTATATCCCTGCAAGTTTGTGTCTTTTACATGTGCCCTTGGATGCGCTTCTCCAATATTTCTAATTTAAAAACATTTGTGTTCGCACAAATCTTAACTTTTTTAACGTTGTGCTGTCCCATCTTGTTGACTTCGCTTATAGAACTATTCACTGACAACTGTGGTGATGCTTGGAAAGTGTCCCATTCATTAAACTACCAATATCAACTCTGACCTGGAGTTTAATATTTATTTGCTCTCCCCTCCCGCCCACCATGGCTGGCCTTTAACAAGCAATAAGCGTTTTTTCCTTTCATTTCCATGAGCTAATTTTATGGTGGCAGTGCACACAGATGGACATTTTTTACATTATCATTTCCTACTGGTAACGCACATCTATTTTTTGCTACATATTAAGATGCAGAAGGAAATGCAGCTCTCCATTGTTAAATATGTCAAGACTATCTTCTGAATTCTTTCTGACTGGCTATCATTGAAAATGTGCCAGTAGAGCAGGTGGTCCTGTTCCAAACATTTTGTTAAACTATCTGTCTGACATTGGCAATGGTGGCATAGAATATTTTTGAATAATTACTTCAGAAAAGCATCAGTTTCAATAATAAAATGTGTATTTAAATGTCTTTTGCAATAAGTTTTTAAGTTATTAAGCAAATACCTAACTGTTACCATGCCATTCTTAATACATGTCATTTGTTGAAAATAAATGATAAACACACCAAATCTTGACATATCAATAATGGTGCACATTTTTAATCAAGCTCAGTAAAATTGTGCATTGTAATGAAGCTCTGCACAAAAGCGTTGTTGAGGTGTACATATTAGAGGTTTCAAATGGGGAACATAATTTCAAAAACTGGCCTTATTCATAGGCTAAAACAATGCTGACATTTTCATGGTCAAGGCTAAGGATATCACCACTTATCCATTTCATGTACCTAATTTCTGCATCAAGTGCTTGAAGGTATGCAGGCACACAGCCAGTTGCAGAGTAAAGGTACCTTTACATTACTGACTGTACTAATTTGATATTTAGATTTTCCACACTATCCATTCTTGTGCCAAATTAGGGCCAATTTTATACTGTGGGTGCATACCTACTTGGAACTGTATTAAGAATGCCTAGTCTTATTTCCAATAGTATGCTAACCCACTACACCACATATGGGAAGGTGACTGGGAAAAAGCAACACCAGGTGGGATAAAGTATATTGTATTTGATGCTCACAGTGCAATCCTCTCAATATTGGAGCAATCAAACAGATTGTGTGACCACTTTGCTCAACATCTATGTTTTGTCTGTAAGTGCAATCCTGACTTGCATACTTAAACAAGCCACTTAGCCTTCCACCTATGGGGGGGAATGGAAGAGGAATACCATACTTCTCACTATGCGCTTCCCATCTTTGGCCTCCTACACTACAGCAACCAAACTCAATGGCCCGGATTTTGGGGTCAGCAGCAAAGTGACGCACTCACTGCTGACCTCGATGAAAGCTTCTCACAAAGATCTAGTAATCTCTGTGGTGTGGATTTCACCTTTCTCGATGTTAGTTTGATTCTGACGCCAACTCGAGGGTATCACCAGCATCCAGCAACAGTAATGTCATCAAGCAGGCTAAGCAACCAATCGCATTGAAGAATTCTTGTGGACAGCAAACCAGGAAGTAAAATGCACTCATTATCCTTCACTTTTTATAAATTTTACAGTTGAGATTAAGGTAGAAGTTGAAAGTTTAGCACTAGTTATTACTTGGTAAGCTGTTTAAAAACCCAGTTATGCCTCATTCAAAAGGCTTAACTTTATCGGGGGGGTTTTAAACATATATTACAGCATAAAAGAGGAAGTTTTTATCAGTTCAGTGATTTCGAAAGAATGCCATCTGCGGGTACTTCAACAGCACGCCCTGTGGAGCAGCAAAGAATCATTAACTTCTGGATTTCTGCAGTTAACTGCACATGTGCAGACTCCAGAAGTTGCTGTCAGTTTCATAGAGTAATTACGATGAAAGCTGACAGTTTCGCCATCATTACAACTAGTAAATCCGGGCCAATGTTTAAGGTCACGTTCCTTTTGAGGATTCTGCAACCTACTGCACCGAGCTTAGAAACTTTAGACCTTCGTTATTCACCTGATTGTCATATTCTATACTGCGATTTGGTTTACTAATCTTTCTTATCACACAGGTTCAAATTATCTATATGTATCATCAAGCCGTTTCGCCCTGGAGAACTCTCCTGCTTCTCTTTATGTAATGCGGTCACCAATGACGCTTCAGATTAACGTCTTATCCAAAAAACAGAACCTCCGACAGTGCAGCAATCCCTTATTACTGTACAGAAGTGTCAGCCTGGATTATGTGCTCAAGTCTCTGGAGTGGGGCTTGATCCTACGACCTTATGCCACAGGTAAGAAAGTTTAGCCAAGAATGATACCAGAAGAGAAGTGTTGTGTATCTGTAAAGCATGCACTCCCATGTACTGCCACCAGGGAGTGCATCCCCTGAAGTCCCAAGAGATCCCAGCATCTCTTAGGAGCACTGTATATAAGCCAGCCCCTAAGCTCTGTTACATACTTTGGAGTGTCTTAATAAAGACTGAGGTCACTGTTACTTTAACCTCCCTGTTTGCAGTCTCATCTGTGTAAGGAAAACAATAACTGGCGACAAGTATATGAATCCAACGCAGAAATGCAGCAAACTGTGGGCATCCTGGAGAAGTTCTCGGAGGGTGAGGACTGGGAAGCCTATGTCGAACGGCTAGACCAGTACTTTGTAACCAACGAGCTGGACGGAGAAGGAAGCGTTGCAAAAAAGAGAGCGGTCCTCCTCACGGTCTGCGGGGCACCGACCTACAGCCTCACGAAGAATCTTCTGGCTCCGGTGAACCACACAGATAAGTCGTATGAGGAGCTGTGTACACTGGTTCGGGAGCATCTTAACCTGAGGGAGAGCGTGCTGATGGCGAGGTATTGGTTCGACATGTGCCAGTGATCTGAAGGTCAGGAAGTGGCAAGCTATGTTGCCGAGCTAAGGCGACTTGTAGAACAATGTGAGTTTGATGGTTGCCTGGAGCAAATGCTCAGAGACTTTTTTGTACTGGGCATTGGTCACGAGACCATCCAACAGAAACTTTTGACTGTAGAGACACCGACCCTCAATAAGGCCATTGTGATAGCACAGGCATTTATGTCCACCAGTGATAACACCAAACAAAACTCCCAGCACACAAGTGCAAGCAATGTTCATAAATTAACTGGAACTGTGTTTGCAAGCAGAAATGTACCGTGCAGAAACCACGAGTCTGCAACTGCCAACAGGTCTCAGGTGACCCAGATGACTCAGAGTCCGCAGCAAAGGATGAATGCAAGGCAATTCACACCTTGTTGGCGTTGTGGAGACTTCCATTCAGCCTATTCATGCCGCTTCAAAGGATATGTTTGCAAGAGCTGTGGAACAATGGGGCACCTCCAACGAGCTTGCAGACGTGTTTGCAAGCTCTGCAAAACCTGCTAACCACCACGTGGCAGAGGAAGATCGGTCCATGGTGGATCAAAGCAATTTCAAGCCTCAGAGAGAGGAGACAGATGCTGAAGTACACAGGGTGCACACATTTTCGACGAAATGTCCACCTATAATGCTAAATGTAAAATTGAATGGCTTACCCGTAGCCATGGAACTGGACACTAGCACTAGCCAATCCATCATGAGTAAAAAGATGTTTGAGAGACTGTGGTGCAACAAGGCACTCAGACCAGCCCTGAGCCCCATCCACACAAAACTGAGAATGTACACCAAAGAGCTCAACACTGTCCTGGGCAGCGCCATGGTAAAGGTCACCAAGAGGGCATGGTGCACGAACTGCCACTCTGGATTGTCCCGGGCAATGACCCTACACTGCTTGGAAGGAGCTGGCTGGGCAAAATCCGCTGGAACTGGGATGACATCCGAACGCTATCACATGTCGATGAGGCCTCATGTACCCAGGTTCTTAACAAATTTCCTTCCCTTTTTGAGCCAGGCATTGGAAACTTTTCCGGAGCGAAGGTGCGGATCCACTTGGTCCCAGAGGCACGACCCATTCACCACAAGGCGCGAGCGGTACCTCACATGATGAGGGAGAGAGTGGAAATCTAGCTGAACAGGCTGCAGCATGAGGCATCATCTCCACAGTGGAATTCAGCGAGTGGACCAGCCTGATTGTTCCAGTACTCAAAAGTGATGGCACGGTCAGGATTTGCGGCGGTTATAAAGTAACTATTAATCGTTTCTCACTACAGGACCAATACCCGCTACCTAACGCAGACGACCAATTTGCGATGCTGGCAGGAGGCAAGATGTTCACCAAGCTCAACCTGACTTTGGCTTACATGACGCAGGAGCTGGTGGAGTCTTCGAAGGGCATCACCTGCATCAACACACACAAGGGACTGTTCATCTACAACAGATGCCCGTTTGGAATTCGGTGGGCTGCAGCGATCGTCCAGAGAAACATGGAGAGCCGACTCAAGTCGGTACCACGCATGGTGGCTTTTCAGGACGACATATTGGTCATAGGTCGGGACACCGTCGAGCACCTACAAAACCTGGAGGAGGTCCTCCAGCAACTGGATCGCGTAGGGCTGCGGCTGAAGAGGTCGAAATACGTTTTCATGGTAACAGAAGTGGAGTTTTTGGGGAGAAAGATCGCGCCAGATGGCATTCGGCCCACAGACGCCAAAACAGAGGCTATCAGGAATGCACCCAGGCCACAGAACGTCACAGAGCTGCGGTCATTCCTGGGACTCCTCAACTATTTTGGTAACTTCCTACCGGGGTTAAGCACCCTCTTAGAGCCCCTACATGTGTTATTGCGTAAAGGTGAGAACTGGGTATGGGGAAAAAAACAAATAATTGCTTTTGAGAAAGCCAGAAACATTTTATGCTCCAACAAGCTGCTGGGATTGTATAACCCGTGTAAAAGACTTGTGCTAGCATGTGATGCATCGTCATACGGAGTCGGGTGTGTATTACAACAATCTAAAGTTGCGGGGAAGTTGCAACCTGTCGCCTATGCCTCCAGGATCTTGTCTAAAGCCGAGAGGGCCGACAGCATGATCGAGAAAGAGGCATTAGCGTGTGTGTTCAGAGTAAAGAAAATGCATCAGTACCTGTTTGGCCTCAAATTTGAGCTGGAAACTGATCACACGCCCCTCATATTCCTGTTCACTGAAAACAAGGGGATAAATACTAATGCCTCAGCCCGCATACAAAGGTGGGCACTCGCGCTATCAGCGTATAACTATACCATCCGCCACAGGCCAGGCACCGAGAACTGTGGGGATGCTCTCAGTCGGCTACCATTGCCCACCACGGGGGTGGAAACGGCGCAGCCTGCAAACATGTTGATGGTGGCGCAGCCCGCAGACTTGTTTATGGTCATGGAAGCATTTGAAAATGATAAATCACCTGTCACGGCCCGCCAGATTAGGACTTGGACCAGCCAAGATCCTCTACTGTCCCGAGTAAAAAAAACTGTGTACTGCATGAGAGCTGGGCCAGCATCCCTGTTGAAATGCAAGAGCTAATCAAGCCGTTCCATTGGCGAAAGGACGAGCTGTCCATTCAGGCAGACTGCCTGTTGTGGAGTAACTGCGTAGTGCTACTCAAAAAGGACAGGGAGACGTTCATCTCGGATCTCCACAGCACACACCCGGGTATAGTAATGATGAAAGCGATAGCCAGATCCCACGTGTGGTGGCCCGGTATCGACTCTGACTTAGAGTCCGGTGTACGGCAATGCAACGTGTGTGCTCAGTTGAGCAACACGCCCAGAGAGGCACCACTAAGTTTGTGGTCCTGGTTCTCCAGACCATGGTCGAGGATCCATGTCGATGATGCGGGCCCGTTTCTCGGTAAAATGTTCCTGGTGGTGGTGGATGCTTTTTCAAAATGGATTGAATGTGAAATAATGTCGGGAAGCACCGCCACCGCCACCATTGAAAACCTGAGGGCCATGTTTGCCACCCACGGCCTACCTGACATACTGGTCAGTGACAACGGATCATGTTTCACCAGTGCCGAATTTAAAGAATTCATGACCCGCAATGGGATCAAACATGTCACCTTGGCCCCGTCTAAACCAGCCTCCAATGGACAGGCAGAGTGGGCAGTACAAACAATCAAACAGAGCTTTAAACGAGTCACAGAAGGCTCACTCCAAACCCGCCTATCCTGAGTACTGCTCAGCTACCGCCACGAGACCCCACTCGCTCACAGGGGTGCTCCCTGCTGAGCTACTCATGAAAAGGACACTTAAAACCAGACTCTTGCTGGTTCACCCCAACCTGCATGATCAGGCGGCAGCAACAAAATGTAAACGATGGTCGCGCCACTGTGTCATGGGAAATTGATCTGAATTACCCTGTTTATGTGCTAAACTATGGACATGGTACCAAGTGGATCACGGGCACGGTGATAGCTAAAGAAGGGAGTAGGGTGTTTGTAGTCAAACTAGACAATGGACAAATTTGCAGAAATCACCTGGACCAAAAGAGGCTGCAGTTCACAGACTGCCCTGAACAACCCACAGCAGACACCACCTTTTTCGAGCCCACAACACACACCCAAAGGATCAATGACACCACCCCGGACCAGGAAATCGAACCCATCATGCCCAACATCCCAGCAAGGCCAGGCTCACCCTGCAGCCCTGCAGGGTCAACAACATGCCATCCCAGCGAGGGCACAGCCAACACACCAGAACAGACATTTATACCGAGGCGGTCCACTAGGAAAAGAAAGGCTTCTGACCGCTTCACCTTGTAAATAGTTTTCACTTTGACTTTGCGGGGGGAGTGATGTTGTGTATCTTTAAAGCATGCACTCCCATGTTCCGCCACCAGGGAGCACATCCCCTGAAGTATCCCTTGGGAGCACTGTATATAAGCCGGTCCTGAAGGCCTGTTACTCACTCTGGAGTGCCTTAATGAAAACGGAGATCACTGTTACTTTAACCTTCCTATGTGCAGTCTTATCTGTGTTCGGAACACAATAAGAAGCATACTCCATGGACTTTGTTATTGCAACAACTTATATTTATATATTGCCTTTAACATTGTAAAACCTCACAAGGCACTTCACAGGAGTGTTGTCAAAAAAAAATGTGACACTGAGCCACTTAAGGAGCTTTAGGACAGATGGCCAAAAACTTGGTCAAAGAGAAAGGTTTTCATGAGTATTTTAAAGGAGGAGAGAGAGGCAGAGATGCTTAGAGCTCTGGTAGCTGAAGGCATGGCTGCCAATTGTGGAGCAATTTTAAAAATTGGGAATGCGCAAGAGGCCAAAATTGGAGGAGCGCAGAGATCTCGGAGGGTTGGAGACGTCGAAGGGGTTACAGAGATAGGGAGGGGTGAGGCCATAGAGGGATTTGAAAACAAGACTGAGAATTTTAAAATCGAGGTGTTGTTGTACCAGGAGTTAATGTGAGTCAGCGAGGACAGGGGTGATAGGTGAAAGGCACTTGATGCGAGTGAGGGGCCTGCAATTTCCGTTAGGTTGTGCTGTTTTTTTCAGCACAATTTGCCCCAAATCGGCCAAAACGGCACGCAAGATCGCGGAATTTCAAATGCAAATTCTGTCCCCCGCAAAGCGTGTTCCTGCAATTTTTTGCGCTAGTTCAAAAAACATTGTGCAGGAAGCAGGTTCAGCCCACAAAACAGGCCACGCCTCCAGATCAGATTAATCACCATTGCAATTTTCCACTAATTGTGCCCATTTGCAGGCCTAAGAGGAGGCTCTAAAAATTAAGCTGGTTCTTTCGGCCACAAGGACACTAATAGGCACATTTTAAAGGCTTTTGAATATATATTTTTTTAATTTATTAAGAAACTGACTACTGTACACCAATATAACTAGTAATTGTCCTGTATGTTATTTTTAAAAGTCATTTTCAATTATTTCAAATTGGGTTACTCAGAGGTGGTGGACCAAACAATCTAATTAAAAGTGTTTATTTTTGCAATAAACTCATTTTCAGCTGCATTAATCAAACTGCACCAAATTACCACTCTTAAATATAATCAAGGAATACTTTTTAAAGCAAAATTTGTTTGAAAATAAATTACGTTCTAAAGCACTGCACAATTGAGCTGATCCATGACAGATTTTAAGCTTGTTGATAAGCAAATGAGTTTGAATTGAAACTTGAGCAAAACACTTCTCAAAACTAGTTGCATTTAAAGCATACCCCACGATATGGGTAGCAGGTTTTGGATGAGTTCGTGTTTATGGAGGGTAGAAGATGGGGGCTGGCCAGGAGAGGTAACAAAGGCATAAAGGGGAGGGTTTCAGCAGCAGATGAGCTGAGGCAGCGGCGGAGTCGGGCTATTATACCGAATGGAAGCAGGCAGTCTTGGTGATCGTGCAAATATGTGGTCAGAAGCTCATTTAAGGGCCAAATAGCATGCCAAGGTTGCAAAGGTCTGGTTCAACCTCAGATAGTGACCAGGGAGAGAGATGGAGTTGGTGGCTAGGGAACGGAGTTTGTGACGGGGACTGAAGACTATGGGCTAGAACTTCCACTTTTGAGCTAATCATCCAAAAATGAGCGTTATTTCCGGTGTGGGCATTAAAAAAAGATTTTCAGATCGCCGGCTCCTCGCCCATTCTCAAAACACCCGGTTTACATTATTGAAAATGGGCGTTACCGCGAGCGTTGTCAAATGGGCGGGAGTGTTAAATTTTTCTGACCTTCTGCCGTAAAGTGTGGCCGTCCTTAGCAACGGCATGGCAACGCTTGATTCCCATGATTCAGGAGGTCAAGGGTCATCATGACATGCACAGAAGAGGAGACAGAGCGAGAGGGAACTCTGAGGCACTGAAAGCGTGTGTGGCTGTGGTGTGCGTTTGTTTGGTTGTTGTGGGAGGAACGATGGAGATTCACCAGCAGCAAAAAGCCCACTAAGCACCAAGAACATAGTTGGCGCCGAGTTTTTGTCCAACAAATAAGATAGAACATGGAAGGGATGGAGGAGGCCCTGGAGCTGGTAGCCAGGATCACTGGTGGCAGAGGCCGCACTGCACCCCAAGGCGATGCAACCCCATTGCCAACCACACGAGAGCCACCAGCAACATCTTGCTAATGGCTCGAGCACACTCCCACCTTGGGACCATCCTCTCCCGTATCCGTCCAAGCAGCGCTTCGGCCGTCACCCCCCCTCACCTCTCCCCCCACCTCCCAATGAAGCATCGCCTGAGTACCTCTTCAGCCAGGCGGCTTGGAGTCAGGAGGGGACGGGGAAGGGGTGGAGGTGGGGAGGAGAATCAGGGGTTGGGCGGGGGCGGGGCGGGGGGGGGGGTGGGGGAAGGGTTGGTTTGTACAGAAATATTGATGATTTCAGACTAATGTATTTTTTATTTAACAAAACCTTGCAGCACATTGGCTCAGATAGCTGCACCATTACACGCTGGTGATTCCTTAACATCAAAGGGTATAATCACACTTAACTTCAATCAACGTAAACTTTAACTGTCACCAAGGTGATGCTGACCATTGATGTATGACCTGCACACCCAACAGTGAGTCAGCCTTGTAAAAAACACCAACGTTCTTTCAGGCAAAACGATCATTGATGAGCTCCTGACATAAGGCTCTTGCAGCTATCATGCCACCATGGGCTCTTTCATGCGGTCTACACGGAGGCGAGGGCATGGCTTCAGCATCAGCCTGATTGCCTGGCCCGATGTCAGCATCCGCCTTCTCGTCCTCCTCTTCCTCTCTCTGGTGAGGTGGACTGTCAGACTTATCAGACAATTCTTGTCCCCTCCTGATAGCCAAGTTGTGTAGCATGTAGCACACCACCAGGAATTGAGCTACCTACTCATGGTGGTATTGGAGCTTGCATCCTGAGTGGTCCAGGCATCTGAAGCGCTGCTTCAGCATGCCAATGGTTTTCTCCACGATATTGCAAGTTGCTCTGTGGCTCTCGTTGTATCGCCTCCCAGCCTCGCTGTGGGTTTCACACAGGGGGGTCATCAGCCAGGTAGCGAGGCCATATCCTTTGTCCCCAAGCATCCAGCATTGACCTTGTGGCTCATTGTTAAACAAGTCAGATACAGTGCTCTCATGCAGGATGTGCACATCATGGATGCTGCCTGGAAGTTGAGCATTCACTGCCAGTAAAATTTGCTGGTCGGTCGCCTGAAGAAAAGAGTTTTTGATGACCAGGCCCTCCAAACTGCCACCAAGCTCATGGTCTACAGGGCTGTAGTAATACCTGCCCTCCTGTATGGCTCAGCGATATGGACCATGTACAGTAGGCACCTCAAGTTGCTGGAGAAATATATCCAATGATGTCTCCGCAGGATCCTACAAATCCCCTGGGAGGACAGGCTCACCAACATCAGCGTCCTCACTCAAGCTAACATCCCCAGCATTGAAGCACTGACCGCACACTATCTGCTCCGCTGGGCAGACCACATAGTCCGCATGCCAGACACGAGACTCCCAAAGCAAGTGCTCTACTGTGAGCTCCTCCACGTCAAACGAGCCAAAAGTGGGCAGCGGAAGCACTACAAGAACACCCTCAAAGCCTCCCTGATAAAGTGCAATATCCCCACTGACACCTGGGAGTCCCTGGCCCAAGACCACCCTAAATGGAGGAAGTGTATCCGAGAGGGCACTGAGCACCTCGAGGCTCAATGCAGAAATCAAGCCAAGCACAGACAATGGAAAGAGCGTGCGGCGAACCAGTCCCACCCACCCCTTCTCTCAACGAATATCTGTCCCACTTGTGACAGAGTCTGTGGCTCTCGTATTGGACTGTTCAGCCACCAAAGAACTCACTTCAGGAGTGGAAGCAAGTTTTCCTCGATTCCAAGGGACTGCCTATGATGATGAGGAGTTTGTTGGTGGTCGACAACCAGCTGGACATTCAGGGAGTGGAATCCCTTGCGGTTCCTGAAAACCTCAGCATCCTGAAAAGGTGCCCACATCGTGATGTGCGTACAGTTTATTGCTCCCTGCACCTTGGAGGGGAAATTTGCAATTCTAGAGAAACCTAGAGCCCTCTCACTCTGTGCCTCCCTGGTCAGAGGGAAGCTGATCAAGTCCCTCCTGCATGCGTACAGGGCTTCAGTGACCTTTCTAATGCAGCGATGTGTGGCATGCTGAGAAAGTCCACAAATGTCGGCAGCTGTGGCCTGAAAAGAACTCGAGGCATAGAACGACAGTGCCGCGGTGACTTTGACCTCGACGGACAGTGCAGTTATGATGGTGCTGGCAGGCTGCAGGTCTGCCCTTATCAGCTGGCATACCTCAGAGATAACCTCTTTGTGGAAGCGCAGTCTCTGAAGGCAAGTGGTGTCGGGCAAGTCGAGGTAAGAATGCTTCTCCTTGTACTTGCGGGGGGTGTAACGCCTGGTCCTCCTCATCTGTCTGTCACTTCGTACATTGGGCACATAATGCAGTGCAGCATTCCTTCGGCGATGTCGAGTCTGCTGCATGTATTTGGTCACCAAGAGAGGGTGAGAAAGGAAAGGCTCCATTATTGTAGCTCTCTGTTTGCACCGATTGCACACAAACAAGGAATGTCCCGACGAGCACACCTCTTCAATTCCAATTGGTCACGGTGTGGTCAAAATGTTTTTCGAGATGTTCATATCAACTCCAACAACCTGCAGAGTACATCCGAACTCCGCCAAGGTTGAAGCACAGCAGCCTTTTAAAGGACGCGACATGTGATCTACAACATGGCATCCATAACGCTGTGATTCGTTTCGGTTGGTCCCACTTTTTGTGGCCGTTTTTTTGAGCGAGTGATATTGTGGGCGAAATGTGTGCGAGGTGGTGAAATTGACGATGGCCGATCTCCATGGCCGCTAGTTTGGGTAAATATGCTCTTTACGACAAAAAACAGTTGCCGGCGTGAATATTGAATCTCGTCATTAATTCCGCGCGGAAAGTAACGCTGGGCGATATTATGGGCGTGGAATTCGCCCATCCTAGTGATTCTGCCCCCAAAAAATGGGCGGGCGGTAATATTTTTTCTCGCCGTTAAGCACAGGGGGGAAGTAACACTCGGTGATAAGTTTCTGAAAAATGGCCGTCAGTTTCCATTTTGTGCCAAAATGAAAAATATATGGGCATTATACGTCATTTCAGCAGTAAAATGGGGGTTAAGTGAGTGTTAAACAGGCAAAAAAGTGGAGGTTCTAGTCCAATGGCTTTGGTCTTCCCAATATTTAGTTAGAAGACTAAAGGACTAGATGGTGAACAAGCAGCATGACAAATTAGAAACAGTAAAGGGGTTGAGATAAAACTAGTCATTGGGTCAAATATTATTTATTTAAACTAAATCATTATTTTGAAATCGCCAAATCTATTTTAAGAAAAAATGATCGCGTTAAAAACATCATTCAATATGATTACATTTATTCATGTCATCTTTCAATTGCTACTCGAGTGAGAATAGAATCTATTTACTTTTAAAATGCTTCATTGGAAAATAACAATTAGTCCCAGCCTGTTAGCACTTGCATGTGTTTCTTGTTTATAAATCACACTCCCAATCAAGGGAACACCTCAATCGAAAAGCAGTTCAGATGCTAACAAACCTGCTGCATATTTCCATCATTTTCTGGGTTCATTCCAACGTTTGGGCGATAATCTGGCAGAGTCTAGCCACTGTAAAATCCATCTGATTTCAATGGGATGGAACTCTGGTGGATTCTACAACAGGGAGGCGATCTGCTGTGTCAGATTACTGCCGAGGCAGTGAGGTAAAAGTTACCCCGGATTATTGAAACTTTTAGGTAAATACACCATCGTATCTGTGTAAGTTTCTAATTCTACACCAAATGTGATGAGGATCATTTCTCTAATATGCATGGTGAATCAGACTTGTGTTTCTACATATATAGAAATGGCTTCAAAACTTTGAGCGAAATATACATCATTTCACATGATGCATTTCTTGTCTTTCAAAAAAGTGAATAAATATTTGCCAGCATGCATGTAGAAATATCAGTAGAGCTAACATTGAGAGGCAATTTTAACCCTACCCACTTGGTAAAAACTGGGTAGGCAGGCAACTAAAATGCCCCAAGTGATTTTCCAGCTGATTTCTCTCCATTGTTCTGATAATTTTGCTTTTAACTTGCTCTTCTGAGCAGGAAGTAAAGGCAGATTGGCTCTCATCTGGCAGCCTCATATCTCTTTGCTGAAGTCCCTTACATGAGAATCTGGATTAAGCAGTTGGTGATCATAATGGCTGGTCCATGGCAAAGGACTTTGATATCTATAGCATCAAGATGCCTGACATGTCATAAGTATTATGGCTTTACACAAACACAGAAGGGAAACTCAACTGCATTCATTGGAAGGTTTCAGGGCATCTTGTTATCAGTACCTTGGTGGGTGGCAACTTCAGCCTAGGTACAGTCTTCTGGGAATACGTCAAGAAGGAGAAAATGGTGTTTTGGTCTTTCTCGTTTATTGTTCAATGATAACAGAGTCCGAATGCAGGTTAAGCTTGTGCCTGTTAAGCTTATGACTGTTCAAAGAGTTCTCCTTCATCTTTCAAATAGGCCTAATGCAGCAGGGCTTCCTTAGGCCCATGTGTGAGATCCAAGACCAAGCAGGGAGATAAATTGTATTTCAAAAAGTGGAACTGGTTTAAAGCAGGGTGGGCTTTAGCATACACTGATCAGTCACCAAGAATCTTGGAGGGGAAATCAGCCTCATATCTCTTTACTAAAGTCCCTCACGTGAGAATCTGGATTAAGTAGTCCATGGCAAAGGACGTTGATCTCTAGAGCATCAAGATGCCTGACATGTCACAAATTGCAATATGTTGATTCTGCCTTGTGGTATGGGGTATATTCATATTGCAACAAAACATGTACAGATGTTGTGGTGAGTTGCACTGTTTATCTTGCCACTTGTGAAGAGCTACTAATACCTGCTGTCCTAAACTGCACTTGTCAGTTTCCTTGGAGAGGATAGGGAGAGGGAAGGGGATGGAGAGGATAGGGAGAGGGAAGGGGATGGAGAGGATGGGGAGGGGAGGGGGATGGAGAGGATGGAAGGGGGAGGGGAGGGGTGGGGGATGGAGAGGATGGGAGGGGGAGGGGGTGGGGGATGGAGAAGATGGGGTGGGGGAGGGGGGTGGAGAAGATGGGGTGGGGGAGGGGGTGGAGAAGATGGGGTGGGGGAGGGGATGGGAGGGGGAGGGGGATGGAGAGAGGGGGAGAGGGGTGGAGAGGATGGGAGGGGGAGGGGAGGGGTGGGGGATGGAGAGGATGGGAGGGGGAGGGGGGTGGGGGATGGAGAAGATGGGGTGGGGGAGGGGGGTGGAGAAGATGGGGTGGGGGAGGGGATGGGAGGGGGAGGGGGATGGAGAGAATGGGAGGGGGAGGGGGGTGAGAGGATGTGGAGAGGAGGGGGAGGGGGATGGAGAGAATGGGAGGGGGAGGGGGATGGAGAGGATGGGAGGGGGAGTGGGGTGGAGAGGATGGGAGGGGGAGGGGTGGAGAGGATGGGGTGGGGGAGGGGATGGAGAGGAGGGGGAGGGGGATGGAGAGGATGGGAGGGGGAGGAGGTGGAGAGGATGGGGTGGGGGAGGGGGAGGGGTTGGGGAGGATAGGGTGGGGGAGGGGGAGGGTTTCTTTGGAGTTGAGGAGGCTCCCATGGGACATGTCAAGTCATTGAAGTTCCGAACCAAGTCAAACCTTTGCAGCCGGTGGTTCAGGCAGGTCCTCTGTACTCACTGCCACTTTGGCTCGTAGGCTAGATCTGGCTGTGGGCTGGAATTCTTCCCCCTCAGTTACTAAAACCCTGCAGGCTAACGTTCTAATGGGTAGGATGTTTCTAGCTGCACAAGTAGTGGTTAGCTTACCAGTGATCCGTACTTAGCCAGGTCAATTGTGCAGTTTCACTAACATAGAGTTGTGAAACTCGGACTGAAGTCAATGGGATGTGTCTCTCTGACGAGAGAGTGTGCACTGCATATTGGCCAAACGGAAAGCCTGCAGGTGGTTATAGATTTTTCCAATAGCTTGAAATGGAGACTCTTCAACATGCCAGCCACCAGACTGACGAAAACATAAATTTGTTTTATAAAGCAGCTTTTCTTGAATTATTCAACTTCAGTATTTGTTTAGATTCTCGGGAAACATGATGCACCCATGACTAAGAATTAGCTACTCGACCTCAATGAGATAATTGTTATGCATTGTGGCTGCCCAGTACCTACTCTAAGTATTTATTTGACCCTGGCATTAATTAGTCCTTCCTATTTGCTAATCTGTCTGTAGTTACAGTCATCGCAACAAAACAATCAATTGAAATAGTTAATTGAGTGTCAGACTAAGAAAGAGCATACATAAGCACTCGATTTGTATCCTTACTTCAGCGCAAGAAGACTATCTATCTTGCTGAATGGATTAACAAAGCTGAAAATTTCAAACTGAGTAAGAAAACACTCTTCCTCTTCCACAGTAAGCTTATGAATCTAATAAAAAAAATCCCCAGGTGCATACGGCTTTATACGGAATATATTTCTATAAACATATTTGCAACAAGCAGGTAAAAATGGAAATGGTAGGGCATTTGAAAGATCCCAATAGTGGCACAATATGAAATGACCAAAGGACAGCAAATATACAAAATTAATTCATCCTTTCTATTGAATGTCTAAGCGAATAGAGGAATTACTAAAATATAGAAATTTCAGGTAAAGCCTTAGCTGATAGGCTGAGGAAATTAAAGGAAGACAAGACCCCAGGCCTAGATGGAGTTCATATAAGGATTCTTGAAGTGACTAGACAAATTGGTCATACCCTTACCACTATCTATCTATAGGGAATCAATCATCATCATCATCGGCAGTCCCTCGAAATCGATGAAAACTTGCTTCCACTCTAAAAGTGAGATCTTAGGTGACTGAACAGTCCAATACGGGAATTACAGTCTCTGTCACAGGTGTGACAGACAGTAAAGGGTATCCCTACAGCTCTGTAGACCATAAGCTTGGTGCCAGATTTGAGGGTCTAATCTTAGAACACTCTTTTCCTCAGGCGGCCAAAGGCTGCACTGACGCACAGCAGACGCTGTTGAGCCTCATCGTCGATGTTTGCCCTTGCTGATAATAGGCTCCCGAGGTATGGAAAGTGGTCCACATTGTCCAGGGTCATGCCGTGGATCTTGATGACCGGGGGGCAGTGCTGTGTGGTGGGGTCAGGTTGGTGGAGAACCTTTGTCTTACAGATGTTAAATGTAAAGCCCGTGCTTTCCTACGCCTCAGTGAAGATGTTGACTATGACTTGGAGTTCAGTCTCTGAATGTGCGCAGACGCAAGCGTCATCCGCGTACTGTAGCTCAACGACAGAGGTTGGGACGGTCTTGGATCTGGTCTGGAGTTGATGAAAGTTGCACAGGTTTCCACTATTTCTGTAGTTTAGTTCCACAACAGCAGGGAGCTTGTTGAGTGTGAGGTGGAGCATTGCAGCGAGGAAGATTGAGAAGAGGGTTGACGTGATGATACAGCCCTGCTTGACCCTGATCCGGACGTGGAATGGATCTGTGATGGATCCATTGGTCAGGATCACGGCTTGCATGTCATCGTGGAGAAGGCAGAGGATGGTGACAAACAGTTGGGGGCAGCCGAAACGGAGGAGGGCGCTCCATAGACCCTTGAGGTTGATGGTGTCAAAGGCTTTTGTAAGGTCAAAGGCGGCCATGTACAAGGGTTGTTGTTGTTTCCTGCATTTTTCTTGCAGCTGTCGTGCCATAAAGATCATGTCCATTGTACCCCGTAGTGGACGAAATCCGCAGTGTGACTCTGGGAGGAGCTCCCCAGCCACAGGGAGAAGACGGTTGAGGAGTATTCTAGTGCTGACTTTCCCAGTGGCTCATAACAGGGAGATTCCTCTGCAGTTGCCGTAGTCGGACCTGTCCCATTTTTTAAAGATGGTCATGGTTACTGCATCTCTGAGATCTCCCGGCATGCTCTCCTCCTTCCAGATGAGAGAGATGAGGTCATGCATTCATGCCAATAGTGCCTCTCCGCCATACTTTAGTGCCTCAGTGGGGATTCCATCCGCTCCCGTTGCCTTAGAAACATAGAAACATAGAAAATAGGTGCAGGAGTAGGCCATTCGGCCCTTCGAGCCTGCACCGCCATTCAATTAGTTCATGGCTGAACATGCAACTTCAGTACCCCATTCCTGCTTTCTCGCCATACCTCTTGATCCTCCTAGTAGTAAGGACTACATCTAACTCCTTTTTGAATATATTTAGTGAATTGGCCTCAACAACTTTCTGTGGTAGAGAATTCCACAGGTTCACCACTCTCTGGGTGAAGAAGTTTCTCCTCATCTCGGTCCTAAATGGCTTGTTCTTGAGCTGGTGGTTGGCCTTTTCTACCTCATGCAGGGCTGGGTTTTGCTGCGATGGTGGCAGGTAGCATGCTGCGGGATGGTCGAGGACACTCGAGTCAAAGGCAGAGTCTCCATTAAGGAGATCTTCGAAGTGCTCCTTCCAGCGGATCCTGACTGCTTCGGTGTCCTTGATGATATATCCCCGTTCTTGGCCAGCAGTGGGGTGGGGCCTTGGGTGCTTGGGCCATAGGTGGACTTGACTGGGTGAAGAATCCTTGCACATCATGGCAGTTGGCCAGCTGCTGAATCTCCTGTGCTTTCTCCACCCACCATCTATTCTTTAGGTTGCGGGATTTTTGTTGGACCTTGGCCTTAAGCCATCTGTAATGCTACTTTGCTGCTCCCAAGTTGGCGTGCGATTTATTAGCTCTTGGATCTCCTGGTCATTCTCATCAAACCAGTCCTGGTGTTTCCTGGTTGAGTGACTGAGGGTGTCTTCGCAGGCACTGGTTATGGTGGCCTGGAGGGCAGACCAACCACTGTGGGCATTCTGCGTCTCGGAGTCATCAAGGGTTGTCAGATTAGCAGTGAGGTGCTGGCTGTATGGGGCTCTCTTAGCTGGGTCTTTGAGTGCCCTGGCATTGATTTTTTTTGCAGCACTGCTTCTGCTGCTGTCGCTGCTTTGGGGTTATATTGATGTTGATGAGGGAACGGATTAGGCGGTGGTCCATCCAGCAGTCGTCAGCTCCTGTCATAGAGTGGGTGATGCGCACATCCTTGCGATCCCTGGCTCGAACGATGGCATAATCGAGCAGGTGCCAGTGTTTGGAGTGAGGGTGTTGCCACGATGCCTTGTATTTGTCCCTCTGGCGGAACAAGGTGTTAGTGATGACAAGGTCGTGTTCTAGGCATTTTGTCAGGAGCAGGGCACCACTGAAGTTGGTTTTTCCTTCTCCCTCTCTGCCGATCACACCTCCCTGGAGGTCTGTGTCCTTGCCGACCCTGGCGTTGAAGTCGCTGATCAGTTTGTTGTCCAAAGGGACGGGGACAGGGATTTTTTGAGGCTGGAGTAAAAACCGTCTGTTGCATTGAGTGTTGGGGCGTATGCACAGATGACTGTGGCGCACTGGTTCCGGGATAGGGTGAGTCGTAGGGTCATGAGACTTTCATTAATACCGTAGGGGGAGTCTCTGAGGCGGTCGACTAGCTCGTTCTTGATGACGAAACTGACTCCATGGAGGTGGCATTCTTCTTCTGGTTTGCCTTTCCAGAAGAAAGTGTAACCTCCTCCTTGTTCCTTGAGCTGGCCTTCCCCTGCCCGCCGAGTCTCGCTTAGGGTGGTGATGTTGACATCGAAGCGTCTAAGTTCCCGGGCAACTATGGCGATGTGGCGTTTCGGGCTGTCACTGTTGGAGTTGTCCATGAGGGTCCTGGCTTTCCAGGTCCCGAACTTCATATTGAAGGGTGGAAGATGCCTGTCCGTGAGTTCTTTTAACGTGGTATGGCCGTTGCACACCTGCCACCACACGGGCTTAGCTGAGCAAGATCTTGGTCTAGTGGCAAGGGGGTCCAAGATGACTGGAGACCAGGCACTGCTGTATGAGCCTAGGTGCCTCCGGTGAGATGCGGGCCGTATGCTCGCCGCTGAGCAGCGCCCTTCGGTGAGATGGTAAGAGAGCCGAGGCCTGGCTGGGGACAGGTATTGGGAAGGTCAGAAGTTCATTTTGTGGAAGGAGGAGAGAGCAGAGAGGTCAGAGTGACCACAGCCATTGCTGGAGGAAGAGAGGCCAGGATGTCATTGAAAGAAGAGAGGTCAGGTCGTCGTTGAAGAAGGAAAGCCAGGACATTGTCGATGGAGTAAGGAAGGCCAGGACGTCGCTGGAGGAAGGGAGGCCAGGAAATTGCCGATGGGTGAAGGGAGGCCCAGACGTCGCCGATGGATGGAGGCCCGGAGGGGAGGCTCACGCGTGAGGTAGGCCCAGAACTGTTTTTAAGCTGGGGGTCGTCGGGGGTCACTTGGAGCAGTTGAGTCGACCGCTGCAGTTGGTCAGGAGCTCCTCGGATATCAATGGTGTCTGAGAGGAGTAGCTGAGTCGACCACAACTGGTGGGGGAGCGAAGTCTTAACAGCAGGAAAGTCCGGTAGGTGAAGATTGGTTTGAAACATAGAAACATAGAAACATAGAAAATAGGTGCAGGAGTAGGCCATTCGGCCCTTCTAGCCTGCACCGCCATTCAATGAGTTCATGGCTGAACATGCAACTTCAGTACCCCATTCCTGCTTTCTCACCATACCCCTTGATTTGAGTGGAGATCCGGTGCTCACTGATGGAGGTGAAGAGCAAGCATGGTTGGGGGATAGGCAGTGGACTTAGACAGCTGCCCTTGCAACTTGGATTTGTGTTTTAGGGGTAAGAAGTGCACCCCCTATTAGGGCCAGGGGAAGCTTAAACAGTGGAAGGGTGAAGATTGGGGGAGAAAGGGTGTAGGATGGCAACAGATGACAAGGGATAAAGTTGTTCAACAGAGGAGCTCCCGAGAGAGCTGCTACCCTGGCGGCCATCTTGAGCCAATATCGGAGAATCAATAGCAGTAGGAACAATACCCAAGGATTGGAAAGTAGCTAGTATAACACCAACCTCCAGAGATAGTAGTGAGCCTAACATCTGCTGTGGTTATTAGAAGGGAGTACAGTAGGTGAGAGTTGGCATAGATTGATAAGTGGGAATTCTTGTCTAATAAATTCATTAAAATTCTTTAAAGAAATAAGGGACCTTGTTGATGATGGAAATTCTGTCGATGTGACTATTGAGATTTCACCAAGACTTTTAGTATTGTTGCCACTCTGCCGCAGAACTGATCCCAATGTCACAGGAATCCGAAAACTTCCATCCCTCAATGTCTCACGTCGCACATTAATAGATCTAATCTCTACTTGCCTATATTTCCCGTTGAGGGGTGTCGGACAGCTTTCTTTTTCTTTTTGTTTCGTTGCTTTAAACGTCGGAATTACACACACACTCAGTTGTAGTAATGGCAAGATCAGGTCTTTTATTTAAACATTCATACTAAACAAACCCAGTATGAATGCTACTGAGACACTTCACAAAGCCAGCTCTCTGCTTGTGAGGCACACACCTTCCAATTTTGAGTCTCTCACATCTCTTATACAAAATTAGGCCTTTGAACTCTATATTCCATCATCATAGGCAATCTTCCTCGAAGCATAGTATCAATGGTACATACAAATAATTAACATACAGATGATGTAGACTAAATGACCATTGTCCTGAAATCAAGTCTAAATGCTTCATGAATTACTGCACACAAACCAGATGATCAGCAGGAGTTTCTTCGATTCCATGCATAGTATCAATGATACCTACAAATAATTAACATACACATGATGTAGACTAAATGACCAGCTGCTGAACTCTAGGAGATAGTCGACGTATTTACTGAGGCATATGAAAGCATGGGCCTTGAACTAAACGTCCGTAAGACAAAGGTCCTCCACCAGCCTGTCCTCGCCGCACTGCCCCCCAGTCATCAAGATCCACGGCGTGGCCCTGAACAATGTGAACCATTTCCCATACCTCGGGATTCTCTTACAACAAGAGCAGACATCAATGACGAGATTCAACACCGCCTCCAGTGCGCCAGTGCAGCCTTCGGCCGCCTGAGGAAAAGAGTGTTCGAAGACCATGCCCTCAAATCTGCCACCAAGCTCATGGTCTACAGGGCTGTAGTAATACCCGCCTTCCTGTATGGCTCAGAGACATAGACCATGTACAGTAGACACCTCAAGTCGCTGGAGAAATACCACCAACGATGTCGCTGCAAGATCCTACAAATCCCCTGGGAGGACAGACGCACCAACATTAGCATCCTTAACCAGGCCAACATCCTCAGCATTGAAGCACTGACCACACTTGATCAGCTCCGCTGGGCAGGCCACATTGTCTGCATGCCAGACACGAGACTCCCAAAGCAAATGCTCTACTCAGAACTCATTGACGGCAAACAAGTCAAAGGTAGTCAGAGGAAACGTTACAAGGACAATCTCAAAGCCTCCTTGATAAAGTGCAACATCCCCACCGACATCTGGGAGTCCCTGGCCAAAGACTGCCTTAAGTGGAAGAAGTGCAGCCAGGAGGGTGCTGAGCATCTCGAGTCTCATCGCCAAGAGCATGCAGAAATCAAGCGCAGGCAGCGGAAAGAGCATGCGGAAAATCTGTCCCACCCTCCCTTAGCCTCAACAACTATCTGTCCCACCTGTGACAAGGACTGCAGCTCTCGTATTGGACTGTTCAGCCACCTAAGGACTCATTTTAAGAGTGGAAGTAAGTCTTCCTCGATTCCGAGGGACTGCCTTTGATGATGACCCATTGCCCTGAAATCAGATCGCACTGCCACAATCGACCCCCATCTTGAAGTGCTGTAAATACGCTGGTGATCAGATTGACACATTTGAATGGCTCCATATCGTCGAGCAGCCTGTTTTGCGAGACATCCTGCTTTGATCCAAACTTTAATCAGAAAGCTACTTCATCTCCAGACTGAGCCAAAAGCAAAGCATTTCAGAAATTCAGGCTTTCGCTCCCAAAAGGGGCTCAAGAAGTAATCCTGTAATTACTACCTTTTGATGTTTTCCTCTTCAGCCTTGATCCTAACTCTTTATACTGCCTCCGCAAGACCTCTATAACACTCTTTCCTACATCATTAATTCCTACATGGACCATGACTTTTGGCTACTCTCCCTCTCTTTTCAAAAGATTTTCTGTTATGTGTAAAAACACACTATACAAATAATAATCCTCTGATAGCTTAATGATTTTATCCAGGGAGTGGTTGAGCCCCTGCAATCAGGAAGGTTAGCCAGTCCAAGAGCAGCCAGCTGACAGAAGTCACCAATCCACACTAGCAGCCATCCACTGACAGCCACCGAACCGCGAGAAGTCAGTGAAGCAGCAGAAATCATCCATCTACCAGAGCCCATCCTCAATCACCAGGCTGACACTGACACCCCCCATTCATAAACAGCAGGTGGTCACGAGGGAAAAAGGAAAGGTAGGGTCCTCAGGGCTGAAAGGGGGTGGGGAGAGGGTAAGTGAGAGAAAGTTGTGACCCAGAAGCCTAGTGATTAGAGATGGTTGATGTTGGAAGCCTTGTGGGAGAGAAATCAGGAACTGGAAGCCCGGGGAAGAGTTTACGACCCTGACCTGTAGAAGTCTGACCTGTAGAAGAAATTTTAATAGTCTGCAGAAAATTAACTACTGCAATTACTGCTAAGCGATGATGCAGAAAACAGCCTAATATAGCAGCAGACCATCATGAAATACAGATGCAATATCAGCTGAATGTAGGACAGGAGCTCTGAGGTATTTCAAACCAAGGTTATGGACAGCAGGAAAGAACAAACAATCCTCTTTTGTTAGCAACCCAGATTTTAAAATCATCTATTGTTTGAGTGTTGGTTGCCTTTTGTTTAGCTCCTAAAAAGTGAGAATACATTTGTTAATGGGAATTAACTGTGGCTACCTGTATATGCTGTATATGCATACATCCTTGCCTGAAACCCATCTGACAGTTTATTGTTATTCCTCTGCTCCGCATCATCGAATCCCCGACCATCAATTTCCTGGGGTGTCACTATTGACCAGAAACTTAACTGAACCAGCCACGTAAATACTATGACTACAAGAGCAGGCCAGATCCTTAAACATTCACTCGCTCCATTACCAGCGCAACATGTCTGCAGAGTGTTCCATCCACAAGATGCACTGCAGCAATTCACCAAGCCTTCTTCAACAGCACCTACCAAACCCTCGATGTCTACCACCTAGGAGGTCAAGGGCAGCAGGTGCATGGGAACACCACTGCCTCCAAGTTCCCCTCCAAGTCACACACCATCCTGTCTTGGAAATATATCGCCGTTCTTTCATCGTCGCTGGATTAAAAGCCTGGAGCTCTCTACCAACAGCATCTTCACCACACGGACTGCAGAAGTTCAAGAAAGTGGCTCATCACCACCTTCTCAATGGCATTTAGGGATGGGCACTACCATCATTATCATAGGCAGTTCCTCGAAATCGAGGAAGACTTGCTTCCACTCTAAAAATTAGTTCTTAGGTGACTGAACAGTCCAATAGGGGAATTACAATCTCTGTCACAGGTGGGACAGACAGTCGTTGAAGGAAAGGGTGGGTGGGACTGGTTTGCCGCACACTCTTTCTGCTGCCTGCGCTTTGTTTCTGCATGCTCTCGGCGTTGAGACTCGAGGTGCTCAGCACTCTCCTGGATGCATTTCCTCCACTTAGGGCGGTCTTTGGCCAGGGACTCCCAGGTGTCAGTGGGGATGTTGCACTTTATCAAGGAGGCTTTGAGGGTGTCCTTGAAACGTTTCCTCTGCCCACCTTGGGCTCGTCTGCTGTGTAAGAGTTCCGAGTAGAGCAGTTGCTTTGGGAGTCGTATCAGGCATGTGAACAATGTGGCCTGCCCAGCGGAGTTGGTCGAGTGTGGTCAGTGGTTCAATGCTGGGGATGTTGACCTGGTCGAGGACACTAACGTTGGTGCGTCTGTCCTCCCAGGGGATTTGCAGGATCTTGTGGATGCTGGCCTTGTCAGCGATACCCAGAACCTGTGAATGAATAAATTAAAAAAAAGAAAATCCCAGAGCTGAGCAATATATCTTTTAAAGCTGACTTCTTAATGCTATGTGAATATTTACCCTTTTTTGCTTTGCTAATTGGTAAATGGAGTGTCAGGTGATCTGATGGATGTATACTTCCTGCAGGATAATGGCGATGGTTCATCACTGTATTCAATAGAAAAAAGTTTATAAAATCATTGTTTTTACAATATATAAATAGTTATGTCAACAATTGCCATTCATAAAGCCCAAGTTGAGCCAATTTTGATTTCCTAGTGGTTAATAGATTAAGTTATTGTCAGGTTATGTCTTTGTGATTACGGAGCAGTGTCAGCTGTGGCTCAGTGAGTAGCACACTCGCCTCTGAGTCAGGGACTTGAGCACAAAAAATCTAAGCTGACACTCCAGTGCTGTGCTGCGGGAGTGCTGCACTGTTGGAAATGCCGTCTTTCGGCTGAGACATTAAACCAAGTCTGTTGTCTCAAGTGGATGTAAAAGATCCCATGGCACTATTTCAAAGTAGAGCAGGGGCGTTATGCCCGGTGTCCTGGTCAATATTTATCCCTCAATCAACATAACAAAAATACAGATTATCTGGTCATTATCATATTGCTGTTTGTGGAAGCATCTTTGTGCACAAGTTGGCTGCCGCGTTTCCCACATTACAACAATGAATACACTTCAAAAAGTACTTCATTGGCTGTCATGCGCTTTGAGGTGTCCAGTGGTCATGAAAAGCGCTATATAAATCCCAAGTCTTTCTTTTTTATTTGTACGCTGAATAATAAGAGTATTTAAAATTCTAGAATAGAGATTCACTACCAGAATTAGAATAGTTTTACTTAATGTTACTTATGCCACCCACATGTAACTAGCACCGTGATTAAAATATCCAGCAAACTTTGTTTTGTGGGGAGGTGATGAATAGCCGGGATGGATTTTAAATGTTAAGGCCTTTCAATTCCTTGGGATTTCTCTGGTCTCCCATTGCAACTCCGGCGGAGACCCGGTTGTGTCAGATCTGCGCCATATATCGGAGTTTCTAGGTTTCCCTGTTCAGGTTGGAGTCTCCATCTACCCCTTACAATGTAAGTGACAGCCAGGGGGTGAAACTAAGGGCAGGGTCTTAATACTGCAGGAGTTTCTGCTTCTTAGACTCACTTGGTATTGTGAAAGCTGGTACGGTGAATGAGTTGAGTCATAGTGGCATCCATATGCAGGCCCCCCACCAGTAGAGTAACAGCCAAGCAAGTGGTCTCGACTGTTGAAGAGAGCTATTTTTGAACAACTTGTGACCACATAAGCCCTGTTATCAAGGAGGCCAAAGGGATCATGACTGGAGAGGTGGTCCTGAGCACCTTCCTTCTCCATGGAAAGGAAATGCCAGACTTTCCAGCAGCCATGGGCAGTTGGGTCCTGGACATTTATCCGATGTGGCACTTGCTCCTACCTGTCCCATTATAATTAGGTACCCTCCCACTGCCACTGCAAGCTCTGATGGAGTCAGTGCTAGATGGCAGCAGTGGGCACAATCCCAACTTAATTGCCAGGATCGTGATGTATTGATTTTCCGTCACAATCTTTCTAACTCGTATGATTTTTCAGTGTTTCTGTGATACAGTTTTAGCCGTGATACTTTTATATAAAAACTTTACTTGACCCCATCCTCACCAATCTACCTGTTGCAGATGCATCTGTCCATGACTGTATTGGTAGCAGTGGCCACCGCACAATCCTTGTGAAGATGAAGTTCCGTCTTCACACTGAGGACCCCCTCTACTGTGTTGTCTGGCACTACCGCTGTGCTAAATGGCATAGATTCAGAACAGATCTAGCAGCTCAAAACTGGGCCTTCATGAGATGCAGTGGGCCATCAGCAGCAGCAGAATTGTATTCAACCACAATTTGTAACCTTATGCCCAGCATATCTCTCACTCGACCATTACCATCAAGCCAGGCGACCAACTCTAGTTCAATGAGGAGTGCAGAAGAGCATCCCAGGAGCAACACCAGGCATAGCTAAAAATCAGGTGGCAACCAGGGGAAGCTGCAATAAAGGACTACATGCATGCTAAGGAGAGCAAGCAGCATGCTATAGACAGAGCTAAGTGATCCCAGAATCAGCGGATCGGATCAAATCTCTTCAGTCCTGCCACATCCAGTTGTGAATAGTGGTGGACAATTAAATAACTAATGGGAAGAGGAGGCTTCATGAACATCTCTATCCTCCATGATGGCGGAGCCCAGCAAGTAAATGCAAAAGATAAGGCTGAAGCATTTCCTTTTCAGCCAGAAGTGCCGAGTGGATGATCCATTTCTGCTTCTTCCTGAGGTCCCCACCATCACAGAAGCCAATCTTCAGCCAATTCAATTCACTCCATATGATATCAAGAAACAGCTGAGTGCACTGGATACAGAAAAGGCTATGGGCCCTGACAACATCCTGCCTGTCATGCTGAAAACTTGTACTCCAGGACTAGCTGTGCCTGTAGCCAAGCTGTTCCAGTACAGCTAC
The DNA here is from genome assembly GCF_044704955.1 of Pristiophorus japonicus. Lineage (NCBI taxonomy): Eukaryota > Metazoa > Chordata > Chondrichthyes > Pristiophoridae > Pristiophorus > Pristiophorus japonicus. The sequence continues at coordinate 73,060,074 of NC_091979.1, forward strand.
TACACTGGCATCTACCTGACAATGTGAAAAACTGCCCAGGTATGTCCTGTCCACAAAGAGCAGAATAAATCCAATCCAGTCAATTACCGCCCCATCAGTCTGCTCTGAATCGTCAGCAAAGTGATGGAAGGTGTCATCGACAGTACTATCAAGCAGCACTTACTCACCGATAACATGCTCACCGAAGTTCAGTTTGGGTTCTGCAAGGACCACTCGGTTCCAGACCTGATTACAGCCTTGGTCCAAACATGGACGAAAGAGCTGAATTCCAGGGTGAGAGTGACTGCCCTTGACATTAAGGCACAATTTGACCGAGTGTAACATCAAAGAACCCGAGTAAAACTGAAGTCAGCACAAAGGAAAATGGTTGTGGTTGTTGGGGGCCGATCATTTCAACCCCAGGTCATCGCTGCAGCAGTTTCTCAGGGCAGTGTCCTACGCCCAACCATCTTCAGCTGCTTCATCAATGACCTTCCATCCATCATAAGGTTAGAAGTGGGGATGTTCGCTGATGATTGTACAGTGTTCAGTTCCATTCATAACTCCTCAGATAATGAAGCATTTCATGCCCGCATGCAACAAGATCTGGTTACATTAAGGCATGAGTTGATAGGTAACATTCGCACCACATAAGTGCAAGGCAATGACCATTTCCAACAAGAGAGAGTCTAACCACCACCGCTTGACATTCAATGTCATTACTATCACCGAATCCCCCACCATCAACATCCTGGGGGATCACCATTGACTAGAAACTTAACTGGACCAGCCACATAAATACTGTGGCAACAAGAACAGGTGAGATGCTGAGTATTCTGTGGCAAGTGTCTCACCACCAAATCCCCAAAGTGTTTCCACCATCTACAAGGCACAAGTCAGGAATGTGATGGAAAATTCTCCACTTGCTTGGATGAGTGCAGCTCCAACAACACTCAAGAAGCTTCGAAACCATCCAGAACAAAGCAGCCCACTTGATAGGCACCCCATAATCCAAATGATTATGGATTGAGAGAATAGAAAAAATGTTAGGTTAAAATGGGGGCATTTCCAAATTAATTTTCCAAACCAGAGTCTAAAAACATCTACGATTTTAATGTTACATCTTTGCAGCTTCAACTATAGGTAAAATGAATGACTATAATCCCTGGCTCTTGTGAAGCCTCTGCAATATAATAGCTATAAAATGTGAGCTTTATAACCTAATTCAATATGCAGAATGGAGCCGAGGAATATATTCGGGCTGAATTTGCAGTTGGAGGCTTCTCGCCGGTGGATGCCTCTGACCAGCAAACAATCCTGGGCCTGTAGGTGTTGGCCTGCGTAAAGGCCCACGTATCCCAGGGGCACAGGCGGTTCATAAGCACCCCTGGGATCACATGGGTCAGCCCAATCAATCAAGGAAGGATATCCCCATTTGCAGATTTTTTGTGTCCTCCTCACAATTTGCTTTCCCATCCATCTTTGTATCATCAGCAAACTTGGCTACCTTACACTCAGTCCCTTCATGCAAGTCATTAATATAGAGTATAAATAGTTGAGGACCCAGCACCGATCCCTGCGGCACCCCACTAGTCACTGTTTGCCAACCGGAAAATGACCCATTTATCCCGACTCTCTGTTTTCTGTCAGTTAGCCAATCCTCTATCCATGCCAATATATTACCCCCAACCCCGTGAGCTTTTATCTTATGGAGTAACCTTTTATGTGCCACCTTATCGAATGCCTTCTGGAAATCCAAATACACCACATCCACTGGTTTCCCCCTTATCCACCCTGCTCGTTACATCTTTAAAGAACTCCAGCAAATTTGTCAAACATGATTTCCCTTTCATAAAACCATGCTGACTCTGCTTGATTGAATTATGCTTTTCCAAATGACCTGCTACTGCTTCCTTAATAATGGACTCCAGCATTTTCCCAACGACAGATGTTAGGCTAACTGGTCTATAGTTTCCTGCTTTTTATCTGCCTCCTTTTTTAAATAGGGGCGTTACATTTGCGGTTTTCCAATCCGCTGGGACCACCCCAGAATCCAGGGAATTTTTGTAGATTACAACTAATGTATCCATTATCTCTGCAGCCACTTCTTTTAAGACCCTAAGATGTAAGCCATCAGGTCCAGGGGACTAATTTGCCTTTAGTCCCATTAATTTACCAAGTACCACTTCATTAGTGATGGTGATTATATTAAGTTCCTCCCTCCCTATAGCCCCTGGATTATCCACTATTGGGATATTTTTAATGTCTTCTACCATGAAGATCAATACAAAATATTTGTTCAACGTCTTTGCCATTTCCCTGTTCTCCATTATTAATTCTCCAGTTTGATCCTCCAGGGGACCAACATTTACTTTAGCCACTCTTTTCCTTTTTATGTACCTGTAGAAACTCTTACTACCTGTTTTTATATTTCGTGCTAGTTTACTTTCCTAATCTATCTTCCCTCTCTTTATCATTTTTTTAGTCATTCTTTGCTGGCTTTTAAAAGGTTCACAATCCTCTGGCCGCACACTAATTTTGGCCACATTGTATGCCCTTGTTTTCAATTTGATACCATCCTCTATTTCCTTAGTTAGCCACGGATGGTTATCCCTTCTCTTATAGTCTTTCCTTCTCATTGGGATATATTTTATGAAATATCTTCTTAAATGTCTGCACTGCTCATCAACCATCCCATACTTTAATCTATTTTCGCAGTCCACTTTAGGCAACTCTGCTCTCATACCTTTATAGTCTCCTTTATTGAAACTGTCTACTGTACATGGTCCATGTCTCTGAGCCATACAGGAGGGCAAGTATTATTACAGCCCTGTAGACCATGAGCTTTTTGGTAGATTTGAGGGCCTGGTCTTCGAACACTCTTTTCCTCAGGTGGCCAAAGGCTGCACTGGTGCACTGGAGGCAATGTTGAATCTCGTCATCAACGTCTGCTCTTGTTGATAAGAGGCTCCCGAGGTATGGGAAATGGTCCACGTTTTCCGGGGCCTCAAGTCGCTGGAGAAATACTATCAACGATGTCTCTGCAAGATCCTACAAATCCCCTGGGAGAACAGACGCACCAACATTAACATCCTAAACCAGGCCAACATCCCCTGCATTGAAGCACTGACCACACTTCACCAGCTCTGCTGGGCAGGCCACATTGTCTACATGCCAGACACGAGACTCCCAAAGCAAGCGCTCTACTCGGAATTCCTTCACGGCAAATGAGCCAAAGGTGAGCAGAGGAAACGTTACAAGTACAACCTCAAAGCCTCCCTGATAAAGTGCAACATCCGCACTGACACCTGGGAGTCCCTGGCCAAAGACCGCCCTAATGGAGGAAATGCAGCCGGGAGGGCGCTGAGCACCTCGAATCTCATCGCCGAGAGCATGCAGAAACCAAGCCCAGGCAGCGGAAAGAGCGTGCGGTAAACCTGTCCCACCCACCCTTTCCCTCAATGACTATCTGTCCCACATGTGACAGGGACTGTGGCTCTCGTATTGGAATGTTCAACCACCTAAGAACTCATTTTAAGAGTGGAAGCAAGTCTTCCTCAATTCTGAGGGACTGCCTATGATGATGGTATTTAAGCTGGGGACGCTGGGTTGAGAACTAACTTTCTCACCCTCCAGCTGAATTTAAAATTCAACCATGTATGGTCACTCATTCCAAGAGGATCCTTTACTATGAAATCATTTATTAATCCTATCTCATTACACAGTAGCAGGTCTAAGATAGCCTAGTTGGTTCTGCAATGTACTGTTCAAGGAAACTATCCTGGATACACTCTATGAGCTCGTCCTCAAGGCTACCCTGGCCAATTTGCTTTGTCCAATCAACATGAAGGTTAAAATCGCCCATGTTTATTGCCGTTCCTTTATTACAAGCCTCCATTATTTCTTGATTTCTACTCCTTCCAACAGTGTAGCTATTGTTAGGGGGCCTATAGGCTACACCCAGAAGTGACTTTTTCCCCTTATAATACGTATCTCCACCCAAACTGATTCAACATCTTGCTCCTCTGAGCCAATATCGTTTCTCACTAATGCACTGATCTCATCCTTCATTAACAGTACTACCCCACCTCCTTTTCCTTTCTGTTTGTCCTTTCGAATTGTCAAATGCCCCTGAATATGTAGTTCCTAATCCTGGTCTCCTTACAACCACGGTTCTGAAATGGCGATCAGAGCATACCCATTTGTATCTATTTGTGCCGTCAACTCATCTATTTTGTTATGCAAGATCCTGCAAATCCACTGGCAGGATAGACACACCAACATCACCGTCCTCACTCAGGCCAACATCCCCAGCATCGAAGCACTGACCACGCTCGATCAGCTCCACTGGACAGGCCACATTGTCCGCATGCCTGACACGAGAGTCCCAAAACAAGTGCTTTACTCGGAGCTCCGACACGGCAAACAAGCCCCAGGTGGGCAGAGGAAATGCTTCAAGAACACCCGCAAAGCCTCCTTGAAAAAATGTAACAACCCCACTAACACCTGGGAATCGCTGGCCCAAGACCGCCCAAAATGGAGGAAAAGCATCCGGGAAGGCGCTGAACACCTCAAGTCTCTTCATGGAGAGCAAGCTGAAGCCAAACGTCAATAGCGGAAGGAGTGCGCGGCAACCCACGCACCCCACCCATCCATTCCCTCAACCACCATTTGCCCCACCTGCGACAGAGACTGTAGGTCCCGTATTGGACTCTTCAGTCACCTGAGAACTCATTTTTAGTATGGAAGCAAGTCATCCTTGATTCTGAGGGACTGCCTATGATGATGATGAATAGATCCAAGTCAGTACAGTAATATAGGGATGGCACCTACATATACAGTGTTATAAAAAAGCACATAGCTCTTATTGGCAGTGTATTATTTTAAAGATATTATGATATCCAACTAATTTTATATGTTTATAATTCTGCAAATGTAGCTGCATTAGAGCTATGTTTTGTAATGTCAATTAATTTTCGAATCTCATTATTTTATAATACAACTGTGCCTTAAGATAATTGCTTGGCTGCCTGACAAATAATATTTTTAGACATTCTACTATTGCATTACTTGTAGCTGCGGGATAATCATAACCCATGCATTATTTAGCGGCAAGTATGCATTATTTCAATTTGTTTTTTCTATTTCAATACATTAAGTCTGGATTTGATAGAAAATAGGAAAAACGCTTAATTAACAAAACATAAGGACAGCGACGTGAGGGCAAATTATTCTTGCTTCTGGAAGATGAACTTTGCAGCTTCTGTTTGCTTTGTGAGAAAATATCAGTTAATATAATATTAGCTATTGCAAAGACAATTTGTATTAAATATTGGGAATAAATTTAAATCATTAACTTGATATTTAACTTGTGTTATAAAAAACCTAATTTGCCAACTATGTGCTGTTGTGAAGAATCATTATTTGACTAACCCCTCAATGGTTGTTGAGCTTCTGTTTTTTGTCGTGCAAAGATAAAAACACATCAGTCCATGTGAGAATAATTCTATGATTTGTCAAAATAATAAGCTATTGGGCACACACATGGGCTTTGTGCTGCAGGTTCATACTTTAAGAAGGATTTAATATATTCTTAATGTCACAGGTAGCTTCAGGCAATTTACAATCATGCACTTTTCTTTAGTTAAGCCTTTCTGTCTGCTAAAATATTTATTGATTTCCCAATCTTTTCTTTTTTCTGATGCTTTGGACATTGAAATATTTTATGAATACAAATGCATGTTATATTAAAGATTGCTGAAATGTACTGCTTGTTTCCTCGAGGTTTAGCGATGCTCAAAATAAAAACACATTTTCTCTGCACTTGCCCTGAGTTTTCAGGCTCAAATGTTTTCACTAGATTTTCCCCCATTTCTTTGACACTAAAAATAAAACATGAGAAATAATGCTATGGAGTTGATTTTAATTCCCAGCGAGTTTTCTGGCAGGCAACAAGTAAAGCGAGTGCAAAACCAAACTGGGCTAACCAAACTGGAAGCAATACGGTGGAGGAGGATTTCCTGGAGTGCATAAGGAACGGTTTTGTAGACCAATATGTCGAGGAACCAACTAGGGGGGAGGCCATCTTAGACTGGGTGTTGTGTAATGAGAGAGGATTAATTAGCAATCTCATTGTGCGAGGCCCCTTGGGGAAGAGTGACCATAATATGGTGGAATTCTGCATTAGGATGGAGAATGAAACAGTTAATTCAGAGACCATGGTCCAGAACTTAAAGAAGGATAACTTTGAAGGTATGAGGCGTGAATTGGCTAGGATAGATTGGCGAATGATACTTCAGGGGTTGACTGTGGATGGGCAATGGCAGACATTTAGAGACCGCATGGATAAACTACAACAATTGTACATTCCTGTCTGGCGTAAAAATAAAAAAGGGAAGGTGGCTCAACCATGGCTATCAAGAGAAATCAGGGATAGTATTAAAGCCAAGGAAGTAGCATATAAATTGGCCAGAAATAGCAGCGAACCCAGGGACTGGGAAAAATTTAGAACTCAGCAGAGGAGGACAAAGGGTTTGATTAGAGCAGGGAAAATGGAGTACGAGAAGAAGCTTGCAGGGAACATTAAGACGGATTGCAAAGGTTTCTATACATATGTAAAGAGAAAAAGGTTAGTAAAGACAAACGTAGATCCCCTGCAGTCAGAATCAGGGGAAGTCATAACGGGGAACAAAGAAATGGCAGACCAATTGAACAAGTACTTTGGTTCGGTATTCACTAAGGAGGACACAAACAACCTTCTGGATATAAAATGGGTCAGAGGGTCTAGTAAGGAGGAGGAACTGAGGGAAATCCTTATTAGTCGGGAAATTGTGTTGGGGAAATTGATGGGATTGAAGGCCGATAAATCCCCAGGGCCTGATGGACTGCATCCCAGAGTACTTTAGGAGGTGGCCTTGGAAATAGCGGATGCATTGACAGTCATTTTCCAACATTCCATTGACTCTGGATCAGTTCCTATTGAGTGGAGGGTAGCCAATGTAACCCCACTTTTAAAAAAAGGAGGGAGAGAGAAAACAGGGAATTATAGACCGGTCAGCCTGACATCGGTAGTGGGTAAAATCATGGAATCAATTATTAAGGATGTCATAGCAGCGCATTTGGAAAGAGGTGACATGATAGGTCCAAGTCAGCATGGATTTGTGAAAGGGAAATCATGCTTGACAAATCTTCTGGAATTTTTTGAGGATGTTTCCAGTAGAGTGGACGAGGGAGAACCAGTTGATGTGGTATATTTGGACTTTCAGAAGGCTTTCGACAAGGTCCCACACAAGAGATTAATGTGCAAAGTTAAAGCACATGGGATTGGGGGTAGTGTGCTGACATGGATTGAGAACTGGTTGTCAGACAGGAAGCAAAGAGTAGGAGTAAATGGGTACTTTTCAGAATGGCAGGCAGTGACTAGTGGGGTACCGCAAGGTTCTGTGCTGGGGCCCCAGCTGTTTACATTGTACATTAATGATTTAGACGAGGGGATTAAATGTAGTATCTCCAAATTTGCGGATGACACTAAGTTGGGTGGCAGTGTGAGCTACGAGGAGGATGCTATGAGGCTGCAGAACGACTTGGATAGGTTAGGTGAGTGGGCAAATGCATGGCAGATGAAGTATAATGTGGATAAATGTGAGGTTATCCACTTTGGTGGTAAAAACAGAGAGACAGACTATTATCTGAATGGTGACAGATTAGGAAAAGGGGAGGTACAACGAGACCTGGGTGTCATGGTACATCAGTCATTGAAGGTTGGCATGCAGGTACAGCAGGCGGTTAAGAAAGCAAATGGCATGTTGGCCTTCATAGCGAGGGGATTTGAGTACAGGGGCAGGGTGGTGTTGCTACAGTTGTACAGGGCCTTGGTGAGGCCACACCTGGAGTATTGTGTACAGTTTTGGTCTCCTAACCTGAGGAAGGACATTCTTGCTATTGAGGGAGTGCAGCGAAGGATCACCAGACTGATTCCTGGGATGGCGGGACTGATCTATCAAGAAAGACTGGATCAATTGGGCTTGTATTCACTGGAGTTCAGAATACAAGAAGAATGAGAGGGGACCTCATAGAAACGTTTAAAATTCTGATGGGTTTAGACAGGTTAGATGCAGGAAGAATGTTCCCAATGTTGGGGAAGTCCAGAACCAGGGGTCACATTCTAAGGATAAGGGGTAAGCCATTTAGGACCGAGATGAGGAGAAACTTCTTCACCCAGAGAGTGGTGAACCTTTGGAATTCTCTACCACAGAAAGTTGTTGAGGCCAATTCACTAAATATATTCAAAAAGGAGTTAGATGAAGCCCTTACTACTAGGTGGATCAAGGGGTATGGTGAGAAAGCAGGAATGGGGTACTGAAGTTGCATGTTCAGCCATGAACTCATTGAATGGCGGTGCAGGCTCGAAGGGCCGAATGGCCTACTCCTGCATCTATTTTCTATGTCTATGTTTCTAAAATGACTTATCAGCTCAGGCTCGAGTTCAAATGCAATTGGGGTCCTATGGACATAATTGGACCCTGATTTTCATAATTATATGAGGTTCCTGCCTGCTTCCAGTGGGCGTCTCAGCCAATGAACTGCAGCGAACCGGTAAAATGGTGGCCAGCCGGATTCCAGTGGAAACAAAGCGCGAAGGTTAAACGCTCCATTTTAACGGCACCACCACCACCCCATTCCTGTTGGACAGTGTGGGTTAAAATTCAGTCCGGGGCTTTTAAATTTGTAACAAAAACTGACTTTAAATCTTAGATTATGAGCATTAAACTTTGATAATTCTAGAATCTTCAATAGGATATGGCATCCTGACCTTATTGATGATCTGACCTATTGTGGAATATCTGATGAGCTCTTGAAATGATTTTGTGATCTCTTTGGATGATACAGAGTCATCCATGAAAAATGGGCCTCTCACATCTTTTTGGAATAACTGTGCAAGAATGCCTAAAGCAAGGATGCTTGGTCCCATGTGGTTTCTCATCTTTACTGATCTTTTGAATGCAAGGATGAAAAAGGGCTTCTCACGAGAGCCCCTTTGGATGTGCATAGCCTCATATCAGGTGCTGTGGGCCAAACCTGTGCTCAATTAGGCTACCTGAATTTGTTATAACACAGTGTTCTTCTGTAACTAGGATGCAGAATTGGTTGGATAGCTAATCAGCTCAGCAAGTAAACAGTGATATGTCAAATGAGGAGACTTGGAAAGCTGCCCAAGGCAGTGTCCTTCGTACTTGTGTATGGCTGACGATTTTAGGATTTTGAACAAACTTGGAAAAGAGCTGCCATTCACTGATATAGGATGATTTAGATATGTTAAATTGCAAAAGCGCATAAACCTTCAGGAATAAAATTAGGAAAATAGTAGATGTTTTTGCTGCTTAGTAATTCCTTTTATTTTTTCTTTGATATTTCCCTCTCACTGCAGCAGTTCACCAACATATTCTCAGGGTGGGAAATAAATCCTTGTCTTGCAAGTGTTGCCCACATGCTGAGAACAAATACATTTAAAAAATACCCTGTTTCTGTTGAAATTTACACCATTCAATTATTTTTTGAAATAATATCTAATTGCATTGAATTTGCAGCCAGTGGCTTAGCTAAGGAATACAGCACCGAATGGAATCCGCAGTTACCTGCTGAAAACCTCCATCCAAGAAGCTGTGAGCAGCGTCGTGGCCTTCGGAACCCAGGGGCGCACCGTTGTGCATAAGTGTACCTGGGATCGCGTGGGGCAGTGTTCCTTTTACAAGCCAATCAGGAAACATTTGAACACAACATCAGAGAACTTGTAAATTAAACAGTGTGATATTAATTAGATTTATTTGACAAGTACAGTACTTGGCTTTAAAAAGCACAGGGAATACTTTGGAGTAAGTACAGTTATTTAATGGAAGACTCTGCAAGATTAAAAGGAAAGTTTAAAAGGATCTCATCCCTCAAACTGAGCCTTTACAGTTGCCTGGTTGGTGCTTTTACGTGTCAGTTTTTAATTATTGTACAAGTATCTCTTTGCCACCCCGCCCCCCCCCCCCCCCCCCCGCCACTCCCTCTCCCCTTACACTGTGCAAACAGGCTCCTGTGCCTGTTTGCATCAGCTGTAAAAAATGTCCAACATAATTGATGGACGGTAGGTGGGTAATTAACCCAACTTTTTGCCAGCACATCATTTCAATGAGGACTTTAAAGTTGTAGCAGATCATCTGTCTATTCGATACTGGACAGATTGCAAGTTTGGGATTTAGCACATGCAGAAATCCTGCCATCATACCTGTCATGTATGTAACCACAATGCAACACCACTGTGTTACTGTATACACTCAACCTAGATGCACACCTTGACCACAAGGGGTGAACTTGTGGGAGACACTCCTTACCTGATCACACAGGTATAAAAAGGGAGGTCACACGCAGAGTCATCACTTTTGGAGTCCAGTGAATAAAGAGTCAAGGTCACAGAGTAACCTTGTCCCCAGAATGTGCCTCGTGTGGTTTCATACTGTAGAGTAAGGACTTTACATTGGAACCTGGGTCCTCTCTGATCTGTTTGCCACAGCTATTCATTTGATAATGATGTTGAGACATTGTAAAATGACACCGAGCTTTCAAAAGGCCCAACAGTCATCGGGAGCCAGCGGGTGTTCGAGGAGGCAGAGTACGGAGGCCTACAAAAGCCACCTGGTGCAGCTGCATGGAGTGAAGGCAAAAAAGAAGTAGAAAGAAATAGAAGGGTGACGTCACAGTCAAGGGGGTAAGTGATTGGTGAGTAGTTTTTCTTTTTTATTTCTTTATCAGTAAGTAACCTTTTAGCATTGTTGTTGCCAAATTAAGTTAATCTAAGGGTTAAGTCATGGCAGGAGAGCTCGGACAAGTGTTATGCTCCTCCTGTGCTATGTGGGAAGTCAGGGACGCTTCCAATGTCCCTGATGACTACATATGCACGAAGTGCATCCGCCCAGAGCACCTGACAGACCGCATTGCAACACTGGAGCTGCGGGTGGATTTACTCTGGAGTATCCACGATGCTGAGGATGTCGTGAATAGCACGTTTAGTGAGTTGGCCACTCTGCAGGTAAAGGGTACACAGCCAGATAGGGGATGGGTGACCAACAGGAAGAGCAGTGGAAGGAAGGTAGTGCAGGGGTCCCCTGCGGTCATCCCCCTGCAAAACAGATACACCACTTTGGGTACTGTTGAGAGCGATGACTCATCAGGGGAGAGCAGCAGCAGCTAAGTTCATGGCACCGTGGGTGGCTCTGCTGCACAGGAGGGCAGGAAAAAGAATGGGAGGGCTATAGTGATAGGGGATTCTATTGTAAGGGGAATAGATCGATGTTTCTGCTGCCGCAATTGAGACCCCAGGATGGTATGTTGCCTCCCTGGTGCAAGGGTCAAGGATGTCTCGGAGCGGGTGCAGGGCATTTTGAAGGGGGAGGGTGAACAGCCAGTTGTCGTGGTGCATATAGGCACCAATGATATAGGTAAAAAACAGGATGAGGTCCTACAAGACGAATTAAGGGAGCTAGGAGCTAAATTAAAAAGTAGGACCTCAAAAGTAGTAATCTCAGAATTTCTACCAGTGCCACGTGCTAGTCAGAGTCGGAATCGCAGGATAGCTCAGATGAATACGTGGCTTGAGGAGTGGTGCAGAAGGGAGGGATTCAAATTCCTGGGACATTGGAACCGGTTCTTGGGGAGGTGGGACCAGTACAAACCGGACAGTCTGCAGCTGGGCAGGACCAGAACCAATGTCCTGGGGGCAGTGTTTGCTAGTGCTGTTGGGGATGGGTTAAACTAATATGGCAGGGGGATGGGAACCTATGCAGGGAGACTGAGGGAAGTCGAATGGGGGCAGAAGTAAAAGGTAGAAAGAAGAAAAGTAAAAGTGGAGGGCAGAGAAACCTAAGGCAAAAAGCAAAAAGGGCCACATTACAGCAAAATTCTAAAGATGCAAAGTGTGTTAAAAGACAAGCCTGAAAGCTCTGTGCCTCAATGTGAGGAGTATTCAGAATAAGGTGGACGAATTAACTGCGCAGATAGCAGTTAATGGATATGGTGTAATTGGCATCACGGAGACATGGCTCCAGGGTGACCAAGGCTGGGAACTCAACATCCAGGGGTATTCAACATTTATGAAAGAAAAACAAAGGAAAAGGAGGCGGGGTGGCATTGCTGGTTAAAGAGGAAATTAATGCAATAGTAAGGAAGGACATTAGCTTGGATGAAGTGGAATTGGTATGGGTGGAGCGACGGAATACCAAAGGGCAGAAAATGCGAGTGGGAGTTGTGTACAGACCACCAAACAGTAGTAGTGAGGTTGGGGCAGCATCAAACAAGAAATTAGGGATGCGTGTAATAAAGGTACAGCAGTTATCATGAGCGACTTTAATCTACATATTGATTGGGCTAACCAAAATGGTAGCAATGCAGTGGCGGAGGATTTCCTGGAGTGTATTAGGGATGGTTTTCTAGACCAATATGTCGAGGAACCAACTAGAGGCTGGCCATCCTAGACTGGGTGTAATGAGAGCGGGCTAATTAGCAATCTCATTGTGCGAGGCCCCTTGGGGAAGAGTGCCCATAATATGGTAGAATTCTTTAGTAAGGTGGAGAGTGACACAGTTAATTCAGAAACTAGGGTCCTGAATTTAAGGAAAGGTAACTTTGATCGTATGAGATGTGAATTGGCTAGAATGGACTGGCGAGTGATACTTAAAGGGTTGACGGTGGATAGGCAATGGCAAACAGTGAAAGATCACATGGATGAACTTCAACAATTGTACATCCCTCTCTGGAGTAAAAATAAAATGGGGAAGGTGGCTCAATGTGGCTAACAAGGGAAATTAAGGATAGTGTTAAATCCAAGGAAGAGGCATATAAATTGGCTAGAAAAAGCAACAAACCTGAGGACTGGGAAAATGTTATAATACAGCAGAGGAGGACAAAGGATTTAATTAGGAGAGGGAAAATAGAGTATGAGAGGAAGCTTGCTGGGAACATAAAAACTGACTGCAAAAGCTTCTATAGATATGTGAAGAGAAAAAGATTAGTGAAGACAAACGTCAGATTCAGGTGAATTTATAATGTGGAACAAAGAAATAGCGGACCAGTTAAACAAATACTTTGGTTCTGTCTTCACGAATAAAGACACAAATATCCTTCCGGAAATACTAGGAGACCGAGGGTCTAGTGAGAAGGAGGAACTGAAGGAAATCCTTATTAGGCAGGAAATTGTGTTCACAAAATTAATGGGATTGAAGGCTGCTAAATCCCCGGGGCCTTAAGGAAATAGCCCTAGAAATAGTAGAAATAGTAGATGAATTGCTGATCAATTTCCAACAGTCTATCGACTCTGGATCAATTCCTATGGACTGGAGGGTAGCTAATGCAACACCACTTTTTCAGAAAGGAGGGAGAGAGAAAACTGTAATTATAGACCAGTTAGCCTGACATCGGTAGTGGGGAAAATGTTGGAATCAGTTATTAAAGATGAAATAGCAGTACATTTGGAAAGCAGTGCAGGATTGGTCCAAGTCAGCATGGATTTATGAAAGGGAAATCCTGCTTGACAAATCTTCCATAATTTTTTGAGAATGTAACTGGTAGAGTGGACAAGGGAGATCCAGTGGATGTAGAAACATAGAAACATAGAAACATAGAAAATAGGTGCAGGAGTAGGCAATTTGGCCCTTCGAGCCTGCATCACCGTTCAATAAGATCATGGCTGATCATTCCCTCAGTACTCCTTTCCTGCTTTCTCTCCATACCCCTTGATCCCTTTAGCCGTAAGGGCCATATCTAACTCCCTCTTGAATATATCCAATGAACTGGCATCAACAACTCTCTGCTGCAGTGAATTCCAGAAGTTAACAAATCTCTGAGTGAAGAAGTTTCTCCTCATCTCAGTCCTAAATGGCCTCCCCCTTATCCTAATACTGTGTCCCTTGGTTCTGGACTTCACCAACATCGAGAACATTCTACCCACATTTAACCTGTCCTGCTCAGATGAATACGTGGCTTGAGCAATGGTGCAGAAGGGAGGGATTCAAATTCCTGGGACATTGGAACCGGTTCTGGGGAAGGTGGGATCAGTACAAACCGGACGGTCTACACCTGGACAGAACCGGAATCAATGTCCTCGGGGGAGTGTTTACTAGTGCTGTTTGGGAGGAGTTAAATTAATATGGCAGGGGGATGGGAACCTCTGCAGGGAGACAGAGGGGAATAAAATGGAGACAGAAGCAAAAGATAGAAAGAAGAAAAGTAAAAGAGGAGGGCAGAGAAACCCAAGGCAAAAATCAAAAAGGGCCACATTACAGCAGAATTCTAAAGGGTCCAAGTGTGTTAAAAAGACAAGCCTGAAGGCTCTGTGTCTCAATGCGAGGAGTATTCGGAATAAGGTGGACGAATTAACTGCGCAGATAGCAGTTAACGGATATGATGTGATTGGCATCACGGAGACATGGCTCCAGGGTGACCAAGGCTGGGAACTCAACATCCAGGGGTATTCAGCATTTCGGAAGGATAGTCAGAAAGGAAAAGGAGGCGGGGTGGCGTTGGGGGCAAAAACGCAAAGACAGATTATTATCTGAATGGCAGCAGATTAGGAAAAGGGGAGGTGCAGCGAGATCTGGGTGTCATGGTTCATCAGTCATTGAAAGTTGGCATGCAGGTACAGCAGGAGGTGAAGAAGGCAAATGGTTTGTTGGCCTTCATAGCTAGGGGATTTGAGTATAGGAGCAGGGAAGTCTTATTGCAGTTGTACAGGGCCTTAGTGAGGCCTCACCTGGAATATTGTGTTCAGCTTTGGTCTCCTAATCTGAGGAAGGACGTTCTTGCTTTTGAGGGAGTGCAGCGAAGGTTCACCAGTCTGATTCCCGGGATGGCTGGACTGACATATGAGGATAGACTGGATCGACTGGGCCTGTATTCACTGGAGTTTAGAAGGATGAGAGGGGATCTCATAGAAACATATAAAATTCTGACAGGACTAGACAGGTTAGATGCAGGAAGAATGTTCTCGATGTTGGGAATGTCCAGAACCAGGGGACATAGTTGAAGGATAAAGGGTAAGCCATTTAGGACCGAGATGAAGAGAACCTTCTTCACTCAGAGAGTTGTTAACCTGTGGAATTCCCTGTCGTGGAGAGTTGTTGATGCCAGTTCATTGGATATATTCAAGAGGGAGTTAGATATGGCCCTTATGGCTAAAGGGCTCAAGGGATATGGAGTGAAAGCGGGAAAGGGGTACTGTGGTGAATGATCAGCCATGATCTTATTGAATGGTGGTGCAGGCTCGAAGGGCCGAATGGTCTACTCCTGCACCTATTTTCTATGTTTCTATGTTTCTAATCTTGCTGTCCTGTTTCTCATCATTCCTCCTTTCTTTTATGTTTTTGATCACTCTTCCTTTCATTCATTCACTAACTAAGTAAGGTTAATTGTATAGGAAATCCTATTCTCTCCTGGTAAATTTGTTTGAGTAACCTCTTTAGTAAATGTGTTAAACTGCAATGATTTACATTAGCATTATACAAAGCCCTTACTTTCAAAACTTTCTATCTTTCCACATTTTGCTGTTATGGACTGTTGCCTTGGAACTCAAATTACGTAATGTTTATACATTAAACTGATGTGGATCTCCTGGTTCATTTAACTAGCACCGAGAGGCACATGATCCATCTGGATGCAAACTGTAAGCAGTGTATAACTCCTGAAGTAGTAGAACATTTTAATCACTTTAATATCAAATAAATGAGGATAAGATTTTAAGTTTGTGACTTTATTTAACATAGATGTTTAAAGATGTATAAAGTGGTCAAAGGGCCACTTTTAACGAATGTGATTATTTTTTGGCTATCTTAAATCTCATTCAATTCTTTAAATTTGTAGCATGAATGAGATATGTTTTGTGCAATCATTGAATGCACTAAAGAGATAACTTTCTCAATAAAACAGAAGCAAAGACTGAGGCGGCAGACACAATGTAATGCTATATTTTCTGTTCTGTGTACTATAAGCTGCCTGGTTACATTTAAATCTTTGATGAGCTTGTAAAATATAATTTCCTTGTTCCCATGTTCTGCAGAGATAAATAGTGGAAAATACTTTTAATAACAGTCATTTTGCAAAATATCCAGCATAGTAATTACAAACCATTTTTTTCTCTGAATACAACACACAATTAGTTAAGGGTGATCAGATTTAATGGCGGGGAGGGGATGAAAAGACATTCATTGGTTCTGTTGCTACTGTATATTGAGAAGTCAGTGAGATATATGGGCAATTCTTGTTTATGCAGGGTTGTGTCGTGTGACTAAACACAATGTATTATACTCCTTTCTACCTCATTAAATAAGTTAATCACATAAATCAGAAAAAAAACATTTCGAAAGCATTTGAATTAGGCAGCATGTTGGGTCCATTTTTCAGCAGAAGACACATCATAGTTTAACACAATTAATTTAATTAGATTTGCTGTTAATATATAATGTCGCTTCTCAGTTAAAATTCAGATATTGAGTGATAAGATCCTTCTCTCTACTCAGACCCACTTCCGCACTGTCCCAGTCAGTTGGGAGGGGTTCTGTAGCACTCCATAGTCCTTCTTCCTTCTTGGT
Source organism: Pristiophorus japonicus (assembly GCF_044704955.1). Classification (NCBI taxonomy): domain Eukaryota; kingdom Metazoa; phylum Chordata; class Chondrichthyes; family Pristiophoridae; genus Pristiophorus; species Pristiophorus japonicus. The sequence goes on from NC_091979.1 coordinate 73,076,672, forward strand.
AGTCTGTCATATCCAACAAAGATGTTGATGTGCTAATCATCAATGGCATGTGTCTTCAAGTGGTTGTATAGGCCAATTCTGGATGCACATAGTCTCTTGCACGTCGGACAAGGGCAGTTTGATGTGCCTGATGCTGACAGTACTGCCACCTGATGTTGTCTATTTCTAGTGTCCCGCAGGCGTTGACATCGGCTTTCTTCGAAGGTCTGGCAGGCAGTCCTCATGAGGGTTCGCCACTGGATTTTATTAGCTGCTGTATTCTCGAGGTCCTTTGGTCAGATGCCACAGTACTGGAGGTTAGCCTTGATGTAATCTTTGTAGCGCTTGCGGGGGCGCCCCTGATGTCTTCGACCTTCACAGAGCTCGCCGTGAAGAAGCTGACGAGGGATCCTTGTCTCATCCATGCGGATGACATGTCCAGTCCACCGGAACTGGGCTCGCATGATCATCACCTCGATGCTAATTGATTGTGCTCTTTCCAGAACCTCAAAGTTTGACACCCGGTCTTGCCAGCGTATGTGGGGTATAGATTTGAGACTGCGCATATGGAAAGCTTCCAGCTTTTTGATGTGACGCCTGTAGGATGTCCAGGTCGCACATCCATAAAGGAGAGATGAGAGAACGACTGCTCTATACACCAACAGTTTAGTTGACAGTCGGATGTGGTGGTGACTCAACACCTTAGTGCACAAGCGACCAAGTGCCTGGCTGATTTACAGATCCTTGCATCAATCTGCTTGTCCAAGGACCCATCACTTGATATGGTGCTGCCAAGGTACTTCAAGCTGTCCACTGACTTTAGCTGTACACTGCCGATGAAGACTGTGGGAGCAGGTGCTGTGGTGCCAGGGGCAGGCTGATAGAGAATCTCGGTTTTACAAAGGCTGATGGTTAGGCCAAACAATTCTGTTGCCTCAGCAAATTTGCTGAGTATGAATTGTAGGTCACTCATCTTGTGTGCCATAAGGGTGCAGTCGTCAACAAAGAGTGCCTCTAGGCCTTAAGGAAGGGTAACTTTGAAGGTATGAGGCGTGAATTGGCTAGGATAGATTAGCAAATGATACTTAAGGGGTTGACAGTGGATGGGCAATGGCAGACATTTAGAAACCGCATGGATAAACTGCAACAATTGTACATCCCTGTCTGGCATAAAAATAAAAAAGGGAACGTGGCTCAACCGTGGCTATCTAGGGAAATCAGGGATAGTATTAAAGCCAAGGAAGTGGCATACCAATTGGCCAGAAATAGCAGCGAACCCAGGGACTGGGAGTATTTAGAACTCAGCAGAGGAGGACAAAGGGTTTGATTAGGGCAGGGAAAATAGAGCACGAGAGGAAGCTTGCAGGGAACATTAAGATGGACTGCAAAAGCTTCTATAGATATGTAAAGAGAAAAAGGTTAGTAAAGACAAACGTAGGTCCCCTGCAGTCAGAATCAGGGGAAGTCATAACGGGGAACAAAGAAATGGCAGACCAATTGAACAAGTACTTTGGTTCGGTATTCACTAAGGAGGACATAAACAATCTTCTGGATATAAAATGGGTCAGAGGGTCTAGTAAGGAGGAGGAACTGAGGGAAATCCTTATTAGTCGGGAAATTGTGTTGGGGAAATTGATGGGATTGAAGGCCGATAAATCCCCAGGGCCTGATGGACTGCATCCCAGAGTACTTTAGGAGGTGGCCTTGGAAATAGCGGATGCATTGACAGTCATTTTCCAACATTCCACAGACTCTGGATCAGTTCCTATGGAGTGGAGGGTAGCCAATGTAACCCCACTTTTTAAAAAAGGAGGGAGAGAGAAAACAGGGAATTATAGACCGGTCAGCCTGACATCGGTTGTGGGTAAAATGATGGAATCAATTATTAAGGATGTCATAGCAGCGCATTTGGAAAGAGCTGACATGATAGGTCCAAGTCAGCATGGATTTGTGAAAGGGAAATCATGCTTGACAAATCTTCTGGAATTTTTTGAGGATGTTTCCAGTAGAGTGGACAAGGGAGAACCAGTTGATGTGGTATATTTGGACTTTCAGAAGGCTTTTGACAAGGTCCCACACAAGAGATTAATGTGCAAAGTTAGAGCACATGGGATTGGGGGTAGTGTGCTGACGTGGATTGAGAACTGGTTGGCAGACAGGAATCAAAGAGTAGGAGTAAATGGATACTTTTCAGAATGGCAGGCAGTGACTAGTGGGATACTGCAAGGTTCTGTGCTGGGGCCCCAGCTGTTTACATTGTACATTAATGATTTAGACGAGGGGATTAAATGTAGTATCTCTAAATTTGCAGATGACACTAAGTTGGGTGGCAGTGTGAGCTGCGAGGAGGATGCTATGAGGCTGCAGAGTGACTTGGATAGGTTAGGTGAGTGGGCAAATGCGTGGCAGATGAAGTATAATGTGGATAAATGTGAGGTTACCCACTTTGGTGGTAAAAACAGAGAGACAGACTATTATCTGAATGGTGACAGCTTAGGAAAGAGGAAGGTGCAACGAGACCTGGGTGTCATGGTACATCAGTCATTGAAGGTTGGCATGCAGGTACAGCAGGCGGTTAAGAAAGCAAATGGCATGTTGGCCTTCATAGCGAGGGGATTTGAGTACAGGGGCAGGAAGGTGTTACTACAGTTGTACAGGGCCTTGGTGAGGCCACACCTGGAGTATTGTGTACAGTTTTGGTCTCCTAACTTGAGGAAGGACATTCTTGCTATTGAGGGAGTGTAGCGAAGGTTCACCAGACTGATTACCGGGATGGCGGGACTGATATATCAAGAAAGACTGGATCAACTGGGGTTGTATTCACTGGAGTTCAGAAGGATGAGAGGGGATCTCATAGAAACATTTAAAATTCTGACGGGTTCAGACAGGTTAGATACAGGAAGAATCTTCCCAATGTTGGGGAAGTCCAGAACCAGGGGTCACAGTCTAAGGATAAGGGGTAAGCCATTTAGGACCGAGATGAGGAGAAACTTCTTCACCCAGAGAGTGGTGAACCTGTGAAATTCCCTACCACAGAAAGCTGTTGAGGCCAATTCACTAAATATATTCAAAAAGGAGTTAGATATAGTCCTTACTACTAGGGGGATCAAGGGGTATGGCGAGAAAGCAGGAATGGAGTACTGAAGTTGCATGTTCAGCCGTGAACTCATTGAATGGCAGAGCATGCTCGAATGGCCGAATGGCCTACTGCTGCACCTATTTTCTATGTTTCTATAAGTCGGTTCCGTACTTTGGTCCTTGCAGCAAGGCAGCGGAGGTCGAACAGTGAACCATCTAATTGATATTTCAGGTAGACCCCAAACTCCAAGTCTTGTGGCATAGTTCAAGCTGCAGGTAAAGAATAGGTTGAACAGAACTGGAGCGAGTACACAGCCTTGTTTCACTCCATTTGAGATGGCAAATAGGGCCGTGTTTGTGCCATCTGAGAGCACTTCACCTGTCATGTTGTCATGGTACAGCTCGATGATGTGGACAAACTTCCTTGGGCACCCAAGTTTGGTCAAGATTGACCACAGCGCTGCTCTGTTGACAGTATCAAAGGCCTTGGTGAGGTCAATAAATACAGCATAAGGTCCATGTTCTGCTCAATGCACTTCTCCTGCACTTGTCTGAGTGCAAAGATCATGTCCACTGTGCTCCGACCAGGTCGAAAGCCACATTGTGTTTCTGGAAGATTTACTTCTGAGACACCAGCTATGAGTTGCTTCAATACTATGCGGGCTATGATCTTCCCAGCAATGGACAGAAGCGATATTCCCCTGTAATTGCCACAGTCTGCTTTGTTGCCCTTATTCTTGTAGAGGGAAACTATCATAGCGTCACGGAAGTCCTGTGGCATGTCTTCATCTTCCCAGATGCTAGTTATTATATCATGAAAGGCCTCGAGAGTTGCTGGGCTTACTGCCTTGTAGATTTCAGCAGAGATTCCATCCTTTCCTGGAGCCTTTCCAGTACTCAGCTGGTCCATAGTCACTCTCACCACAATTGGCTAATTCCTTAGTAGGTACACTTGAATGCTACATAAAGGAACACCTGCTTATTTTCACCTTGTTTTCTCCAACTTGTCCTTGTCTGGAGTCCAATAATGCAGCATTATGCGATTTCCTTGTTGATTATTTTTAATGGTTAACAAATAAAGTAACACTGAGAGCATTTAAATATTTTTTCATACTCTATTTAATTCCGTTGAAACATTTACTAAATTAACGGGAACTGATCTTTTTGGATAAGTATGTTATTAAGACCCAAGATTTGGCTTGCATTCATGATCCTTTTTTCTATAGATTCTCATGATGTAATATCAATTCATAAATAGAAAGATGAAAATTAGGAGATAAATACAAGACTCTTTAAAAAAAACAGATCCACAATTGTTCTTTGAGTGTAATGCTATTAGTTTAGCATCAATATTGAATCATTTGTTACAATCATTTGCTGCATATACTCCAAATATTCTATTCTGATAACAATGTGGAATGTTACTAATTATTTTTGGCCTAAAGTATAATGTACTGAATGTAACAACACCAATAGATCATAAGGAAGTTTCAAAACTGGATGGCACTGTTTACTGGGACAGCAATCAGTCATACAGAATATCCCATAATATATCTACCAACCCCTTCTCACATTACCGTGGTGACAGAGCCTTTATCCTTGCTTTTCTTCTTTCCATTAACATCATAAACAAGATAAAAGTACAACCTGAGGATTCACAACTTCCTGCCTCTCACATCTAAGCCTAGATTTTCCTTTTTGGCATAGCTACCACCTTTGATAGGTTTTAGTTCGACCCAAATGTTGCTCTCCAAAGTGTAAATGTGTGGGATAGGAAAATTGGCTGTAAGTCATTTAAAGGGATGGTGGCAATTAAACGTGAACATCACAATAGCAGGCCAACTTTCTGAAAACCTTTGGAGAAGCTCAAGAAAGTATCTCGACCCATTATCAGTCTGTGCCAATGCTGAAAAGCCAGGAGATTAAAAACAGGTAAAAATTAAGGAAAAGGAAGAGCCTGCAGGCAAGTGACAGAATGGTCTAGCACACAACTGCCAGTTCTTTTGCTGCTGAAGGCGATTCAGCCAAGTTTCAAGCTAATGACTACAGTCACTGCATGTGCTATCCATATGCTGTGTGGTAGCTGATGTCATGCAACAGATGGCACAACTCTGAATCTGTGTCTCTGCTGTCCCAAACCCTGGCAAGATAGTTCCTCATGGTCATTGCCAGGTAGACATGCCAACACCTGCAGAAATGGTTGATAGTATCTTAGTGAGTGTAGCCACTCAGGCAACCCTGGCTCTTGATCATTCTGGCATGCCTTCTTTCATGCAGTGCCACTGAAGCTTTGACAGATGGAGGTGGAGGTGCTTTCTCGGTAACATCCAATTATGGTTATTCAGGCATTCTATAACTTCGTGATGCCACTGGATCTGCTATCCTAGCTTCCTTTGGAAAGAGCAGTATTAATGCTTTGAATTAGTGTCAACTTTTGTCTGATTATGCTTCTATGAAATGCCTTGGGATATTTTTCTGTATTAAGTATCACTATGTGAATGCAAGTTTTGTTCTTGTTCAGTGCTAAACTGATCAAGGCAAGTATTAGCTAAGCTACTAACCCAGGATAATTCAGTGTGGTTTATAATTTTTCTTAGCAAAGTGAAGCTCTTTGAAGTAAAGTGAAGTAAGTAAGTTGTGATTATAACTGTCACTCGCCATGTTCACTTGCTGTCTGTAAAAACAGCTTAACAATTCATATCTGGCCTCATCTCACTGAAGTGTTTTCAATCTGCTTATTGAAAGGTAGGAGAAGTGCACGTGAAAGACACTATCTAGTTTAGATCATGAGTGTCCTATTGTTACACCTCTGGGTTATGTTATTATATGATTAGATGTTGGGCATTCTGGGTACATTTCTGACCATAAGCATTGGGGACCACTTATGGGAGTGAGCAGCACCAATGAACCCAAAAGAATATCTAAAGCAGACTTGAAAATCGTAATAATATTAACATGCTGCTGATGTTACTCCCATGCACCTGCTGCCCTTATCCTTCTAGATAGTAGAAGTCATGGGTTTGGCATGAAGCCATGACACCCATTTAAGTGTAAACCTCAGCCCTTTAAGAGATGCTGTCTAGAAAGCCCACCTTACATTACATTCCCTGCCTCTCCACAGGGTGCATGTTCAATTTATTTAAATGAGTTGAGCTTACGAACTCAAGCGAGGTTAGCTGACTACATTGTGCATCATTCATGCAATGTAATGTAATGCAGTCCCACTGGCACTATGACAGGACCACATTATCTGTCCTTATGTTTATTCTGATATCCTTGCAGATCCCCTTTGTTTTTTTGAGTCACCCAACTTTGATTTCATGTGGCTAAAAATATCCCTCCTTTCATCAGCAAATTCATCTACTATCTCTATCATTCTGATAACCTTGATAACTTTCTTGATCTTTTCAAATTTTATCAAATCAAATCAACACTAACTTCCCCTGTGCTGAAGTCTGCACTTCGCTGTTTTCGGTTTTCACCACCTAATGGCTCTGCTTCTGTGTTACTGATCAGTCGGTACTAATGCTGATTCCTTTACTATCCAGAAGGACTTCGAACAATACATCAATCAGCCAACCCATATCTCTGATCACTTGGTTATTCAGCTAATCTCAAAAACCTTCTCCTCACCTCCAGTTCTAAGTCTTATACTCTTTCTCCTTCTGGATGGGATCTTCTGACCACTGTCTCATGTCTGCCTCTGTCAAAAAGACCTTTGGTATTGAAGGCATCATTACAGAGACTTGGCTACAACCTCTGCATGATTGGCAGCTAAACATTCCAGGATATAGGATCTTTAAGAAGGATAGGGAAATGGGGAAAGTAGGGAAAGTTGTAATATTGATAAAAGACACTCATACCACAGTCTCAGTGAGAGATTTTAGTGACGGTGGTTGGACAGTGGAAACAGTATGGGTCGAATTAAGGGACAGTTAAGATTTCAAGACACTGGTAGGAGTTGGCTACAGACATCCTGATAGTAGTGATCTAGTGGGACAGGTGTATAAATACAGAGATCAGGGAAGTAGCAAAAAAAAGTAGTTATGATGGGAGATTTTAATTTTCACATAGCCTGGGAGAAGCAGAACCGCTCAAGTAGTAAAGCCAATGATTTTCTAAAATGTATTCAGGACAATTTTCTAGAACAATCTGGGGCCAATATTCAGCACCTCACAGCCCGCTGCCACCGACGGCCACCCACTCCCGCCAACATTCCTCCTGAAGATCTGCCCAGTGACACTTTCAGGGTGGCCTGGAGCTAGTGGGAGGGGAGAGCCGCCGGGAACCGCCCACTAACGTTAGCGGATGGCGGAGTGGTGCAGCTGAGCTCCCGCCCGCCGAGCTCCCAGGTTCCTGCGGGCGGGAGTCAGCGGGACTTGGTGACAGAACGGTGGTGGACTGTTGGCTGGAGGATGGCCTGTCCCCGACGGTGAACATGAAGAACCTGAAAAAAGGGTAACTGAACATTTTAATACTTTTTTTCAACAATGACTTATCTGTATGTGGTCCTCTGAAGGTCTTCGGATACTTTTAAAATTTTTTGCGGTGGGATTTTTTTTCAGGTCTTCGACCCTCCGTGGGCCCGACTCCATCCTCGGCGGCACTTGGGCGGCAAGCGCCTCTGCCACCGAGAATGAGACCTCCCGTCTGCTGCCGCCCAGATTGGCGGCGTACGTCTTCCATTTGCCGCCCGCCGACTTTCCCGGGACCTTCTTCCTGAATATCCCGCCCAAAGTACCATCCGGTACCTCGGCAGCCATCGACGGCATTTTGGGCGGCACTTGGGCGGGCGGAGGCTTTGCTGAAAATCGGCCCCTCTGTTTTAGGACTAACAAAGGAACAGGCCATATTGGATTTAGCGATGAGTAATGAACCAGAATTAGTTAACAATCTGATGGTAAGGGAGCATCTTGCAAATAGTAACCATAATTCAGTGAGTTTGATATTAGGTTTGAGAGGCAATCTAGCAATTAAATTTAAAAAAAAGAAAACTTCAAATGGATTCCAAATAAATTGGCCATGGTAAACTGGGATGAACTGTTAGTAGGTAAATCTGCAGCCAAATAGTGATAATTATTTGGTATGATCCAAAACCCATACATACCCCTAAAAGGGAAAGGATACAAAGAAAGCAATAAGAGGTACAAACGTAAAATAACCTTGCAAGGAAAACAAAGCTGACAGCAAAAGTATTATAGATTTATTCGGAAAAAGAGTGGTAAAGGAGAATGTGGGTCCATTAAAATGGACGTAGATAAGACTATAATGGATAGTAAGAAAATAACAGTCTTGTTAAATAAATACTTTTCATCCGAGGAAGGAGACAACATACCAGTGGTGCAAATAAATCTAAAAATAAGTCAACGGGAGAAACTTAATGGATTTAATGCAAGTAAAAAAAAAAGGTATTTGAGACAATAATGGGACTTGAGACAGACTAATCTCCAGGATCTGATGGTTTCCACCAGGGTATTCAAAGATATAGGTGAAGAAAGTGCAGAGGTATTAGACATAATTTTCCGAAGATTAATCAGTATAGAGTTAAATTGCAGCTTTAATAATCACTGCAAAGCAGTATAAATAAGAAAAAATAAAGATTTGCATTTATGTAGGGCCTTTCATGACCTCAAGATGTCCCAAAGTGCTTTACAACCAATGAAGTACTTTGAAATATAGTCATTGTTGGAATGTATGAAATGCAGCAGCCATTCTGCGCACAGCAAGCTCCCAAGAAATAGCAATGTGATAATGACAGACAATCGGTTTGTTAGCTAAATATATAGGCTAAATATGTGTAGAACTCCAAATAGTATCATGGGATCTTTTACGTACACCTGAGAGGGCGGACGGGACCTCGGTTTAATGTATAATCCGAAAAATGACACCTCCAACAGTGCAGCATTCCCTCGGTACTGCATTGATGTGTCAGCCTAGATTTATGTGCTCAAATCTCTGGAGTGGGGCTTGAACCCACAACCTTCTGATCCAGAGGCAAGAGTGTTAATACTGAGTCATGGCAAATGCACCCCAAATTTGAATAATGGAGCTAGTGTAAAATTTAAATACAATGAAAGATGAATACTGTGATATATAGTGAGCTATCAAAAAGTATTGCTTAGAAATTGCTGTTTGTGATATTACCATGTAAGTGCTTAATCTGATTGTATGACATTCTTTTGTTATTTTAATGAAGGTATTAACATAGTTATTTTAATAAGGTTAATGCCTCGGTTAAATTTGTGGACAAGGGAATGTCATACAAACGTGATGCATTTATATGCTAATAACACAAACAGTAATTTCTAATTCAAATTTATGTTGTGTAATCATGTTGGGAAAATGTGTCAATCTTGTTACTATGAAAGAACTATAATCAAACAATATAAATATTTTCCCTACTCATTGCAGTGGAGATATACATTGATGAGGTAAACGCAAAATCTGTAAATATTAAACTGCTCTCTTTAACTAGCACAGGATCCACTCTCAACATTGTTGTAATCGGGATGAGCTGTCTATACTTCTTTAAAATACTTATTGACTATTCCTTTTGGTAGAACTAATAACCCTCTAAATCTGCGTAGCATTCTATAAATGAAATAAAGATAATATATTTTAAATAATTGCTATATAATGAATAAAGGTGACCTTCATACATAATTTTATAGTAGCCAGAGTATAATGACATGATAAAACCTCCTTAAACACAGTGGTGTGATTCAATAAATTAGCAGAAATAAAAACAAATGATGCAGGCACAAGGCCACACTTCACAATTAGCAACAGAATAAATTTAATCAAATATCATTGCTCAATTTATTTTTTTAACTCGCCTCAGTGGTACGGGAAAGGCTGTGCACTTACATAATTTCTCTTCATCTGAAACCTCCATCATCATGTGACAGGCATAATCCTTATTGACCATTAATGACAAATGAGCCCCACCAGTCTGTACCTTAACTCTTTAATTATAATTATTTATGTGTGCTTGTCATGTTTTGGCATGTCCCCCTTGTGGAATGGGGAACAATTTTCTCAATACAGTTATCTATTCATGAGACATGTGGTTGTATGCCTTGGACTCAAAACCATTTTTTACATGAACTCAGGGCTGCTGTAACAGCATGCAACACCTTCCCACTATCAAAACCATATAAATTAAGATGAGTAGAATCAATGGGGTATTTTAACGTGCATGATATCAAATTAGCAAACTCTGCTTTATTATGCCATCCTGAATGTTAGCCCATTCAGCATAAGTTAATACCTTGGCTAAAATAGCATAGAGAGGAATAATCAAATTCACTAAGAATTCATACGCTGGTGTCAAGGTGGAGGAGGAAGAGGAGCAAAAAGAATGGCAGCAGGTGAGGAACCTCAAGGATTTGCAGTTGGGGCTCTCAGCAGATCACATTTGAGGAGGACTGCTCACAGGTACCCTCACCCAGCCGTTGGTGTTTGTTAGTAACTGACTCTGGGCCGAGAATTTCAGGAGGCTATACTACTCTAAAGAGGCTGTCACTTGCAGGACAACAAAGCCCACTACCTTTGCCTGCTGACCTCTGGCATCCATGAGGATTGTAATGTAACCGTTGGCACTGGAAAAGAGGGCATCAGTGACTTCCTTGATGCAGGAATGGGTAGAAGGCTGATTTATATGACTGATATCACCTGCTTCCATCTAGAATGAGCCCAAGGCAAAAATAATTAAGGGACATAGTCACTTTAACTGCCACAGGCAATACATGGCCAGCTTGGGACAGTGGGTTTCAAGTCTTGCTGTAAGACTGTGCAGGTCTGGAGCTCTCTGCAATGTAGCATACAGAGAATTGCCTGCATTGTTGTTTTGTGCTGAATTTTGCACAACTTTGCTATGCAACTGCACATGGAGTCTGAACAGCAAGATGCTCTATGTTAGACTGCAGAGCACTGATGACCTGTAATACAATACCACACAAGCTGGAGGCAAACTCCTCCACACTCTTGGTCATGGTGTGACAGAGCCTAGGCAGGTTTTCCAACCTCGTACAATTGCATATGTGCAGAATGCAGCTTTCTATTGAAGGCTGGGCCTCTCTCTTCTCCTCAGCTGAGTTAGGAACCGGGCTTGACATCTAGTGAGCCAACTCCTGGGCTTTCCTTTCTACTTACCCTGACTCTTGTTCCCGAAATGCAGACCTCCCTAACTCCCTATCTATCCCATGTGAGCAACTGATTTCTGTACTGGTGCTTGGGAGGGATGGGGCGAGTCTCTGCGCTATTTGGGAGAATTGTCCTCCTTCCAGTGATCTGTAGGCTCCAAGTCATCAAATGGGAGAAAGGGAGAGGTACAAAGACCGGCATGCCACAGAAAGACCAGGCAGTAGCAGATAATTGGTGGAATTATGTAGCACCAGGTTGCCACACTGCCTGACTGTGTGGCTTAAGGAAAAATAAAGGTACACGTAATAGGCAGACACCCTACTGAATGTGGCCTACAGTCTTGCCTCGCCGTCACCGATATCAATTGCTCTGCCCGCTCCAAAGATGTCTATGCGTTCCTCCTCTATCTGGATAAAAGAAGGACGGATGCTGGCCCCACCCCAGTTCTGGTTCTCTCTGCGTTATTGTGAACCAGCTTCTCCTACAGAAAGAGAGGGAGAACATTAGTGAATGGTTCGTTGTTGAAAAGGGTTTTGCAGGTATGTGGGTCATCTTCATAAGAACGTAAGAACTTTAGAAAGAGGAGCAGGAGTAGGCCATTTGGCCTTTCGAGCCTGCTCCGCCATTCAATAAGACCATGGCTGATCTGATCATGGGCTCAGCTCCATTTCCCTGCACACTCCCCATAACCCCTTATCCCTTATTGCTCAAAACTCTGTCTATCTCTTCATTAAATACATTTAATGACCCAGCGTCTACAGCTCTCTAGGGCAGAGAATTCCACAGATTTACAACCCTCTGAGAAAAGAAATTCCTCCTCATCTCAGTTTTATTCTAAAACTATTTCCCCTAGTTCTAGATTCCCCCATGAGTGGAAACATCCTCTCTGCATGTACCTTGTCGAGCCCCCTCATTATCTTATATGTCTCAATAAGATCACCTCTCATTCTTTTGAACTCCAATGAGTACAGGCCCAACCTACTCAACCTTTCTTCAAAAATCAACCCTTCATCTCAGGAAACAACTGAGTTAATCTTCTCTGAACTGCCTCCAATGCAAGTATATCCCTTCTTAAATAAGGAGATCAAAGCTCTACACAGTACTCTAGGTGTGGCCTCACCAATACCCTGTACAGTTGTAGCAGGACTTCTCTGCTTTTATACTCTATCCCCCTTGCAATAAAGGCCAACATTCCATTTGTCTTCCTGATTACTTGCTGTACCTGCATACTAACTTTTTGTGTTTCATACACAAGGAGCCCCCAGGTCCCTCTGTACTGCAGCATTTTGTAATTTTTCTCCATTTAAATAATAATTTGCTTTTTTATTTTTACTGCCGAAGTGGATAAACTTGCACTTTCCCACATTATACTCCATCTGCACATAACTTATGCACGCTGAGGAGGAGAAGTAGCAAGTTGCGAGTAGGTTGGGGTGGTGGTCACGTGAAAGAAAGTGGCTTCACTGTGAAGTACGAAAGCTGTCAGCAGAGAAATGAATTGATTCGCAGTTGCTAGCAGGTAAAATCAGAAAGCTGCTGGTTCCTGTTGTGAGGGCAGCAGCAATAGCTGAGTGTGTGTTTGGATTGAGGAGAGTTGCTATAGTGTCCCCTTGTAATTGGTGGAGAAGCATGTGCAGGGAGGGAAATGTTTAGACTGCTAGGGGTGGAGGAAAGTGCTGCAGCCAGGTGCAGGAAAATACAGAAGGGAAGACATCGTGCTCATCCTTGCTGTCTGGGTCAGGTCATTGAAGTGCTTCCTGGCACTCAACCTATGTTCTGGGAGTGAAGGAGCGGGTGGTGACATTGTCTGCCATCTGCCTCCAGGTTTACTACAGCATCTGTTTGAGAAACCTCCTGCTATCTAAGGGGAACAGGACCGGCCTGCGTGGCCTTACCGGTACCACTAGCATCTCCACCGCTGTATTAGAGAAGCAAGGTGCAAAATGCTCCTGGTAGCACACTGAATTGAACTGAGTAGATTCGCAACTCACTCTTTAGATATGTGGCGGGCCAGCCGAAATCCTACCTTCCAATTGGCTGAACTGCTCATGCAACCTGAGTAAGCATCATGTCATCCAACTATTTAATAAAAAGACTCAAAGGCTTTATCCTCTACTACCCAACTCAGAAATTTGTAAGTTTGTCATTTACCAACTTGAACTTTTGTCATCCTTTCCTACTTTCATAGCACACCTGAAGTATTGTTCCAGACTTAACTATCCTACGTAGTTTAATATCTTTCTCAGTACCCTCTCGGCCATCTTCTTTCAAACTGAACAGTTTGTCTTTTCTAATAATAAAATCATTAGGGATCAACCTTGTAGTTTTCCTTTGTACCATTTGTACTCAGTGAGTAAAATTCACTGGTCTGAACAGAGCATTGTAGTTTTAGCATTGCATCCTGTAACTTATACTTTACTGATTTTGCAATATAATGCAGCATTATATTTTCTATGGTTGCTGCTCCACAGTGACTGAATATGTTAATTTCTGCATAACAGGGACTGTCTAAACCTTCTAATGCTCCAAGATCTCTTTCAGATAACCCCATAGCAAGAATGATATCATTCCTAGAATACTCATGTCACCCAATTTTTTCTTTCAATGTGCAGTGCCTTACACTCAAACATTTGAATTTCATCAGAAGCTTTTCCATTCTTTGAACTCTCTGCCAGAGTATTGTCACCTGGAACTCTGTACCTTGTATGCAGAAGTTTCAATGCAGAATTATTCATTACCTACCGAAGTTGAACTGATGGAGTATACACTAACCCTTGGGAATTCTTCAGCTTTTCCCACATTACAACAGTGCCTACACTCCACAAGTACTTCATTGGCTGTAAAGTACTTTGACATCCGGTGGTTGTGGAAGGAGATATATAAATGTAAGTCTTTCTTTTCTTTCTTTTCCTTTAGCATCCTATTACAGTTTCTCCAAGTATTGCTGTGCTGCTCACCAAATTAGTACAACATCTATTCTCATTATAGGTGCTTCACCCCCCTGTAATATAGAGCTCCACCTAGTGGACTACGGCTCCACCTAATGGACTACTGTGATACTGCAAATGCTGCTGTAAATACAATAAAAGTCACAGGATATGTTGGAACCATCTTGTAATGTGTGTTGTTAATGATGTTGTAAAGAAGATATCACATTGGTGGCATAGTGTAGGGGTTTGTTTTTACACTCTACCTTGATTTGTAGACCTTGGGAATTATAGCAAAAGGACTACATGTGGCACAAAATTTAGGCTTAACCCAGTTGTCAGTTTTATTAAGCAAAAACAAACTAAAAACTACAGAACTAGACTTCTGAGAAAATTGACTGAAAACATACAATCACCCATCCAGTTCGTGGATTGTAGGTTCGTGGTTGTTGGTTTCTTGACCGCTTGTTTCCTCTTCAGTTCTGTTCCTTCCATGTTCATTCCGTACTTTGCTTCACTTCTGTACCACACACTTCTGAGCTGCTAGTAGCTCGCATATTTATATCCATGTTATGAATAATCTTCCGCTACGCTCAAGTTTCCAATAATGTGTTGGGATCGATACGTTGTTTGTGGTGATCTTGTTTGACTGACTGCAATTTTGGACCTAGATGTCCCCAATTTGCATATGGAGTCGACAAGGCAAAAGATAACTCCTCATCTTAAGTACCTCGTTTTCCAAAAATGTACACATGGTGGGGTCCATTTGTTGTTCTGGATCTTTGCTGACTTGGAGTCTCCACAGAGATTTGTTTTTCCCCCACTGGCCAATCAGTTCAGGGCCTCTTCAGTTAGTTTATGAAATGTAGCAACCCCATTGTTGTTATGCATAAACCCAGTCTGGTTTCTCGACCATAGAGATTGTCCTTAATTGGTGGTGAGTCACCAACTGCCCCAGGCTGGTGCCCTTTTTTTCCCTTTGTCCAGTTCATCCCAAAAGCTTGTGTTAAATCAATTTAATCAACTTTTAGTTTGTGACCTCTTTCTGTGACTTCTGGAAAATGTGTAACCTTACAGTAGGATAGGTTAATTAGATTCCCTAGCTGAAATTTTTGTTGGTGGATGATCCAGCTAAACAACTGAGAGACTTTGAGAGGTTCTTTGTTTTGTAGAACAGCTAAAAATCCAAAGTAAATTACAAACACACATGGCTGAACTGAAGAGTCCAGATGGCTGTGCCTATGGGAATAATAGGGCGCTTGGGTGTGTTACATCACAACCGAGAGACTTTTGGAGCATACGTGAAGCAGCTGGAAATATTTTTCACCGCGAATAGTATCGTCGAAGTCCCCGATGATGAAACCATAACCGGGCAGTGTTAGAAAGAAAATGGGGTATTTTCCTGACTGAAGCAGGCCCCAAGGTGTATGAAACCCTGAAAAATATACTTGATCCTGTCAAGCCAAAGGCCACACCACTGATGGAGATTCCACAGCACTACAGTCCTGAACCTCTAGAAATTGATGAAAATTATCATTTCAGAATATGAGATCAATTAACTGATGAGAGTATCAGTGAGTACATTGTAACTTTAAATAATCTATCCATTCACTGTCATTTCGGAAACTTTCAAGACCGAGCATTGCGTGACCGCTTTGTTTGTGGAATGAAAAATGAACAAATCAGAAGAAAGTTGTTGACAACCCCTAACTTGACTTTTGATTTAGCTTGTCAGACTGCTATGTTGATGGATATGACTGACAAATACCACCGAGAATTTCGCACCATTTCCAGTCATCAGACAACCAAGGTGAATTGCCTGCAGGTTAAAAGTAAAATGCAGTCGGGCCCCAAGGTCTCAGCAACTGGCCAAGGTAACAGTGCATTGGTGTCATGCTATCGGAGTCTGGGACAACACATTGCTCAAAGTTGTCAATATATGAAGGCAGAGGCAAGAAAACTGGGCATCTTGCGAAGGCGTGCCGACTGAAGGATAAACCGATGTTCAATGCTATAAGTAGAACTCACCAGACACTTCATAGCATTGAAAAGAAGCAACAGGATGAGGAGGTTCTGGAGATACACGTCATCAGGAGCATAGGGGTACCTAACAACAAGTAGCGAAGTATCATCATCCAAGGATACCCATGGAACCAGGATACCCATGGAAATTGACACTGGTCCATCCATGAGCATAGTACCGGAATCCCTATATTCAACAAGTTGAGTGATTTTACAATGGAAAAGTCCAAGATAGAGCTGCAAGGCAAATTAAGAGAGCAAATCCCTGTGGTAGGATGTATCACTGTACCAGTGAAATACAAAGATAAGTTTCAGAGCTTGCCTCTCTTAGTACTGGCAGGAGACAAGCCTGCTTTAAAAGTAAAAATTAGTGCGGATCACTGAAGCTGGATTGCAATTAGATTTTTTATGTGGAAACAAAATTTGCATCAAAAGATGACATCATCAAGCAATATCCAAAGGTGTTCTGTGAAACAGGCAGTCTAATCCAAGGTTTCAAGTTGAGTGTCAGAGTACAGAAGGATGCTAGACAAGTTTACTGCAAGCAACATCCCGTACCATATGCATTCAAAGGAAAAGTTGAGCAAGAAATTAAAAGACTGGAGGCTGAGGACATTATCTCTAAGGTAGACCTAAGTAATTGGGCTACACCTATTATTGTTGAACCTACATCAGATGGTGATACTTATGCTACGTCCAGGTTGCCATCCCCATCACAACTTACACCCAATAGAAAAGAAGTGTTCTATTTTCCATACGTTGATGAACTGCCAGTGACAGCTGAAGTGATTGCTAGAGCAACTAAGCATGATCCAGTTATGTCAAAGGGGTATGATTACATAGCAAATGGCTGGACAAACCAAGTATCAGAGAAAGATATTCATCCATACTTTGTTCGTAAGAATGAATTATCAGTAGATAAAGGGTGCAAGAGTAGTTATTCCAAATAAATTCAGATCCAAATTATTAGGAGATCTTAAGACCAGCATCTGGGAACGTGCTTGACCAAGAGTTTTGCATGCAGTTACTGATGGTGGCACGGCTTAGGTTAAGATATGGGGCGAGACTTTCTAGTTCACATCGCCCATATATCGCCCATATACCACCCAAAACGGACATTTTTCACATATTTTGAGCCAAAAATGGAAACTCAGGCTAGAACATCACCGGAAAATTAAACTCCCAAGTTTCGGCTCACTTCACCAACCTGATCGCTGAGGTGATCACCCGCACATCACCGATTTGAAATTCCAGCACATCGCCGTCACATCGCTGGGCTGATCGCTTGCCGAGAACATCGCTGGATAATAGTTGCTTTTCCCGGACCTTCCTCACCGAACTGGGCACTACGTACGCCATTTCTAATTTCGGAGGAAGGGAGGAGGCAGCTAAAAAGCTCGTGCTAGGATATTTGTGAGTTATTTAAGGGTCTTTTTCAGATAGATCCACTCAGATTTATGCATATTTAATTGTACATTAGTAGCTTAGTAGATTAGGTATTTTTGACTGAAAAGTGCATTTATAGCAAGTGAAAATAATTATTGATAGTGATGGGGCCTATGTTTTCTGTGCTGTTACTCGTAACTGCTCATACTCTGGTTTCTGAAAGGATCAATCGAAGAGATGGCAGAGTAATGCACAGACAGAGACAGAGGAGACAGAGAAGGCAAGCGTACAGTCAACGAAGGTACAAAGAACCACAATCTTACCTCAACTTGTCTGAAAACGCGTGTCTTAGGAAGCTGTGCTTCTGGAAGGAGGTCATCGATGAGATTTTCCAACTCATCAAGGGGGATCTGCAGCCTTCCAGCACCATCAGAACAGCACTGCCCATTGAGGTGAAGGTAACTGCGCCACTATCCTTCTACGCGTCAGGATCCTTTCAGGCTTCAGCTGGCAACAAATCTAAATCATGCTTGACAAATCTAAATCATGCTTGACAAATCTTCTAGAATTTTTTGAGGATGTAACTAGTAGAGTGGACAAGGAGGAGCCAGTGGATGTGGTGTATTTGGACTTTCAAAAGGCTTTTGACAAGGTCCCACATAAGAGATTAGTGTGCAAAATTAAAGCACATGGTATTGGGGGTAATGCACTGACATGGATAGAGAACTGGTTAGCAGACAGGAAGCAGAGAGTAGGAATAAATGGTCCTTTTCAGATGGCAGGCAGTGACTAGTGGGGTACGCAAGGTTCAGTGCTGGGACCCCAGCTATTTACAATATACATTAATGATTTAGACAAAGGAATTGAATGTAATATCTCCAAGTTTGCAGATGACACTAAGCTGGGTGGCGGTGTGAGCTATGAGGAGGATGCCAAGAGGCTGCAGGGTGACTTGGACAGGTTAGGTGAGTGGGCAAATACATGGCAGATGTGGTATAATGTGAATAAATATGAGGTTATCCACTATGGTGGTAAAATCAGGAGGGCTGATTATTATCTGAATGATGACAGATTGTTAAAGGGGGAGGTGCAACAAGACCTGGGAGTCATGGTACATCAGTTATTGAAGGTTGGCATACAGGTGCAGCAGGCGGTGAAGAAGGCAAATGGCATGTTGGCCTTCATAGCGAGAGGATTCGAGTATAGGAGCAGGGAGGTCTTATTACAGTTGTACAGGGCCTTGGTAAGGCCACACCTTGAACATTGTGTACAGTTTTGATCTCCTAATCTGAGGAAGGACATTCTTGCTATTGAGAGTGTGCAGCGAAAGTTCACTCAACTGAATCCCGGGATGACAGGACTGACATGAAGAAATACTAGATCGACTAGGCTTACATTCAATGGAATTTAGAAGAATGAGAGGAAATCTCATAGAAACATATAAAATTCTGACGGGATTGGATGGGTTAGATGCAGGAAGAATGTTTCCGATGTTGGGGATGTCCAGAGCCAGGGGTCACAGTCTAAGGATAAGGGGTAAGCCATTTAGGACCGAGATCAGGAGAAACTTCTTCACTCAGAGAGTTGTGGGCATGTGGAATTCTCTACCACAGAAAGTTGTTGGGGCCAGTTTGTTAGATATATTCAAAGCAGAGTTAGATGTGGCCCTTATAGCTAAAGGAATCAAGGGGTATGGAGAGAAAGCAGGAATAGGGTACTGAAATGCATGATCAGCCATGATCATATTGAATGGTGGTGCAGACTCGAAGGGCCAAATGTCCTACTCCTGCCCCTATTTTCTATGTTTCTATGACATCAATGGTATCTCTCAACACGCCACACACTGCTGCATTCGGCGGGTGACTGAAGCCCTTTGCCCTCGCAGGATGGACTTTATAAGCTTCCCTATGACCAGGGAGACACAGACCGGGAGGGCTTTGGTTTTCTCGAGAAGCGCAAACTTCCCCAAGGTGCAAGGAGCAATATACTGCACACACATTGCCCTGAAAGCCACTTTACAGAAGGCAGAGGTGTTTCGTAACAGAAAGGGGTTCCACTCCCTGAATGTGCAGCTTCTTGTCGACCACAACCAAATAATCATGACAGTAAATGCTACATTTCCTGGCAGCATCCATGATGCGCACATCCTACGTGAGAGTGCTATCCCTGACTTGTTTGTCAATCAACCAGAAGGTCACGGTTGGATGCTGGGGATAAGGGATATGGCCTTGCCAGCTGGCTGATGACTCCACTGCATAATCCTGTCACTGAAGCAGCGAAACTTTACAACGAAAGCCACATAATGACATACAACATCGTCAAAAAGACAATTGGAATCCTAAAGCAGCGTTTCAGATACCTGGACCACTCTGGTGGCAGCCTACAGTACCACCCTGACCAGGTCGCTGCGTTTATTGTGGTGTGTTGCATGCTGCGTAACCTAACTATAAGGAGAGGACAACAAATGCCAGATGGGGCTGCAGGTCCACCTCCAGAATGAGGGGAGATGGAACAGCCAGCCAGCGAGGAGCAAGAGGAGGAGGAGGCGGAAGAGGAGGCTGGTGAGGACCTCGGGGAGGACAATCAGCCTGGCGATCTAACCATGGTCCCATACCCCGCCCCCCTGCAGAAGACTAGTACCCCATGGGAGTTACACGGCTGCAAAGCTGTTGCGTCAGCAGCTCATATATGAACGTTTGCATGAACTTACATTGGAGATAGTCACATTTACATTTAGAGTTACGGTTAAACAAAAGTTGCATTTGCATTGAGTTACGTTTTTGCCTTGCCTGCACTGGCCTGGCCTTTGTTGTACAATATTTGCATTAATGCTTAACTTAACTAAACTTATGTTATTATAAGAGAATGCACAGCAAATGCAGAACAATTGTTAAAATGTTAAATTTAAAAAATGCTTAACTTAACTATAATAGAATGCACACAATTGTTAAATTCAGTAAAAAAATTTATTGCAAACAACGAATTTTTCCATTTTTTTATCAACACCTTTCCCTCACCCCCACCCACCCACCGCCTCCCCTCCCCACCCCACAACTATGAACGCACATTAGCAGCAACAAATTAACTATAAAAAATTTAACATGACCATGAACTATAAAAAATTTAACATGAACATTGCAAAAACAACCCCCCTCCCTAGCTGCGGCCACGTTTCCCTCCAGGTCCTTTAGCCCTCCCATGTTTTAGCACCACCCGCTCGTTTTGGTCCCCGCAGACCGAGACGATGCTGGCGTGCAGTGGGCAACGACAAGACTTCCTGCCGTGGTGGAGGTGTTGAAGTGGAAGATGAAGCTGGCTGTTCGTCTTCCGAGTCAAGAAGTCAAGAGGAAGTGTATCCTCCATACTCGCTTGAGTGCTCGGGGTTGTACTTAGACCCAACATGACGCCTTTGAATTGCAACATCGTGTTCAGCCAGCCGCGAATGCCAAAGTGCATTGGTTGCGGCGGTCTGCTGATGCAAATCTTCCATTGTCTGCCGTGCTACCTCCAGTTGCATAGCAGACATGTGTGAAAAGTCACACGCAAACTCGGTAACCCCTGGAGAAGCTCACGACCTATCGCGACCATCTCCGAGCATAGGGATATCAGGCACTCTAACGGATCATCCATGGGAGGCGATTGCTGACCTTGCTGACCTTGCTGACCTGGCCTCCTTGAGGTCAGCGTGTGCAATATGATGTGCCTTGGCAAAGGTTACATGTCGATTTGCTGAGCTCGAAGGACAACGGTTGTTAATTTTGATTGATAGCCATTCGAAGTGGGTAGAGGTGTTTCTGATGCAGAAAATAACAACGTAAAACACTAGACAATTTGCGAAGATTGTTTTCTTCATATGACCTCCCAGAAGAAATTGTGTCTGATAATGGATTGCAATTTTGTTCAGAAGAATTTGCACAGTTCATGAGCAGAAATGGTGTGAAACATACCAAATTTCCACCGTACCACTCTGCTTCAAATGGAGCAGCAGAGCATACAGTACAAATTATAAAACGTGCCCTTATCAAGCAAGTTTTGGATCGAAACCCAAAGAAATGGCAGTTGTCGTTGGACCACAAATTGACAAATTTTCTGATTACTTTTCATAATACTCCTCATACAATTACTGGAAGAACACCAGCAGAGTTGTTTCGCAAACTACAGCCATGAACCAGGTTCTCGTTGCTAAAGCCAAACCTGGCATAGTCAGTAGAAGAGAAACAATTAAGACAGAAAGAGAATCACGATAGAGGTAGAGTAAGAGAAATAAATTTGAAATTGAATCAGAAGGTTAGATTAAACAACAATCACCATAAATGGTTAAAGTGGTTAGCAGGAAGAGCAGTGAAGATATGTTGCTCTCGCACATATTTGGTCAAGATGTTTGATGATGGACAGGTTAGGTTTGTTCACATTGATCATATTTTACATACTTGTTACAAGTAGAGTACCAGTCACAAATCCTTCATCAGATGTACGAGAAACAAGTCCAAAACAAAATGTCAGAGAATTTAAGCCGGAGTCCGAGTCAGGCTGACAAATAGTTTGAAGTTGCAGAGAGTTCAAATGTAGATCAAAGGCATCTCTTGGAAAAAAAAACTCTCTTCAGGCTCAGCCTAAATTAGTCTAAGTTCAACACCAAGGGCTAGAACATCCACTTTTGTGCTTATCACCCAAAAATGGGCGTTATTTCCGGTGTGGGCATTAAAAAAGGGTTTTCAGATCGCCGGCTTCTTACCCATTCTAAAAACACTAAGTTTACATTTTTGAAAATGTGCGTCACCGCAAGCGATATCAAATGGGCGGTAGCGTTAAATTTTTCTGACCTTCTGCCGTAAAGTGTGGCCGTCCTTAGCAACGGCATGGCATCGCTCGATTCCCGTGATTCAGGAAGTCAAGGGTCATCATGACATGCGCTGCAGAGGAGACAGAGAGAGGGAGCTCAGAGGGACTGAAAGCCTGTTGGCTGTGGTGTGTGTTTGTTTTGCTGTTCTGGGAGGAACGACGGAGATTCACCAGCAGCAAAAAGCCTACTAAGCACCAAGAACATAGTTGGCACCGAGTTTTTGTCCAAAAAATAAGATATAACATGGAAGGGATGGAGGAGGCCCTGGAGCTGGTAACCAGGAACACTGGTGGCAGATGACTCCCAGTGGTTCCGGAGCGCCGCCCTGCACCCCAAAGTGACACCCCCCCATTGTCAACCTCACATGAGAGCCAGCAGCAACATCTAGCTTATGGCTCGGAGCACGTTCCCACCTCGGGACCGTCCTCTCCCGTATCCGTCCAAGCAGCAATTCAGCCCTCCCGCCCCCCCCGGCCTCCAAATGAAGCATCCTTCATAATCCCTCACGGTTGGGTCAATGGTGGATCCATTGGTCAAGATCACGGCTTGCGTGTCGCCGTGAAGCAGGTGAAAGATGGTGACAAACTTTAGGGGGCAGCCAAATTTGAGGAGGACACTCCATAATCCCTCACGGTTGGCTTAGCGAGGTCGAAGAAGGCAATGTACAGGGGTTGGTGCTGTTCCCGACATTTCTCTTGGATTTGCCGCGCGGTGAAGATTATGTCCATTGTGCCCCTTAGTGGACGGAATCCGCATTGCGACTATGGGAAGAGTTCTTCAGCCACTGGGAGAAGGCAATGTGGAGGATTCTTGCGATGACTTTCCCTGTGGCAGAGAGCAGGGAAATTCCTCTGTAGTTACCGCAATTGGGCTTGTCGCCTTTCTTTAAATGGTCACAATTACCGCACCTCTGAGGTCCCCTGGCATGCGCTCCTCCTTCCAGATAAGAGAAATGAGATTGTGTATTTGCACCAAAAGTGCTTCTCCGCCTTGTTTTAGTGCTGCGGTGGGGATTCCATCGCCCCTGAGGCCTTGTTGTTTTTCAGTTGTAGGATAGCCTTTTCTACTTCATGCCGGGATGGGGTTGTGCTGAGATGGTGGTGGGTAGCATGCTGTGGGATGGAGTCGAGGATACTCACTTGGAAGACAGATTCTCAGTTGAGGAGATCTTCAAAGTGCTCTTTCCAGCGAGCACTGACTGCCTCTCTGTCCTTGATAAGTACCTCTCCGTTCTTGGCTAGCAGTGGGGTAACGCCTTGGGTGCTTGGGCCATAGGTGATTTTGACTGCACTGAAGAATCCATACATTCCATGGTTGTCGACTAGTTGCTAGATCTCCTGCGCTTTCTCCACCCACCATCTGTTCTTTAAGTTCAAGAAGGGAAAGGAGGTGGGGTAGCTCTGTTAATAAAGGAAGATATCAGGGCAGTTGTGAGAGACGATATTGGCTCTAATGAACAAAATGTTGAATCATTGTGGGTGAAGATTAGAGATAGTAAGGGGAAAAAGTCACTGGTGGGCGTAGTTTATAGGCCCCCAAATAAGAACTTCACGGTGGGGCGCGCAATAATCAAGGGAATAATGGAGGCATGTGAAGAAGGAACGGCAGTAATCATGGGGGATTTTAACCTACATATCGATTGGTCAAATCAAATTGCACGGGGTAGCCTGGAGGAGGAATTCATAGAATGTATACGGGATTGTTTCTTAGAACAATATGTTACAGAACCTACAAAGGAGCAAGCTATTTTAGATCTGGTCCTGTGTAATGAGACAGGAATAATAAACGATCTCCTAGTAAAAGATCCTCTCGGAATGAGTGATCACAGTATGGTTGAATTTGTAATACAGATTGAGGGTGAGGAAGTAGTGTCTCAAACGAGCGTACTATGCTTAAACAAAGGGGACTACAGTGGGATGAGGGCAGAGTTGGCTAAAGTAGACTGGAAACACAGACTAAATGGTGGCACAATTGAAGAACAGTGGAGGACTTTTAAGGAGCTCTTTCATAGTGCTCAACAAAAATATATTCCAGTGAAAAAGAAGGGCAGTAAGAGAAGGGATAACCAGCCGTGGATAACCAAGGAAATAAAGGAGAGTATCAAATTAAAAACAAATGCGTATAAGGTGGCCAAGGTTAGTGGGAAACTAGAAGATTGGGAAAATTGTAAACAACAGCAAAGAATGACTAAGAAAGCAATAAAGAAAGGAAAGATAGATTACGAGGGTAAACTTGCGCAAAACATAAAAACAGATAGTGAAAGCTTTTACAGATATATAAAAAGGAAAAGAGTGACTAAAGTAAATGTTGGTCCCTTAGAAGATGAGAAGGGGGATTTAATAATGGGAAATGAGGAAATGGCTGAGACATTAAACAATTATTTTGCTTCGGTCTTCACAGTGGAAGACACAAAAACCATGCCAAAAATTGCTGGAATGTGGGAAGGGAGGACCTTGAGACAATCACTATCACTCGGGGGGGTAGTGCTGGACAGGCTAATGGGACTCAAGGTAGACAAGTCCCCTGGTCCTGATGAAATGCATCCCAGGGTATTAAAAGAGATGGCGGAAGTTACAGCAGATACATTGGTTATAATCTACCAAAATTCTCTGGACTCTGGGGAGGTACCAGCGGATTGGAAAGCAGCTAATGTAACTCCTCTGTTTAAAAAAGGGGTCAGACAAAAGGCAGGTAACTATAGGCCGGTTAGTTTAACATCTGTAGTGGGGAAAATGCTTGAAACTATCATTAAGGAAGAAATAGCGGGACATCTAGATAGGAATAGTGCAATCAAGCAGACACAACATGGATTTATGAAGGGGAAATCATGTTTAACTAATTTACTGGAATTCTTTGAGGATATAACGAGCATGGTGGATAGAGGTGTACTGATGGATGTGGTGTATTTAGAATTCCAAAAGGTATTGATAAGGTGCCACACAAAAGGTTACTGCAGAATATAAAGGTTCGCAGAGTCAGAGGAAATGTATTAGCATGGATAGAGAATTGGTTGACGAACAGAAAGCAGAGAGTCGGGATAAATGGGTACTTTTCAGGTTGGAAATCAGTGGTTAGTGGTGTGCCACAGGGATCGGTGCTAGGACCACAACTGTTTACAATATACATAGATGATCTGGAAGAGGGGACAGAGTGTAGTGTAACAAAATTTGCAGATGACACAAAGATTAGTGCAGCAGAGCCAGCCACGGTGCCATGAACTTGGCTGCTGCTGCCCTCCCCTGATGAGTCATCCCCCTCAACAGTACTCAAAACAGTGTATCTGTTTTGCAGGGGGATGACCGCAGGGGACCCCTGCACTACCTTCCTTGCACTGCTCTTCCTGCTGGTCTTCCATTTCCTAGCTGGCTGTGGACCCTTCACCTGTGGTAAGACCAACTCGTTACACATACTACTCACGTCATTCTCAGCATCGTGGATGCTCCAGAGTAAATCCACCCTCAGCTCCAATTCCGCAACGCGGGCCGTCAAGAGCTGGAGGCGGATACACTTCCCGCACACGTAGTCGTCAGCTCCTGTCACGGTGCAGGTGATGCGCATGTCCTTGCGGTCACTCGCTCGGATGATGACATCGTCTCGCAGATGCTACTGCTTGGAGTTAGGGTGCTGCCATGAAGCCTTGTACTTGTCTTTCTGATGGAACAGGTTGTTGGCTATGACAAGGCCATGCTCTCGGCATTTCGTCAGGAGGAGGTTTACCGTTGGAGTTGGTTTTCCCTACCCCCTCTCTGCCAATCACACCTCCCCAGAGGTCTGTGTCTTTTTCAACCCAGGAGTATCAGATTGTCATCTGTTGGTACTCGTGATAGGTATTGTTCGAGGCTAGAGTAGAACTCCTCTTTGGTCTCGTCTGCATCATGGGCATTCGAAATATTAATAAAACGAGGCGCTCCAAATCTATCATTCTGATTTAACATTTTGTGGAATAGCCTTGCTCTGAGTGTTGGGGGTTGCTTGCTACACTGAGAAAAATCAAAAAAGGCAATAACTGAATCTTTACTTTTTGAGGAGGGGAAAATAAGTTTGTCTTTCTAGAAACTTTTTAATCTCTAAAATGATCAATTTAAACAGTTATTAGAGCTCAAACATATCCTAAAAATATTCCACCATACGCTTTCACCTAATAGGCAGCTCTCTTTCATTTCAATAGTTGTCCCTCCTGTAACATACGCACACACACACAACTCCATAGCCAAGAAGGGAGATCTTGATGCCTACTCATATGTGCAAGAACAGCTCAGAAATGACGCTTCCTCCTTGTAATAAATGCACTCTGCACAGCAGCAATGTCAGAGATCAGGAACTGACTGAGGTGTGTGTGATTTGAAGTGGGAATCCTTATCCAGAACGCAATGATATAACAAAAAAATATAGTGCCATGGGTTTAGATTCTTTAAGTTTCGTACTTGATGAAATTTCAATTGCTGGGCAATAATTTCATGTTTTACACTAGTATTAAACAGTCTCAGATCAGGTATTGTACAGGTTATATGAAAAATATATCTCTCTTTGCAATGTTTAATTCATTCTCTAAAGAACAATACAAACTGTGCCTTCATGCAATTTCAAATTTCACACATCAGTTATCTATGTACTCTGTGAGTCTGCCAATTTAGTCAATTTTGCCATTGAATGCCAAATTTAAGGGATTAATTTTTTCTGTGGACTTGTGCTTTCTAGGAATAGAGTTGAGGATAATTTAATTTCATCCTTTCAGAACAGATTTTCATCCTTCCATTTTTTAAATTAATTCATGGGATGTGAGCATCGCTGGCAATGCCAGCATTTATTGTCCATCCCTAATTGCCATTGAGAAGGTGGTGGTGAATCAACTTTTTGAACTGCTGCTGTTCATGTCATGAAAGTACTTCCACAGTACTGTTAGGGAGTGAGTAGGGAGTTCCAGAATTTTGAATGAATGGTGATATATTTCCAAGTCAAGGTGGTGTGTGACTTGGAACGGGAACTTATAGGTGGTGGTGTTCTCATTCTGGGCGAAATCAAATCCTAGTTGGCTGGAGTGTCCTAACAAACTGTTACCCAGACTTACAGAATAGCAGATGAAAATATTTTTCAAGAATTCTAAACTCCGACTCAAAAAGTGAAACACCACATAGAACTGAGCCTGGTTTTCACTTGTGCTCCTTGTCATTTTTCACTTGTGATTTTAACCTAGGTGGGGCAGGAGTTCCCCATTGATTCCTCGGCATGTGGTAGAGGCCATTTTAACTCACATGCCTCGGTCAGTTCCTGATCTCTGACATTGTTGCTCTCCAGAGTGAGTTTAATGCAAGGAGGAGGCGCCATTTCTGACCTCTCTTACTCATGTCTCCACTGTCTCCCTTCAAGAGCCAGTCAGCAGGGACCTGAAATTGGTCAGGAGGCCGACGCCACTGGGGGCCCAAGGGAACAGTCCTGAGCCTAATGTTAGTGCTGGGGAGGCGTGTCTCCAAAGAGCTGCTAGTGGTGGGTGTGAGAGGTAGCCCGGGGCTGGAGATGCCCAAGGATTCCTTGCTAGGCCTGCAAGAACACGCCTGCTCTCTCCTCGCAAGGAATTTTCATCAATGTTAAATATATATTTTGCCGTCGGCTGGCCACTCTGCTGCCAAAAAGTAACCTCAAACATGAAACTTAACTCTTCTAAATTGATAAAAATAGGATTCCTATACTGCACTTCATTTACATTTTTTAAATTTTTAAATTGCATTTGTAACAAATGTATGAAGATTTTTTATTTTGTTCTTGGGATGTAGATGATGCTGTCAGGGCTGCATTTATTACTCATTCCTAGTTGCCCTGAGAAAGTGGTGGTGGGCCTTCCCTGTGAACCGTTGCAGTTCTTTTAATAATTACATTTCCATAATGACGTTAGCGATGGAATTCCAGCATTCTGACACAATGAAGAAATGACAGTATATGTTCAAGTCATGATGTTGTGTGTCATGAAGGGAAGGCTGGAGGAGATGATGTTCCATGATATTGCTGCTCTTGTCTTTCTTCATGGTAGTGGTAATGGGCCTGGGAGGTGCTGTTGAAGTAAGCTTGGTGAGTTGCGGCAGTGCATCCTGCAGATAATACATACTGCAGCCATAGTGCAACAGTGGAAGTAATGAATATTTGAATTGAGTGGCAGGGTTGCTAATCAAGTGGATGGCTCTGCCCTGAATGCTGTCAGATTTTATGAGTATTGAAACAACTGCACCCATTCAGGCAAGTAGTGAGTACCTCATTATACCAATTAACTGAGCCATCTAGCTGGTAGAGCGGCATTGATGGGGCAGGAGATGAACTACTCATCAGAATGTCCAGCTCTTGTCGTCAGTGTTGATACAGTTGGTCCAGTTAAGCTCCTGGTCAATGGACACCACTAGAATAGTAAGTGATTTGATGATGGTATTGCCATTGGAGATTCATAATATAAATTTTGATATAATCATGTATAATTTTAGATTACAGATTTTATAAAAAATTATTGGAGTCAAAGAAGAAAATATATTTTTAGAAACTCCATTTAGTTAGTCAGTCATCTGCACAAATCAACTGTGGTGTAAAAGTGAGGATAGTGGCCTGGACATTGTGGTCAGTGGCGAAGTGATGGCACTCACTGCTGACCCCCAAGAAAGCTGTCCACAAAGAACTAGTGATCTCTGTCGCATCTATTTCACCTCTCCCGGCGTTAATTTGAATCTGAAGCCAAGTGTAGGGGATCTCCAGCATCCAGCAACAGTGATGTCATCAAGCTGGCTAAGCAGCCAATCACATTGAAGAATTCTCAGCCATCAAATCACAAAGTAAAATGCACTGATTTTTCTTCATTCTTTAATAATTTTACAGAGACAAAAATAAAGATTGGGACATAATTATGGTAGAAGCTGAAATATCATAAACTTTAAAGAAAATATATAAAAAAAAACATGGAATTTTCATCACAATGTAAAAATTTGACATTCCACAAATATAAAACTAGTTTTCAGGGCCAGAATGGGTGTTAAGCAGTAATTATGACTCAATACGCCATTAAAAACTGAGTTACACCTCATTCAACAAGGTTTAACTTTTCGCGGAGTTTTAAAGATTGATATTCCTGAGTAAAAGCTTAAGTTCTTACCAGTTCAGTGATTTCAATTGATTGCTTACTATGGGGCGTTCAACAGCGTACCCTGTGGAGTAGCAGGGAATGACTGACAGCAGCTTCTGGATATCCGCGTTTAACTGCGAATTGCAGATTCCAGATGGTGCTGTCAGACTCACAGTTGTAATGACGGCGAACGCTGACAGTTTTGCTGTCTGTTCAACCGCAGATTCCAGGCCAAAAAATAATGTATTTATGTAACCAGAGTACTGGTATAGCAAATGTAGTTGGAGGTGGAGCCAACCCAGTCTTTATGCTCTGGTAACCAATGGTTACAATTACCTAGGTCCATGTTTTCTAAAATATTTCCAGCTGCTGTTGCATAGTACCAGTAAGTGTACCCAATGGCATTATATCTAACAGGATTCCCAGCTGTTGCACCCTTATTGAGAACTCCAGCTGTTTCCAGTTTCTCTCTGTTTTCTCTGTTTTTTGAAAAATCTTCTGAATTTATTACACCTACAAAAACCATTTTCACTTGTTGAGGCTGAAGGATTTTAATTTCAGTATTTGTTGCAAGAGGACATCAAGGCAACAGAAGAACAATATTCGGTCACACTATCAGATTTTACAAAAGTGTGTAAATGTTTCTGTTCCTGAAAGCCGTACTATCATAGGCTACCATCAGTAAGCCTGACACTACATGATCACACACGATTGAGAAGGGTTGTTCTGTCTGTGCCATCATTTCATTTTAATTTTGTTTTAGTACAGTTTAGCTACCAGTTGGGGAAATCATGAAATAGTTCTTCCTGATTTATTGTCATTCGAGTTTGAAACTACTGGCTGTTGTGAACAATTTTGCATGCCCAATTAGTTTATGTATTAAATTCTAGATTAATGTAATATGGACTGCCATGAGCCTTCTTTCCATCACCTATATTGAAATAATATCTCGCTAGTAATTAAAGGTGAAAATCTCTCATGCTATAGTTATTCTGGCTATTTTTATTATCAGTTGGCTCAAATTGTGGTATATGTACATCCACTCTGTTAGTGCACCAAGAATCACATCCATAAAAGTTACGTTCAGTAAGTATTGTCAACCAATTAAAGTGATCAAAATTGACCTGCCAAAAAGTTAAATGGATCAGACTTAAAATGCATATTCCTTTCTTCTCAGCTTATTCCATTTCAGAAAACGTTATTTTAATATGTAGAATGGAATATAGTCATTGAAGCTTTGGCTTATCTCTGATTTGCAAGGACTAATATTTATATAGTTAGAAAAAAAAATTGGCACAAGCTTTGACCTATGGCTTCAAGGGAGGCTGGAGGAGATGATGTTCCATGATATTGCTGCATCAAAAATTGGTTACCACCTCAAAGAGGCATTAGTAAAATATTGAAAGTTCTTGCATCTTGCAGCAGTTAGATGAGGATATTTGAATCTTTGACAAGCTCATTCCTTTTAATAAAATGCCCTTTAATTTTATTTTTATTATTCAAAATGAGAATCTTTTCTAAATTCTGCAGACTATTTTCATACAAATAGGTATTGCACAGCATGTAGCTCAGACTTGTACACATTGGTATATTATAATGCATGTAACTTTTATACAAACTGATGTTTATTTGCTGCAATAGAAGTATCAAATGTTAATTTTTACAAAAGCAATATTTTGTAACATATATTTTGGCATAATATAACTGCTAGCTTTATTTGTGACACTGAAAAGCTACACTTCACAATAGCTTTGAAATGGATAGCATGGCTGTTTGCAGAAGAATGGTCAAAGATGTACAGGTAGACGTAAAATTCTGGTTAGGGTGAGCTGTGGTGAACAGCTGAAACATGGCTGATATGATACGAGACAGACATTAAACAAACCTCACAGGGCCAATTAATTAGCTAGAGTTTTCAAGTTGTGCTACATCTTGAATACAAATTTGCAAACCATATTCATACGCAACCAATTAATGAACTACTGATTTCTGCTGACTTCTTGCAGTGTTTGGCTCTTTGTCTTGTTCTTGCACTGCTTTAAGGAGGTTTATCTCTATCTGTTTAAATTTGTCACTAACAAACAATACAAACCATTTGTCAAAAGCTTCTTATTAGTTTAATGCAAATATATGACATATATTTTCTTTTCATTGTTACTAAAGACATTATTGGTCTTAATAAATGAGAAAGAACTTGCATGCACATAGCACTTTATACCATCTCAGAACACATTAGCAGGATAGCAACTGACCTCTTTGCCCTTGGGAGACTCAGGATAATGATTCAGGAGTCGGGGTGGAAGCCATTTCAGAAGATTCTGTGGCTACAACTGGATGGATCAGAATGGAACCAGGCAAGAGCAGTCCCACTCAGCTAGACAACGGAGAGGCATTGGAAGAGGATGGTATGGTCAACCATGCTAAAGGCTGCAGACTGGTTGTGAAGGATGAGGGGAGATAGTGCACCACAGTCATAGGCATATAAAATGTAATTTGTGACTTTGATAAGAGCCATTTCAGAGCTGTGGCAGGGGCAAAAACCTGATTGGAGTTTCAAACATGGAGTTAAGAGAAAGATGAGTATGGATTTGGGAGGTATTGACATTGTGAAAGTTCACAGTTAATAGCAATTGCGATGGAAGACTCTAGGCAGCACTCAAGATCCATCCTATTATTTGCAAGGCATAAAACGTGTAAAAACAGGGAGAACTGCAAAATACTCATGTTTGTACAGATACCTCTTTTTTGTAACATTTAGGATTGTGTTGAAATTCAGAATATACTTCCCCTTTAATCTAAATTACATGTCCTAATGAATCACGGTTCTTGGGTGCCTATCAAATGTCTGGCTCACAGAGATCTTGAAAATGAAGATATGTAGGAAAATCTTCCTGAGTCAGCTCACATTTTACTCTCTGGGATTTAATAGCATGTGTGATGAACCGTAAGATAATTTAGAATGCAAGAATTCAGGCTTTGCATTGATGATTATGTAGATGAAGGGGAGGTACTTTAAAATACTCACTACATCTCTTCTCAGAGCCATAACCTTTCTTAAAATCTTTCTTTGGAGTCCACTGGGATGAGTTGTTCTGAATATTATCTAGTGTGGTGATGCAAATGTATTTGGGTCTCTTATCAGAGACCAGTGAAAGCAAATTATCTCACAGTACACAACATTCAAAATATTGTGGAATAGATGCCTTCATTAACAAGGAACCTCTTTGAAATAATTCACAAAGAGCAACCTTGAAGAAATTGGGCATCTATAGAAACATAGAGCACCAGCATTCAATATGATCATGCAACTTCTGAATATATCTAACGAACTAGCCTCAACAACTTTCTGTGGCAGAGAATTCCACAGGTTCACAATTCTCTGAGGACCATCAGCAGCAGCCAAATTGTAAACCA